>NC_090440.1:1041545621-1042174858 GCF_031143425.1 Pleurodeles waltl
TCTCCAGGGCCGAATGGCCTGAAATCAGGCTTACTCACACCATCTGGATCAGAGCGACCAGAATGTCTTAGTGTCCCCCCTCTACACGGGCGCTGGAGCTATATGTTTTACTCATGGCTCAGGCAGGCTGCGATAGGCTGTCCTCAAGTGCCTCGCACACAGCAGCAGCCTGGAGGTTCTGGGTACTCCTCCAAGCTGGGTATGGTTTTCGGTTCTTCCCACAGTTATTGGAGGGTTGGTTAAAGAGCCTAATGTTGGTTCTCAGTCATGGCTCAGACCTGCTATGGTCACCACAGTGGCGTCTCTCCTCCGATAAAAACCAGCACATACTTCTTGCTTGGATCTGGTTGCACTTTCTGGCATACGGGATCACTGTCCATCCACTGCACAGGGCTATGATATTATTGGCACAGAAGCTCTCTTTACTGTGGCCTTTCCTAGTATACAGGGCCACTGACTTAACAGTGCACACATGCTGTGCCCCCCTCAGCATGGCAGTACTCTTCATGGCGGCCCCACCTGCCATACAATGTCACCAACATATCACTGCACACGAGCTACTGCTCAAGCTCCCCTTCTTATAATCCATTTTCAGGCACAAATGTGATTTAGAGTCTAAGAGGCATATTTAAGAAAAGTGGTGCTGCATCCCTTTGTGCCCCCCCATGATGCCAATATGTGGGCGCCGTATTTAGACTACGGCACACAATGACGGTAGTTAGGGGACTAGCGTCAGAATTTTTTATGCTAGTCAGGCGATTTGCAGGATTAGCATAAAAAATTCTGACGCTAATCCTGCAAAGCACCCAGAGGCCCACTGTAAGCAATGGAAGCCTCCTTTTAATGCCTGAGCAGGCTTTAAAAGTGTCAAAAAAGATGGCGCTAGGAAATCTCTTAGATTTCCCTGTGTCACTTTTTTTGGACCATCTAATGGGGGAACGCCCCCTTTGCATACATTATGCCTGGCACCGACATAATGTAGCGCAAAGGGTTACAAAATGGCGCAATGCATGCATTGTGCCACTTTGTAAATATGGCACAGCATTTTTGGTCTTCTAACACCACATTAGCATGAAAAAATGACGCTTGTGTAGCACTGCAATGGTGCTAGGGGCTCTTAAATATGCCCCTAAGTATTTGAGGTTTATCTTGCCGGTCTGCATCCTTTTGAAGTGCCAATTCCTCTGTTTTTTCTTCCTCTTAAAGCAGTCTATCACAGCAGGTGGGACTCCAAGGCCCATATTTAAGAAGCTCTAGCACCACAGTAGTGTCATTCTTTTCATGCTAATGTGGTGTTAGGCTTCAAAAATCACTGTGCCATATTTACAATGCATGCATTGCACCACTTTGTTACTCTTTTTGCCACATTATGCATGTGCCATGTATAATGTTGGGGGGACTGCAAAATTGGCACAGTGGAATCTGAGAGATTCCACTGCATCATTTTTTGCGTCTACCTTTAATGCCTGCTCAGAGCAAGCGTTGAAACAGGGCACACAATTTGTTATAATAGGTCCCTATGTACTGTTCAGGGTTAGTGCCAAAATGTTGGTGCTAACCCTGAACAGTACATCATTAGTGTAAAAAATGTTGAAGCTATTGCCCTCCACCCTACGGTATGGTGCGCCGTATTTTAAATACGGCACATACATGGTGGCGGTAGGGAGGCACTAAGGGGCACAAGAAAAGTGTCACTGCACTGGGTGCAGCACCACTTTTCTTAAATTAGGCCCAAAATCTAATAACTTCACAAGATAGGCCATGGGAGTGACTAAAGGCTCACACCTGGATGCCACAGTGATATGCCTGTTAAAAAGGACCTCAGCCCTACTCTTTATGATCTTATGAGCCCCATCTCTTTCCTGAAATGTGCCTAGTCCGAATCTTTGTGACACATCTCTGGATCAAAACGCACCCTTTGAAGTGTACTAGAGAGCCTGGCTCTCACTTCCTCTAGTGCGTCCTACCCAGATTACAGGAATGCTGCAGTACACAAATCTGACTTGAGGAATTCCTCTTCCTCCTCTTCTCATGCTTCACCATTCAGACCTGGGCCTCCCAAAAAGGAACTCAGACTTCCATGTAGTGCACCATTCACAGGCACACATACATCCAAAACATGCATATAACATACATGCACTGCACAGCACTACATCCTTTATGCATTCTATCAATCACAGGCCTACATCCAACCAGCACAAGCATATAACATAAGTGCAATGCACAGTACTGCATTATCCTTGCATTGTACTGTCAGAAATGGGGTCTTTGGTTGGCAGTCAGGTTACCCCCTGTCCAAACAAGGACCATCATTCTAGTCAGAATAAAGGAGAATCACCCTCAGTTAACCCCCGCTCCCTCCCTTGGCAGCTTGGCATGAGCAGACAGGCTTAACTTCAGAAGCAATGCGTAAAGTATTTGCACCAGCACACACAGTAACCCAGTGAACCCACTACAAAATGACACAACACAGGTTTAGAAAAATAGGTAATATTTATCTAAACAAAACAAGACCGAAACCATAAAAATCCGACAATCACAAGTCAAGATATGAATTTTAAAAAGAAAAAAGTGCTAATCCTTAGAAAACAGTGAGAACGCTGTTATTGCACAAAAGTACCTGGGTACCGTCAAAATAAAGCCGCAGGGGCGAGTGTGCATCAGAAAAGGTCAGCGAACCGTTGATTTCTCACTCTCAAGTGAGACTGTGCATCGTTCCTCCTCCGGTCGGGTCAGCATGCAGCGTTTCTTCTCTCCTGCAGTAGAGCGATGTGTCGATCCGGGACAGGCACCTCAGTTCCGGGCAGGCTTGGCATTGACTTTGCGTGCCCAGCGATGTTACTTTGAAATCCGGTTGCACGGTGTCAAGAAACCGCACTATGTGGCGTTTTGCGTCGTTAATAGCAGCCACTGCGGGTGTTGCGCATTGTTTCCCCAGCCGCGTTGCGTCAATCTCCCAGCAGCAATGCAGGCGGAGTGTCAAAAGTTTCTCTGCACAGCGGACTTTGCATGGATTTCTGTCCTTTTCCACCAGCTGCACCTTTCTAGGGCCCAGAGACAGGTTAGGGCACCACTTGGCAGGCAGGACTCTCAGCAGAAAGCCCAAGTGCGGGCAGAGAGAAGTCTTTGTTGTCCCTGAGACTTCAACAACAGGAGGAAAGTTCAGTTCAAGCCCTTGGAGATTCTTCACCAGTGGGAAGTCACACAAAAGTCAGTCTTTGTCCTCTCTCAGGTAGAAGCAGCTACTATAGGCCAACCTAGCAAAGCAAAGTCACAGGTAAAGGGGCAGTACGCCTCCTCCAGCTTCTCCAGCTCTTCTCCCGAGCAGAGGTTCCTCTTGGTTCCCAAACTAATCTGATTTTCAGAGGTTTTGGATGCTCTTCTTATACCCCTTTCTTCCTTTGAGGTAGGCCTACTTCAAAGAGAAGTCTCTGTTGTTTTCAAGATACTGCATTGCCCAGGCCAGGCCCCAGATACACACCAGGGGGTTGGAGATTGCATTGCGTGAGGGCAGGCACAGCTCTTTCAGGTGTAAGTGGCCACTTCTCCCCTCCCCTCAGCCCAGATGTCCCATCATGATATGCAGCGTACACCTCATCTCCCTTTGTGTCACTGTCTAGAGGTGAGGTGCAAACAGCCCAATTGTCAAACTGACCCAGACAGGGAATCCACAAACAGGCAGAGTCACAGAAGGGTTTAAGCAAGAAAATGCCTACTTTTGAAAAGTGGCATTTTCAAACACACAATCTAAAAACCAACTTCACTAAAAAAAGCATTTTTAAATCGTGATTTCAGAGACCCTAAACTCCATATTTATATCTGCTTCCAAAGGGAATCTGCACTTTAATCACATTTAAAAAACAGTCTCCATGTTAACCTATGAGAGAGATAGGCCTTGCAACAGTGAAAACCGAATTTGGCAGTATTTCACTGTCAGGACATGTATAACACATGTCCATGTCCCACCTTTAAGATACACTGCACCCTGCTGATGGGGCTACCTAGGACCTACCTTAGGGGTGCCTTCCATGTATAAAAAGGGAAGGTTTAGACTTGGCAAGTGGGTACACTTGCCATGTCAAATTGGCAGCTTAAACCTGCACACACAGACACTGCAGTGGCAGGTCTGAGCCATGTTTTACAGGGCTACTAATGTGGGCGGCACAACCAGTGTTGCAGGCCCACTAGTAGCATTTGATTTACAGGCCCTTAGGGACTTACTAGTAAATCAAATATGCCAATTATGGATAAGTCAATGCACACATATCATTTATACAGGGAACACTTACACTTTAGCACTGGTCAGCAGTGATAAAGTGTCCAGAGGAAACAAAACAGAAAAAACAGAGTCCAGCACACAGAAGCAACCTGGGAAGTAGAGGCATAATGTTAGGGGAGACCATGCCAATGATGCCAAGTTTAACATGTACCATTCACAGGCACATATAGATCACACATGCGGTACGCTGCACTACACACCAAACCAATGTAGGCCAAGAGTGAGTTAGGCATACAGGCAGTAGAAATTTAAGTGACTGTGCCAGTAGGCCTCAGTCTAGTGACACGGGTAAAAAGGAGCTGTTCACCTGTGCTGCTTAATGCTTTGGGCACCCCTCCCGGTTCAAAAAGATCTCACTCCATGAAGGAGACCTATGTCAAGGCAGACACACATGATCCATGTTTGCCTACAACAAGGTATGTAGGCCAGGAGCGGCGCACAAACGGGTGGTGGCCAGGCCTGAAGGTGTGGCGTGGCCATGGATGAGCACCTGATGGGAGAATTAAAGGGGTGCGTATTGCGGCCTGGGAACCCACGGACCCATACAAACAGGCCCACTGGACACCAGAACCCGCTCCCACTCAGACTGTGGCATGTCTCCCAGAGAGCACCAAAAAAATGAACAGGTAGGAAGAATTCAACAGGTAACTCAGGGGGATGAATACTGAGAATGGACTGGGAAGTGGTGCTATATTGATGGGTGAGACCAGGCAACGTTGCTTTCATCTCCTCTCATAACTCTTTCCATCAAAACAGAGTGTGACGCCAGACTGCAAGGAAAGTTCTATCCAGTGCACATTTCATTGTTCCTGCTTAGTGGAAGACGTGGGTGTGCCCTCGCCGGGGTACCGCGTAGAAAAGGCTGGATGGTGCTGTTCACTGACACCTGATAATTGTTGACCGAATAATATTGTGGTCGGGACTGCTTGCTTGCTACGCGTTGTGGTCTCGGCTGACAACAGTGCACACCTAAGACGACCTACTGCGAGACCGTTCTGGAAAGTTGTGACCTTGTGCTCTGGACATACGCGATTGCTTGCTGTGCCACCCTGATAGCCCCCTGAGAAAGCTGGGACAGTAGGATCCACTTGCAGTAGTCCATTGACCTGCGCCTATGATTCCAACATGGGTAAATACTCCACAAAGAAGGACCAGGATGCTGGGCAATCCTCAGAGACAAATTCTGAAAAAGGAGGTGATCCTGTTGCACCAGAGTTGAGAAAACCAGAGAGCCCCAGCCCGCAAGATATACTACAAGCTATTACTAAAACCAACAAAGCATTAGAAATGAAAATAGATACCATGTGAACAGAATTTGGACTACTGAAAGATGACCATTGATGATTAACAGAACATGTCACCACGACAGAGCGAATGCTCACTGAAATCTCCTCTGAACTTTGAGATACACAACAACAATGGAAAATAAGGTCCAAATCCTTGAGCAAAGAGCAGAGGATGCTGAAATCTGCTCTAGGATGAATAACATTGGGATCATTGGGCTTCCTAAGAAGGTGAGGGTAATAACATGATCACCTTTCTGGACACATGAATCCGGGAGGTGCTCGCTCCACCAAACTTATCATCATTTTATGCTTTAGAAAGAGCGCCATTGCACCCTCTTTGCCCTGGAACTCCGCTGTGCCCTGTTGCAGCCAGACTGCTCTATTACAGGGACAGGGACTGCATACTGGTGCAGGCCAGAAGGAAGGGCGGTCTTGTGATAGATAATAGAAAAATCCTGACTTTCCCCGGCTTTATTTGTTAATGGTGTGGGGGTTTGGCTCAAGAGCAGGCCGAACTGTAATCTTGGCTCACCCTAGCTTTGAGTTCCAGTGGGTTCACCCACAATGATGTTGCAACAATGCAGGTTTGGATGGGGGACGCAATCCTACTTGTTCTGGGGTTGGGTAATTGGGGAGTTAGTTACTTCCAAGTTGGGATACAATTGGCCATATTTATACTTTTCGACGCACAACTGCGCCAACGCAGTTGTGCGTCAAAAAATCTAACGCCGGCTAATGCCATTCTGAAGCGCCATGCGGGCGCCGTATTTATTCAATGACGTTAGCCGGCGTTAGCCGGCGGAGCTGCCTGGTGAGCGTAAAAAAAAATGACGTACACCAGGCAGCGCCGGCGTAGGGGAATATGGAGCTTGGCCGTCAAAAAATGGGGCAAGTCAGGCTGAGGCAAAATTTTCGCCTCAACCCGATTTGCGCCATTTTTTTTTACTCCCAACCCCCATTGAAATGACTCCTGTCTTAGCAAAGACAGTAGTCATGCCCCCTTGCCCAATGGCCATGCCCAGGGGACTTCTGTCCCCTGGGCATGGTCATTGGGCATAGTGGCATGTAGGGGGGCACAAATCAGGCCCCCCTATGCCACAAAAAAAAATAATAATAATACTTACCTGACCTTACCATAAGTTCCCTGGGATGGGTCCCTCCATCCTTGGGCGTCCTCCTGGGGTGGGCAAGGGTGACAGGGGAGGGTCCCTGGGGGCATGGGAGGGCACCTCTGGGCTCCTTCCGAGCCCACAGGTCCCTTAACGCCTGCCCTGACCAGGCGTTAAAAAACAACTGGACATCATTTTTTTTGACCCGCCCACTCCCGGGCGTCATTTTTGCCCGGGAGTGTAAATACGGCGCACATGCCTCGGAGTCATTTTTTAGACAGGAAAGCCTACCTTGCATATCATTAATGGAAAGTAGGTGTCCACGCAAAAAAATGACGCAAACTCCATGAACTTTGGCGCTAGACGCGTCTAACGCCAGAGTATAAATATGGAGTTCGTTTTGCGTCGAATTTGCGTAAAAAAAACGACGCAATTCCGGCGCAAACAGATTATAAATATGGCCCAATGTGTTTATCACGCATCAGGGATCTACATACACTTTGAATTTGTTGGGATTGGGGTGGACTCATTCATCCATTCATACTGGGGATTAGGTACCTTGTACACACTAATACAGTAGTGACCCCCACAACATACAAAACCCTCTCTTGGAGAGTGAGAGGAAAAAATTTTATGACTAAACAATATAAGGCCTTTTCATTTTCCTAGCTAACCAGACCTGAAGTACAGATTGTTGTGCTTTAGGAGACTCGTATTATGACTAAGCAGGGGGGTAGCATTATATCCCTGATGATGAGGATAAGCTTTTTATACAAGTTTCCCTTCATTCGCTAGATGGACCCTGATACGGATGTGACCAGGATTACCATTTCAGCATACAGGACACCGTATCGATCCTGATGGCATATGTGGCAGTGACAGGCCATCTGGATGGACAAGATATTTCCATATTTAATGGTTAATGACTCAACTCAGACCAAATAGGATTTATTTCTGTCTAGATTGTTTAGGCACCTGGCACCCTACCAAATTGGAGACATCATAATAGGGTGGGACTTAAATTGTGTGGCAACCCCTATGACAGATTCCTCCCTCACACGATTGGGTGACTCCCCGATCCTGGGAACTGCCTGTTTCTTCTCATGGCAAATAGATTAGGTATTGGTAAATTCCTAGTGGAAACTCCACCCACAGAGGAGAGACTGTTCCTTCTTTTCATCAATACATGATCTCCATATCAGATTAGATACCTTCCTCTGCACACCAGACGTTCACAGTCAGACACATAGCATAGAACATTTATCAAAGACCCTATCTGACCACAATCTGGTCCTACTACAGCTGACATGGGGGACACCCTTACTTAAATACCTACCTGGAAACTAAAACCTGAGGCCCTTGAAAATCCTATGTTTAGGGAACTGATTCTTCAGAGTATCACACATTATTTTCAGGATAATACAGGACAGCATCCAAAAAAGGTGGAGAATGGGATGCTTTTAAACTCATTCTATGGGGTCAGTGCATCACAGAAGCAGTAGGCTTTAGACATACCCTCCTAAATGATGTCTCAACAGTTGAAGATGAGTTGAGGAAATCAGAGACAGCTAGACCAGAGGATCTGGACCTCCAACCAACCTTACTTGAAGTGCAAGAAAAGATAGCAGAACAAGTTGAATTACTTCGCTGCTTTGATTAAAAGCACTATATGCTTAAGGCCCAAGCTACATGAGATAAGATTGGTCAGCTCTTAGCATGGTTAGCGAATCCCAATAGGAGTGACCTTTCTATAGTGGAACTGAAGACGGACCAAGGCACTAGGTTATAGAGGTAATATGATATTAACCAAGAAATTCATAAGTTCGACCCAGCACTCAATAAAAGTCAAACTACGGTTAACAAGCAGGAAGTCTGAAGCTACCTAGCACTGCTGGAGCTCCCAGCGGTGACACCCAAAGAGGCTGAACAGTTGCTAACCGATATTACCCTACAGGAAGTAAGAGAAGACACAGGGAATGGATGGTTTTCTGCTGGAATTTTATGCTACTTACAGAGAAATACTGGCTCCCAAATTATTGGATATTTACAAAGAGGTGGGGCCTTGGGTAATCTCCCAGATACTACCCGGGAAGCTTTTATCATCCCACTTTTGAAGCCAGGGAAATTGGTCCATGACATGAGAGCATATTAAATGTCGACTATAAAATACTCAGCAAAATTTTAGCATCCAGACTCCTTCCTCACATGCCGAAACGTATCCTCCAAGATCAGGCGCTGTTCATTCCAGGACATAATATGGCACTTAATATCTGCAGCTTGTTGACGATATCAGGAACAATTCCAGGTACAGATTTGTATTCTCCGATTTTTTCGGAAGATGCTGAGAAAGTGTTTAACAGTCTGGAATGGACCTATTTATGGAGGGTCATGGAGAGCTTTCACCTCGGTGAGGGGTTCCTTGACTGGACCAACTGGCTCTATTCTGCACCTAAAGCCAGGGTGAAAATGGGTAAACACATTTTAGAGAACTATGCAGTCGAATGAGGAAACCATCAGGGTTGTCCACTCTCTCCACTCTTATTTACCATAGCAATGGAACCCCTAGAGTGCTGGGCCAGGACGGGACAAGCATATTGGGGACGGATAGTGTTTCACAGGGCAAAATATGTAGCGCTATATGCAGAAGATCTACTTCTGTTCCTACAAGACAGCAACACTGACCTACAGGGGGCTAGAGATTTACTGAGCCTTTTCAGGACCATCTCAAGGTTGACGGTTAACTGGCAAAAGTTTAGCTTGTTTCCCACCGGCCGGCAGCTGAACCTCCACTGACAATGGGATACCTGCGTTGGGAGCCCACATGTATATCATACTTACGAGTTAGTCGTCCATAATGTCAAGGATCTCCTGGAAGGGAATATCAGGCGAGAAATTTGATCATTACAACAACATATAGACTTCTGGAGCACTCTCCCCCTTTTTAGTTATCAGAAGATTATCATTACTAAAAATGCTAGCCTTGCCCCAATTACTTTAGTTTTACAGTGTTCCCAGAGAAGATAGACCAAGTGACTTTTCAAGAGCTCAAAACAATGACAATTGCTTTCAATGGGGCTCAAACAGCAGACGTGTGGTTCTCTCCACTTTCAAAGACCAACTATGGAAGGCGGTCTAGTAGTCCCTGATTATGAGGCCTCATATAATGCAGCACAGGTACAGTGGGTGACACAATGGGTAACAAGACTACAACAACTTATGGGCAATGAGAGGTTGGGCACTCCCCCTGATTTCCATTAATTAAGCTCTTCCGTCTCCTCCAGGGACCCATACACCAGACCATGACTAAATTTGAGGTGATTCGGTATAGCTGGCACAGGTGCCTGCAAAAGAGGTAGATGAGAATCTCCTACTCCCTTGACCTATTGTTGGACCTGCTGGAAGTCCCCAAATGGGGTTAATTGGAGAGGGCTGATGAACTGGAGGGAGGCGGAGTTGCAAGTATTGTGTACCTCTATTGAGATGGAATTCCTCTCACCTCGATGAGCTTAAAGCAGACAATGAATTACATGCCAGACACTTTCTCTTAACAAGAGCTCAAACTATCGCAATACGCAAACCCTAGGGACTAGGAATAACAGAGCCACTACATCACAAGAGCTGTTCCTATATATCAACGACCTCAGGAATATTCCAGACAGTCACTTGTTTGTACAGAGCGATACGAGAAGACATATTAACACCATTGACTACACAATGAGCTAGGTTGGAGGAGGACATAGACACCCCCATAGATGACAAGAGCTGGGTGACCATTTTGGAAAGAGTCCCTAAAATATCTAGGAATGCCAGATTTAAATTAATACATTTTTACATAGTACACAGAGCTTACCTCACACCTGGATGTTTTAATAGGTTCTTACATATTACAGATGTGAAATGTCTACGCTGCAGAAAAATTGGCACCAAATTATTTCATGCTTTCTTGGCATGTGTTGTCACGGTTTCGGGTGGGTCTGATCAGGACTTTGGATGGGACACCCCTTGAGGTCACCGAATATCCTAAAGAGGCAGTGTGCTGGGACAGGAGAGCAGCTAAAGGCATACACAGAAAGGATAGCTATAGACAGGCACAGGAAACAGGAAAGTAAAAGCAGAGCAACCCTTGTGTGAACAAATAGGAAACAGATTACTAATGGACAAACACGCTGGGGATGTACACAGAGTAGGGCGCAGAACCTCCCACAGTGACAGGGAATGTCAATGCCTCTGTGCAGTTTGCTCTTACAGATAGTCACCCTGCCAGCCCCATAGAAAGGAGGCAGCAGAAGCGATTCTGTCTCTGGAACCTAGAGCACAAACAAGGATAGTACTTACATACACACAACAAGCTCTTGTGGGTCCAGCTGGAAACACAGTGGCAATTCCTGGAACAACAGCAATAGCACACTGTCACTGTTAGGCACGAAAGACAACGTATAACACTAGACAAGGATGGGGGCTGGAATTGCCTCCTGGAAACCAGGAGCCAACCCCAGTGCAAAGGAGGACACTTATACACTGGTAAAGACTGATAGAACACTTATCAGACACAAATAACCAAGAAGAAACAGAAACAGAAGGGAACAGACTAAGAGGAAGAGGCAATAACTGGGAACAGGCTCAGGCTGACGCAAAGGCAGGACTAGGACTTGAAAACTGGGCGCAAACTTCTGGCTGGAACAAACAGAGATAGGGCTGGGAAACTGAGAGCAGGCTCTGGCTGGAACAGGCAAGGACAGGGCTGGAATACAGGGTGTAGGAAAAAGCAGTAAACAGGACTGAGAAACAGAGAGCAGGTTCAGGCTGAAACAAGGCAGGAGCAGGACATAGAAACAGGGAGCATGTTCTGGAGTAAACAAACATGTACAAGGCTAAGAGATAGGGAGCAGACTCTGGCTGGAAAAATCAGGAGCAGGGCAGAGAAACAGGAAACAGGTTCAAGCTGGAACAGATCAGGAACAGGAACAAAACGGAAACACCATCCGATGAGGGGTCTATAACACAAAGGAATCAAACTCCAATGCATGATGGGGAGCTTGAGGAAATGACTGCTTATAAGCAGTTCCAAGCTGGGATGCACAGGAGAGGTCTCAGGTGTGTGTAGTTTCAGGCACTTGCAAGTCCTGGAGGAGAGGATCCGGTGAAAAGGAGCAACTGGACTTCTCCCATAGAAAACAATGGGATACAGAATCCGGGCTTTCCTGACTACCAGGCAGTGCATTGTGGGATTTGCAGTCCCAGGAAGCAAATGTAGTACTACACAAGTATACCATGGTGAAAAGAGAAACAAACAGGAGTCAGCAAGGGACTCTAGATAAGTGTTCAAGGTGATTCCCAGGCTACCGAGAGTCCCCTTACAGCGTCCCCTAGAAATGGGACGACAGAGTCGTAACATGTGTCACAGAAATGCTGACAGAAGTAGTTGATAAAGATATCCCTTATGACCATGGATACTGTTCACTTAGCAATTTCCCACCCTGACCTAGGCTGACCACCTGGAGATGTGAATTGGCAAGATGGGTGGACTACGAGGGCAGAGTGCTACTCCGTGAGGCCCACCATGGTCAGGGTTCACTTGACATGACACCCTGATATCCCCCAGCTGGGTCCCCACCGATATTTCATAAGGGCCTGTCAATGAAAATGGGGTTTGATCCACAAAGACACAGCTGTCTGGGATCCACTACTCACATAATAAGACATTTCCCTGAGGGACAGGCAATAGGCGATACGGGGATACTAGCACCCATACTGAGGCATTAATACTACCTTAGATGTGTGATTGGGAGGGAAAAACGGGGCACAGAGAACCATTTGAGTTGGCATTGCTATGGTGATCAGTTTTATGAAAACATCCTGTGTTAGAATTGTAATCAGTACTATCTAGCGATGTTTGCTGACCTCAGTAAAACTAATAAAATCTGTTTCCAAAAACAGTACATACTGGCATTTTTAAGCAATGCTGCAGTTGTGTAGGCTGTTTCTAAACAGTCGACATTTGTAGGTTACATGTAGTATGTCTGATTAGGCAAGGTCTTGCAATATAAACAGGTAAATAATAGTATAGGCAGGGATCTACAGACAGAGCTATAGTTATGTTGGATGCATCCAAGCAGTTTACAGTGGCAGGATTACAATTAGTATGGCTCATTGGTATATCTAAAGCTGCCGACTGCATGAGCAGATCAATCACTGCAGTGAGTATCAATCAATCAATCAATAAATCAGTCAATTTTTTAAATAAAGCGTGCTACTCACCCGTGAGGGTCTCAAGGCGCTAGGAGGGGGACCAAGGGGGGTGCAGGGAGGGTCATTGTTCGAACAACCATGTCTTGAGGTTTTTTCTGAAGACCAGGAGGTCTTTGGTTTTGCGGAGGTTGGTGGGGAGGGAGTTCCAGGTTTTGGGGGCGAGGTAGGAGAAGGACCTACCTCCTGTGGTGGTGCGTTGGATGCAGGGGACTGTGGCTAGGGCGAGGTCGGCTGATCGAAGGTTATGGGTGGGAGTGTGGAAGTTCACTCTGTCGTTGAGGTAGGTTGGGCCAGTGTTGTGGAGGGATTTGTGTGCGTGGATGAGGATCTTGAATGTGATTCTCTTGTCTATGGGGACCCAGTGAAGGGATTTGAGGTTGGTGAGATTCGTTCATGGTGGGGTAGGCCAAGGATGAGGCGTGCGGCTGTGTTCTGGATTCTCTGGAGTTTGCGTTTGAGTTTGAGTGTGGTGCCGGCGTAGAACGCGTTACCGTAGTCTAGTCTGCTGCTGATGAGTGCATGGGAGACTGTCTTCCTGGTCTCTGGGGGAATCCATTTGAAGGATTTTTTTTAGAGTGCGGAGTGTGTGAAAGCAGGAGGTGGTTAGAGCATTGATTTGCTGTGCCATGGAGAGAGAGGGGTCAAGGATGATGCTGAGGTTGCGTGCGTGGTTTACGGGGGTGGGTGCGGGGCCGAGAGCGGTGGGCCACCAGGAGTTGTCCCATATGGTTTTGTTGGGGCCGAAGATGATGATCTCGGTTTTGTTGGAGTTAAGCTTGAGGTGGTTATTTGACATCCAGTTGGTGGTGTCGAGGAGAGCAGCGTGTAGGTTGTTTTTGGCAGTGGTGGGGGTGCGGGTGAGGGAGATGATGAGTTGGGTGTCATCTGCATAGGAGAGGATAGTGATTCTGTGTGATCAGAGGATGTTGGCTAGGGGGATCATGTAAATGTTGAAGAGTATGGGCTGAGGGAGGACCCATGGGGGACTCCGCAGATGATCTTGGTAGTGGTGGAGTGGAAAGGAGGAAGGCGGACTCTCTGGGTCCGGTTAGTGAGGAAGGAGGCCAGCCAGTCTAGGGTTTTGTGGCGAATTCCTATGTTGTGGAGGCGTGTGTGGAGTGTGTGGTGGCAGACAGTGTCAAAGGCTGCGGAGAGGTCTAGGAGAATGAGTGCGACGGTCTCGCCTTTGTCGACTTTAGTCCTGATGTCGTCAGTGCATGCGATGAGGGCGGTTTCCGTGCTGTGGTTCTTGCGGAACCCGGTTTGTGAGGAGTCAAGAGGGTTGTTTTCTTTGAGGAAGTGGGATAGGCGGGCGTTGACTAGATTCTCGGCAACGTTGGCGGGGAAAGGGAGGAGGGAGATGGGGCGATAGTTGGAGAGGGTCTCTGGGTCGGCTTTGTTTTTTTTAGGAGAGCAGTGATTTCCCCGTGCTTCCATGGGTCTGGGTAGGTGGCGGAGTCGAAAGAAGAGTTGATTATGTCGCGGAGTATGGAAGCGATGGTTGGGCTGGCTTTGATGTAGATGCGATGTTGACAGGGGTCGGAGGGGGATCCGGAGTGGATGGAGTTCATGTTTTTTTCGGTTTCTTCGTGTGTGGTGGGGGCCCAGGTGGTGAGTGTGGTGGGGGGGGTCATGAGTGGGGGTTGAGTTGGGTTAGTGAGGGGTGTGTGTGGTGGGTGTGTGTGGTATGAAGCTGTTGTGGATGTCCAGGATTTTGTGATGGAAGTGGTTGGAGAGGGAGTCACATAGGGGCTGTGTGTGTGAGGGGCCTATGCTGCTGGCTTTGGGTTTGGCTAGTTCATTAATGATGGTGAAGAGTTCTTTGCTGTTTTGAGAGTTGCTGTCAAGGCGGGTCTTGTAGTGATCTCTTTTGGCGGTGTGTATGAGTCGGTGATGGGTGAGAATGGTGGCTTTGAGGGTGGAGAAGTTGGTTGTAGAGGGTTCTTCTCGCCATATTTTCTCCGCTTGGCAGCATTTGCGCTTGGAGTCTTGGAGTTCGGGGGTGAACCACGGGGCGTTCTTGATGTTGCGGGTGGCGATGTGTTTTCTGAGGGGGGCTAGTGTGTGTGCGCAGGTAGAGATCCATTTCGAGCGGTTGTGTGCTCCTGCGCTGGGGTCGTTGGTGTGAGGGGGGTTGTGAGCCAGTTGGGGCGTTCAGGAGTTCTGTGGGGATCTTTTCCCACATGCAGTAGGGTGTGGTGTGTTGATGTTGGTGTGTGGGGGGTTTGGTGAAGGAGAAATGGACGCAGTGGTGGTCTGTCCTGAGGAGTTCGGTGGTGTGGGTGTAGGCTATGTGTTGGCTTGAGGTGAAAATTGCATCGAGCGTGTGTCCTGCTGAGTCGGTGGGTGCGGTGACAAGTTGTTTGAGTCCGAGGTTGGTGAGTTTGTCTATGAGGGAGGTTGAGTTGTGGTCTTGTGGGTTCTCCAAGTGAAAGTTGAAATCACCGAGGAGGATGTAGTCTGTGGAGGTGAGGGTATGCGAGCTGATGGTGTCGGCGATGGTGTGGGTGGAGTTGTTGTTAATGTGGATTAGGAAGTGCATGTGTTCTGTGTTGTCGATAGTGTCTTGGGAGCTGGTGGTGACTTTGATGGTGTCCCTGTATAGGATGGCGATGCTACCACCTTGCCTGTTGAGGCGGTCTTTGCGTCGGAGTTTGTATCCCTTGGGGGTGCCGATGGCTATGTCAGGTTCCGAGGAGGGGTTGGTCCAGGTTTCCGTGAGGAAGGTGATGTCAGGTGAGCGTGATGTGATGGGGTCCCAGAGTTCTATGGCATGTTTGTGAAGGGAGCGGGTGTTGAGGAGCAGGCAGTTGAGGTGGTTGTGGTGGGTGGTGTTGGTGTGGTGCATGGGGGTGTTGTTGCGGGGTGTGTTCTGGTTGTGGTGTGGTGTGCTGCAGGGCTGGTTGGTGTGGGTGGGGGCAGAGCAGGTGTGTGTTGTGTTGGGGGTGTTGTGTGTGTTATTGGGGGGTAGCTATGGTTGGTGTGTGTTGTGAGGGATGAGGACTAGGAGAAATGACAGGTGTGGCAAGTGAAGGCACCATAAGTGTGTGTAGGATTGGAAAGGGTGGAGGTGGAGCGAGGGCCTGGGTTGAGTGAGTGGCGGGTGAGGGGGGAGTGGGTTTGTCTGAGAGGGCTAGGGGGACTGGCGCCTTCGGAGCACCAGCTGTGTGCCCGCTGCGCGGGTCCGCCCCGCCGCTGCCATTAATGGGAGGGAGGGAGGGAGTGGCAGCCGGGAGGAGGGAGGGCTGGACGAATGGGAAGGCTGGGGGGGTGGGGCCGCAGGGGACGCAGCGGCAGGGGAATTTGGAGAGAGATGAAGGAAAGGACGGTGAGGAGGAGTGGGGAGACGCTGCAGGGGACGCAGCCGCAGGGGAATTTGGAAAGAGATGAAGGAAAGGACGGTGAGGAGGAGGAAGGGGGAGGTGGGAGGGGCCGCAGGGGACGCAGCGGCAGGGGAATTTGGAGAGAGGTGAAGGAAAGGACAGTGAGGAGGAGGGGGGAGGCGGGAGGGGCTGCAGGGGAGGCAGCGGCAGGGGAATTTGGAAAGAGATGAAGGAAAGGACGGTGAGGAGGAGGAGGGGGCAGGTGGGAGGGGCCGCAGGGGATGCAGCGGCAGGGGAATTTGGAGAGAGGTGAAGGAAAGGACAGTGAGGAGACGGGGAGGCAGGAGGGGCCGCAGGGGATGCAGCGGCAGGGGAATTTGGATAGAGATGAAGGAAAGGACAGTGAGGAGGAGGGGGGAGATGGGAGGGGCCGCAGGGGACTCAGCGGCATGGGAATTTGGAGAGAGATGAAGAAAAGGACGGGGAGGAGGAGGGGGAGGCAGGAGGGGCCGTAGGGGACGCAGCAGCAGGGTAATTTGGAAAGAGATGAAGGAAAGGATGGTGAGGAGGAGGGGGTAGGCGGGAGGGGCCGCAGGAGACGCAGTGGCAGGGGAATTTGGAGAGAGATGAAAGAAAGGACGGTGAGGAGGAGGGGGGAGGCGGAAGGGGCTGCAGGGAATGCAGCGGCGGGGAATTTATAAAGAGATGAAAGAAAGGAAAGGGCCGTGATGAGGTGGCACAGGGCGGCGGGGTGGGGAGCAACCTGCCTTCTAAAGCAGGGTCAAGGGTTGCTCCTAGTTACCGCGCTGCGGCTGCCATAAATAGGGGGGAGGGAGTGGCAGCTGGGAGGAGGGAGGGCTGGACGAATGGGAAGGCTGGGGAGGTGGGGCCGCAGGGGACTCAGCGGCAGGGGAATTTGGAGAGAGATGAAGGAAAAGACAGTGAGGAGGAGGGGGGAGGTGGGAGGGGCCGCAGGCGATGCAGCCGCAGGGGAATTTGGAAAGAGATGAAGGAAAGGAAAGGACAGTGAGGAGGTGGCGCTGGGCGGCGGGGCGGGGAGTGACCTGCCTGCTAAAGCCAGGTCAAGGGTTGCATTTCAAGAAGTACAGCTTTCACACTCTTCAGATAGAGAGTTTGTGTGGCTCCCTGGAGGTAGAGAGTTCCATATCCTGGTTGCCCTTCCTGTAAAGGAATGAGAGTAGGTGCTTTCCTATCAGAATGTGGGTGGGTCAAGAAGTAGACAGAGCTTGTCAGTGTGCACCTTTAACTGTATAAGGTGAGTTTCTATGGCAAGTATTTCGAACTTCCATGGTGAAGTGGTTAATTTGAGATACAGGCTGTCTTTTGATGCAAGGTGTGTTGATAGGTAGCTGATAGGTTGGCAGCTCAAGAGCGATGAAGACGTAGTGATATGATTGTAGCGACCTGTTCCGGTTGCTAGTTTTGTGGCCCCACTGACGATAGCCTTTAGTAAGTTCATTGAGATTAGGGGCATTGCTCAGCACTATGGGGGGCATTATGACCCTGGCGGTAGGTGCTAAGGTGGTGGTAGTACCGCCAACAGGTTGGCGGTACATACCGCCACATAATGACATTGGTGATTTACCATTGATACCGCCATGGTGGTAGGAGCCACCGGGCTAGAGATAACAATCTGCTATAGTACCGCTGGCGGCATTTTGAGCCAGCCTACCACCATGGTTTTTGTGGCATTAGTAACACCACGAAAACCATGGTGGTAGGCCCTACCGTTAACAGGGAATTCCTTCCCTGTCACTGGTAGGAGGCTCACCCACCCACCCAAACACTCCCCAGACGCCCCCATCCCCCTCCATCCACGCTCCCCCTTCTGATCCCCCACACCCCCATACATGCACACACTTATAGACACGCACCACGCATACACCCACTCACTCACACAGGCATACACTCATTCATTCATGCATACATCCATTCATGCTCGCACACATCCGTACACACATTCACACTGACATGCAGACATGCATTCACATTTCCATTCTTACACGCATTCACACACATGCATACACCCACGCAAACAACACTACACACACAGACGCATTCACGTACACACTCACACATTCATGCGCACAACCCCACCCCCACACCCACACACACACAACACCCCCCACCCCCTTCCCCTGTCGGAAGACCAACCTACCTGCATCCGGGTGGTCTTCCGTAAGGGAACAGGAGGGGGCGCTGCTACCTCCAGCAGCGCCCGCCAGCAGAACACCACCAGGCCGTATCATATGTCATGATACAGCTGGTGGCCGGCTACTGGCATGGCGGTGCTGTTGGTAGCAGCGCCACCTTACCACCATCCGCCAGTATCGCCACAGGCAGATTTCCACCCTTCTTGGGGTGGAAGTCCGGCTGTGTTCATAATCTGGTGAACAGATGGTAGCCGCAGTGATGGTCTTTTGGCGGCCATCACTGCAGCGGTAGGTGGTTTATACCGCCAATGTCATAATGTGGGCCTATATTCCTATAATCTAATCTGGAGATTAGAAATGCTTGTACCACATTTTGAAAATCAGGTAATGGAATGAATCGCTTGATTTTCATAAGAAGTCTAAGTTATTATATAGGACACCTTTGGTGAGGGGTGATCATGATTAGGTGTTTTTCGAATCCAAGAGACTTTGTACAGTCAGTGGCTTTCGGAATGTAATCAAGGGCATTCAGGTGCTGTAGTCAGTCGTGTTTTGGGTGTTTGTTGTGTGTGGGGGGGTGGAGACGAAAAGGAAGTCAGCCTTCAGTGGGTTTATTTTAAAGTGGTTAGTTGAGAGTCAGGATTTAATACTTGTCAATGTTTGGTGGAAATAGATTATATCATCACTGAAGGAGATTTTGAGGTACAGTTGAGTATCATCAGCGTAAAGATGGTATTATATTTTGACCTGCTGGAAAATTGAGGTAAGAGGTTAAATGAAATTGTTAAAGAGAGTTGGGGCTAGCATAGTGCCTTGAGGAATTCCTTGGAGGACATGTTGTGGCTTCTATAGGAAGTCCTTGAGTTTAATTTGAATAACATTTTTCCTTACTTTGAATTTTGCATAAATAATATACTATGATTTTCTGAGTAAAATATGTATTTCTAGCAGCAGCAGAAGAATTAGGAAGGGGTTTGGGGCCACATTAGTCACCCACACAAGAGTAAGCCAATTGCATTATTCTTGGGATGGAGACATTTACCTTGCTGTACCCCCACCCCCTACTTCAAGCAGCTATGGTTGTGCTGTTGCTGCCTTTCCTGCGTGCCAACCATGGCTAGTGTGCTGCTCCTGCCCATCTCCCACGACCCTCCATTGTACGAGTCTGTCCCCCTGTACCCTCTCACCCATCCCTTCTGTTCTGCCCTGCGTGGCCCCTTTGCTTGTCCCAATCTAAGTTGTATGCTATGCATGCTTTATTTTTTTTATTTCTTGCTCCGAAATGGCCAGCCACCATCTTGAAATGGGAAAATAAGAATAGTTAGAACAAGAAAAATATTCTATATTAGGCTCCAAGCACCAGGGGCGGCCCCTCCACTATGGTGGAGGAGCATCGCCCCACTGCTGAAAGGCAGCAGAAAAATAAAGTGATAATAAAACTATTTTAATATCATTTTATTTTTCGCTTCCTCCTTGGACAGTCTGCCGAGTGTAGGGTGGGGCAGGGCCATCCTCGTCACCAGGTAAAGGAGGAGTAGTGTGCAAAAGTGCGCATGTCGGTTTGGCCGGCCTTTCTAGGCTGGCTAAATTGACATGCACACTTAGAGCTCTCCACCCTGGCTGTGGTGCACAGCCCAGGTGAAGAAGGTGTGCAGGCTGCCAGTTCCTAACTAAGAGCATTTCAGTCCACTCAGACCAATCCAGGTGCTTTTCTCGTGCTGGGTAAGAGCATGAGAGAAGTGTCTGGATTGGGTGGGGAGAGAAGAAGCAGAGAAGCACCAAGGTGGAGAGGAACATCTAGGGAACATGCAGCAGTCCCACAGAGCGTTATTGCCAGCAGCCGGCGCTGCCAAGCATGCATGCAAGTACATCAGCCATCTTGGAATTTTCTTATTTAAGAATTATTTTTCCAAGAAAGCCTTTAAGATTATGCATGACATAGTGGCCCCCTGGGAAAACTTTTTCCTAGCCAATATGTTTCACTGTGAGAGATATTGCCAATGCTCGTTTTATAGCCTACTTCGTACCGCATGCCTACCATTTCTACGTGCTAATCTTAATATTACTCTACCTAATAGAACACAGTTCAATAACATTGGAAGGAGGAAATGCATAACTTGCTTTGCCTGAATTTGAACTCCTGACCTCATTATAAGTGGTTGTCTGCAGTGAAGGTGCATAACTTTCTTAACTTATTTACTAGTCAAAGTAGGCATCCACCATAATGACATAATCAGTACTACCAAGGAGAACCACTGTAGTTAAAACAATCAGAATTTTTACTAGAATGACAAGCTCCTTTTACTCAAAGTTACCTAACAAGAAAAGGCACAGCTGCAGAAACTCTCCTTTTGGTATCACCTGCGATTGTTTAAAGACTCGCCTTTGAAATGTTTCCATGTAAATTAACTAGCATTGCACTTTAAGGCGTATGTTGGCTTGCTAAATAACTCAAATATTTCCTTCTGAATTTGTCAACATGTTGTTTCGTGACAAAACAAAGAGCAGTACTGTCACCACACAGTCGCTTCCAGCCTGCTGGAGTGGCAAGGATCTTGTTGATGTTGGTATCAGTTTGTCCTGCCCACACAGAGGCAAAGCATTATTTCCAAACGCGGTGTTTTGTGTCACTGCTGGCTGGAGTTATGGCGGCCTTGATTGTTGTTGACTGCAGTTGTGGGGACGTCTTCCATTGATTAACAATGCGCGCTCCTCAGATGTGCGTCCAGCAGGGTTGCTAACGTTGTTTTTCAGATTAGGAACATTTAACGTCTTCAAGATGTTATTGTTGCGAACAGCTTGATGAATCACAGTTTTTTTCAACGTGCATTTCTAATTGTTTCACACATTGTATTCGATTTGCTTGAAAAGTTATTTTTCTAAGGGTGCCGTTTTTAAAGGAACCTATTTTAATACGAACTAACACACCAGAAACACACAGTTATTCAGCCTACTTCCAGACTTTAATAGGCCCAATGCTTGAATCTGGGTCATGACATAGGGCCTGATTATGAGTTGGCTGGTGTACCCATACCTGTGTCTAAACCCCTGTTTACCCAGGAGTTGGAAATATGAGTCGTATTTATCGTATCCAATAATTATCAGATGAGTAATATACCTCTACCTTCATTAAATGTCAGCACGCCAAACATGCCAAAATTTAAAGGGGGAAAAAACAGACAGTATTTACAGCATCATGTGGATTTTGGTGGATTAATGCGGTTATACCCCAGTTACTAATACCCAATGAGTTACATACGCTGTGGTGTCATTATTTATCAGGTGTGATAAATAGCACCTAAACTTCTCATCTAGTGCATAGGCCCTCATTCCAACATTGGGCGTTCAGAAGACCGCCAACACACCGCTGCAGCGGCGGAATTCCGGTACAGCTATTAGGACTCACAACTCGGAATCCGCCAAAATCCAGACACCCACACAAGTCCGCCACACCAAAGGTCAGTGATAAACTGGCGATAACAAAACCTCCACCGTCACGCCAACAGGAATACGCCCACACTATCACGACCCACGAATCCACGCAGCGATCTTTCAACCGCGGTATTCCATTGGTGGTACACACTGCCGCGCTCAAAATACACACACATTTACAAAACACAACCACATTGGACAATTCGAAATACACACACCTGATACACATACACACACCACTCCCACACATCCAATCCAATATAAAACACACACCCACATCACCCACAAACCCTTACTACCAAAATTGCGAAAGAAGGCCAGAGAGAGACACCACCAGAAACAACACTAGCATCCACAGACACACAACATCATCACTCACACAACATCCACGTACCTCAGATGACACACACAAACACATCCCCTCACACATCACAACACACACCACCCCACACATCACCCACACCACATCATGGCACCACAACAACACCCCAGGTTCTCAGAGGAGGAGCCCAGGGTCATTATTGGAGGAAATCGTCCGGGTAGAGCCATAGCTATTCGGATCACAGGTGCAGCACACCTCCATTGCTAGGAAGATGGAGCTATGGCGCAGAATCGTTGACAGGGTCAACGCAGTGGGACAGCATCCAAGAACACAGGATGCCATCAGGAAGAGGTGGAATGACCTAAGAGGGAAGGTGCGTTCTGTGGTCTCAAGACACCAAATTGCAGTACAGAGGACTGGCGGTGGACCCCCACCTCCTCCCCCACAACTAACAACATGGGAGGAGCAAGTCTTGGCAATACTGCATCCTGAGGGTCTCGCAGGAGTAGCAGGAGGAATGGACTCCGGTACGTCAACTCTCAACTATTATATCCCCCACCCTACCTGCATGCCATCACATACCCCCACTCTCACCCCATCACTCCAACACCTCACATATGTCCCACTATCACAAACCATCCATCCCAACAACAAGCCCTGCATGCAACACCAAAGCATGGACACCCATCACCAAAGCATGCCCACTACAGATACCCACACAGACCCGAAACCAAATATCACACAAGGACCTAGACATGAATGCAAGCCCTGGAGTACAGGGTCACTCACCCATTGCACATGATGGCACACACAGATGCAATAATCATGCCTTACACCCCTGCAGGACCCCTACCCAACGTCACCGGACAGGAGGTTCCAGACATGTCCACTCCCCCCACAGAAGAGGCCCACATTGATGACAGCAGCTCTGAACAACTGGATCAAGATGACCAGCCCGGTCCATCTGGGACCTCAGGACAGTCAGTTGCCCTGACAGTGGCACAAGCCATCACAGAGCCTCCCCCTTCAGGAAACACCAGCACAGCACCCACTCAGCGGGCCTATCCCTCTGTCCCCAGGACATGTCAAGCAGCAGTGTTTCCACCACTACAGGGAACCCAGGCAAACCCACCACCCCAACAAAATCAGGGACCTGGGGGCAGTGGAAGTGGGCACACGGTTCAGGGGACAGAGGCACAGGAAAACAGGGGAACTGGGAGGACTGCTGTGTGACAGGGGGAGGACAGGCCCAGGGAACCCACTCTCCACGAAGCCCTCTCCAACATCATGGGAGCATACCATAATTCCCAGGAGACAATGGCAACGGTACTGGCCAACTTTCAGGAGACCCAGCGGCTGCAGGAGGAACACTATCAGGGGATCAGGGAGGAACTCAAGTCCATCAACACCACCCTGGTCACCATTGTAGGGGTGCTGCAGGACCTTGTCAACACCAGGAGGGACACTGTGGCACAACAAGGGGCCCCTGACACTAACCTGGATGATGAACAGCCCACCACCTCTGCCAGCGCTAGTGGACAGGAGGCACCGCCACAGGACTACGACACCAGCACCCCACCACCTGCAGATGGAGAGCCACCCCACAAACGGTCCCTGAGATCCAGGAACAAGACAGAGAACACTGCCAAGACCCCCGCCAGGAAATGAGACTCCCTGAATGTCATCTTTCTGTCCCACTTTGTCACCCTGTCCATCCTTAAACTGCCCTAGCTTCACTTCCTATGCCCCTTTGGACAATGCACCTGTGAAACAAATAGACTGGACTCTGCCATGGACATTCCTCCACCATCACCCCTGACCATTTTACAACCCCCTCCACTTATTTGCACAAAAATAAACACACAGCAATCACAAAACAATCTGGAGTCAGTCTGTGCTTTCACAAATGTGTATTTACAATAACTATGGAATATAGCAAGGTCAATTTTATTGTCAACATACCGATAAAACACAGCTCTAGTCCATGAGGAAATATAGCAGAGGTCACACAGTGGTACCCACATCTGTGAAATGGAAAGGCAAAGTGACGAGTCAGGGTCCATACACTGGGTGAAAGTGACAGACTTATGATAGTTCAAACAATAGTATGAGATGTGTGAGGCAGTGATATCTTCTTACCTGTGTCTCACTGGAAGTATTGCTGGATAACGTTGTTTCTATTGTCCATATCCTCTTTTTCTGCCTCCTCTTCTTCACTATCCACAGGCTCCACAGCTGCCACAAGACCTCCAGCTTGACCATCTTCCTGCAGAAATGGCACCTGGCATCACAAAAGCCAGGATATGCAGCACATAGCAGGCCACGATGATCTGGCACACCTTTAGTGAGTAGTAGAGAGAACCACCTGTCATATGGAGGCACCGGAACCTGGCCTTCAGAAGGCCAAAGGTTCTTTCTATAATCCTTCTAGTTCACCCATGTGCCTCATTGTAGCGTTCCTCTGCCCTTGTCCTGGGATTTCTCACTGGGGTCAGTAGCCATGACAGGTTGGGGCACCCAGAGTCACCTGCAAATGTCGAGGGACAACTGTTAGACACACACTAACCCGTAGGGACAACCCCAGGCCCAGACAACTATTCACAAGTTATAGGGTCCTTGTCCTCACCTATTAGCCACACACAGTGCCTCTGGAGTTGCCCCATCACATAAGGGATGCTGCTATTCCTCAGAATGTAAGCGTCATGCACTGAGCCAGGAAACTTGGCATTCACATAGGAGATGTACTGGTCAGACAAACACACCATCTGCACATTCATTGAATGGTAGCTCTTCCTGTTTCTGTACACCTGTTCACTGCTGCGGGGGATACCAAGGCCACATGTGTCCCATCATTGGCACCTATGATGTTGGGGATATGTCCCAGGGCATAGAAGTCACCTTTCACTGTAGGCAAATCCTCCACCTGAGGGAAAACGATGTAGCTGCGCATGTGTTTCAGTAGGGCAGACAACACTCATGACAACACATTAGAGAATATCGGCTGAGACATCCCTGGTGCAATGGCCACTGTTGTTTGAAATGGAGTACTGACAGGTTCTGCCCTAGAGGGGGGATCCCTGTGGGATGGCAGATAGCTGACATCAGGTCTGGCTCCAACTGGGCACACAGTTCATGGATCGTTGCACGATCAAGCCTGTAGGTGACTATTACGTGTCTCTCTTCCATTGTCGACAGGTGCACCAGCGGTCTGTACACCGGAAGATGCCGCCATCTCATCACCTGCCCCAGTGGACGTGCCCTATGGATGAGAACAGCGAGCAGAGAGTCAGCCAACACTGAGGTATCACAAATTGTCATTAGCACACATTTATTAATCCGCAATGTGCCTGTTACTGTGTGTATGCAAGGCCTACATAGGTGTGACGCAGTTATTAAATGGCGGCTGCCTGACCGGTAAGGTGAGACAAGGGGATATGAGGTAACTGCACTGGCGTTCAACACTGTCGTGGTAGGCGGTCGAAGACCGCAGCACAATCCTGCACTGGTTAACATTGGACCCAATGGGTCTGAGGAGCCAATGACGATGTACACCGGCGGTGACGGTAAGCACCACCACGGACGTGACTGCCATTTCTCTCTGTTCACTCCCTTGATACCTGACCTTCAAAAGGAGAGGAACTACACTGACCTCGGTCTGGAAGCGACGATGGCTCTTGTGTCTGGGGAAAGGGCCCCTGCCTTCACTTCGGAGGAGTTGGAGAAGTTAGTGGATGGGGTCCTCCCCCAGTACACGCTACTCTACGGTCCTCCAGACAAACAGGTGAGTACACTGTGAGCATGCTGCATGGGCAATGGCTGTTTGGAGTGGTGTGGATGGAAGATACATGGGGGGGACTGAGCCCTGCATGAGTGTCTGTGCGTCAGGGCAAGGGTGGGAACATGGGCCAATGACTATGACGGTCCGGACAGTGAAAGATTTACCTTTTCCCCTGTACTATTCCTCTAGGTCAGCGCCCACCAGAAGAAGGATATTTGGCGTGCCATCTCCAAGGAAGTCCGGACCCTGGGGGTCCACCACAGATGGAGCACCCATTGCCGGAAAAGATGGGAGGACATTTGCCACTGGAGCAGGAAGACGGCGGAGGCCCAGCTGGGGATGGCCTCCCAACGTGGGAGGGATGCCCTTCGCACCATGACTCCCCTGATGTTCTGGATCCTGGCAGTGGTGTATCCGGAGATGGATGAGCGCTTGAGGGCATCACAGCAGCCACAAGGGGGTGAGTACAGACACATTCATCTGACTCTGCGCGCATTACGAGGTGTCTGGGTGGGGGAGGTGGGCAGTGGGTTCCCCTAGGCAAGGGCGAAGATTGCAGGCAAGGTCCCTCGTGCGGCAGGCTATGTGGCATCCCAACCCTACCAGTGGTAAGGGCCATCTACACCTAGTCAGGCTCCTGTGACTTCCATGTGTGCAGCAATCGGGCTTAGGCCTTGTACCCCATGGCCTTGTGAATAATCTAGGAACTGTTAGTGCACGGAGTAGTGCTGAGGTCTGCTGTGTCTGTAGTGTCCGCCAACGGTAGTGGTATTGCATGCACTGAACATGTCTTTCTTCTGTATTCCCCCTCCCCTTTTTGTGGTCTCCCTGTTCTTGTGTGCAATAGCATCATCTGGCGGATGAGTAGTGGCACCGGAGCAGGAGGGAGCTGCATCCCACTTGGCCCTGGAGGGCGAAACAACTGAGTCTGAAGCCACCAGTGGGACAGAGGGCGAGGGGAGCTCCACGGCAGGGACAGGAGGTGACAGCAGCAACAGCGACTCCTTCTCTGATGGGAGGTCCCTTGCGGTGGCGGGCCCCTCTGTGCCCCCCGCATCCACAGGTACAGCCACCACCACCCCACCAGCACCACCCTCCCAGCAGCCCCTCAGCGTGTGTCCCGTGCCCGCTCACCCAGAAGGGTGGGCATCTCCTTCGCCGCAGGCACCTCAGGCCCAGCCCCAATCAGCCCTGCTGCCCTCAGTGAGGAGGCTATTGACCACCTGAGATCCCTCACTGTTGGGCAGTCTACCATTCTCAATGCCATCCAGAGTGTTGAGAGGCATTTGCAACAAACAAATGCATACCTGGAGGGCATTCATTCTGGCCAGGCAGCCCAAGAGAGAGCATTTCAGGCTCTGGCCTCAGCACTGATGGCAGCCATTGTCCCTGTGCCCAGCCTCCCCCCTCCAACTTCCTCCACCCAGACCCAATCCCCTGTACTTCAGCCTATCCCAAGCACACCATCAGACCAGCATGCACACACCTCAACGCACAAAAGTGGCTCAGGCAAATATAAGCACCACACATCCCACAGGCATCATGCCCATGCAGACATACCAACATCCACTACCTCCATTGTGTCCCCCTCCTCCACGTCTCCCTCCTCCCTCCCAGTCTCGTCTCCACTCACACCTGCATGCACTACTTATTCAGCCACTACCTCCATCACCAGCACGCCCATCATCACACACAGCTCACATGCACTCACCATCCCCACTACCATTCACACATCCCCTGTGTCCTCTACCAGTGTGTCTGTGAGCCATCCTCCCAAAGTACACAAATGCAGGCACACACCCACCCAACAGCCATCCACCTCACAACCGCCTCCAGCCCATGCACCTTCACCCAAATTCAGCAGACGTACACCTCCTACAACAACTACCTCTTCCTCCACTCCCAAACCCCCTCCATCTACCCGTCCCAGTGTGTCTAAAAATATTTTCCTTACTAATATTGACCTCTTCCCTACACCTCCCCCCCCGCCCGTCCCCTAGTGCCCGGCTTTCCAGGTCCCAATCCAGCACCTCAGCAACCACATCACCAGGCACAGTGGTGCCAGCAACTGCGGGCTATTGGAGTGCGCCAACCATCAGGGCTGCCAGTGTGTCTTGGAGCGAGGTCAAGGACACTCCGCCACCTGAAAAACTTAACAAGATGCCCACATCCCGGAGGGAGAAGCAGAAAACACCTGTCACCAAGGGCTCAGGGAAACCGAAAGGGGAGAGTGGCAAGACAGCAGTGCCAACATCCAAGGTGGGGAAAGGGCCAGAAACTGAAGGGCAGGTCAGGAGAGGGCTTGGTGGCACCGACTGAGGGACCAGTGTCACACCTTCTGTCCACGTGGACGCCAACCTGTACAGCGGAGAAGACCGCCACGTGCACCGCCACAGAGCCCACCACCAGCACCGCTGTCATTGAGCCCGCCACCAGCACCGCAGTCACTAAGCCCACCACCAGCACCGCAGTCACAGAGCCCGCCGCCAGCACCACCAGCACAGAGCCCACCGCCAGCACTGCCGCAACAGAGCCCGCCGCCAGAACCGCTCCCACAGAGCCCGCCGCAAGCACCGCTGCCACAGAGCCCGCCGCCAGCACCGCCGCTCCAGAGCCCGCTGCCAGCACCGCTCCCACAGAGCCCGCCGCAAGCACCGCTGCCACAGTGCCCGCCGCAAGCACCGCCGCGATTGACACCGCAACAAACACCGCCCCGCCGCAAGCACTGCCAGTGGCCCAGCGACACCCTGAGCCAGTGGCACCACCACAGACATGGCTGCCATCCCCAGTGGTCAGTCGTCTGAGGCTGGTGGTGAGTTCCAGGAGCCTGGGCAGCTTCAATGATGCATCACTTTCAGTGGAGAGATACATCCAATACCTCTGTCCTTGGCAGGATGAAGCACTCTAGGCAGAAAGCCCCCTCCAGAACCAGTGGAGAGATCCATCCACTACCTCTGTCCTTGGCAGGATGAAGCACTCTGGGCACAATGCCCCCTCCGGAACCAGTGGAGTAAGACATCCACTACCTCTGTCCTTGGCAGGATGAAGCATTCTGGGCACAAAGCCCCCTCCAGAACCAGTGGAGGGATACATCCATTTGAGAGACTGTGGCTTTGCACTCCCCAGGATAGAGCAGTGGGCAAACCACCCACAGGATAGACTTGAGAGACTGTGGCTTTGCACTCCTCAGGATAGAGCAGTGGGCAAACCACCCACTGGAAAGACTTGAGAGACTGTGGCTTTGCACTCCCCAGGATGGTACAGTGGGCAAACCACCCACTGGAAAGACTTGAGAGTCTGTGGCTTTGCACTCCTCAGGATACAGCAGTGGACAACCCACCCACTGGAAAGACTTGAGAGACTGTGGCTTTGCACTCCCCAGGATAAAGCAGAGGGCAAACCACCCACTGGAAATACTTGAGTGACTATGGCTTTGCACTCCCCAGAATACAGCAGTGGGCATGGAGCCCCATTGTGGAGCAGTGGCGTTGTGCGTTTATCAGGCTGAGGTGCCCCCCACCCCCTCCCCCTGAGGTACCTGTTTATTTTCCATCTGATGCCCCTCCAGTGTTCTCTCCATTTGGAGTCAGGTAGCGAGTGTGGGCCTCGCCCATGCACTTTTGGCCCAGTGGTCCATGGAAAATGATTGGTGCACTACCCAGACTTTTGTATTTGGTGTACATAATTGTATATACTGTATTTAGAGTTTTGAGTACTGGATTTTTATTGGTTACAGTTGTTCAAATCAATTCCTTTTGTCCTTGCGTTATTGAAGGGCTGGCTAGGGGGTGTATATGTAGTGTTGCAGCATGTATTTGTGTGTATGGTGTTGTGGGTGAGGGTGGGGGTGGGGGTGTTGCGTGTTACGTGCTGTGTGTCACTCTCTTTTCCCTCTCCCCCTCCCCGGTGTTGTAGGTGCAGTACTCTCGTGGTCATCGCCGCCGCCGTCTCTGGAGCTCCTGATAGAGGAGCAGGAATACGATCGCCAGCAGGATGTGAAGTTCTGGCTCCATGGTGTCCTGGTTCCTCGTGGGGTGTGGAGAGGTGAGTGATTTCCCCTTCTGTGTACTGTTTCCGCCGTGTTTTTGATCGCGTTGGTTCCGCCCTGGAAAAGGTGGCGGATTGGCATCTTGTGATAGGGTGGGCGGTACATTGTCTTCCGTCTATCTGTTGGCAGTTACTGCCGCGCTGTTTGTTTGTACCGCCGTGGCGGTCGGAGTGTTAAAGTGGCTGTCTATGTTGGCGGTTTCCGTCGTGGTCGTAATCCCATTTTCTTTCCGCCGGCCTGTTGGCGGTATTACCACCGCTTTAACACCAACCGCCAGGGTTGTAATGAAGGCCATAGTCTTTAATTACGAGTTGAACAGTACTGGGACACTTTTACTGCATAGTAAAACCACATGCAATTTTACAGTTTCTATGCCATAACATCACCCCAGTACCAGTACGAGTAAAACCCTGTTGAAATGAGAATTACCTGGCCGATAAGCTCCACTGACTAGCGCATTCTATGCAGTTTTAACACACTGTTGTGAGCTTGTGGCACCTATTTGAAGGGGCTGGTGCGTGTGGCTGAAGATTTGAGAAGGAAGGTTTTTTTTAGATGGGGACCAAAGAGGAAAAAAAGGTGGCATGAAACTTGGGTGCAGCCACAGCTAAAATGCAGTCATGGCTCACGGGAGGGAGAAGAGGCAGGGTGGCGTGGTGCAAGCCCGGGAGGGCGAAAAAAAATGAATGAAAAAAAAGTACCTGCTTCGCTGTGCCATGCCACCTCCGAACCGCTCCCCGCTCCTCATCTGCAGGGACAGACTCAGGCTCCCAGCCTGCCCAGCATCCAGTCCTACCGCTGCTTTCATGCAGCCAGCAGCATAAAAGCAGCAGTAGGATAGGACTGAGCGCCCTGGCTAGGCACTCCGAGACAGAGTGGGAGCCTCAGCCTGCTCTCTCCAATCTGGCACTGCCGTGCGGGGCTGGACAGAGCCTACTGCGCATGTATATTTGACCGGGCCAAAATGGCTGGCCAGACATACATGTGCACTGAGGGGGAGAGCTGTGCAATCCCTGCCCCTGTCAACCAGTGGCCCTGCCCCTTTTGCAGTAAAAACATAATAAACATTGGCCCGTATTTATACTCCGTTTGCGCCGAATTAGCGTCGTTTTTTTCGACGCAAATTCGGCGCAAAACTAACGCCATATTTATACTTTATCGTTAGACGCGTCTAGCGCCAAAGTATGAAGAAAGAGCGTCATTTTTTAGCGTGAACGCCTTCCTTGCGTTAATGAGATGCAAGGAAGGCGTTCCCGTCTAAAAAAATGACGGCGACGCAAATGCGTCGTATTTATACTCCCGGGCAAAAATCACGCCCGGGAGGTGGCGGGTCAAAAAAACCCGCATTTGCGCCTGAATTTAACGCCTGGGTCAGGGTAGGCGTTAAGGGACCTGTGGGCTCAGAATGAGCCCACAGGTGCCCTCCCCTGCCCCCAGGGACCCCCCCTGCCACCCCTGCCCACCCCAGGAGGACACCCAAGGATGGATGGACCCATCCCAGTGAAGTACAGGTAAGTTCAGGTAAGTATAATTTTTTTTTAATTTTTATTTTTTTGGTGGCATAGGGGGGCCTTATTTGTGCCCCCCTACATGCCTCTATGCCCAATGACCATGCCCAGGGGACACAAGTCCCCTGGGCATGGCCATTGGGCAAGGGGGCATGACTCCTGTCTTTACTAAGACAGGAGTCATGAAATGGCGTCTGGGCGTCTAAAAAATGGCGCAAATCGGGTTAAGACGATTTTTTAGCGTCAACCTGACTTGCGCCATTTTAAGACGCCCTAACGTCATTTTTTCCCAACGCCGGAGCTGCCTGGTCTACGTGGTTTTTTTCCACGCACACCAGGCAGCGCCGGTCTGATTGCGCCGTCTAACGCCATTCCATAAATACGGCGCCCGCATGGCGCTTCAGAATGGCGTTAGACGGCGCAAACTTTTTTGACGCTAAACTGCGTTAGCGCAGTTTAGCGTCAAAAAGTATAAATATGGGCCATAGTTTATTAAATTTTTACTGTAAATGTTTTGCAGCTGCTGCTGCTGGCGGGGCGACGTTCGTCCGCCATAGCGGAGAAGTTACCCCGGCTAAAATGTCATGCAATATTTCTGGCAGATGTTTCCTACAGAAAAAAAATAGTTCAGGTTCTTCTGTACCAGGTAAATCTGGATAAAAAAAACTAACCACCGATTATCAGGAAGAGTAAAATTAACACAAACAAGCAAGCTTTATTTTTGCTCCACTTGACTTATAATCAGGAGTATGTAATGTTAAATTTTTTAATTTCTGTAAAATATTTTTGACGTACTGGGTTAATGGGGTCATTTAGCTTTTGGTAGGTGTGTCTGTCTTTTGGGGATGTTTGTGCTGTAAAGTAGGTCTCCATGGTGTTGATTCCTTTTACAGCACTGAAGGTTGAGGAATGGGTGCCATAGTTAAAGCGCCCGAGCATGCACAGACGGTGTTTTTTTTTTCTCATTCCAAAAAAATTGATTGTCTAATGCACAGGGATTTTTCTCCATGTGCAAGAGGGCCAATACACATTTTTCTGCCTGTGTCCACCATGATTTGTATGGATAATGCGGGTTGTGGAAATAAGTGATGATTTCCTTCCCCAAAATAGGGTAGATGAGCATCACTGTGTCCTGTCAGCTCTGTGCTGAATAGGCCACCAAGTTCAAGGTTTACACTGTTTGAGCCACCAGAAGTTCCACCAATGTACCTTATGCTTACCCCGATGCAAAACTGAACAGGGGGACTTTTTTTTTTATAAGGTGGGGTGATCATCAATTTTCATCTGTCCTGCTCCTCCTAACTCAAAACTAAACCTTAAAAGATTTAGTGGCATATTTAAGAAAAGTGGCACTGTCCTAGTGCCTCCATTTTGTGCCGTATCTAAGATACAGCACACCATAGCGCAGGGTAGTAGGCAATAGCATCATTTTTATTGACGCTATTGATGTACCCTGTAGGAGTAGCGCCAAAATATTGGTGCTACTCCTGCGGAGTACATAGGGGCCCATTGTAAATAACAGAAGCCCCCTTTTAACACTTGCTGTGAGCAGGCATTATGGGCCAGATGTATGAAGAATTTCCTTTGCAAGTCCCTAATAGCAAATTTTAAGAAATCGCTATTTCCGGCATGCAAAATGTAATGTAACAAAATTGCAAGTCGGAAATAGCGATTCCTTAAAAATTGCTAATGCAATTTGTGACGTCCAAATACCGAATCGCAAAAAAAATTGCGATTCGGTATTTGAAAATCGCAAATTGTGAAAACGGTCACCTGGCACAGCCTGATGACATCACATGCAGGAAGTGAGTCAGCCCATGCTGTTTCAAGGTACCACACCCACAGGAGCAGTCAGAGAGTCACAAACCAGCCTCAGGGAGCAAGTTTGCGAGCAAGCCAGGAACAAACACCAACATGGCCACTGCTGGTAATGGGAAGGAGAAGGGGGAGAGGAAGAGGAAGCTGAAATTCAGTTAGCAAGAATTGGAGGTGCTCACTGAGGAGGTGGTCAGGAGCCATGGCCGGCTCTTTGGGAAGAACTTACTCCAGGTACCAGAGAGTGAGAAGCAGAAACTTGGGGCTGACATCCAGACCAAAATCTGCACAGTGGGGGTTGCGCAGCGCTCTGTGGAAGAGATATGCAAGAGGTGGTACGACCTGCGTTCCCGTGCCAAGGAGAGGGTGGCCAGCAGGCTAAAGGAGGCAAGGAGCACAGGAGGCGGACCATCCACCCAGACACCCTCCACCCCCATGGAAGACCTGGTGGAGTCCACACTGCTTCCAGAAGTTGTCAGTGGGGTCACTGACATTGACATTTCCGGCACACCCAGCACCAGTAAAGGTAAGTCCAATAATGCTATGTAACCCCATATGTGCATGTACAAATGCCCCTTAGGAAATAACAAGTAGTGCAAAGCATTGTGATAAGTAGTCCATTCCACATCTTACATGCGGCACAACAATGACTTATGGGTGTGGTAGTCCATAACCCAGAGCTGAAAATAGCACATAGATAGTAGTTAAGTATACCGACACACAGAAGAACAAAACACAGAGTTCATAGTGATACGATGTAAGTGTACATTTATTACCATTGTGCCACATTTGGTGATACATACATAAATGACATGCTGCACATTGTCGTTGCAGATGGCTCAGGCACAGCAGCAGCAGAATGTGCCAATGGGGGGGATGCAGAAACACAGCCTCTCTGCAACTCTAACACCAGCGAGTCATTGTGTATAGCACCAATCAGACGCAGGGCAAGGGTGTTACCTCTCCACGATTTGAACCAGGACTCCGATGACATGCCGGATGAAGGCCACACACCACCCCCAGAAGCTAGATCCACAGGAAGGCAGCAGTCCCTGCCCCAGCGTCACTCAACTCCCCGCAGGAGGCCTCACTATGCAGGCACACAGCACACAGATGAAGGTGAGGGCCCATCATTCTTTGGTGGCCTTGAAGCATCCATGCTCAAAGTGCGGCGCCTGCAATGCAAAAAAAAGAGGGCAATTCACAGGCAGTTGCAGTCACACAATGCCAACATGGGGGGGCTGCACAAGCAGTTGGAGTGTCTGAATGCAAACATCTGCAAGCTGCATGTTGGACAGCAAACAGCTGCGGATAACACCAAGGAACTGACAAATGCCATTAAGGAACTCTGTACTGAGATCAGGCATGAGCGTGTTAGCCACCGCAGGCGCAAACGGCAATTCATGGGAATGTTCAATTGCTTTTGCAGATCTGTAAATCGTCTTGCTACATCAACTGCCCTGATATCACGGCGTGCTGTGGCCGCACAGGTGGAGTCAGCACATAGCATTCGGGATGTTGCCCAGGGATTGGTGCAAATAACCAATGTTCTGGATGCTATGCTGACAGCATGCAGTGCTACACCCAGCGAACTGGGAGTTGGGGATACTGAGGAGTCATCTAGCCTCAGCAGTCTTGCAGTCCCCGTGATGGATCCTAGGCGTTGCAGTGCCAGGCACAGTACTGCCTGTGAGCCTGATACAAGAGGTGCCGGCGAGGCCACTGCGCACTCAAGTGGAATACATGGTCGTAAGAAGTGACATTGAGGGCTACAGGGGACTACCTTCACATGTAGCAATACAGTAAACTATGATGATAATAGTGTGACACTGTTAATGGCTCATGTCTGACTCATGTGTATAGCTTTGTCCTAGTGACACGTATGTTACCTGAAGTCAAGGTAATAAAGGTGCTAACTACCGGAATACATGTCAGTGAGTTGGAGTTGTCATTACTTACATCTGAAATGGTTGTGCATGATTTCAGCACGCCTTTGCCTGCCCTCTGCTGCACTGGTCATGTCTGCTGGCTGTAGGGGTGTCATGGGATCATCATCCTCATCAGAGTCTGGCTCCGATATTTCCACAGGTATGCCCCTGGTGGTAGCTACATTGTGCAAGATCGCACATGTGGCCACTATTCTACAGGTCATGTCCGGATGCACCGGAAACGACTCTTCAGCAGGCCAAAGGTGTGCTCCACAGCATTGCGGGTTGCCCTGTGTGCTGAATTGTCTCTCCGCTCTGCTGGTGTTGCAGGATTTAGGTAGGGCGTCATCATGTAGGTGCGCACTGCGTAGGCACTGTCTCCTGGAAGGAATAGAGGGTATAATGAGTAGCTGTGCCATCTGACGTCACACTGCCATCAATGCTGCATTGTAAAGTTGGAAATTACCTAGTAGATATCCTTCACCAAATTCCCCAGCTAGCAGTCTTGTGTGAATCCCGCTGTGGCGAAAGATGTACGAATCATGTATGCTCCCTGGGTACCTGGCCACGAGATCACTTATGATGTAGGAGGCATTGCATATCACCTGTATGTTCATTGAATGTTGGTATTTACCGTTGCAGTACACATACTCTGTGGTCGATGGTGGACAGATGGCAACATGTGTTCCATCTATGGCACCTAGGACGTGGGGGAACTGTGCTATCTGGTAGAAAGCTATTTTTGTCTGCTGTATTTCCTGTCGGGTGTGGGGGAATCTGATGTACTGGTGTATCCTGCTCAGCATGGCATTTAGAAATGCATTGAAAAATCTAGAGAGGGCACTCTGTGATACCCCTCCAGCTGCTGCTATGACCCCTTGATAGCTCCCTGAGGCAAGTAGGTGCAGGGTGCAGAATATCTGCACATGGGTGGGTATGCTATTGGTCCTTTGTGTTGTGCGCTGCAGTATGGGTTGTAGCTCAGCTATCAGATCAAGTATCATGGCTGAGCTCAACCTGTACTGCGCACTCTGAAAATGCGCTCCTGTCTTCTCCTCCCTCTCCTCAAACCTGCCAAGATCCTCATTCTCCTCGCCATGACGTAGAGTGCAGCCATTGTGGAAAAGAGGCCGAGGCATTCTGGGCCTCTTTATATAGGTTGCACCTGGTTACCACCTGGTTTCAATCCGTGGTAAATTGCATGTGCAAAAGGCCATTCTGTGAATTTTCGCAATTTGCGATTTTTTGATGCATCGACTTGCGACATCGATTTGCGTGTCGCAATCTGTGTATCCCAATTTGTGACAAGAAATACCAAATCTGTATTCGGGCTCGCAATTTGCGATATGCAAATAGCGATTCGGTATTTCATGTCTCAAAGTGCAATACGCAGATTGCTACACGCTAAACCATGTGGCATCGCAAAAAATCAAATTTGTTGCGATTCCTTGTTTTTGGCCTGCAAATGCCTTTCATACATCGCAAAACACGTTTTTGCATTCGCAAACGGCCGATTTCTGCGAATTGTACCGTTTGCGAATGCAAAAACGTTTGATACATCTGGCCCTAAAAGTGCCATAAAAATTAACGGAAACAAATCTGCTAGATATCCTTGTGCAATGTTTTCCCCCTCTAACCAGGGAATGCCCCCTTTGCATAATTATACCTGGCGCAGGCACAATGTTGCGCAAAAGGTTAGAAAGTGGTTCAATGCATGCATTGCGCTACTTTGTAAATATGACATGAGGATCTTGGCCTCGTTGAACGACTTTAATGTAAAAAACAAAATGACGCTAATGTGGCACAAGGTGGCGCTAGGGGCTTATAAATATGCCCCTTACTATTTTAAGGTCTTGGTTTGGCAGCAGTTTATAAGTGGTGCGGCATGCTCTTTTTAAAAATAAAGTTTGGCGGAGGTCTTTAAGTGGGATGAAAAAATTATGGAGCTCTAAAATGGACATGGCCTATATGATTAGGAATGTGGCTTTAACATGTAAACTGAATTTCTGTTTTTTCCTTAGTGTGGCAACCAACAGGTACTTTGGTTCCTCTCCAAGCTTTCTGTTATTACATCCGGATATATAACACAACAGGAGACATATATCTAAAAAGAGCCAGGACCTTTGGCTTTGCCAACGGTTGTTAGACAGAAAAAATTATAGAAATAAATATATTCTAAATAATAACTATTGAACATTTTTCAATTCTGAAATTGTCAAACTGTGAAATAAACATTACTGAAGCCTGAGGAAAGTCTTCAGGGTGTCTCAATCACTTCCTGTATGTTCACTCTGTTATACATGTACATCCTTTGTATATCCGCATCTCGTCTATATATGTATATATATCTCACATCTTATCTCCTACTTCTTCAACCAGCGCTTGAAATGGAAAAATAGAAGTGGCAGTGGTTATACTAGAGTACCTACTGGCACTTGAGAAACGCTGGTACTCTCGTATTAGAAGTATTGCTCTTCGGCTGAAAAGTGGAAGTACTCTATCTCTCCTAAAATAAAGAATTGCAAGTACTCAGTAGCTGACGGTACTGGCCCATTTAAAGCACTGACTTCAGCACCCTCTTTTCACTTTCTAATGAATGTACGCCCTCACATTTCATTCACTTCACTGCTCCACTAAACACAAAAGGCACCCACTCAGCTGCTAGCACGATATTTTCTTTAACTTTCACCCTGTCAATGATCTGACAGCTACATGCACATTTGCACAGAATTACAATTGCAACTGGTATACATGACTGTTTTGCTGTGCGCTCTGTATAAAGACCAAGGATTGGATGACCATCTATTCTGAACACCTTGTAGACCCATTGACAGGCACTGTGAGAAACTTACACCGCCTTCAGCCTAAACTCCAGAACTCTCAATCGCGACCCCTCTCAATCGCGACACCTGGGCCCAGATTTACAAACATTACACACAACACAACACTGAAAAATGCTGAGCTGCGTTGCGTGATGTAATGTAAAATGTGTAAAAGGGAGAAGGCCCATTTTTGCTAAAACATGGATTAGGAGGGAAACGTGCTGAATTGTACATGATCAGGGACGAATACATGCCTAAGCTGTTCACAGTGTCAGAGTAGAGAGCAAGGACAGAGAGGAGAACTGGGGAAATTCCAGAGGCGAGTTGGAACAGCTACAGTCAGTCATTCATAACACAGCTAAAACAGAAGGTCACAGCATGAATGCCTGAGCCATATTTTGCTACTCATTTCTGTGGGAAAGCGTACATTGTGATATTTCTAAAAAGGAAACACGATATGCTTATGTGCTTCAAGGCCGGTAGACATGGAGGGAGGACATACTGAAATGTTTCAGACCGTGGAAGTAGCGTGGGGAGAATATATTGATTCACTACTTTCAGAGCATGAGATCAAAAGACACTATGCTTATTAGTAAAAATTTACCCATGACAGATGTGCAACAGTTGCATTCTTGTGACGTGTAGTTAGATGTTTCCCAGAGAATTATTGCTTTGTGCTAAAATAAGTAGAGATAACAGTGTACTGAGCAATAGCTTAAATTAATATGCGTGACAAGTGACGAGAAGCATCCATTGTATTTCAAGACTATAAAAGATACTGTCTGTAATGATGTATTTGAGTGGGGATTCAGTTACAGAGCTGGTCTGCCCTCCCGGCCCTATTCTATAAAAAAACACCCATATTGTATTGCCAACCATCATTTCTCCAACTCGACAACAGTGAAAAGAAGAGAGCAGAAGAGTGCCATATCTACAGAGATATGGCTCTCTCCTCCCCTCTTCCTAGCATTGGTGCAAAATTTTGCTGCTGAACACCAGGCACACACCTTTGCACCATAGTGCAGGGGTCGTGCATTAGTCTAGCATAGGTTTAGTACTGGAAGTGTACCCTTCCAGTACAAAATACTATGACTAAATAAATTTAAAACATTTTCTACTTTGTATGTGTGCTGTACAGTGCAGCATACATGCACAATCAAAATAGAAAGAAGAAGTGAAAATGTTTCTCCTTTTAAAGACTGCTTTCCAGAAGTGTAATGTTTGGTGCTCAACCATGTCTACTAATGTTAGATAGGGTTTTGCATGAAAAGCATCAGTATTTGCATGGGAATGCCCATGTATCATCCATGTAACAACACCCCATGTAACACCCCGATGCTAAGTAACGCATTACCACACTTCACGCTGGATTGGATTACTTTTCCTTACAAACCAAGCAAATACCAAAAGTAACACAAACCTGATGCAAACCTTTGTAAATCTGCACCCTGGAGGCAAATCAGTTGAAAGTATACACTATACAAGAGTAATATGCTGCACAAAAACTTCAAAGAAACACAACATCCTGGAAATACCTACAACTCTTATAGAATGTAATAATAAGTAAAACATATGACATAGAAACAGGAACTAATTGGTAACAGGTTTTGCATTCATTGTTAAGAGATTGAAACACTCACTGTTTTGTCAGTAAAATTAAGAATATGAATAGTGGGCCTGAAAATGACATGTTTCAATGTCCATTTTTCATTACTACTGTGTCTCAGATCCGGAGGGACACCGCCCACTTAAAAGCCCTGATGTGGCGAAGCCCATCAATGACTACATTTGGTAAATGATTGAAATTTGTTTCTTCAGGAGTACAATTATGTTAGACTAATATTGAGTGTCAGTGTCAGTTTCCTAGATGCCCACTAACAAACTGGTTCTACTTTGATTAATGCATTAATTTTGATTATATGTGTAAAGACGTGTAAGTATAAGTTGTAAATTTGTTCAATATATGTAATGACCACTGACCATTAAATTTTTCTTGCCACACCTGATTGTAAGTGCTCCGTGAGAGGCATATTGCTCTCTCATTATTTCAAGTTTTAAATCACTGAACTGCCACTTTATTTGTGTCAGATTCTCAGGGGGTACATAGACTCTTTAGCGAAAGCTCTCAGCCGACACTTGGACCGCTCCCCTCCCCTCTTGTATTCTTGAGGGTGTTGCACTAGTTGTTGGGCCAAGGAGGAGCCCAGGAGGCAGGTCTAGCTGACGTCTTCCCTCATGGGCGGGTCTGCTGACGTGACTGCTGGGCATTTCATTTCCATGTCAGGACCAGTGGTGAGAATTATGAATATCTTTCCTCTCTCTTTATTCAACAGCCAGTTCAAAGTTCAACATAAACACAACTACAACTCCATGAAGCCAACTCCTTGGTAACCAATGTTCAATCATTCCTTCTACCACAGTCAGTATATATATCTTGTGACAGCCCCGTCCTTTCGCTTTCTTCACTGCTCTTTCGTCAGTTAAGTCTTTTTTACCAAACTTACTGCCTTTACACTGTGTGTTGTACTGTGAAATGCTTCTGTAGCCTTGTGCTGGCATAATTAATTTGTATTTCTATCACTTGCGGCACATTCGCATTGCGGTGACGCGTCGGGTCTGCTCTGGCGATCCGCAGTGCTTTTCCTCAGCGATTCGAGTTGCGCTGTGCGCTCGTTTGCTATCGGGATAGCGCAACAGGGGTTTGAGCTTGAGGCTCATAATTTTAACCCCTCCAACCCCCATGAGACACTGCATTTGCGGTAAGGTAGGCTCCCGGCTTGGGGGTATAGCTTGATGTGGAAAAGCGCGCTCTGAAGCCGCTGTGCTTCCCTTCTGACAGGAACGCTGGGGGGCTAACCCTTCTATTGGTACAGGGTGTTTTTCCTGTCTATCACCCACCCGTTGTGTCACCGCTAGATGCAGTCCATACAGGACCATGATTCCTTCCCCAACCTGTCCCCAGAGGAGGGCCCTTCTCAGCGCACTCTGCCTCCAGAGGTGGATGTGTTACTCTCACAGGCCATCACCAAGGCCATGGAGATCTTGGCCTCGTTGAACGACTTTAATGTAAAAAACAAAATGACGCTAATGTGGCACAAGGTGGCGCTAGGGGCTTATAAATATGCCCCTTACTATTTTAAGGTCTTGGTTTGGCAGCAGTTTATAAGTGGTGCGGCATGCTCTTTTTAAAAATAAAGTGTGGCGGAGGTCTTTAAGTGGGATGAAAAAATTATGGAGCTCTAAAATGGACATGGCCTATATGATTAGGAATGTGGCTTTAACATGTAAACTGAATTTCTGTTTTTTCCTTAGTGTGGCAACCAACAGGTACTTTGGTTCCTCTCCAAGCTTTCTGTTATTACATCCGGATATATAACACAACAGGAGACATATATCTAAAAAGAGCCAGGACCTTTGGCTTTGCCAACGGTTGTTAGACAGAAAAAATTATAGAAATAAATATATTCTAAATAATAACTATTGAACATTTTTCAATTCTGAAATTGTCAAACTGTGAAATAAACATTACTGAAGCCTGAGGAAAGTCTTCAGGGTGTCTCAATCACTTCCTGTATGTTCACTCTGTTATACATGTACATCCTTTGTATATCCGCATCTCGTCTATATATGTATATATATCTCACATCTTATCTCCTACTTCTTCAACCAGCGCTTGAAATGGAAAAATAGAAGTGGCAGTGGTTATACTAGAGTACCTACTGGCACTTGAGAAACGCTGGTACTCTCGTATTAGAAGTATTGCTCTTCGGCTGAAAAGTGGAAGTACTCCATCTCTCCTAAAATAAAGAATTGCAAGTACTCAGTAGCTGACGGTACTGGCCCATTTAATGCACTGACTTCAGCACCCTCTTTTCACTTTCTAATGAATGTACGCCCTCACATTTCATTCACTTCACTGCTTCACTAAACACAAAATGCACCCACTCAGCTGCTAGCACGATATTTTCTTTAACTTTCACCCTGTCAATGATCTGACAGCTACATGCACATTTGCACAGAATTACAATTGCAACTGGTATACATGACTGTTTTGCTGTGCGCTCTGTATAAAGACCAAGGATTGGATGACCATCTATTCTGAACACCTTGTAGACCCACTGACAGGCACTGTGAGAAACTTACACCGCCTTCAGCCTAAACTCCAGAACTCTCAATCGCGACCACTCTCAATCGCGACACCTGGGCCCAGATTTACAAACATTACACACAACACAACACTGAAAAATGCTGAGCTGCGTTGTGTGATGTAATGTAAAATGTGTAAAAGGGAGAAGGCCCATTTTTGCTAATGCATGGATTAGGAGGGAAACGTGCTGAATTGTACATGATCAGGGACGAATACATGCCTAAGCTGTTCACAGTGTCAGAGTAGAGAGCAAGGACAGAGAGGAGAACTGGGGAAATTCCAGAGGCGAGTTGGAACAGCTACAGTCAGTCATTCATAACACAGCTAAAACAGAAGGTCACAGCATGAATGCCTGAGCCACATTTTGCTACTCATTTCTGTGGGAAAGCGTACATTGTGATATTTCTAAAAAGGAAACACGATATGCTTATGTGCTTCAAGGCCGGTAGACATGGAGGGAGGACATACTGAAATGTTTCAGACCGTGGAAGTAGCGTGGGGAGGATATATTGATTCACTACTTTCAGAGCATGAGATCAAAAGACACTATGCTTATTAGTAAAACTTTACCCATGACAGATGTGCAACAGTTGCATTCTTGTGACGTGTAGTTAGATGTTTCCCAGAGAATTATTGCTTTGTGCTAAAATAAGTAGAGATAACAGTGTACTGAGCAATAGCTTAAATTAATATGCGTGACAAGTGACAAGAAGCATCCATTGTATTTCAAGACTATAAAAGATACTGTCTGTAATGATGTATTTGAGTGGGGATTCAGTTACAGAGCTGGTCTGCCCTCCCGGCCCTATTCTATAAAAAAACACCCATATTGTATTGCCAACCATCATTTCTCCAACTCGACAACAGTGAAAAGAAGAGAGCAGAAGAGTGCCATATCTACAGAGATATGGCTCTCTCCTCCCCTCTTCCTAGCATTGGTGCAAAATTTTGCTGCTGAACACCAGGCACACACCTTTGCACCATAGTGCAGGGGTCGTGCATTAGTCTAGCATAGGTTTAGTACTGGAAGTGTACCCTTCCAGTACAAAATACTATGACTAAATAAATTTAAAACATTTTCTACTTTGTATGTGTGCTGTACAGTGCAGCATACATGCACAATCAAAATAGAAAGAAGAAGTGAAAATGTTTCTCCTTTTAATGACTGCTTTCCAGAAGTGTAATGTTTGGTGCTCAACCATGTCTACTAATGTTAGATAGGGTTTTGCATGAAAAGCATCAGTATTTGCATGGGAATGCCCATGTATCATCCATGTAACAACACCCCATGTAACACCTCGATGCTAAGTAACGCATTACCACACTTCACGCTGGATTGGATTACTTTTCCTTACAAACCAAGCAAATACCAAAAGTAACACAAACCTGATGCAAACCTTTGTAAATCTGCACCCTGGAGGCAAATCAGTTGAAAGTATACACTATACAAGAGTAATATGCTGCACAAAAACTTCAAAGAAACACAACATCCTGGAAATACCTACAACTCTTATAGAATGTAATAATAAGTAAAACATATGACATAGAAACAGGAACTAATTGGTAACAGGTTTTGCATTCATTGTTAAGAGATTGAAACACTCACTGTTTTGTCAGTAAAATTAAGAATATGAATAGTGGGCCTGAAAATGACATGTTTCAATGTCCATTTTTCATTACTACTGTGTCTCACATCCGGAGGGACACCGCCCACTTAAAAGCCCTGATGTGGCGAAGCCCATCAATGACTACATTTGGTAAATGATTGAAATTTGTTTCTTCAGGAGTACAATTATGTTAGACTAATATTGAGTGTCAGTGTCAGTTTCCTAGATGCCCACTAACAAACTGGTTCTACTTTGATTAATGCATTAATTTTGATTATATGTGTAAAGACGTGTAAGTATAAGTTGTAAATTTGTTCAATATATGTAATGACCACTGACCATTAAATTTTTCTTGCCACACCTGATTGTAAGTGCTCCGTGAGAGGCATATTGCTCTCTCATTATTTCAAGTTTTAAATCACTGAACTGCCACTTTATTTGTGTCAGATTCTCAGGGGGTACATAGACTCTTTAGCGAAAGCTCTCAGCCGACACTTGGACCGCTCCCCTCCCCTCTTGTATTCTTGAGGGTGTTGCACTAGTTGTTGGGCCAAGGAGGAGCCCAGGAGGCAGGTCTAGCTGACGTCTTCCCTCATGGGCGGGTCTGCTGACGTGACTGCTGGGCATTTCATTTCCATGTCAGGACCAGTGGTGAGAATTATGAATATCTTTCCTCTCTCTTTATTCAACAGCCAGTTCAAAGTTCAACATAAACACAACTACAACTCCATGAAGCCAACTCCTTGGTAACCAATGTTCAATCATTCCTTCTACCACAGTCAGTATACATATCTTGTGACAGCCCCGTCCTTTCGCTTTCTTCACTGCTCTTTCGTCAGTTAAGTCTTTTTTACCAAACTTACTACCTTTACACTGTGTGTTGTACTGTGAAATGCTTCTGTAGCCTTGTGCCGGCATAATTAATTTGTATTTCTATCACTCGCGGCACATTCGCATTGCGGTGACGCGTCGGGTCTGCTCTGGCGATCCGCAGTGCTTTTCCTCAGCGATTCGAGTTGCGCTGTGCGCTCGTTTGCTATCGGGATAGCGCAACAGGGGTTTGAGCTTGAGGCTCATAATTTTAACCCCTCCAACCCCCGTGAGACACTGCATTTGCGGTAAGGTAGGCTCCCGGCTTGGGGGTATAGCTTGATGTGGAAAAGCGCGCTCTGAAGCCGCTGTGCTTCCCTTCTGACAGGAACGCTGGGGGGCTAACCCTTCTATTGGTACAGGGTGTTTTTCCTGTCTATCACCCGCCCGTTGTGTCACCGCTAGATGCAGTCCATACAGGACCATGATTCCTTCCCCAACCTGTCCCCGGAGGAGGGCCCTTCTCAGCGCACTCTGCCTCCAGAGGTGGATGTGTTACTCTCACAGGCCATCACCAAGGCCATGGATCCCCTAAAGGAAAATGTGGCAAAATTATCAGATCAAGTTTCTAAAGGGACAGGCATGTTTGGGAGGATGGGCGCAGACTCAAAGACATGAACTAACATCACGGCTCCCAAGAAATTTCACAAGCGCGACGTGGGGCACCTGGAGGGTTTCGACCATCTTTCCGAAGCCTTGCATAAGAGTGTGCGTGCGCTCAAGCGACCACCCTTCCGGGAGGGATTTTTGCAGAGAGAGACCAGTGAGGAGGCTCACCACATATTGGGCCCGGATGTGGGCTCACCCAAGCGGTTTGAGGGGGACACAGAGGGGGATTCCTCCTCTGGCGACGAGCAGGAGTGTGGTCGGCCGTGGGGTCCGGTTCCCACCATGCCAGACCCGCAGGAAGCAGAAGACTCTGGCTAGGATATGTTTGATCCCAAGGGTATCTACCATCCGAGATCCTCGGAATGGCAAGCGGATCAGAGGGTTGCTGAGTATGTTGCCAGCAAGATGCAGCAGCCTCTTGATAAGGAGGTTCGGGTCTGCCTGAAAGCCGAATGCCCTCGCCCTTTACTACCAGGCAAAGTAGCGGCGACTCCGGAACTAGATCCAAAGATGTGTACCTTCTTTGCGAAGTACATGAAAGGTCCGAAAAAGGGCATCGACCGGTCCTGGAGGGCATGCCGGGACAAATTTCTAGTTGTGTTATTCAATTGGGTGAGCATTCAAGGCATAGAGATACCCCCCTGCTGATGGACATCGTGGCGGGGTGGGCCCAGAGGGCGGTTTGCCTCCTTGGCAATGCCAACTGCGATATCTCAGCAGAGAGGCGTTGTTCTCTTCTCATTAAGATAGATCCCAAACTGTGGGAACTCTCTGGTTCAGAGGCAAGGGTGGTCGCCCAGGGCAACCTGTTTGGCCACCTGTTCGTTAAAGAACTGGGCAAGTTTGTGGCCACTTTTTCGGTGCTTGATAAGGCACAGACCTCCATTGAGCAAATTTTTCCAGGGAAGGTCTTTGGTGGGGCCGGAGGAGGCAGGGGTCGCTCCTCCGGCCACCTCTATCAACAAAGCCCCAGTACCTACATCAACAGAAACAGCGGATGGCGAGACGGTGGCCAAGGTGCCTTCTTTCCCAACTGGGGTAGAGGAAAAAACAGAACAGGCAGAGGCACCCGTGGGGAAGGAAATGCTCCAGGAGAACCTAACGATAAGAATTACTCTTTCTTCCCCTCAAATTCTCGGAGGGAGACTGCATTTGTTCTCGCACGCGTGGGCACAGTTAACCTCAGATGCCTGGGTTTTACAGACAGTAACAGGTTTTCACATAAAATTCTGGGGAACGGCAATCCAAGACGGTCTTCCAAGACCTTTGGTATTTTCAGATGTGGATTTGGCACTGACAGATTCAGAGGTTCTGGATCTCCTGCTAAAGGAAGCCATCCGCAAGTCCATCCTCCATCCAAGGGGTTTTGTGAGCAATTTCTTCCTGGTGGAGAAAAAAAGACAAAGGCTTCCGCCCAGTGATCAACCTCGAGGCTTTCAACGAATGGGTGGTATACAGACACTTCAAGATGGAGGGCATCCGCATGCTCAGAGACCTCCTCTTACAGGGGGATTGGATGATTTGCCTGGACCTCAAGGATGCTTACCTGACGGTCCCGATTTCCCCCCGCATCGCAGGTTTCTGCAATTTCTTTGGAGGGAGGAGGTGTTTGAATTCACGTCCCTTCCCTTCGGCCTGTCTTTTGCACTGTGTTGCATCATGAAAAAACTACTCAAACCAATGGTGCAGTACCTCCGGTCTTAGTGGATTAGTCTGATTATTTATCTCAATGTTATCCTTCTGATGGATCAATCCCAGGCTCAGCTTCTGTCAAATGCGACCATGACTGTTTGCGCTCCTCCAGGGCATGGGGTTCCTGATAAACCAACAGAAATCCGATCTCCATCCCTCGCAGTCTATGACCTTTCTGGGCTTCCTCATACACTCCATGTCAACCTCCCTCAGTCTACCCATCTCAAAAATTTCCAAGATCCGGAAGGAATTGACGAAGGTCATGAGGCACAACAGAATCTCCCTCAGACAGTTGGCCAGAGTGGTGGGACTTCTCTCATCCTCAACTCAGGCCATATTCCCAAGCCCTCTTCACTACAGGGCTCTTCAACGCCTGAAGGCTCACCACCTCCAACAAGGAGTGACGTACTCTGAGTTAATATCTCTTCCCCAGCAGGCGAGAAAGGAGCTCCAGTGGTGGTTGGACCACATGGAGTCTTGGAACGGCAGGGTGATCTTTGGCTCCTTGCCGGACCTAACAATAGAATCAGACACCAGCCGTCATTGCTGGGGAGATCGGTGTGGGGATGTCTCATTCGGTGGATGTTCGACCCCACAAAAACTCAAACTGCACATCAATTGTCTGGAGCTCCTGGCGGGATCGTTTGCGGTCTGGTCTCTGACACAAGACAAGGTCTCTTGCTGTGTCCTTCTGAGGATGGACAACATGTCTGCCGTACAATACAGAAATCACCTAGGGGGCACTCAGTAAAGAGCCCTAGCGAAATTGGCGAAGGTCTTTTGGCATTTTTGCCTTTAGCACCAGATATCGGTGACAGCAGAGTACCTCCCGGGCTCTCAGAATGCACTGGCAGATTGGAACTCCAGGTTTCTGGAGGATCCCACTGATTGGCAGATGGACAGGGGTGTATTTTCGGCACTCATGGAACGCTGGGGTCCGTGTTCAGTTGACCTATTTGCGTCCAGGTGGAACGCCCATTTACCAAGGTACTCAGCTGGCACCGGGATCCTGGAGCAACAGCAGTGGAAATGTTTTTGCAGGATTGGGGGAGAGACCAGGGTTACGCCTTTCCCCCCCTTCTTACTGATTCCGTGAGTGTCAGGCCAAGTGTGTCATCAGGGGGCTACAGAGGTGATGATAGCCCCACTGTGGAGGTCACAGGTGTGGTTACCAACCCTGTTGGAGCTCTCTTGTGATTTTCTAATCCTCCTTCCGGACATCTCGGAGATCCTCTTGGATCCTACAGGGCAGTACCATCCCCTGGTCCTGCAGGGCCACCTCAAACTGATGGCTTGGAGGGTTTCTGGAATCGTTGGGAAGACAGCAGATTTTCTAAGGAAGCTGAATACTTCATCAGACAAGCCTGGGCACCAGGCACATGCAAGCAATATAGGTCCGCTTGGAACCGCTGGGTGCGTTGGTGTGTGGAAAGGCAGGTTACAGACATCATCAATTTTTTGTCGGAGCTGGTGGAGGCTGGCTTGTCTTATTGTATAATCAACTCCTTTAGATCAGCAATTTTGGCAGGTCATCCTCCGTTGAACAACAATCCAGTGGGGGAAACACCCATGGGTATGCAAATCACTTAAAGGTATCAGGATATCCAAACCCCTGGAACGCAGGTATTCAGAATTATGGGACGTCAATCAGGTTCTACGTCTTTTGTCCTCCTGGTAGGACAATCAGTACTTCTCCCAGAAGGAGTTGTCAGTGAAACTGGCCATGTTGTTATGCCTTATTTCGTGCAAGAGGATTTCGCACGTGAGAGCCCTTAATGTTTCAGCGCAGGTTTTCTCTCCTGAAGGGGTAACCTTCACAGTTTCCAGATTAACTAAATGTAATACCAGGTTGGTAACCTATTCTGCTTTCGGACATGCACCCAAGTTATGTGTGGTCAGATGTCTAAAGGCATACGAGGAAATTACGGCTGATCTCCAGCCACCTGGGGAGAGACAATTATTAATCTTGATAAAGAAACCCTTTAGAGCAGTTTCATCCCCTTCGATTGCTAGATGGATCAAATGGCTTTTGATGGAGGCGGGTTTTAATTTAAGAATTTTTGGGGCACATTCCCTCTGGATGCCATGACTTCCAAGGCCATACTGGTAGGTGGTAGTTTGGAAGATATCATGAATGCCGCTGATAGTCGTCATAGTAGACCTTCAAAAAGTTCTATTTTAAACCTATTCACAAAGCGGCCTCTTTGGTGGTAAGTAAGCTTTAAACATGCATAATCCTCGCCTCCGGTCCTGACATAGAATGAGAAATTTCCTAGCTATCGACAAGAAAAGTTTAAATTCTATTGAGAACACAGAGGTGAGAATTACCCCGCCCGACAAAACAGATGTGTTTCCCGCCCAGGAGGTGTTCCGGCACAGCATCATTGGAGGTGGTATCTACGTTTACAATGGTCTTATGTTGAGCCCTTGGCTTGGATTGTCTAATGCTTTATGGGGGCTTAATTTGTGTATTTATTCTTGAATGGGAATTCTGCAATACAACGTGTAGCTATGTAAACTGATCATGCCTTTTGAGGGGAGCATGTCTGACTTTTGCTGATCATATTGCATTGTTTTCTTAGGAACAGACACAGTGACAACTTGAGGATGCCTTACCTTCCAGTCGCAGTGAAGTTGAGGAAGGACGGGCTATCACAGGATATTTATACGGACTGTGGGAGAAGGAATGATTGGACATTGGTTATCATCGAGATGGCTCCATGGGAGTTGTAGTTGTGTTTATGTTGACCTTCGAACTGGTTGTTGAATAAAGAGTGAGGAAAGATATACATAATCCTCCCCTCCATGTCCTTAATAGAGTTGAACATTTCCTTTTCGAACGCTAGGAAATTTATCATTCCCTGCCATACCTGATTGCAAGTGCTCTGTGCGAGGCACATTGCTGTCTCATTATTCTCACTACTGCTGAACTGCTGCTCAGAACAAAATTTTGCTGTAAAATACCAATAAGTATTAACTGTTTATTGTTTAAAATATTACGTTTGAAATTAGGTCGCCACCACTTTTAAGGATTGTTTGCTGTATTGTAACTGCTGCCAATAATTTTTAATCTGCTGCTAAACTTCCATGAAATATGTTTCAAATTTTAAATCACTGTACCACCACTTTATTCATGTCAGTATGTTAGACACCACATAGACACTTTAGGGAAAGCTCTCGTCGACACATGGACCGCTCCCCACCCCCCGCTCGTAACCTCTTGAGGGTGTTGCACTAGTGGTTGGGACCAAGAAGAGCCCAGGAGGTGTGGCGTAGCTGAAATTTTCCCTCATGTGGAGGTCCATAGCACAGACTCACTGAGGACGTGTGCACTGGGTGCAATCTGGCACTTCAAAGAAGCACCAAAAGCTAGCTGTTCTGCACCCATCTACATCCATTCCAAAGCCAACACCAGCGACTGACCATTCTACAGTAGGTAAGCCACTTCACACCGACTTTTTAACCCCTACAGTGCCTTGGATGAGGTGGTCTCGTCCCAGCACACAGTTCCCACGTGCATGGGACGAGACCACCTCGCTTCCCCGTGGGCCCCCCACTCACACTCCCCCGTCAGGAATGAAAGGGGAATCGCTTCCCCTTTCACCATGACCCCCCGATCCCCCACAGTGACGTCTGATGACGTCAGCACGCAATCGCGTGCTGACCTCATCAGAGGTCGCCTCCCGTTGCGCTGGAAGAGAAATGCTTAGCATTTCTCTTCTGCTCGGGAGGAGGGGGGTGGGAGGGACATCAGAAGAAAGGAGAGGCTTTTCCTTTCTTTCAATATCATTCTGAGCATTTCTGCTGCCCGATCGCGATGCGATCGTGCTGCAGAAATGCCCACTAGACACCAGGGACTTTAGTTTTTTGGGGAAATTTACATAAGGGGAGCGGCCCCTTGGGCAAGGGGCACTCCCTAGGGGGCCAAATAATTTGTAAGTCATTTCTGCCCCCCTGGGGGCAGATCGGCCTAATATAATTACGCTGATCTGCCCCCAGGGGGGGAAGAAATGCCAACTAGACACCAGGGAATTTTTTTTGTTTATTTTTTTTTTCTTTTGTGTGTAGGGAGCAACCCCTTAGGCAAGGGTCGCTCCCTGGGGGGCCAAATTGTGTTTGAGCCAAATATAATTAGGCCGATCTGACCCCAGGGGGGGCAGAAATGCCCACTAGACACCAGGGATTTTTTTTTTTGTGTTTTCTGATAAAGGGAGCGGCCCCTTGGGCAAGGGTCGCTCCCTAGGGGGCCATATTATTTTTAGGCCTTTTCTGCCCCCCGGGACACCAGGGAATTATTAATCAGATTGGCCTAACTTGGAATGGTGAGGGCTGCCCTTTTTTTTTACTTTGGGACGCTGCCATGTAGAAAAATCCACAAGACCTAGACACATCTGAAAACTAAACATCTAGTTGATTCCAGGGTGGTGTGCTTCACATGCACCCGCACCATTTCCTTACCCACAATGCCCTGCAAACCTGCAACTTTGCTGTAAAGCACAAATTTTTTCCCACATTTTCGTGATGGAACCTTCCGGAATCTGCAGGAATACACAAAATTCCTACCACCCAGCATTGTCTCATCTATACCGATAAAATTCCTGCTGCACTTGTCAGCCTAAAAATATTTTGTTTCAAACTGCCCTTTCGGACCGACTTTGGTTCCCCCTCAATTTCGACGTGTTTTAGGCTCTTCCCTGCCACAGACACTAGGCCCACCTACATAAGTGAGGTATCATTTTTACCGGGAAACTAAGGGGAAGAAAACATTGGGGGATCCACGCAAGTCACACCTCCCTTGAATCCCTCGGGTGTCTAGTTTTCAGAAATGTCTGGGTTTGGTAGGTTTCCCTAGATGTCTGCTGAGCCCAGGAACAAAAACGCAGGTGCCCCCCGCAAAAACAGGTAGTTTTCTATTTGATAATTTTGATGTGTCCAGATAGTGTTTTGGGGCATTTCCTGTTGCGAGCAGAAGGCCTACCCACACAAGTGAGGTACAATTTTTATCGGGAGACTTGGGAGAACACTGGGTGGAAGGAAATTTTTGGCTCCTCTCAGATTCCAGAACTTTCTGTCACCGAAATTTGAAGAAAAGGTGTTTTTTAGCCACACTTTGAGGTTTGCAAAGGATTCTGGGTAACAGAACCTGGTGAAAGCCCCACAAGTCACCCCGTCTTGGATTCCCCTAGGTCTCTAGTTGTAAAAAATGCACAGGTTTGGTAGGTTTCCCTAGGTGCCGGCTGAGCTAGAGGCCAAAATCCACAGGTAGGCACTTTGCAAAAAACACCTCTGTTTTCTTTTTGGAAAACTTGATGTGTCCACGTTGTGTTTTGGGGCATTTCCTGTCGCGGGTGCTAGGCCTACCCACACAAGGGAGGTACCATTTTAATCGGAAGACTTGGGGGAACATAGAATAGCTAAACAAGTGTTATTGTCCCTTGTTTTTCTCTACATTTTTTCCTTCCAAATATGAGACAGTGTGTAAAAAAGACGAGGATGAGAGAAATGCCCTGTAATTCACATACTAGTATGGGCACCCCAGAATTCAGAGACGTGCAAATAACCACTGCTCCTCAACACCTTATCTTGTGCCCATTTTGGAAATACAAAGGTTTTCTTGATACCTACTTTTGACTCTTTATATTTCAGCAAATGAATTGCTGTATAACCGGTATAGAATGAAAACCCACTGCAAGGTGCAGCTCATTTATTTGCTCTGGGTACCTAGGGTTCTTGATGAACCTACAAGCCCTATATATCCCCGCAACCATAAGAGTCCATCAGACGTAACAGTATATTGCTTTCAAAAATCTGACATTGCAGGAAAAAGTTACAGAGTAAAATGTGGAGAAAAATGGCTGTTTTTTTCACCTCAATTTCAATATTGTTTTATTTCAGTTGTTATTTTCTGTAGGAAACCCCTTGTAGGATCTACACAAATTACCCATTGCTGAATTCAGAATTTTGTCTACTTTTCAGAAATGTTTAGGTTTCCAGGATCCAGCATTGTTTTTACACTCATTTCTGTCACTGACTGGAAGGAGGCTGAAAGGACAAAAAATCGTAAAAATGGGGTATGTCCCAGTAAAATGCCAAAATTGTGTTGAAAAATTGGGTTTTCTAATTGAAGTCTGCCTGTTCCTGAAAGATGGGAAGCTGGTGATTTTAGCACTGCAAACCCTTTGTTGATGCCGATTTCAGGGAAAAAACCACAAGCCTTCTTCTGCAGCCCTTTTTTCCAATAAAAAAAAAAAACTAAATTTTTACTGTATTTTGGGTAATTTCTTGGTCTCCTTCAGGGGAACCCACAAAGTCTTGATACCTCTAGAATCCCTAGGATGCTAGGAAAGAAGGACGCAAATTTGGTGTGGTTAGCTTATGTGGACAAAAAGTTATGAGGGCCTAAGCGCGCCCTGCCCCAAATAGCCAAAAAATGGCCTGGCACCTGAGGGGGAAAAGGCCTGACAGCGAAGGGGTTAAAAAGCTTAGAAACAAACCCTCGAGTGACTGCCACATTTGGGATCCAACAAATGTATTGGGTCCAGTTGCTTCCATTGACTAAGGGGGCAAGTTTGATCTTCTGTATGAGCTGCTCCCAAACCCCCTGCATGCTTAATTGCACACTCCTTTGTTTGCCAATGTATCCCGATGTATCCCTCTCTGGTGGTCTCCTAAAGACACGCTCACTGAAAAAACATACACATGAAATCTATTTAATTAATTAAATCTAGTTAATTATTGACCACAAGCTTGATCTTTTATTTATCACTGAAACCTGGCTTAAGACTCGGAGTGGCGCAACCCTGTCATCTCTACAGTTTTCCCCCGATAAACAATCCTGAGATAGGATACAGCGAAGGGCTTAAGCTGGAGCTCTAGCCATCATTTTCAAATATAATTTCCAATGCTGCTCTGTTGATGCTGATTCCCTCAAAGGAGAAGATTTCTGCTTTGAGATCAACCTGACGTATTCTTTTGCTGACTACTGACTTCATTGACCCCAAGGCCCAGGGCCCGCCTTCCTAGCTTCATTCAGAGAGACACTTGTCTCTTTCTTATTCCTCTACACTAATTCTACCCTCACCCTCAGCCAAAAATCGAAACCCTTACCACCCTACGAAAGTGGGGAACCGTGAAGACCAATCATCACCTTTGCATTCTCCTCTCTACCAGCAGCCCCACTTTCACCAGAAGGTTAACCAAAGACCTTCATTCTTTCAATTCATGGCTTATCAATGCAGAAAATTAACTTGCACGCCCTGTTTGCACCAAGTTGTGTGGGACAAACCACTTTCAACCCTGATTTTCCACAACTCTAGCGGCACAAAAGCTCAACTGCAAACAGATGAAATGCAGGTGGCGACAGGCCTACAATCTGGAAGACCTGTCCCAATTCAGAAAGGCACTTCTTTAAAGTCTTCCTACAACCGAAAGCCTTTTAATGAAATATTCCTCTATCTCAGGTCCTATGAAACCAGAATTCTGCTGATTTGAGAATAAGATTTAGGCCATTCAACAGGGATTCACCCCCTCTTCAACAACTAACTTTTCAACCAAACACTTTCCCAGCAGTCCGAATAACACCTCACAGGTGAGGTCGATTGTGTTTCAGGAAATCTCCCTTTCTCAATGGCATCAGGCCATCCTCTTTTGTAAATCTGGCACCCCATATGACCCCTGCCCGCTTTCCATATTGCATGCAGCTGTAGACATCGTCAAACCGGTAACGAACCAGATTTTCAACTTATCCTATTCTAGATACTACCACCCTCTCAATCCTTAGGCTTATCTCTCTACTTCAAGTCTTCACACAAGTTCTAAAAAAACTAGTAAATCATCAACTAATCACCAACCTTAAAAATTCTAATGCACTTCACTTCTGGCAATCTCGTTTCAGACTTAATTGACGCCTCTGGAACCATAAAAATGACTCTGGATGCAGGGAACAATGCGGTGTTTGATAATGGTAGATCTCTCTGCAAGCTCCATCACCATCTCCCACCACATCCTTCTTCAGCAAATTGAAAACATAGGCATTTTGCATAAGCATTCATCTTGGATCAGATCATTTCTAACTGATGTGAGACAAACAGCCACCCTGAGAAATTTGTTCTTGACCAAAAGATCAGTCACCATGGGAGTGCTACAGGGATCCTCCCTTACTGCCACCCTTATTAATATCTACATGGCTCCCTCATCTCGCTGATTGTATCATACTGAATGGAGACCACCTTCTGTGCCGATGACACACAGTTGAAACTCATCCTGGAAAAAAAAAATCATTGACCTCCGAAATGAATTTTCAAAACTGTCTCTCCAATATCATTCGCTGGTTGCAAAACTATCACCTCACATTCAACTCCGACAAGACTGAAATTTTACCTGTTGGCAAATCCAATCCATTCTTCCCCTCACAATGATGGCCTAACTCGGTACCCCCTCCTCTGGCCACCGTAAAAGTAGCAAACAATTTGGGGGTCAAATTTGACACCGCCCTATCATTTGACCGACAAACTGTGGCAGTGGTAGGCATGTGTTTCAACCTAGTCAAGTCCCTACAAAAATTCTTTCAATTTCTTCCTCTTGCCGCCAGGAAGACCATTGCATTTGGCCTAATCACTTCAAGACTCGATTTTTGCAAAAGCCTCTAAGCAGGCTGCTCAGAGGATTAATGCACAAGCTCCAGATGGTACAGCATGCTGCAACAAGACTGGTGTCTGGTGCAAAACGGAGCTCTGCCTCAGCAGTCCTGAAGAACCTGTATTGGCTACTGTAGGAAAGTACCATCTTGCCGGGTATGTTACTCCCATATTTCACTGTATATATGTTGTTTTAGTCTATGTGTCACTGGGACCCTGCCAGGCAGGGCCCCAGTGCTCATAAGTATGTGCCCTGCATGTGTTCCCTGTGTGATGACTAACTGTCTCACTGAGGCTCTGCTAACCAGAACCTCAGTGGTTATGCTCTCTCTGCTTTCCAAATTGTCACTAACAGGCTAGTTACCAATTTCACCAATTCACATTGACATACTGGTACACCCATATAATTCCCTAGTATATGGTACTGAGGTACCCAGGGTATTGGGGTTCCAGGAGATCCCTATGGGCTGCAGCATTTATTTTGCCACCCATGGGGAGATCTGACAATTCTTACACAGGCCTGCCAGTGCAGCCTGAGTGAAATAATGTCCACGTTATTTCACAGCCATTTACCACTGCACTTAAGTAACTTATAAGTCACCTATATGTCTAACCTTCACCTGGTGAAGGTTGGGTGCAAAGTTACTTAGTGTGTGGGCACCCTGGCACTAGCCAAGGTGCCCCCACATTGTTCAGGGCAAATTCCCCGGACTTTGTGAGTGTGGGGACACCATTACACATGTGCACTATACATAGGTCACTACCTATGTATAGCGTCACAATGGTAACTCCGAACATGGCCATGTAACATGTCTAAGATCATGGAATTGACAATTCCATGATCCCCCGGGTCTCTAGCACAGAACCTGGTACTGCCAAACTGCCTTTCTGGAGTTTCCACTGCAGCTGCTGCTGCTGCCAACCCCTCAGACAGGTTTCTGCCCTCCTGGGGTCCAGGCAGCCTTGGCCCAGGAAGGCAGAACAAAGGACTTCCTCTGAGAGAGGGTGTAACACCCTCTCCCTTTGGAAATAGGTGTGATGGCTGGGGAGGAGTAGCATCCCCCAGCCTCTGGAAATGCTTTGATGGGCACAGATGGTGCCCATCTCTGCATAAGCCAGTCTACACCGGTTCAGGGATCCCCCAGCCCTGCTCTGGCACGAAACTGGACAAAGGTAAAGTCCGAAAGGGGAGTGACCACTCCCCTGAGCTGCACCTCCCAGGGGAGGTGCCCAGAGCTCCTCCAGTGTGCCCCAGACCTCTGCCATCTTGGATTCAGAGGTGTTGCTGGCACACTGAACTGCTCTGAGTGGCCAGTGCCAGCAGGTGACGTCAGAGACTCCTTCTGATAGGCTCTTACCTTTCTTAGTAGCCAATCCTCCTTCCTAGGTAGCCAAACCTCCTTTTCTGGCCATTTAGGGTCTCTGCTTTGGGGAATTCTTTAGATAACGAATGCAAGAGCTCACCAGAGTTCCTCTGCATCTCCCTCTTCACCTTCTGCCAAAGAATCGACCGCTGACTGCTCAGGACGCCTGCAAAACCGCAACAAAGTAGCCAGACGACTACTAGCAACCTTGTATCGCTTCATCCTGCCGGCTTTCTCAACTGTTTCCAGGTGGTGCATGCTCTGGGTGCAGGCAACAAAAGACTGCATCACCGGTCCTCTGGGTCCCCTCTCAGCATGACGAGCGTGGTCCCTGGAACTCAGCAACTCCGTCCAAGTGACTCCCACAGTCCAGTGACTCTTCAGACCAAGTTTGGTGGAGGTAAGTCCTTGCCTCCCCACACTAGACTGCATTGCTGGGTATCACGTGATTTGCAGCTGCTCCGGCTCCTGTGCACTCTTTCAGGATTTCCTTCGTGCACAGCCAAGCCTGGGTCCCCGGCACTCTAACCTGCAGTGCACAATCTTCTGACTTGTCCTCCGGCGTAGTGGGACTCCCTTTTGTGACTTCGCGTGGACTCCGGTTCACTCTGCTTCCAAGTGCCTCTTCCGGTACTTCTGCGGGTGCTGCCTGCTTCTGTGAGGACTCCCTGACTTGCTGGACGCCCCCTCTGTCTCCTCATCCCAGTGGCGACATCCTGATCCCTCCTGGGCCACAGCAGCATCCAAAAACCCTAACGGTGACCCTTGCAGCTAGCAAGGCTTGTTTGCGGTCTTTCTGCGTGGGAACACCTCTGCAAGCTTCTTCACGGCGTGGGACATCCATCCTTCAAAGGGGAAGTTCCTAGTCCTCTTCGTTCTTGCAAAAAACCAAGCTTCTCCCATCCGGTGGCAGCTTCCTTGCACCCTCAGCTGGCATTTCCTGGGCTCCTGCCCACTCTCGACACTGTCGCAACTCTTGGACTTGGTCCCCTTGTCTTACAGGTACTCAGGTCCGAAAATCCACTGTTGTTGCTTTGCTGGTGTTGGTTTTCCTTGCAGAATCCCCCTATCACGACTTCTGTGCTCTCTGGGGGTTGTAGGTGCACTTTACACCTACCTTACAGGGTCTTGGGGTGGGCTATTTTTCTAACCCTCCCTGTTTTCTTACAGTCCCAGCGACCCTCTACAAGCTCACATAGGTTTGGGGTCCATTCGTGGTTCGCATTCCACTTTTGGAGTATATGGTGCTCCTATTGCAATCTGTTGTAACTTTACACTGCTTGCATTACTTCCTTTTGCCTATTACTGCATAATTTTGCTATTGTGTAAATATATCTTGTGTATATTTCTCATACTGAGGGTACTCACTGAGATACTTTTGGCATATTGTCATAAAAATAAAGTACCTATATTTTTAGTATATCTGTGTATTGTGTTTCCTTATGATATTGTGCATATGACACCAGTGGTATAGTAGGAGCTTTACATGTCTCCTAGTTCAGCCTAAGCTGCTTTGCTATAGCTACCTTCTATCAGCCTAAGCTGCTAGAAACACCTCTTCTACACTAATAAGGGATAACTGGACCTGGCACAAGGTGTAAGTACCTCTGGTACCCACTACAAGCCAGGCCAGCCTCCTACATTAGTTTGTGCAGCGGTGGGATAAGTACTTGTAACTACTTACCACTTTGTCATTGTGTACTTTTCATAAGAGAATAATATGCAAAACAAGTTCAGTGTATGTACACCTAACCAAAAGGTTTTGCTTTTCTCCTCTTACACTTTCTGCTAAGTGCTGAAAAGTACTTCTAAACTTTTAAAAAGATTGAAAAAGGTTTTTTTCTGTTCTTTAAAAAGTCCTGAAACTTTTTCTCTCTTCTCACTGTCTCTAAACCTTCTTCTATCATGTCTGATGTAGGAACTTCTCTTAAAATGGTCAATACAACTTATGACAATTTAAACTTTAAGAGCCTAAGGAGTCTCTGCATTGATAGAGGTTTAGTGATAGGAAAGAACCCTTCAAGAGAATTTCTATTTAACCTGCTCATTGAGAATGATAAGTCCCTAGCAGGCACTTCAACTGAGAAGTTAATATATAGCTCACATTCTGACTCAGGGGAACCCCTTGAGGGAGGTGTGGAGGGTTCTATTCAAAATCTGCCCCTCAGCAGACCTCAGAGCAATGCTGGTAGTAATAGGAGCTCCATTCATAGTAGGGATTTTTTTATTCCTGAAGGCCAGGTTGTTCGAGTCCAAGCTGTTAGGGACAGATCTCCCTCTGTTGGTTCCAATTTATCCACAGTGTCTAAACATTCCCAACCCACCCACCCTGAAGACAACATGTTAGAAAGGGTACTCAAAAGGTTGAGAGTGGAAGAGACCAGACTGAAGCTTAAACAGCAACAGCTGGGTCTAGACAGGGAATCCCTAGACCTGGAGAAGGAGAGACAGAGATTGGGGTTTGGACCCCATGGTGGCAGCAGCAGTATTCCTGATAGTAATCCTGTTAGAGAGCATGATTCCAGGAATCTGCACAATATAGTCCCCCCTTACAAGGAGGGGGATGACATTAACAAGTGGTTTGCTGCACTTGAGAGGGCCTGTATGGTACAGGGGGTCCCTCAAAGGCAGTGGGCTGCTATATTATGGCTATCTTTCAATAGAAAGGGTAGGGATAGGCTCCTTACTGTTAGAGAAAGTGATGCTAATAATTTTGCAGTTTTGAAGGATGTACTCTTGGATGGATTTGGCTTAACAACTGAACAATACAGGATTAAGTTCAGAGACACCAGAAAAGAGTCCTCACAAGACTGGATAGACTTTGTTGACTGTTCAGTGAAGGCCTTGGAGGGGTGGTTACATGGCAGTAAAGTTTCTGACTATGAAAGGCTATATAATCTTATTCTGAGAGAGGATATTCTGAATAACTGTGTGTCTGACTTGTTACACCAATATCTAGTGGACTCAGATCTGACCTCTCCTCAAGAATTGGGAAAGAAGGCAGACAAATGGGTCAGAACAAGAGTGAACAGAAAAGTTCATACAGGGGGTGACAAGGATGGCAAGAAGAAGGATGGCAAGTCTTCTAACAAGGGTGGGGACAAATCTAAAAATGAGTCTTCATCAGGCCCACAAAAATCCTCTGGTGGGGGTGGTGGATCCAAATCCTCTTCAAATCAAGTAAAAAAGCCTTGGTGTTATTTATGTAAAGTAAAAGGCCGTTGGACAACTGATGCCAGTTGTCCAAAGAAAAACACCAAACCTCCCACTACCACAACCCCTACTGCAAACTCTAGTGCCCCTAGTAATAGCAGTGGTGGTGGGAGCAAACCTACTAATAGCCAATCCAAGGGAGTAGCTGGGCTCACTTTTGGTAATTTAGTTGAGGTTGGTCTTGTTAGGGAGACCACAGAGGCTGTGTTAGTCGCTGAAGGTGCCATTGATTTGGCCACCTTGGTTGCTTGTCCCCTTAATATGGATAAGTACAAGCAACTTCCCCTAATCAATGGTGTTGAGGTTCAGGCCTACAGGGACACAGGTGCCAGTGTTACCATGGTGATTGAGAAACTGGTACACCCTGAACAACACCTACTTGGTCACCAGTACAAAGTGACAGACGCTCATAACAACACTCTTAGCCACCCCATGGCTGTTGTGAATCTCAACTGGGGGGGGGTTACTGGTCCAAAGAAAGTTGTGGTTGCTTCAGATTTACCTATAGACTGTCTACTAGGAAATGATTTAGAGACATCAGCTTGGGCAGAAGTGGAGTTGGAGGCACATGCAGCAATGCTGGGCATTCCTGGGCATATTTTTGCTTTGACAAGGGCTCAGGCCAAAAAGAAAAAAGGACAGGGTGACTTGGATCCTGGAACAATGGACAAAGTGCTCCCTAAAGCTAGGGGTAGCAAGGGTAAATCCCTACCCACTATCCCCCCCTCTACAGATGATTCTCCAACTGAGGAAGAAGAATTTCCTCCCTGTGCAGAACCTTCACCAGATGAGCTGGCAGCAGACACTGCTGAGCTTTTGGGTGGAGGGGAGCCTGCCAGGGAAGAGCTGAGTGTGGCACAGCAATCCTGTCCCACATTAGAGGGTCTTAGACAGCAAGCTGTCAAGCAGCAAAATGGGGATGTCAGTGACTCACATAGAGTTTACTGGGAGGACAACCTCTTGTACACAGAGGCAAGGGACCCAAAACCTGGAGCAGACAGGAGATTGGTCATTCCCCTGCAGTACAGAGAGTTCCTCCTAACTCTGGCACATGACATTCCTTTGACTGGGCATTTGGGCCAGATCAAAACATGGGAAAGGCTTGTCCCCCTGTTTCACTGGCCTAGGATGTCAGAGGACACAAAAGATTTTTGTAAGTCTTGCGTGACCTGCCAAGCCAGTGGTAAGACTGGTGGCACACCAAAGGCTCCCCTTATTCCACTCCCTGTGGTTGGGGTCCCCTTTGAAAGGGTAGGGGTTGACATAGTTGGCCCCCTTGACCCTGCTACTGTTTCAGGCAATAGGTTTATCTTGGTGGTAGTGGACCATGCCACAAGATATCCTGAAGCAATTCCTCTAAGGACTACTACACCATCTGCAGTGGCAAAAGCCCTCCTGGGAATCTTTTTCAGGGTGGGTTTTCCAAAAGAGGTTGTATCAGACAGGGGTAGCAACTTTATGTCTGCATACTTGAAGGCCATGTGGAAGGAATGTGGTGTAACATATAAATTCACCACACCTTATCATCCACAGACAAATGGACTGGTAGAGAGGTTTAATAAAACGCTCAAAAGAATGATAATGGGACTCCCTGAAAAACTCAGGAGGAGATGGGATGTCCTGTTACCTTGCCTCCTTTTTGCTTACAGGGAGGTACCCCAGAAAGGAGTGGGCTTCAGCCCCTTTGAACTCCTCTTTGGGCACCCTGTAAGAGGTACCCTAACACTTGTGAAGGAGGGTTGGGAACAACCTTTAAAAGCTCCCAAACAAGACATAGTGGACTATGTACTTGGCCTAAGATCCAGAATGGCCGAGTACATGAAAAAGACCAGTAAAAACCTTCAGGCCAGCCAAGAGCTCCAAAAGCAATGGCATGACCAGAAGGCTGTTCTGATTCAGTACCAACCAGGACAGAAGGTGTGGGTATTGGAGCCTGTGGCCCCAAGAGCACTCCAAGACAAATTGAGTGGACCCCATCTCATTGTTGAAAAGAAGGGCGAGGTCACCTACTTGGTTGACCTGGGCACTGCCAGGAGTCCCCTTAGGGTGATTCATGTCAACCGCCTAAAACCCTACTATGACAGGGCTGATCTCACCCTGCTCATGACAACAGATGAAGGACAGGAAAAAGAGAGTGACCCTCTCCCTGATCTCTTCTCTTCCACTGAAGATGATGCTTTAATGGAAGGAGTAGTTTTGGCAGACTGTCTTACTGCAGAGCAGAAAGACAACTGCATAAATCTCCTTGGACAGTTTTCTGAACTCTTTTAAACTGTGCCAGGCACCACATATTGGTGTGAACACACAATTGATACTGGAGACAGCTTGCCTGTCAAAAGTAAAATCTATAGGCAGCCTGACCATGTCAGGGACTGCATAAAGCAAGAAGTTCAGAAAATGCTTGATCTAGGAGTGGTTGAACATTCGGAAAGCCCATGGGCCTCTCCTGTGGTGCTTGTACCAAAGCCTCACTCAAAAGATGGAAAAAGGGAGATGAGGTTTTGTGCAGATTACAGAGGTCTCAACCAGGTAACAAAAACTGACGCTCACCCTATACCCAGGGCAGATGAGCTCATAGATACACTGGCATCTGCCAAGTATCTAAGCACCTTTGATTTGACTGCAGGGTATTGGCAGATCAAATTGGCAGAGGATGCTAAAGCTAAAGCTGCATTTTCAACTATAGGAGGGCACTACCAATTTACAGTGATGCCCTTTGGGTTGAAAAATGCACCTGCCACTTTTCAGAGGTTGTTGAATACAGCCCTGCAAGGGTTGGAGGCTTTTAGTGCAGCATATCTAGATGATATAGCTGTCTTTAGCTCCACCTGGGATGATCACCTGGTCCACCTGTGGAAAGTTTTGGAGGCCCTGTAAAAGGCAGGCCTCACTATCAAGGCTTCAAAGGGCCAGATAGGGCAGGGAAAGGTGGTTTATCTGGGACACCTTTTAGGTGGAGAACAGATTGCACCACTTCAGGGGAAAATCCAGACATTCATGGATTGGGTTCCCCCTACAACTCAGACCCAGGTGAGAGCCTTCCTAGGCCTCACTGGGTATTACAGGAGATTCATTAAAAACGATGGCTCCATTGCAGCCCCACTTAATGATCTCACTAGCAAGAATATGCCTAAAAAGGTATTGTGGACAGCTAGCTGTCAGAAAGCTTTTGAGGAGCTCAAACAGGCCATGTGCACTGCACCTGTCCTAAAAAGCCCATGTTACTCAAAGAAATTAATTGTTCAAACTGATGCACCTGAATTAGGGGTAGGGGCAGTCTTATCATAACTTAACTCTGAGGGCCAGGATCAACCAGTTGCTTTTATCAGCAGAAAGTTGACCCCTAGAGAAAAGCGTTGGTCTGCCATTGCGAGGGAGGCCTTTGCTGTGGTCTGGGCACTGAAGAAGTTGAGGCCATACCTGTTTGGCACTCACTTCATTGTTCAGACAGACCACAAACCTCTACTTTGGCTAAAACAAATGAAAGGTGAAAACCCTAAATTGTTGAGGTGGTCCATATCTCTACATAATTTTGGTATTGTGTACATATATCTTGTGTATATTTCTCATCCTCATACTGAGGGTACTCACTGAGATACTTTTGGCATATTGTCATAAAAATAAAGTACCTTTATTTTTAGTATATCTGTGTATTGTGTTTTCTTATGATATTGTGCATATGACACCAGTGGTATAGTAGGAGCTTTACATGTCTCCTAGTTCAGCCTAAGCTGCTTTGCCATAGCTACCTTCTATCGGCCTAAACTGCTAGAAACACCTCTTCTACACTAATAAGGGATAACTGGACTTGGCACAAGGTGTAAGTACCTTTGGTACCCACTACAAGCCAGGCCAGCCTCCTACAGCTACCCATCCACAAATGAATCCTCTTTAAGCTCCTACTACTAATCCTCAGAGCATTTAACAACTCTGGACCCAAATATATTATTTCCAGGTTCTGTCACTACAAGACACAAAGAATGTTGAGATCCTACGATTCCAATCTTCTAAAGCTAGAGTCTTAGAGCCTCAAATCCCAAAGAGAATATCCTTCCTGGTGCTGGTATCTAAAGCTTGGAACCTTTCCCTACCTCTCTCCGGTTCATTGACACTGAATAAAAAATTAATTTAAAAAACTCTAAAAACCTGACTCTCTCTTGCCCCTGATGCATTATGTATCTGCCTCAACTAACTAATTTATCTTCTTCCAGTCCATCCTCATACATTTTTTCATAGGTTACCATGCCATTTCCCAGCACAGCGCCAGGATGCGCAATTGTGATTGGGCTATAGAAGCTCAAAATTAATTAATTCATTCATTCATAATGTGTGAACTTAAACATTAGAGTATGTATACAACATGCCAGTCTTTAAAATCCGGGTTGACAGAAGGTGGCAGAACATGATACTAAATTGCAAAATGAAAACCACATTGGTGCTGTAGAAACAAATCTGTATAATTATAGCAATCGATCTTATCATCGTGATCAGGTTATACAAGCAAAGCTCCAGCAGAGGGAACGTGGAGGTAGTGAAACAAATAAGAACATTTATTTATGCGAACTATAAAACAAACATAATCACAAAGTTGCTGCCTCTGCTTCCGAACGAAAACAAAAATATCTAGCTTACGAAAATACTACTGAAAACGATTCCGTGGTCTTGGACAAGAATGCAAGGGAAGGCCAAATAACCATTTTATATGAAAGTTGAAAACTTTTTGAAAAACTATAAAATGGTGTTTGTTGACGGTCACAATTCACTCCCAATCTTATACATTTTTGTTTTTTCAAATGGCCTGCTAAACAGAAATGAATCTATCCAATCTCCTTTCATTATTACCAAGTTTTGATAAAAGACACTCACCAGAATAGAAGAATACATGGACCCCTCTTCCCCCCCCAACACACACACACACACAAAGTGGAGGCAGCAAGCTGACTCAAAAACATGCACCCAGGATATTGAATACAAGTCTGCCACGATTAGGTTTATTCAGAAAAGGATCTGGAAATGCAATCCATTAACGAACAGCTCTCTTCAGAGTTTTCTTTTTAAGGATCCATATAATCTCACTCAACTGTCTCTCCTAGACCTACTGTTACCGACATATATTTAAAGTGGCGCCTTCCCGATGAGTTATAAAACTTCTCAAGGTTGCTGATATGAGCTAGTGCCTCGCGTATATGTCTGTGTAAACACCCTTCCTAAATAAATTAAAGATTTTACTATTTCTAGTGGGCGCTCACCACAATTCTAGTTATATGGATTGCTCTACTTTTTCCTCCTTTTCCTCTTTCCTCTAAAGGGCGTCACTTTTGTCTTAAAGATATTTATTTTTTTATCATTTTTCCCCACGTATGAAAATAAAACATTCAGATTTCGCTGAAAACTGCTTTGTGTAAGATCAAAAATCACAACATCGTCCGCATATGCTAAAACATATACGTTTGGTGAATCGATTTTTGAAGGGAAGTTCTTGACATTATTAACCCCTTCGCTGCCAGGCCTTTTCCCCCTCCTGTGCCAGGCCTTTTTTTGCCTATTTGGGGCAGTTTGCGCTTAGGCCCTCATAACTTTTTGTCCACATAAGCTAACCAAGCCAAATTTGCGTCCTTTTTTTCCAACATCCTAGGGATTCTAGAGGTACCCAGACTTTGTGGGTTCCCTTGAAGGAGGCCAAGAAATTGGCCAAAATACAGTGAAAATTTCGTTTTTTTTTTTAAAAATGGAAAAAGTGGCTGCAGAAGAAGGCTTGTGGATTTCCCCCTGAAAATGGCATCAACAAAGGGTTTGTAGTGCTAAACTCAGCAGCTTCCTAGCTTTCAGGAACAGGCAGACTTGAATCAGAAAACCCAATTTTTCAACACAATTTTGGCATTTTACTGGGGCATACCCCATTTTTGCATTTTTTTGTGCTTTCAGCCTCCTTCCAGTCAGTGACAGGAATGGACATGAAACCAATGCTGGATCCCAGAAACCTAACCATTTCTGAAAAGTAGAGACAATTCTGAATTCAGCAAGGGGTCATTTGTGTAGATCCTACAAGGGTTTCCTACAGAAAATAACAGCTGAAAGAGATTTTTCTCTACGTTTTACTCTGTAACTTTTCCCTGCAATGTCAGATTATGGAAAGCAATATACCGTTACGTCTGGTGGACTCCTCTGGTTACGGGGATATATAGGGCTTGTAGGTTCATAAAGAACCCGAGGAACCCAGAGCCAATAAATGAGCTGCACCCTGCAGTGCGTTTTCATTCTATACCGGGTATACAGCAATTCATTTGCTGAAATATAAAGAGTAAAAAATTGCTATCAAGAAAACCTTTGCATTTCCAAAAAGGGCACAAGATAAGGTGCTGAGGAGCAGTGGTTATTTGCACATCTCTGAATTCCGGGGTGACCATACCAGCATGTGAACTATAGGGAATTTCTCAAATAGAAGTCTTTTTTACACACTCTCCTATATTTGGAAGGAAAAAATGTAGAGAAAGACAAGGGGCAATAGCACTTGTTTTGCTAATCTATGTTCCCCCAAGTCTACCGATAAAAATGATACCTCACTTGTGTGGGTAGGCCTAGCGCCGGCGACAGGAAACACCCCAAAGCGCAACGTGGACACATCCTAAATTTAGGAAAAAAACGGAGGTGTTTTTTGCGAAGTGCCTACCTGTAGATTTTGGCCTCTAGCTCAGCCGGCACCTAGGGAAACCTACCAAACCTGTGAATTTCTGAAAACTAGAGACCTAGGGGAATCCAAGGAGGGGTGACTTGCGGGGCTCGGACCAGATTCTGTTACCCAGAATCCTTTGCAAACCTCAAAATTTGGCTAAAAAAACACATGTTCCTCACATTTCTGTGGCAGAAAGTTCTGGAATCTGAGAGGAGCTACAAATTTCCTTCCACCCAGCGTTCCCCCAAGTCTCCCGATAAAAATGATACCTCACTTGCGTGGGTAGGCCTAGCGCCGGCGACAGGAAACACCCCAAAGCGCAACGTGGACACATCCTAAATTTTGGAAAAAAACAGAGGTGTTTTTTGCGAAGTGCCTACCTGTAGATTTTGGCCTCTAGCTCAGCCGGCACCTAGAGAAACCTACCAAACCTGTGCATTTCTGAAAACTAGAGACCTAGGGGAATCCAAGGAGGGGTGACTTGCGGGGCTCGGACCAGGTTCTGTTACCCAGAATCCTTTGCAAACCTCAAAATTTGGCTAAAAAAACACATGTTCCTCACATTTCTGTGGCAGAAAGTTCTGGAATCTGGGAGGAGCTACAAATTTCCTTCCACCCAGCGTTCCCCCAAGTCTCCCGATAAAAATGATACCTCACTTGCGTGGGTAGGCCTAGCGCCGGCGACAGGAAACACCCCAAAGCGCAACGTGGACACATCCTAAATTTTGGAAAAAAACAGAGGTGTTTTTTGCGAAGTGCCTACCTGTAGATTTTGGCCTCTAGCTCAGCCGGCACCTAGGGAAACCTACCAAACCTGTGCATTTCTAAAAACTAGAGACCTAGGGGAATCCAAGGAGGGGTGACTTGCGGGGCTCGGACCAGGTTCTGTTACCCAGAATCCTTTGCAAACCTCAACATTTGGCTAAAAAAACACATGTTCCTCACATTTCTGTGGCAGAAAGTTCTGGAATCTGAGAGGAGCTACAAATTTCCTTCCACCCAGCGTTCCCCCAAGTCTCCCGATAAAAATGATACCTCACTTGCGTGGGTAGGCCTAGCGCCGGCGACAGGAGACACCCCAAAGTGCAACGTGGACACATCCTAAATTTTGGAAAAAAACAGAGGTGTTTTTTGCGAAGTGCCTACCTGTAGATTTTGGCCTCTAGCTCAGCCGGCACCTAGGGAAACCTACCAAACCTGTGCATTTCTGAAAACTAGAGACCTAGGGGAATCCAAGGAGGGGTGACTTGCGGGGCTCGGACCAGGTTCTGTTACCCAGAATCCTTTGCAAACCTCAAAATTTGGCTAAAAAAACACATGTTCCTCACATTTCTGTGGCAGAAAGTTCTGGAATCTGAGAGGAGCTACAAATTTCCTTCCACCCAGCGTTCCCCCAAGTCTCCCGATAAAAATGATACCTCACTTGCGTGGGTAGGCCTAGCGCCTGCGACAGGAAACACCCCAAAGCGCAACGTGGACACATCCAAAATTTTGGGAGAAAACGGTGCCTACCTGTGGATTTTGGCCTGTAGCTCACCCGGCGCCTAGGGAAACCTACCAAACCTGTGCATTTCTGAAAACTAGAGACCTAGGGGAATCCAAGGAGGGGTGACTTGCGGGGCTCGGACCAGGTTCTGTTACCCAGAATCCTTTGCAAACCTCAAAATTTGGCTAAAAAAACACATGTTCCTCACATTTCTGTGGCAGAAAGTTCTGGAATCTGATAGGAGCCACAAATTTCCTTCCACCCAGCGTTCCCCCAAGTCTCCCGATAAAAATGATACCTCACTTGCGTGGGTAGGCCTAGCGCCGGCGACAGGAAACACCCCAAAGCGCAACGTGGACACATCCTAAATTTTGGAAAAAAACAGAGGTGTTTTTTGCGAAGTGCCTACCTGTAGATTTTGGCCTCTAGCTCAGCCGGCACCTAGGGAAACCTACCAAACCTGTGCAGGTCTGAAAACCAGAGACCGAGGGGAATCCAAGGAGGGGTGACTTGCGGGGCTCAGACCAGGTTCTGTTACCCAGAATCCTTTGCAAACCTCAAAATTTGGCTAAAAAAACACATGTTCCTCACATTTCTGTGGCAGAAAGTTCTGGAATCTGAGAGGAGCTACAAATTTCCTTCCACCCAGCGTTCCCCCAAGTCTCCCGATAAAAATGATACCTCACTTGCTTGGGTAGGCCTAGCGCCGGCGACAGGAAACACCCCAAAGCGCAACGTGGACACATCCTAAATTTTGGAAAAAAACAGAGGTGTTTTTTGCGAAGTGCCTACCTGTAGATTTTGGCCTCTAGCTCAGCCGGCACCTAGAGAAACCTACCAAACCTGTGCATTTCTGAAAACTAGAGACCTAGGGGAATCCAAGGAGGGGTGACTTGCGGGGCTCGGACCAGGTTCTGTTACCCAGAATCCTTTGCAAACCTCAAAATGTGGCTAAAAAAACACATGTTCCTCACATTTCTGTGGCAGAAAGATCTGGAATCTGAAAGGAGCTACAAATTTCCTTCCACCCAGCGTTCCCCCAAGTCTCCCGATAAAAATGATACCTCACTTGCGTGGGTAGGCCTAGCGCCGGCGACAGGAAACACCCCAAAGCGCAATGCGGACACATCCTAAATTTTGGAAAAAAACAGAGGTGTTTTTTGCGAAGTGCCTACCTGTAGATTTTGGCATCTAGCTCAGCCGGCACCTAGGGAAACCTACCACACCTGTGCATTTCTGAAAACTAGAGACCTAGGGGAATCCAAGGAGGGGTGACTTGCGGGGCTCGGACCAGGTTCTGTTACCCAGAATCCTTTTCAAACCTAAAAATTTGGCTAAAAAAACACATGTTCCTCACATTTCTGTGGCAGAAAGTTCTGGAATCTGAGAGGAGCTACAAATTTTCTTCCACCCAGCGTTCCCCCAAGTCTCCCGATAAAAATGATACCTCACTTGCGTGGGTAGGCCTAGCGCCGGCGACAGGAAACACCCCAAAGCGCAACGTGGACACATCCTAAATTTTGGAAAAAAACAGAGGTGTTTTTTGCGAAGTGCCTACCTGTAGATTTTGGCCTCTAGCTCAGCCGGCACCTAGGGAAACCTACCAAACCTGTGCATTTCTGAAAACTAGAGACCTAGGGGAATCCAAGGAGGGGTGACTTGCGGGGCTCGGACCAGGTTCTGTTACCCAGAATCCTTTGCAAACCTCAAAATTTGGCTAAAAAAACACATGTTCCTCACATTTCTGTGGCAGAAAGTTCTGGAATCTGAGAGGAGCTACAAATTTCCTTCCACCCAGCGTTCCCCCAAGTCTCCCGATAAAAATGATACCTCACTTGCGTGGGTAGGCCTAGCGCCTGCGACAGGAAACACCCCAAAGCGCAACGTGGACACATCCAAAATTTTGGGAGAAAACAGTGCCTACCTGTGGATTTTGGCCTGTAGCTCACCCGGCGCCTAGGGAAACCTACCAAACCTGTGCATTTCTGAAAACTAGAGACCTAGGGGAATCCAACGAGGGGTGACTTGCGGGGCTCGGACCAGGTTCTGTTACCCAGAATCCTTTGCAAACCTCAAAATTTGGCTAAAAAAACACATGTTCCTCACATTTCTGTGGCAGAAAGTTCTGGAATCTGATAGGAGCCACAAATTTCCTTCCACCCAGCGTTCCCCCAAGTCTCCCGATAAAAATGATACCTCACTTGCGTGGTTAGGCCTAGCGCCGGCGATAGGAAACACCCCAAAGCGCAACGTGGACACATCCTAAATTTAGGAAAAAAACGGAGGTGTTTTTTGCGAAGTGCCTACCTGTAGATTTTGGCCTCTAGCTCAGCCGGCACCTAGGGAAACCTACCAAACCTGTGAATTTCTGAAAACTAGAGACCTAGGGGAATCCAAGGAGGGGTGACTTGCGGGGCTCGGACCAGGTTCTGTTACCCAGAATCCTTTGCAAACCTCAAAATTTGGCTAAAAAAACACATGTTCCTCACATTTCTGTGGCAGAAAGTTCTGGAATCTGAGAGGAGCTACAAATTTCCTTCCACCCAGCGTTCCCCCAAGTCTCCCGATAAAAATGATACCTCACTTGCGTGGGTAGGCCTAGCGCCGGCGACAGGAAACACCCCAAAGCGCAACGTGGACACATCCTAAATTTTGGAAAAAAACAGAGGTGTTTTTTGCGAAGTGCCTACCTGTAGATTTTGGCCTCTAGCTCAGCCGGCACCTAGGGAAACCTACCAAACCTGTGCATTTCTGAAAACTAGAGACCTAGGGGAATCCAAGGAGGGGTGACTTGCGGGGCTCAGACCAGGTTCTGTTACCCAGAATCCTTTGCAAACCTAAAAATTTGGCTAAAAAAACACATGTTCCTCACATTTCTGTGGCAGAAAGTTCTGGAATCTGGGAGGAGCTACAAATTTCCTTCCACCCAGCGTTCCCCCAAGTCTCCCGATAAAAATGATACCTCACTTGCGTGGGTAGGCCTAGCGCCGGCGACAGGAAACACCCCAAAGCGCAACGTGGACACATCCTAAATTTTGGAAAAAAACAGAGGTGTTTTTTGCGAAGTGCCTACCTGTAGATTTTGGCCTCTAGCTCAGCCGGCACCTAGGGAAACCTACCAAACCTGTGCATTTCTAAAAACTAGAGACCTAGGGGAATCCAAGGAGGGGTGACTTGCGGGGCTCAGACCAGGTTCTGTTACCCAGAATCCTTTGCAAACCTCAAAATTTGGCTAAAAAAACACATGTTCCTCACATTTCTGTGGCAGAAAGTTCTGGAATCTGAGAGGAGCTACAAATTTCCTTCCACCCAGCGTTCCCCCAAGTCTCCCGATAAAAATGATACCTCACTTGCGTGGGTAGGCCTAGCGCCGGCGACAGGAGACACCCCAAAGTGCAACGTGGACACATCCTAAATTTTGGAAAAAAACAGAGGTGTTTTTTGCGAAGTGCCTACCTGTAGATTTTGGCCTCTAGCTCAGCCGGCACCTAGGGAAACCTACCAAACCTGTGCATTTCTGAAAACTAGAGACCTAGGGGAATCCAAGGAGGGGTGACTTGCGGGGCTCGGACCAGGTTCTGTTACCCAGAATCCTTTGCAAACCTCAAAATTTGGCTAAAAAAACACATGTTCCTCACATTTCTGTGGCAGAAAGTTCTGGAATCTGAGAGGAGCTACAAATTTCCTTCCACCCAGCGTTCCCCCAAGTCTCCCGATAAAAATGATACCTCACTTGCGTGGGTAGGCCTAGCGCCTGCGACAGGAAACACCCCAAAGCGCAACGTGGACACATCCAAAATTTTGGGAGAAAACGGTGCCTACCTGTGGATTTTGGCCTGTAGCTCACCCGGCGCCAAGGAGGGGTGACTTGCGGGGCTCGGACCAGGTTCTGTTACCCAGAATCCTTTGCAAACCTCAAAATTTGGCTAAAAAAACACATGTTCCTCACATTTCTGTGGCAGAAAGTTCTGGAATCTGATAGGAGCCACAAATTTCCTTCCACCCAGCGTTCCCCCAAGTCTCCCGATAAAAATGATACCTCACTTGCGTGGGTAGGCCTAGCGCCGGCGACAGGAAACACCCCAAAGCGCAACGTGGACACATCCTAAATTTTGGAAAAAAACAGAGGTGTTTTTTGCGAAGTGCCTACCTGTAGATTTTGGCCTCTAGCTCAGCCGGCGCCTAGGGAAACCTACCAAACCTGTGCATTTCTGAAAACTAGAGACCTAGGGGAATCCAAGGAGGGGTGACTTGCGGGGCTCGGACCAGGTTCTGTTACCCAGAATCCTTTGCAAACCTCAAAATTTGGCTAAAAAAACACATGTTCCTCACATTTCTGTGGCAGAAAGTTCTGGAATCTGATAGGAGCCACAAATTTCCTTCCACCCAGCGTTCCCCCAAGTCTCCCGATAAAAATGATACCTCACTTGCGTGGGTAGGCCTAGCGCCGGCGACAGGAAACACCCCAAAGCGCAACGTGGACACATCCTAAATTTTGGAAAAAAACAGAGGTGTTTTTTGCGAAGTGCCTACCTGTAGATTTTGGCCTCTAGCTCAGCCGGCACCTAGGGAAACCTACCAAACCTGTGCAGTTCTGAAAACCAGAGACCGAGGGGAATCCAAGGAGGGGTGACTTGCGGGGCTCGGACCAGGTTCTGTTACCCAGAATCCTTTGCAAACCTCAAAATTTGGCTAAAAAAACACATGTTCCTCACATTTCTGTGGCAGAAAGTTCTGGAATCTGAGAGGAGCTACAAATTTCCTTCCACCCAGCGTTCCCCCAAGTCTCCCGATAAAAATGATACCTCACTTGCTTGGGTAGGCCTAGCGCCGGCGACAGGAAACACCCCAAAGCGCAACGTGGACACATCCTAAATTTTGGAAAAAAACAGAGGTGTTTTTTGCGAAGTGCCTACCTGTAGATTTTGGCCTCTAGCTCAGCCGGCACCTAGAGAAACCTACCAAACCTGTGCATTTCTGAAAACTAGAGACCTAGGGGAATCCAAGGAGGGGTGACTTGCGGGGCTCGGACCAGGTTCTGTTTCCCAGAATCCTTTGCAAACCTCAAAATGTGGCTAAAAAAACACATGTTCCTCACATTTCTGTGGCAGAAAGATCTGGAATCTGAAAGGAGCTACAAATTTCCTTCCACCCAGCGTTCCCCCAAGTCTCCCGATAAAAATGATACCTCACTTGCCTGGGTAGGCCTAGCGCCGGCGACAGGAAACACCCCAAAGCGCAATGCGGACACATCCTAAATTTTGGAAAAAAACAGAGGTGTTTTTTGCGAAGTGCCTACCTGTAGATTTTGGCCTCTAGCTCAGCCGGCACCTAGGGAAACCTACCACACCTGTGCATTTCTGAAAACTAGAGACCTAGGGGAATCCAAGGAGGGGTGACTTGCGGGGCTCGGACCAGGTTCTGTTACCCAGAATCCTTTTCAAACCTAAAAATTTGGCTAAAAAAACACATGTTCCTCACATTTCTGTGGCAGAAAGTTCTGGAATCTGAGAGGAGCTACAAATTTTCTTCCACCCAGCGTTCCCCCAAGTCTCCCGATAAAAATGATACCTCACTTGCGTGGGTAGGCCTAGCGCCGGCGACAGGAAACACCCCAAAGCGCAACGTGGACACATCCTAAATTTTGGAAAAAAACAGAGGTGTTTTTTGCGAAGTGCCTACCTGTAGATTTTGGCCTCTAGCTCAGCCGGCACCTAGGGAAACCTACCAAACCTGTGCATTTCTGAAAACTAGAGACCTAGGGGAATCCAAGGAGGGGTGACTTGCGGGGCTTGGACCAGGTTCTGTTACCCAGAATCCTTTGCAAACCTCAAAATTTGGCTAAAAAAACACATGTTCCTCACATTTCTGTGGCAGAAAGTTCTGGAATCTGAGAGGAGCTACAAATTTCCTTCCACCCAGCGTTCCCCCAAGTCTCCCGATAAAAATGATACCTCACTTGCGTGGGTAGGCCTAGCGCCTGCGACAGGAAACACCCCAAAGCGCAACGTGGACACATCCAAAATTTTGGGAGAAAACAGTGCCTACCTGTGGATTTTGGCCTGTAGCTCACCCGGCGCCTAGGGAAACCTACCAAACCTGTGCATTTCTGAAAACTAGAGACCTAGGGGAATCCAACGAGGGGTGACTTGCGGGGCTCGGACCAGGTTCTGTTACCCAGAATCCTTTGCAAACCTCAAAATTTGGCTAAAAAAACACATGTTCCTCACATTTCTGTGGCAGAAAGTTCTGGAATCTGATAGGAGCCACAAATTTCCTTCCACCCAGCGTTCCCCCAAGTCTCCCGATAAAAATGATACCTCACTTGCGTGGGTAGGCCTAGCGCCGGCGACAGGAAACACCCCAAAGCGCAACATGGACACATCCTAAATTTTGGAAAAAAACAGAGGTGTTTTTTGCGAAGTGCCTACCTGTAGATTTTGGCCTCTAGCTCAGCCGGCACCTAGGGAAACCTACCAAACCTGTGCATTTCTGAAAACTAGAGACCGAGGGGAATCCAAGGAGGGGTGACTTGCGGGGCTCGGACCAGGTTCTGTTACCCAGAATCCTTTGCAAACCTCAAAATTTGGCTAAAAAAACACATGTTCCTCACATTTCTGTGGCAGAAAGTTCTGGAATCTGAGAGGAGCTAGAAATTTCCTTCCACCCAGCGTTCCCCCAAGTCTCCCGATAAAAATGATACCTCACTTGCGTGGGTAGGCCTAGCGCCGGCGACAGGAAACACCCCAAAGCGCAACGTGGACACATCCTAAATTTTGGAAAAAAACAGAGGTGTTTTTTGCGAAGTGCCTACCTGTAGATTTTGGCCTCTAGCTCAGCCGGCACCTAGGGAAACCTACCAAACCTGTGCATTTCTGAAAACTAGAGACCTAGGGGAATCCAAGGAGGGGTGACTTGCGGGGCTCGGACCAGGTTCTGTTACCCAGAATCCTTTGCAAACCTCAAAATTTGGCTAAAAAAACACATGTTCCTCACATTTCTGTGGCAGAAAGTTCTGGAATCTGAGAGGAGCTAGAAATTTCCTTCCACCCAGCGTTCCCCCAAGTCTCCCGATAAAAATGATACCTCACTTGCGTGGGTAGGCCTAGCGCCGGCGACAGGAAACACCCCAAAGCGCAACGTGGACACATCCTAAATTTTGGAAAAAAACAGAGGTGTTTTTTGCGAAGTGCCTACCTGTAGATTTTGGCCTCTAGCTCAGCCGGCACCTAGGGAAACCTACCAAACCTGTGCATTTCTGAAAACTAGAGACCTAGAGGAATCCAAGGAGGGGTGACTTGCGGGGCTCGGACCAGGTTCTGTTACCCAGAATCCTTTGCAAACCTCAAAATTTGGCTAAAAAAACACATGTTCCTCACATTTCTGTGGCAGAAAGTTCTGGAATCTGAGAGGAGCTACAAATTTCCTTCCACCCAGCGTTCCCCCAAGTCTCCCGATAAAAATGATACATCACTTGCGTGGGTAGGCCTAGCGCCGGCGACAGGAAACACCCCAAAGCGCAACGTGGACACATCCTAAATTTTGGAAAAAAACAGAGGTGTTTTTTGCGAAGTGCCTACCTGTAGATTTTGGCCTCTAGCTCAGCCGGCACCTAGGGAAACCTACCAAACCTGTGCATTTCTGAAAACCAGAGACCTAGGGGAATCCAAGGAGGGGTGACTTGCGGGGCTCGGATCAGGTTCTGTTACCCAGAATCCTTTGCAAACCTCAAAATTTGGCTAAAAAAACACATGTTCCTCACATTTCTGTGGCAGAAAGTTCTGGAATCTGAGAGGAGCTACAAATTTCCTTCCACCCAGCGTTCCCCCAAGTCTCCCGATAAAAATGATACCTCACTTGCATGGGTAGGCCTAGCGCCAGCGACAGGAAACACCCCAAAGCGCAACGTGGACACATCCTAAATTTTGGAAAAAAACAGAGGTGTTTTTTGCGAAGTGCCTACCTGTAGATTTTGGCCTCTAGCTCAGCCGGCACCTAGGGAAACCTACCAAACCTGTGCATTTCTGAAAACTAGAGACCTAGGGGAATCCAAGGAGGGGTGACTTGCGGGGCTCGGACTAGGTTCTGTTACCCAGAATCCTTTGCAAACCTAAAAATTTGGCTAAAAAAACACATGTTCCTCACATTTCTGTGGCAGAAAGTTCTGGAATCTGGGAGGAGCTACAAATTTCCTTCCACCCAGCGTTCCCCCAAGTCTCCCGATAAAAATGATACCTCACTTGCATGGGTAGGCCTAGCGCCGGCGACAGGAAACACCCCAAAGCGCAACGTGGACACATCCTAAATTTTGGAAAAAAACAGAGGTGTTTTTTGCGAAGTGCCTACCTGTAGATTTTGGCCTCTAGCTCAGCCGGCACCTAAGGAAACCTACCACACCTGTGCATTCCTGAAAACTAGAGACCTAGGGGAATCCAAGGAGGGGTGACTTGCGGGGCTCGGACCAGGTTCTGTTACCCAGAATCCTTTTCAAACCTAAAAATTTGGCTAAAAAAACACATGTTCCTCACATTTCTGTGGCAGAAAGTTCTGGAATCTGAGAGGAGCTACAAATTTCCTTCCACCCAGCGTTCCCCCAAGTCTCCCGATAAAAATGATACCTCACTTGCGTGGGTAGGCCTAGCGCCGGCGACAGGAAACACCCCAAAGCGCAACGTGGACACATCCTAAATTTTGGAAAAAAACAGAGGTGTTTTTTGCGAAGTGCCTACCTGTAGATTTTGGCCTCTAGCTCAGCCGGCACCTAGGGAAACCTACCAAACCTGTGCATTTCTGAAAACTAGAGACCTAGGGGAATCCAAGGAGGGGTGACTTGCGGGGCTCGGACCAGGTTCTGTTACCCAGAATCCTTTGCAAACCTCAAAATTTGGCTAAAAAAACACATGTTCCTCACATTTCTGTGGCAGAAAGTTCTGGAATCTGTGAGGAGCTACAAATTTCCTTCCACCCAGCGTTCCCCCAAGTCTCCCGATAAAAATGATACCTCACTTGCGTGGGTAGGCCTAGCGCCTGCGACAGGAAACACCCCAAAGCGCAACGTGGACACATCCAAAATTTTGGGAGAAAACAGTGCCTACCTGTGGATTTTGGCCTGTAGCTCACCCGGCGCCTAGGGAAACCTACCAAACCTGTGCATTTCTGAAAACTAGAGACCTAGGGGAATCCAAGGAGGGATGACTTGCGGGGCTCGGACCAGGTTCTGTTACCCAGAATCCTTTGCAAACCTCAAAATTTGGCTAAAAAAACACATGTTCCTCACATTTCTGTGGCAGAAAGTTCTGGAATCTGAGAGGAGCTACAAATTTCCTTCCACCCAGCGTTCCCCCAAGTCTCCCGATAAAAATGATACATCACTTGCGTGGGTAGGCCTAGCGCCGGCGACAGGAAACACCCCAAAGCGCAACGTGGACACATCCTAAATTTTGGAAAAAAACAGAGGTGTTTTTTGCGAAGTGCCTACCTGTAGATTTTGGCCTCTAGCTCAGCCGGCACCTAGGGAAACCTACCAAACCTGTGCATTTCTGAAAACTAGAGACCTAGGGGAATCCAAGGAGGGGTGACTTGCGGGGCTCGGACCAGGTTCTGTTACCCAGAATCCTTTGCAAACCTCAAAATTTGGCTAAAAAAACACATGTTCCTCACATTTCTGTGGCAGAAAGTTCTGGAATCTGAGAGGAGCTACAAATTTCCTTCCACCCAGCGTTCCCCCAAGTCTCCCGATAAAAATGATACCTCACTTGCGTGGGTAGGCCTAGCGCCAGCGACAGGAAACACCCCAAAGCGCAACGTGGACACATCCTAAATTTTGGAAAAAAACAGAGGTGTTTTTTGCGAAGTGGCTACCTGTAGATTTTGGCCTCTAGCTCAGCCGGCACCTAGGGAAACCTACCAAACCTGTGCATTTCTGAAAACTAGAGACCTAGGGGAATCCAAGGAGGGGTGACTTGCGGGGCTCGGACTAGGTTCTGTTACCCAGAATCCTTTGCAAACCTAAAAATTTGGCTAAAAAAACACATGTTCCTCACATTTCTGTGGCAGAAAGTTCTGGAATCTGGGAGGAGCTACAAATTTCCTTCCACCCAGCGTTCCCCCAAGTCTCCTGATAAAAATGATACCTCACTTGCATGGGTAGGCCTAGCGCCGGCGACAGGAAACACCCCAAAGCGCAACGTGGACACATCCTAAATTTTGGAAAAAAACAGAGGTGTTTTTTGCGAAGTGCCTACCTGTAGATTTTGGCCTCTAGCTCAGCCGGCACCTAAGGAAACCTACCACACCTGTGCATTTCTGAAAACTAGAGACCTAGGGGAATCCAAGGAGGGGTGACTTGCGGGGCTCGGACCAGGTTCTGTTACCCAGAATCCTTTTCAAACCTAAAAATTTGGCTAAAAAAACACATGTTCCTCACATTTCTGTGGCAGAAAGTTCTGGAATCTGAGAGGAGCTACAAATTTCCTTCCACCCAGCGTTCCCCCAAGTCTCCCGATAAAAATGATACCTCACTTGCGTGGGTAGGCCTAGCGCCGGCGACAGGAAACACCCCAAAGCGCAACGTGGACACATCCTAAATTTTGGAAAAAAACAGAGGTGTTTTTTGCGAAGTGCCTACCTGTAGATTTTGGCCTCTAGCTCAGCCGGCACCTAGGGAAACCTACCAAACCTGTGCATTTCTGAAAACTAGAGACCTAGGGGAATCCAAGGAGGGGTGACTTGCGGGGCTCGGACCAGGTTCTGTTACCCAGAATCCTTTGCAAACCTCAAAATTTGGCTAAAAAAACACATGTTCCTCACATTTCTGTGGCAGAAAGTTCTGGAATCTGTGAGGAGCTACAAATTTCCTTCCACCCAGCGTTCCCCCAAGTCTCCCGATAAAAATGATACCTCACTTGCGTGGGTAGGCCTAGCGCCTGCGACAGGAAACACCCCAAAGCGCAACGTGGACACATCCAAAATTTTGGGAGAAAACAGTGCCTACCTGTGGATTTTGGCCTGTAGCTCACCCGGCGCCTAGGGAAACCTACCAAACCTGTGCATTTCTGAAAACTAGAGACCTAGGGGAATCCAAGGAGGGATGACTTGCGGGGCTCGGACCAGGTTCTGTTACCCAGAATCCTTTGCAAACCTCAAAATTTGGCTAAAAAAACACATGTTCCTCACATTTCTGTGGCAGAAAGTTCTGGAATCTGAGAGGAGCTACAAATTTCCTTCCACCCAGCGTTCCCCCAAGTCTCCCGATAAAAATGATACCTCACTTGCGTGGGTAGGCCTAGCGCCGGCGACAGGAAACACCCCAAAGCGCAACGCGGACACATCCTAAATTTTGGAAAAAAACAGAGGTGTTTTTTGCGAAGTGCCTACCTGTAGATTTTGGCCTCTAGCTCAGCCGGCACCTAGGGAAACCTTCCAAACCTGTGCATTTCTGAAAACTAGAGACCTAGGGGAATCCAAGGAGGGGTGACTTGCGGGGCTCGGACCAGGTTCTGTTACCCAGAATCCTTTGCAAACCTCAAAATTTGGCTAAAAAAACACATGTTCCTCACATTTCTGTGGCAGAAAGTTCTGGAATCTGAGAGGAGCTACAAATTTCCTTCCACCCAGCGTTCCCCCAAGTCTCCCGATAAAAATGATACATCACTTGCGTGGGTAGGCCTAGCGCCGGCGACAGGAAACACCCCAAAGCGCAACGTGGACACATCCTAAATTTTGGAAAAAAACAGAGGAGTTTTTTGCGAAGTGCCTACCTGTAGATTTTGGCCTCTAGCTCAGCCGGCACCTAGGGAAACCTACCACACCTGTGCATTTCTGAAAACTAGAGACCTAGGGGAATCCAAGGAGGGGTGACTTGTGGGGCTCGGACCAGGTTCTGTTACCCAGAATCCTTTTCAAACCTAAAAATTTGGCTAAAAAAACACATGTTCCTCACATTTCTGTGGCAGAAAGTTCTGGAATCTGAGAGGAGCTACAAATTTCCTTCCACCCAGCGTTCCCCCAGTCTCCCGATAAAAATGATACCTCACTTGCGTGGGTAGGCCTAGCGCCGGCGACAGGAAACACCCCAAAGCGCAACATGGACACATCCTAAATTTTGGAAAAAAACAGAGGTGTTTTTTGCGAAGTGCCTACCTGTAGATTTTGGCCTCTAGCTCAGCCGGCACCTAGGGAAACCTACCAAACCTGTGCATTTCTGAAAACTAGAGACCTAGGGGAATCCAAGGAGGGGTGACTTGCGGGGCTCGGACCAGGTTCTGTTACCCAGAATCCTTTGCAAACCTCAAAATTTGGCTAAAAAAACACATGTTCCTCACATTTCTGTGGCAGAAAGTTCTGGAATCTGTGAGGAGCTACAAATTTCCTTCCACCCAGCGTTCCCCCAAGTCTCCCGATAAAAATGATACCTCACTTGCGTGGGTAGGCCTAGCGCCTGCGACAGGAAACACCCCAAAGCGCAACGTGGACACATCCAAAATTTTGGGAGAAAACAGTGCCTACCTGTGGATTTTGGCCTGTAGCTCACCCGGCGCCTAGGGAAACCTACCAAACCTGTGCATTTCTGAAAACTAGAGACCTAGGGGAATCCAAGGAGGGATGACTTGCGGGGCTCGGACCAGGTTCTGTTACCCAGAATCCTTTGCAAACCTCAAAATTTGGCTAAAAAAACACATGTTCCTCACATTTCTGTGGCAGAAAGTTCTGGAATCTGAGAGGAGCTACAAATTTCCTTCCACCCAGCGTTCCCACAAGTCTCCCGATAAAAATGATACCTCACTTGCGTGGGTAGGCCTAGCGCCGGCGACAGGAAACACCCCAAAGCGCAACGCGGACACATCCTAAATTTTGGAAAAAAACAGAGGTGTTTTTTGCGAAGTGCCTACCTGTAGATTTTGGCCTCTAGCTCAGCCGGCACCTAGGGAAACCTTCCAAACCTGTGCATTTCTGAAAACTAGAGACCTAGGGGAATCCAAGGAGGGGTGACTTGCGGGGCTCGGACCAGGTTCTGTTACCCAGAATCCTTTGCAAACCTCAAAATTTGGCTAAAAAAACACATGTTCCTCACATTTCTGTGGCAGAAAGTTCTGGAATCTGAGAGGAGCTACAAATTTCCTTCCACCCAGCGTTCCCCCAAGTCTCCCGATAAAAATGATACATCACTTGCGTGGGTAGGCCTAGCGCCGGCGACAGGAAACACCCCAAAGCGCAACGTGGACACATCCTAAATTTTGGAAAAAAACAGAGGTGTTTTTTGCGAAGTGCCTACCTGTAGATTTTGGCCTCTAGCTCAGCCGGCACCTAGGGAAACCTACCAAACCTGTGCATTTCTGAAAACTAGAGACCTAGGGGAATCCAAGGAGGGGTGACTTGCGGGGCTCGGACCAGGTTCTGTTACCCAGAATCCTTTGCAAACCTCAAAATTTGGCTAAAAAAACACATGTTCCTCACATTTCTGTGGCAGAAAGTTCTGGAATCTGAGAGGAGCTACAAATTTCCTTCCAGACAGCGTTCCCCCAAGTCTCCCGATAAAAATGATACCTCACTTGCGTGGGTAGGCCTAGCGCCAGCGACAGGAAACACCCCAAAGCGCAACGTGGACACATCCTAAATTTTGGAAAAAAACAGAGGTGTTTTTTGCGAAGTGCCTACCTGTAGATTTTGGCCTCTAGCTCAGCCGGCACCTAGGGAAACCTACCAAACCTGTGCATTTCTGAAAACTAGAGACCTAGGGGAATCCAAGGAGGGGTGACTTGCGGGGCTCGGACTAGGTTCTGTTACCCAGAATCCTTTGCAAACCTAAAAATTTGGTTAAAAAAACACATGTTCCTCACATTTCTGTGGCAGAAAGTTCTGGAATCTGGGAGGAGCTACAAATTTCCTTCCACCCAGCGTTCCCCCAAGTCTCCCGATAAAAATGATACCTCACTTGCGTGGGTAGGCCTAGCGCCGGCGACAGGAAACACCCCAAAGCGCAACGTGGACACATCCTAAATTTTGGAAAAAAACAGAGGTGTTTTTTGCGAAGTGCCTACCTGTAGATTTTGGCCTCTAGCTCAGCCGGCACCTAGGGAAACCTACCACACCTGTGCATTTCTGAAAACTAGAGACCTAGGGGAATCCAAGGAGGGGTGACTTGTGGGGCTCGGACTAGGTTCTGTTACCCAGAATCCTTTTCAAACCTAAAAATTTGGCTAAAAAAACACATGTTCCTCACATTTCTGTGGCAGAAAGTTCTGGAATCTGAGAGGAGCTACAAATTTCCTTCCACCCAGCGTTCCCCCAAGTCTCCCGATAAAAGTGATACCTCACTTGCGTGGGTAGGCCTAGCGCCGGCGACAGGAAACACCCCAAAGCGCAACGTGGACACATCCTAAATTTTGGAAAAAAACATAGGTGTTTTTTGCGAAGTGCCTACCTGTAGATTTTGGCCTCTAGCTCAGCCGGCACCTAGGGAAACCTTCCAAACCTGTGCATTTCTGAAAACTAGAGACCTAGGGGAATCCAAGGAGGGGTGACTTGCGGGGCTCGGACCAGGTTCTGTTACCCAGAATCCTTTGCAAACCTCAAAATTTGGCTAAAAAAACACATGTTCCTCACATTTCTGTGGCAGAAAGTTCTGGAATCTGAGAGGAGCTACAAATTTCCTTCCACCCAGCGTTCCCCCAAGTCTCCCGATAAAAATGATACATCACTTGCGTGGGTAGGCCTAGCGCCGGCGACAGGAAACACCCCAAAGCGCAACGTGGACACATCCTAAATTTTGGAAAAAAACAGAGGTGTTTTTTGCGAAGTGCCTACCTGTAGATTTTGGCCTCTAGCTCAGCCGGCACCTAGGGAAACCTACCAAACCTGTGCATTTCTGAAAACTAGAGACCTAGGGGAATCCAAGGAGGGGTGACTTGCGGGGCTCGGACCAGGTTCTGTTACCCAGAATCCTTTGCAAACCTCAAAATTTGGCTAAAAAAACACATGTTCCTCACATTTCTGTGGCAGAAAGTTCTGGAATCTGAGAGGAGCTACAAATTTCCTTCCAGACAGCGTTCCCCCAAGTCTCCCGATAAAAATGATACCTCACTTGCGTGGGTAGGCCTAGCGCCAGCGACAGGAAACACCCCAAAGCGCAACGTGGACACATCCTAAATTTTGGAAAAAAACAGAGGTGTTTTTTGCGAAGTGCCTACCTGTAGATTTTGGCCTCTAGCTCAGCCGGCACCTAGGGAAACCCACCAAACCTGTGCATTTCTGAAAACTAGAGACCTAGGGGAATCCAAGGAGGGGTGACTTGCGGGGCTCGGACTAGGTTCTGTTACCCAGAATCCTTTGCAAACCTAAAAATTTGGTTAAAAAAACACATGTTCCTCACATTTCTGTGGCAGAAAGTTCTGGAATCTGGGAGGAGCTACAAATTTCCTTCCACCCAGCGTTCCCCCAAGTCTCCCGATAAAAATGATACCTCACTTGCGTGGGTAGGCCTAGCGCCGGCGACAGGAAACACCCCAAAGCGCAACGTGGACACATCCTAAATTTTGGAAAAAAACAGAGGTGTTTTTTGCGAAGTGCCTACCTGTAGATTTTGGCCTCTAGCTCAGCCGGCACCTAGGGAAACCTACCACACCTGTGCATTTCTGAAAACTAGAGACCTAGGGGAATCCAAGGAGGGGTGACTTGTGGGGCTCGGACCAGGTTCTGTTACCCAGAATCCTTTTCAAACCTAAAAATTTGGCTAAAAAAACACATGTTCCTCACATTTCTGTGGCAGAAAGTTCTGGAATCTGAGAGGAGCTACAAATTTCCTTCCACCCAGCGTTCCCCCAAGTCTCCCGATAAAAGTGATACCTCACTTGCGTGGGTAGGCCTAGCGCCGGCGACAGGAAACACCCCAAAGCGCAACGTGGACACATCCTAAATTTTGGAAAAAAACAGAGGTGTTTTTTGCGAAGTGCCTACCTGTAGATTTTGGCCTCTAGCTCAGCCGGCACCTAGGGAAACCTACCAAACCTGTGCATTTCTGAAAACTAGAGACCTAGGGGAATCCAAGGAGGGGTGACTTGCGGGGCTCGGACCAGGTTCTGTTACCCAGAATCCTTTGCAAACCTCAAAATTTGGCTAAAAAAACACATGTTCCTCACATTTCTGTGGCAGAAAGTTCTGGAATCTGAGAGGAGCTACAAATTTCCTTCCACCCAGCGTTCCCCCAAGTCTCCCGATAAAAATGATACCTCACTTGCGTGGGTAGGCCTAGCGCCTGCGACAAGAAACACCCCAAAGCGCAACGTGGACACATCCAAAATTTTGGGAGAAAACAGTGCCTACCTGTGGATTTTGGCCTGTAGCTCACCCGGCGCCTAGGGAAACCTACCAAACCTGTGCATTTCTGAAAACTAGAGATCTAGGGGAATCCAAGGAGGGGTGACTTGCGGGGCTCGGACCAGGTTCTGTTACCCAGAATCCTTTGCAAACCTCAAAATTTGGCTAAAAAAACACATGTTCCTCACATTTCTGTGGCAGAAAGTTCTGGAATCTGAGAGGAGCTACAAATTTCCTTCCACCCAGCGTTCCCCCAAGTCTCCCGATAAAAATGATACCTCACTTGCGTGGGTAGGCCTAGCGCCGGCGACAGGAAACACCCCAAAGCGCAACGTGGACACATCCTAAATTTTGGAAAAAAACAGAGGTGTTTTTTGCGAAGTGCCTACCTGTAGATTTTGGCCTCTAGCTCAGCCGGCACCTAGGGAAACCTACCAAACCTGTGCATTTCTGAAAACTAGAGACCTAGGGGAATCCAAGGAGGGGTGACTTGCGGGGCTCGGACCAGGTTCTGTTACCCAGAATCCTTTGCAAACCTCAAAATTTGGCTAAAAAAACACATGTTCCTCACATTTCTGTGGCAGAAAGTTCTGGAATCTGAGAGGAGCTACAAATTTCCTTCCACCCAGCGTTCCCCCAAGTCTCCCGATAAAAATGATACCTCACTTGCGTGGGTAGGCCTAGCGCCTGCGACAGGAAACACCCCAAAGCGCAACGTGGACACATCCAAAATTTTGGGAGAAAACAGTGCCTACCTGTGGATTTTGGCCTGTAGCTCACCCGGCGCCAGGGAAACCTACCAAACCTGTGCATTTCTGAAAACTAGAGACCTAGGGGAATCCAAGGAGGGGTGACTTGCGGGGCTCGGACCAGGTTCTGTTACCCAGAATCCTTTGCAAACCTCAAAATTTGGCTAAAAAAACACATGTTCCTCACATTTCTGTGGCAGAAAGTTCTGGAATCTGATAGGAGCCACAAATTTCCTTCCACCCAGCGTTCCCCCAAGTCTCCCGATAAAAATGATACCTCACTTGCGTGGGTAGGCCTAGCGCCGGCGACAGGAAACACCCCAAAGCGCAACGTGGACACATCCTAAATTTTGGAAAAAAACAGAGGTGTTTTTTGCGAAGTGCCTACCTGTAGATTTTGGCCTCTAGCTCAGCCGGCACCTAGGGAAACCTACCAAACCTGTGCATTTCTGAAAACTAGAGACCGAGGGGAATCCAAGGAGGGGTGACTTGCGGGGCTCGGACCAGATTATGTTACCCAGAATCCTTTGCAAACCTCAAAATTTGGCTAAAAAAACACATGTTCCTCACATTTCTGAGGCAGAAAGTTCTGGAATCTGAGAGGAGCTACAAATTTCCTTCCACCCAGCGTTCCCCCAAGTCTCCCGATAAAAATGATACCTCACTTGCGTGGGTAGGCCTAGCGCCGGCGACAGGAAACACCCCAAAGCGCAACGTGGACACATCCTATATTTTGGAAAAAAACAGAGGTGTTTTTTGCGAAGTGCCTACCTGTAGATTTTGGCCTCTAGCTCAGCCGGGACCTAGGGAAACCTACCAAACCTGTGCATTTCTGAAAACTAGAGACCTAGGGGAATCCAAGGAGGGGTGACTTGCGGGGCTCGGACCAGGTTCTGTTACCCAGAATCCTTTGCAAACCTCAAAATTTGGCTAAAAAAACACATGTTCCTCACATTTCTGTGGCAGAAAGATCTGGAATCTGAGAGGAGCTACAAATTTCCTTCTACCCAGCGTTCCCCCAAGTCTCCCGAAAAAAATGATACCTCACTTGCGTGGGTAGGCCTAGCGCCGGCGACAGGAAACACCCCAAAGCGCAACGCGGACACATCCTAAATTTTGGAAAAAAACAGAGGTGTTTTTTGCGAAGTGCCTACCTGTAGATTTTGGCCTCTAGCTCAGCCGGCACCTAGGGAAACCTACCAAACCTGTGCATTTCTGAAAACTAGAGACCGAGGGGAATCCAAGGAGGGGTGACTTGCGGGGCTCGGCCCAGGTTCTGTTACCCAGAATCCTTTGCAAACCTCAAAATTTGGCTAAAAAAACACATGTTCCTCACATTTCTGTGGCAGAAAGTTCTGGAATCTGAGAGGAGCTACAAATTTCCTTCCACCCAGCGTTCCCCCAAGTCTCCCGATAAAAATGATACCTCACTTGCGTGGGTAGGCCTAGCGCCGGCGACAGGAAACACCCCAAAGCGCAACGTGGACACATCCTAAATTTTGGAAAAAAACAGAGGTGTTTTTTGCGAAGTGCCTACCTGTAGATTTTGGCCTCTAGCTCAGCCGGCACCTAGGGAAACCTACCAAACCTGTGCATTTCTGAAAACTAGAGACCTAGGGGAATCCAAGGAGGGGTGACTTGCGGGGCTCGGACCAGGTTCTGTTACCCAGAATCCTTTGCAAACCTCAAAATTTGGCTAAAAAAACACATGTTCCTCACATTTCTGTGGCAGAAAGTTCTGGAATCTGAGAGGAGCTACAAATTTCCTTCCACCCAGCGTTCCCCCAAGTCTCCCGATAAAAATGATACCTCACTTGCGTGTGTAGGCCTAGCGCCGGCGACAGGAAACACCCCAAAGTGCAACGCGGACACATCCTAAATTTTGGAAAAAAACAGAGGTGTTTTTTGCGAAGTGCCTACCTGTAGATTTTGGCCTCTAGCTCAGCCGGCACCTAGGGAAACCTACCAAACCTGTGCATTTCTGAAAACTAGAGACCTAGGGGAATCCAAGGAGGGGTGACTTGCGGGGCTCGGACCAGGTTCTGTTACCCAGAATCCTTTGCAAACCTCAAAATTTGGCTAAAAAAACACATGTTCCTCACATTTCTGTGGCAGAAAGTTCTGGAATCTGAGAGGAGCTACAAATTTCCTTCCACCCAGCGTTCCCCCAAGTCTCCCGATAAAAATGATACCTCACTTGCGTGTGTAGGCCTAGCGCCGGCGACAGGAAACACCCCAAAGTGCAACGCGGACACATCCTAAATTTTGGAAAAAAACAGAGGTGTTTTTTGCGAAGTGCCTACCTGTAGATTTTGGCCTCTAGCTCAGCCGGCACCTAGGGAAACCTACCAAACCTGTGCATTTCTGAAAACTAGAGACCTAGGGGAATCCAAGGAGGGGTGACTTGCGGGGCTCGGACCAGGTTCTGTTACCCAGAATCCTTTGCAAACCTCAAAATTTGGCTAAAAAAACACATGTTCCTCACATTTCTGTGGCAGAAAGTTCTGGAATCTGAGAGGAGCTACAAATTTCCTTCCACCCAGCGTTCCCCCAAGTCTCCCGATAAAAATGATACCTCACTTGCGTGGGTAGGCCTAGCGCCTGCGACAAGAAACACCCCAAAGCGCAACGTGGACACATCCAAAATTTTGGGAGAAAACAGTGCCTACCTGTGGATTTTGGCCTGTAGCTCACCCGGCGCCTAGGGAAACCTACCAAACCTGTGCATTTCTGAAAACTAGAGATCTAGGGGAATCCAAGGAGGGGTGACTTGCGGGGCTCGGACCAGGTTCTGTTACCCAGAATCCTTTGCAAACCTCAAAATTTGGCTAAAAAAACACATGTTCCTCACATTTCTGTGGCAGAAAGTTCTGGAATCTGAGAGGAGCTACAAATTTCCTTCCACCCAGCGTTCCCCCAAGTCTCCCGATAAAAATGATACCTCACTTGCGTGGGTAGGCCTAGCGCCGGCGACAGGAAACACCCCAAAGCGCAACGTGGACACATCCTAAATTTTGGAAAAAAACAGAGGTGTTTTTTGCGAAGTGCCTACCTGTAGATTTTGGCCTCTAGCTCAGCCGGCACCTAGGGAAACCTACCAAACCTGTGCATTTCTGAAAACTAGAGACCTAGGGGAATCCAAGGAGGGGTGACTTGCGGGGCTCGGACCAGGTTCTGTTACCCAGAATCCTTTGCAAACCTCAAAATTTGGCTAAAAAAACACATGTTCCTCACATTTCTGTGGCAGAAAGTTCTGGAATCTGAGAGGAGCTACAAATTTCCTTCCACCCAGCGTTCCCCCAAGTCTCCCGATAAAAATGATACCTCACTTGCGTGGGTAGGCCTAGCGCCTGCGACAGGAAACACCCCAAAGCGCAACGTGGACACATCCAAAATTTTGGGAGAAAACAGTGCCTACCTGTGGATTTTGGGCTGTAGCTCACCCGGCGCCTAGGGAAACCTACCAAACCTGTGCATTTCCTGAAAACTAGAGATCTAGGGGAATCCAAGGAGGGGTGACTTGCGGGGCTCGGACCAGGTTCTGTTACCCAGAATCCTTTGCAAACCTCAAAATTTGGCTAAAAAAACACATGTTCCTCACATTTCTGTGGCAGAAAGTTCTGGAATCTGAGAGGAGCTACAAATTTCCTTCCACCCAGCGTTCCCCCAAGTCTCCCGATAAAAATGATACCTCACTTGCGTGGGTAGGCCTAGCGCCTGCGACAGGAAACACCCCAAAGCGCAACGTGGACACATCCAAAATTTTGGGAGAAAACAGTGCCTACCTGTGGATTTTGGCCTGTAGCTCACCCGGCGCCTAGGGAAACCTACCAAACCTGTGCATTTCTGAAAACTAGAGATCTAGGGGAATCCAAGGAGGGGTGACTTGCGGGGCTCGGACCAGGTTCTGTTACCCAGAATCCTTTGCAAACCTCAAAATTTGGCTAAAAAAACACATGTTCCTCACATTTCTGTGGCAGAAAGTTCTGGAATCTGAGAGGAGCTACAAATTTCCTTCCACCCAGCGTTCCCCCAAGTCTCCCGATAAAAATGATACCTCACTTGCGTGGGTAGGCCTAGCGCCGGCGACAGGAAACACCCCAAAGCGCAACGTGGACATATCCTATATTTTGGAAAAAAACAGAGGTGTTTTTTGCGAAGTGCCTACCTGTAGATTTTGGCCTCTAGCTTAGCCGGCACCTAGGGAAACCTACCAAACCTGTGCATTTCTGAAAACTAGAGACCTAGGGGAATCCAAGGAGGGGTGACTTGCGGGGCTCGGACCAGGTTCTGTTACCCAGAATCCTTTGCAAACCTCAAAATTTGGCTAAAAAAACACATGTTCCTCACATTTCTGTGACAGAAAGATCTGGAATCTGAGAGGAGCTACAAATTTCCTTCTACCCAGCGTTCCCCCAAGTCTCCCGATAAAAATGATACCTCACTTGCGTGGGTAGGCCTAGCGCCGGCGACAGGAAACACCCCAAAGCGCAACACGGACACATCCTAAATTTTGGAAAAAAACAGAGGTGTTTTTTGCGAAGTGCCTACCTGTAGATTTTGGCCTCTAGCTCAGCCGGCACCTAGGGAAACCTACCAAACCTGTGCATTTCTGAAAACTAGAGACCTAGGGGAATCCAAGGAGGGGTGACTTGCGGGGCTCGGACCAGGTTCTGTTACCCAGAATCCTTTGCAAACCTCAAAATTTGGCAAAAAAAACACATGTTCCTCACATTTCTGTGGCAGAAAGTTCTGGAATCTGAGAGGAGCTACAAATTTCCTTCCACCCAGCATTCCCCCAAGTCTCCCGATAAAAATGATACCTCACTTGCGTGGGTAGGCCTAGCGCCGGCGACAGGTAACAACCCAAAGCGCAAAGTGGACACATCCTAAATTTTGGAAAAAAACAGAGGTGTTTTTTGCGAAGTGCCTACCTGTAGATTTTGGCCTCTAGCTCAACCGGCACCTAGGGAAACCTACCAAACCTGTGCATTTCTGAAAACTAGAGACCTAGGGGAATCCAAGGAGGGGTGACTTGCGGGGCTCGGACCAGGTTCTGTTACCCAGAATCCTTTGCAAACCTCAAAATTTGGCTAAAAAAACACATGTTCCTCACATTTCTGTGGCAGAAAGTTCTGGAATCTGAGAGGAGCTAGAAATTTCCTTCCACCCAGCGTTCCCCCAAGTCTCCCGATAAAAATGATACCTCACTTGCGTGGGTAGGCCTAGCGCCGGCGACAGGAAACACCCCAAAGCGCAACGTGGACACATCCTAAATTTTGGAAAAAAACAGAGGTGTTTTTTGCGAAGTGCCTACCTGTAGATTTTGGCCTCTAGCTCAGCCGGCACCTAGGGAAACCTACCAAACCTGTGCCTTTCTGAAAACTAGAGAGCTAGGGGAATCCAAGGAGGGGTGACTTGCGGGGCTCGGACCAGGTTCTGTTACCCAGAATCCTTTGCAAACCTCAAAATTTGGCTAAAAAAACACATGTTCCTCACATTTCTGTGGCAGAAAGATCTGGAATCTGAGAGGAGCTACAAATTTCCTTCTACCCAGCGTTCCCCCAAGTCTCCCGATAAAAATGATACCTCACTTGCGTGGGTAGGCCTAGCGCCGGCGACAGGAAACACCCCAAAGCGCAACGCGGACACATCCTAAATTTTGGAAAAAAACAGAGGTGTTTTTTGCGAAGTGCCTACCTGTAGATTTTGGCCTCTAGCTCAGCCGGCACCTAGGGAAACCTACCAAACCTGTGCATTTCTTAAAAATAGAGACCTAGGGGAATCCAAGGAGGGGTGACTTGCGGGGCTCGGACCAGGTTCTGTTACCCAGAATCCTTTGCAAACCTCAAAATTTGGCTAAAAAAACACATGTTCCTCACATTTCTGTGGCAGAAAGTTCTGGAATCTGAGAGGAGCTAGAAATTTCCTTCCACCCAGCGTTCCCCCAAGTCTCCCGATAAAAATGATACCTCACTTGCGTGGGTAGGCCTAGCGCCGGCGACAGGAAACACCCCAAAGCGCAACGTGGACACATCCTAAATTTTGGAAAAAAACAGAGGTGTTTTTTGCGAAGTGCCTACCTGTAGATTTTGGCCTCTAGCTCAACCGGCACCTAGGGAAACATACCAAACCTGTGCATTTCTGAAAACTAGAGACCTAGGGGAATCCAAGGAGGGGTGACTTGCGGGGCTCGGACCAGGTTCTGTTACCCAGAATCCTTTGCAAACCTCAAAATTTGGCTAAAAAAACACATGTTCCTCACATTTCTGTGGCAGAAAGTTCTGGAATCTGAGAGGAGCTAGAAATTTCCTTCCACCCAGCGTTCCCCCAAGTCTCCCGATAAAAATGATACCTCACTTGCGTGGGTAGGCCTAGCGCCGGCGACAGGAAACACCCCAAAGCGCAACGTGGACACATCCTAAATTTTGGAAAAAAACAGAGGTGTTTTTTGCGAAGTGCCTACCTGTAGATTTTGGCCTCTAGCTCAGCCGGCACCTAGGGAAACCTACCAAACCTGTGCCTTTCTGAAAACTAGAGAGCTAGGGGAATCCAAGGAGGGGTGACTTGCGGGGCTCGGACCAGGTTCTGTTACCCAGAATCCTTTGCAAACCTCAAAATTTGGCTAAAAAAACACATGTTCCTCACATTTCTGTGGCAGAAAGATCTGGAATCTGAGAGGAGCTACAAATTTCCTTCTACCCAGCGTTCCCCCAAGTCTCCCGATAAAAATGATACCTCACTTGCGTGGGTAGGCCTAGCGCCGGCGACAGGAAACACCCCAAAGCGCAACGCGGACACATCCTAAATTTTGGAAAAAAACAGAGGTGTTTTTTGCGAAGTGCCTACCTGTAGATTTTGGCCTCTAGCTCAGCCGGCACCTAGGGAAACCTACCAAACCTGTGCATTTCTGAAAACTAGAGACCTAGAGGAATCCAAGGAGGGGTGACTTGCGGGGCACGGACCAGGTTCTGTTACCCAGAATCCTTTGCAAACCTCAAAATTTGGCTAAAAAAACACATGTTCCTCACATTTCTGTGGCAGAAAGTTCTGGAATCTGAGAGGAGCTACAAATTTCCTTCCACCCAGCGTTCCCCCAAGTCTCCCGATAAAAATGATACATCACTTGCGTGGGTAGGCCTAGCGCCGGCGACAGGAAACACCCCAAAGCGCAACGTGGACACATCCTAAATTTTGGAAAAAAACAGAGGTGTTTTTTGCGAAGTGCCTAACCTGTAGATTTTGGCCTCTAGCTCAGCCGGCACCTAGGGAAACCTACCAAACCTGTGCATTTCTGAAAACCAGAGACCTAGGGGAATCCAAGGAGGGGTGACTTGCGGGGCTCGGATCAGGTTCTGTTACCCAGAATCCTTTGCAAACCTCAAAATTTGGCTAAAAAAACACATGTTCCTCACATTTCTGTGGCAGAAAGTTCTGGAATCTGAGAGGAGCTACAAATTTCCTTCCACCCAGCGTTCCCCCAAGTCTCCCGATAAAAATGATACCTCACTTGCATGGGTAGGCCTAGCGCCAGCGACAGGAAACACCCCAAAGCGCAACGTGGACACATCCTAAATTTTGGAAAAAAACAGAGGTGTTTTTTGCGAAGTGCCTACCTGTAGATTTTGGCCTCTAGCTCAGCCGGCACCTAGGGAAACCTACCAAACCTGTGCATTTCTGAAAACTAGAGACCTAGGGGAATCCAAGGAGGGGTGACTTGCGGGGCTCGGACTAGGTTCTGTTACCCTGAATCCTTTGCAAACCTAAAAATTTGGCTAAAAAAACACATGTTCCTCACATTTCTGTGGCAGAAAGTTCTGGAATCTGGGAGGAGCTACAAATTTCCTTCCACCCAGCGTTCCCCCAAGTCTCCCAATAAAAATGATACCTCACTTGCATGGGTAGGCCTAGCGCCGGCGACAGGAAACACCCCAAAGCGCAACGTGGACACATCCTAAATTTTGGAAAAAAACAGAGGTGTTTTTTGCGAAGTGCCTACCTGTAGATTTTGGCCTCTAGCTCAGCCGGCACCTAAGGAAACCTACCACACCTGTGCATTTCTGAAAACTAGAGACCTAGGGGAATCCAAGGAGGGGTGACTTGCGGGGCTCGGACCAGGTTCTGTTACCCAGAATCCTTTTCAAACCTCAAAATTTGGCTAAAAAAACACATGTTCCTCACATTTCTGTGGCAGAAAGTTCTGGAATCTGAGAGGAGCTACAAATTTCCTTCCACCCAGCGTTCCCCCAAGTCTCCCGATAAAAATGATACCTCACTTGCGTGGGTAGGCCTAGCGCCGGCGACAGGAAACACCCCAAAGCGCAATGTGGACACATCCTAAATTTTGGAAAAAAACAGAGGTGTTTTTTGCGAAGTTCCTACCTGTAGATTTTGGCCTCTAGCTCAGCCGGCACCTAGGGAAACCTACCAAACCTGTGCATTTCTGAAAACTAGAGACCTAGGGGAATCCAAGGAGGGGTGACTTGCGGGGCTCGGACCAGGTTCTGTTACCCAGAATCCTTTGCAAACCTCAAAATTTGGCTAAAAAAACACATGTTCCTCACATTTCTGTGGCAGAAAGTTCTGGAATCTGTGAGGAGCTACAAATTTCCTTCCACCCAGCGTTCCCCCAAGTCTCCCGATAAAAATGATACCTCACTTGCGTGGGTAGGCCTAGCGCCTGCGACAGGAAACACCCCAAAGCGCAACGTGGACACATCCAAAATTTTGGGAGAAAACAGTGCCTACCTGTGGATTTTGGCCTGTAGCTCACCCGGCGCCTAGGGAAACCTACCAAACCTGTGCATTTCTGAAAACTAGAGACCTAGGGGAATCCAAGGAGGGATGACTTGCGGGGCTCGGACCAGGTTCTGTTACCCAGAATCCTTTGCAAACCTCAAAATTTGGCTAAAAAAACACATGTTCCTCACATTTCTGTGGCAGAAAGTTCTGGAATCTGAGAGGAGCTACAAATTTCCTTCCACCCAGCGTTCCCCCAAGTCTCCCGATAAAAATGATACCTCACTTGCGTGGGTAGGCCTAGCGCCGGCGACAGGAAACACCCCAAAGCGCAACGCGGACACATCCTAAATTTTGGAAAAAAACAGAGGTGTTTTTTGCGAAGTGCCTACCTGTAGATTTTGGCCTCTAGCTCAGCCGGCACCTAGGGAAACCTTCCAAACCTGTGCATTTCTGAAAACTAGAGACCTAGGGGAATCCAAGGAGGGGTGACTTGCGGGGCTCGGACCAGGTTCTGTTACCCAGAATCCTTTGCAAACCTCAAAATTTGGCTAAAAAAACACATGTTCCTCACATTTCTGTGGCAGAAAGTTCTGGAATCTGAGAGGAGCTACAAATTTCCTTCCACCCAGCGTTCCCCCAAGTCTCCCGATAAAAATGATACATCACTTGCGTGGGTAGGCCTAGCGCCGGCGACAGGAAACACCCCAAAGCGCAAAGTGGACACATCCTAAATTTTGGAAAAAAACAGAGGTGTTTTTTGCGAAGTGCCTACCTGTAGATTTTGGCCTCTAGCTCAGCCGGCACCTAGGGAAACCTACCAAACCTGTGCATTTCTGAAAACTAGAGACCTAGGGGAATCCAAGGAGGGGTGACTTGCGGGGCTCGGACCAGGTTCTGTTACCCAGAATCCTTTGCAAACCTCAAAATTTGGCTAAAAAAACACATGTTCCTCACATTTCTGTGGCAGAAAGTTCTGGAATCTGAGAGGAGCTACAAATTTCCTTCCACCCAGCGTTCCCCCAAGTCTCCCGATAAAAATGATACCTCACTTGCGTGGGTAGGCCTAGCGCCAGCGACAGGAAACACCCCAAAGCGCAACGTGGACACATCCTAAATTTTGGAAAAAAACAGAGGTGTTTTTTGCGAAGTGCCTACCTGTAGATTTTGGCCTCTAGCTCAGCCGGCACCTAGGGAAACCTACCAAACCTGTGCATTTCTGAAAACTAGAGACCTAGGGGAATCCAAGGAGGGGTGACTTGCGGGGCTCGGACTAGGTTCTGTTACCCAGAATCCTTTGCAAACCTAAAAATTTGGCTAAAAAAACAAATGTTCCTCACATTTCTGTGGCAGAAAGTTCTGGAATCTGGGAGGAGCTACAAATTTCCTTCCACCCAGCGTTCCCCCAAGTCTCCCGATAAAAATGATACCTCACTTGCGTGGGTAGGCCTAGCGCCGGCGACAGGAAACACCCCAAAGCGCAACGTGGACACATCCTAAATTTTGGAAAAAAACAGAGGTGTTTTTTGCGAAGTGCCTACCTGTAGATTTTGGCCTCTAGCTCAGCCGGCACCTAGGGAAACCTACCACACCTGTGCATTTCTGAAAACTAGAGACGTAGGGGAATCCAAGGAGGGGTGACTTGTGGGGCTCGGACCAGGTTCTGTTACCCAGAATCCTTTGCAAACCTCAAAATTTGGCTAAAAAAACACATGTTCCTCACATTTCTGTGGCAGAAAGTTCTGGAATCTGAGAGGAGCTACAAATTTCCTTCCACGCAGCGTTCCCCCAAGTCTCCCGATAAAAATGATACCTCACTTGCGTGGGTAGGCCTAGCGCCTGCGACAGGAAACACCCCAAAGCACAACGTGGACACATCCAAAATTTTGGGAGAAAACAGTGCCTACCTGTGGATTTTGGCCTGTAGCTCACCCGGCGCCTAGGGAAACCTACCAAACCTGTGCATTTCTGAAAACTAGAGATCTAGGGGAATCCAAGGAGGGGTGACTTGCGGGGCTCGGACCAGGTTCTGTTACCCAGAATCCTTTGCAAACCTCAAAATTTGGCTAAAAAAACACATGTTCCTCACATTTCTGTGGCAGAAAGTTCTGGAATCTGAGAGGAGCTACAAATTTCCTTCCACCCAGCGTTCCCCCAAGTCTCCCGATAAAAATGATACCTCACTTGCGTGGGTAGGCCTAGCGCCGGCGACAGGAAACACCCCAAAGCGCAACGTGGACACATCCTAAATTTTGGAAAAAAACAGAGGTGTTTTTTGCGAAGTGCCTACCTGTAGATTTTGGCCTCTAGCTCAGCCGGCACCTAGGGAAACCTACCAAACCTGTGCATTTCTGAAAACTAGAGACCTAGGGGAATCCAAGGAGGGGTGACTTGCGGGGCTCGGACCAGGTTCTGTTACCCAGAATCCTTTGCAAACCTCAAAATTTGGCTAAAAAAACACATGTTCCTCACATTTCTGTGGCAGAAAGTTCTGGAATCTGAGAGGAGCTACAAATTTCCTTCCACCCAGCGTTCCCCCAAGTCTCCCGATAAAAATGATACCTCACTTGCGTGGGTAGGCCTAGCGCCTGCGACAGGAAACACCCCAAAGCGCAACGTGGACACATCCAAAATTTTGGGAGAAAACAGTGCCTACCTGTGGATTTTGGCCTGTAGCTCACCCGGCGCCAGGGAAACCTACCAAACCTGTGCATTTCTGAAAACTAGAGACCTAGGGGAATCCAAGGAGGGGTGACTTGCGGGGCTCGGACCAGGTTCTGTTACCCAGAATCCTTTGCAAACCTCAAAATTTGGCTAAAAAAACACATGTTCCTCACATTTCTGTGGCAGAAAGTTCTGGAATCTGATAGGAGCCACAAATTTCCTTCCACCCAGCGTTCCCCCAAGTCTCCCGATAAAAATGATACCTCACTTGCGTGGGTAGGCCTAGCGCCGGCGACAGGAAACACCCCAAAGCGCAACGTGGACACATCCTAAATTTTGGAAAAAAACAGAGGTGTTTTTTGCGAAGTGCCTACCTGTAGATTTTGGCCTCTAGCTCAGCCGGCACCTAGGGAAACCTACCAAACCTGTGCATTTCTGAAAACTAGAGACCGAGGGGAATCCAAGGAGGGGTGACTTGCGGGGCTCGGACCAGATTATGTTACCCAGAATCCTTTGCAAACCTCAAAATTTGGCTAAAAAAACACATGTTCCTCACATTTCTGAGGCAGAAAGTTCTGGAATCTGAGAGGAGCTACAAATTTCCTTCCACCCAGCGTTCCCCCAAGTCTCCCGATAAAAATGATACCTCACTTGCGTGGGTAGGCCTAGCGCCGGCGACAGGAAACACCCCAAAGCGCAACGTGGACACATCCTATATTTTGGAAAAAAACAGAGGTGTTTTTTGCGAAGTGCCTACCTGTAGATTTTGGCATCTAGCTCAGCCGGCACCTAGGGAAACCTACCAAACCTGTGCATTTCTGAAAACTAGAGACCTAGGGGAATCCAAGGAGGGGTGACTTGCGGGGCTCGGACCAGGTTCTGTTACCCAGAATCCTTTGCAAACCTCAAAATTTGGCTAAAAAAACACATGTTCCTCACATTTCTGTGGCAGAAAGATCTGGAATCTGAGAGGAGCTACAAATTTCCTTCTACCCAGCGTTCCCCCAAGTCTCCCGAAAAAAATGATACCTCACTTGCGTGGGTAGGCCTAGCGCCGGCGACAGGAAACACCCCAAAGCGCAACGCGGACACATCCTAAATTTTGGAAAAAAACAGAGGTGTTTTTTGCGAAGTGCCTACCTGTAGATTTTGGCCTCTAGCTCAGCCGGCACCTAGGGAAACCTACCAAACCTGTGCATTTCTGAAAACTAGAGACCTAGGGGAATCCAAGGAGGGGTGACTTGCGGGGCTCGGCCCAGGTTCTGTTACCCAGAATCCTTTGCAAACCTCAAAATTTGGCTAAAAAAACACATGTTCCTCACATTTCTGTGGCAGAATGTTCTGGAATCTGAGAGGAGCTACAAATTTCCTTCCACCCAGCGTTCCCCCAAGTCTCCCGATAAAAATGATACCTCACTTGCGTGGGTAGGCCTAGCGCCGGCGACAGGAAACACCCCAAAGCGCAACGTGGACACATCCTAAATTTTGGAAAAAAACAGAGGTGTTTTTTGCGAAGTGCCTACCTGTAGATTTTGGCCTCTAGCTCAGCCGGCACCTAGGGAAACCTACCAAACCTGTGCCTTTCTGAAAACTAGAGACCTAGGGGAATCCAAGGAGGGGTGACTTGCGGGGCTCGGACCAGGTTCTGTTACCCAGAATCCTTTGCAAACCTCAAAATTTGGCTAAAAAAACACATGTTCCTCACATTTCTGTGGCAGAAAGTTCTGGAATCTGAGAGGAGCTACAAATTTCCTTCCACCCAGCGTTCCCCCAAGTCTCCCGATAAAAATGATACCTCACTTGCGTGGGTAGGCCTAGCGCCGGCGACAGGAAACACCCCAAAGCGCAACGTGGACACATCCTAAATTTTGGAAAAAAACAGAGGTGTTTTTTGCGAAGTGCCTACCTGTAGATTTTGGCCTCTAGCTCAGCCGGCACCTAGGGAAACCTACCAAACCTGTGCATTTCTGAAAACTAGAGACCTAGGGGAATCCAAGGAGGGGTGACTTGCGGGGCTCGGACCAGGTTCTGTTACCCAGAATCCTTTGCAAACCTCAAAATTTGGCTAAAAAAACACATGTTCCTCACATTTCTGTGGCAGAAAGTTCTGGAATCTGAGAGGAGCTACAAATTTCCTTCCACCCAGCGTTCCCCCAAGTCTCCCGATAAAAATGATACCTCACTTGCGTGTGTAGGCCTAGCGCCGGCGACAGGAAACACCCCAAAGTGCAACGCGGACACATCCTAAATTTTGGAAAAAAACAGAGGTGTTTTTTGCGAAGTGCCTACCTGTAGATTTTGGCCTCTAGCTCAGCCGGCACCTAGGGAAACCTACCAAACCTGTGCATTTCTGAAAGCTAGAGACCTAGGGGAATCCAAGGAGGGGTGACTTGCGGGGCTCGGACCAGGTTCTGTTACCCAAAATCCTTTGCAAACCTCAAAATTTGGCTAAAAAAACACATGTTCCTCACATTTCTGTGGCAGAAAGTTCTGGAATCTGAGAGGAGCTACAAATTTCCTTCCACCCAGCGTTCCCCCAAGTCTCCCGATAAAAATGATACCTCACTTGCGTGGGTAGGCCTAGCGCCTGCGACAGGAAACACCCCAAAGCGCAACGTGGACACATCCAAAATTTTGGGAGAAAACAGTGCCTACCTGTGGATTTTGGCCTGTAGCTCACCCGGCGCCTAGGGAAACCTACCAAACCTGTGCATTTCTGAAAACTAGAGACCTAGGGGAATCCAAGGAGGGATGACTTGCGGGGCTCGGACCAGGTTCTGTTACCCAGAATCCTTTGCAAACCTCAAAATTTGGCTAAAAAAACACATGTTCCTCACATTTCTGTGGCAGAAAGTTCTGGAATCTGAGAGGAGCTACAAATTTCCTTCCACCCAGCGTTCCCCCAAGTCTCCCGATAAAAATGATACCTCACTTGCGTGGGTAGGCCTAGCGCCGGCGACAGGAAACACCCCAAAGCGCAACGCGGACACATCCTAAATTTTGGAAAAAAACAGAGGTGTTTTTTGCGAAGTGCCTACCTGTAGATTTTGGCCTCTAGCTCAGCCGGCACCTAGGGAAACCTTCCAAACCTGTGCATTTCTGAAAACTAGAGACCTAGGGGAATCCAAGGAGGGGTGACTTGCGGGGCTCGGACCAGGTTCTGTTACCCAGAATCCTTTGCAAACCTCAAAATTTGGCTAAAAAAACACATGTTCCTCACATTTCTGTGGCAGAAAGTTCTGGAATCTGAGAGGAGCTACAAATTTCCTTCCACCCAGCGTTCCCCCAAGTCTCCCGATAAAAATGATACATCACTTGCGTGGGTAGGCCTAGCGCCGGCGACAGGAAACACCCCAAAGCGCAACGTGGACACATCCTAAATTTTGGAAAAAAACAGAGGTGTTTTTTGCGAAGTGCCTACCTGTAGATTTTGGCCTCTAGCTCAGCCGGCACCTAGGGAAACCTACCAAACCTGTGCATTTCTGAAAACTAGAGACCTAGGGGAATCCAAGGAGGGGTGACTTGCGGGGCTCGGACCAGGTTCTGTTACCCAGAATCCTTTGCAAACCTCAAAATTTGGCTAAAAAAACACATGTTCCTCACATTTCTGTGGCAGAAAGTTCTGGAATCTGAGAGGAGCTACAAATTTCCTTCCACCCAGCGTTCCCCCAAGTCTCCCGATAAAAATGATACCTCACTTGCGTGGGTAGGCCTAGCGCCAGCGACAGGAAACACCCCAAAGCGCAACGTGGACACATCCTAAATTTTGGAAAAAAACAGAGGTGTTTTTTGCGAAGTGCCTACCTGTAGATTTTGGCCTCTAGCTCAGCCGGCACCTAGGGAAACCTACCAAACCTGTGCATTTCTGAAAACTAGAGACCTAGGGGAATCCAAGGAGGGGTGACTTGCGGGGCTCGGACTAGGTTCTGTTACCCAGAATCCTTTGCAAACCTAAAAATTTGGCTAAAAAAACACATGTTCCTCACATTTCTGTGGCAGAAAGTTCTGGAATCTGGGAGGAGCTACAAATTTCCTTCCACCCAGCGTTCCCCCAAGTCTCCCGATAAAAATGATACCTCACTTGCGTGAGTAGGCCTAGCGCCGGCGACAGGAAACACCCCAAAGCGCAACGTGGACACATCCTAAATTTTGGAAAAAAACAGAGGTGTTTTTTGCGAAGTGCCTACCTGTAGATTTTGGCCTCTAGCTCAGCCGGCACCTAGGGAAACCTACCACACCTGTGCATTTCTGAAAACTAGAGACCTAGGGGAATCCAAGGAGGGGTGACTTGTGGGGCTCGGACCAGGTTCTGTTACCCAGAATCCTTTTCAAACCTAAAAATTTGGCTAAAAAAACACATGTTCCTCACATTTCTGTGGCAGAAAGTTCTGGAATCTGAGAGGAGCTACAAATTTCCTTCCACCCAGCGTTCCCCCAAGTCTCCCGATAAAAATGATACCTCACTTGCGTGGGTAGGCCTAGCGCCGGCGACAGGAAACACCCCAAAGCGCAACGTGGACACATCCTAAATTTTGGAAAAAAACAGAGGTGTTTTTTGCGAAGTGCCTACCTGTAGATTTTGGCCTCTAGCTCAGCCGGCACCTAGGGAAACCTACCACACCTGTGCATTTCTGAAAACTAGAGACCTAGGGGAATCCAAGGAGGGGTGACTTGTGGGGCTCGGACCAGGTTCTGTTACCCAGAATCCTTTTCAAACCTAAAAATTTGGCTAAAAAAACACATGTTCCTCACATTTCTGTGGCAGAAAGTTCTGGAATCTGAGAGGAGCTACAAATTTCCTTCCACCCAGCGTTCCCCCAAGTCTCCCGATAAAAATGATACCTCACTTGCGTGGGTAGGCCTAGCGCCTGCGACAGGAAACACCCCAAAGCGCAACGTGGACACATCCAAAATTTTGGGAGAAAACAGTGCCTACCTGTGGATTTTGGGCTGTAGCTCACCCGGCGCCTAGGGAAACCTACCAAACCTGTGCATTTCCTGAAAACTAGAGATCTAGGGGAATCCAAGGAGGGGTGACTTGCGGGGCTCGGACCAGGTTCTGTTACCCAGAATCCTTTGCAAACCTCAAAATTTGGCTAAAAAAACACATGTTCCTCACATTTCTGTGGCAGAAAGTTCTGGAATCTGAGAGGAGCTACAAATTTCCTTCCACCCAGCGTTCCCCCAAGTCTCCCGATAAAAATGATACCTCACTTGCGTGGGTAGGCCTAGCGCCTGCGACAGGAAACACCCCAAAGCGCAACGTGGACACATCCAAAATTTTGGGAGAAAACAGTGCCTACCTGTGGATTTTGGCCTGTAGCTCACCCGGCGCCTAGGGAAACCTACCAAACCTGTGCATTTCTGAAAACTAGAGATCTAGGGGAATCCAAGGAGGGGTGACTTGCGGGGCTCGGACCAGGTTCTGTTTCCCAGAATCCTTTGCAAACCTCAAAATTTGGCTAAAAAAACACATGTTCCTCACATTTCTGTGGCAGAAAGTTCTGGAATCTGAGAGGAGCTACAAATTTCCTTCCACCCAGCGTTCCCCCAAGTCTCCCGATAAAAATGATACCTCACTTGCGTGGGTAGGCCTAGCGCCGGCGACAGGAAACACCCCAAAGCGCAACGTGGACACATCCTAAATTTTGGAAAAAAACAGAGGTGTTTTTTGCGAAGTGCCTACCTGTAGATTTTGGCCTCTAGCTCAGCCGGCACCTAGGGAAACCTACCAAACCTGTGAATTTCTGAAAACTAGAGACCGAGGGGAATTCAAGGAGGGGTGACTTGCGGGGCTCGGACCAGGTTCTGTTACCCAGAATCCTTTGCAAACCTCAAAATTTGGCTAAAAAAACACATGTTCCTCACATTTCTGTGGCAGAAAGTTCTGGAATCCGGGAGGAGCTACAAATTTCCTTCCACCCAGCGTTCCCCCAAGTCTCCCGATAAAAATGATACCTCACTTGCGTGGGTAGGCCTAGCGCCGGCGACAGGAAACACCCCAAAGCGCAACGTGGACACATCCTAAATTTTGGAAAAAAACAGAGGTGTTTTTTGCGAAGTGCCTACCTGTAGATTTTGGCCTCTAGCTCAGCCGGCACGTAGGGAAACCTACCACACCTGTGCATTTCTGAAAACTAGAGACCTAGGGGAATCCAAGGTGGGGTGACTTGTGGGGCTCGGACCAGGTTCTGTTACCCAGAATCCTTTTCAAACCTAAAAATTTGGCTAAAAAAACACATGTTCCTCACATTTCTGTGGCAGAAAGTTCTGGAATCTGAGAGGAGCTACAAATTTCCTTCCACCCAGCGTTCCCCCAAGTCTCCCGATAAAAATGATACCTCACTTGCGTGGGTAGGCCTAGCGCCGGCGACAGGAAACACCCCAAAGCGCAACGTGGACACATCCTAAATTTTGGAAAAAAACAGAGGTGTTTTTTGCGAAGTGCCTACCTGTAGATTTTGGCCTCTAGCTCAGCCGGCACCTAGGGAAACCTACCAAACCTGTGCATTTCTGAAAACTAGAGACCTAGGGGAATCCAAGGAGGGGTGACTTGCGGGGCTCGGACCAGGTTCTGTTACCCAGAATCCTTTGCAAACCTCAAAATTTGGCTAAAAAAACACATGTTCCTCACATTTCTGTGGCAGAAAGTTCTGGAATCTGAGAGGAGCTACAAATTTCCTTCCACCCAGCGTTCCCCCAAGTCTCCCGATAAAAATGATACCTCACTTGCGTGGGTAGGCCTAGCGCCTGCAACAGGAAACACCCCAAAGCGCAACGTGGACACATCCAAAATTTTGGGAGAAAACAGTGCCTACCTGTGGATTTTGGGCTGTAGCTCACCCGGCGCCTAGGGAAACCTACCAAACCTGTGCATTTCCTGAAAACTAGAGATCTAGGGGAATCCAAGGAGGGGTGACTTGCGGGGCTCGGACCAGGTTCTGTTACCCAGAATCCTTTGCAAACCTCAAAATTTGGCTAAAAAAACACATGTTCCTCACATTTCTGTGGCAAAAAGTTCTGGAATCTGAGAGGAGCTACAAATTTCCTTCCACCCAGCGTTCCCCCAAGTCTCCCGATAAAAATGATACCTCACTTGCGTGGGTAGGCCTAGCGCCTGCGACAGGAAACACCCCAAAGCGCAACGTGGACACATCCAAAATTTTGGGAGAAAACAGTGCCTACCTGTGGATTTTGGGCTGTAGCTCACCCGGCGCCTAGGGAAACCTACCAAACCTGTGCATTTCCTGAAAACTAGAGATCTAGGGGAATCCAAGGAGGGGTGACTTGCGGGGCTCGGACCAGGTTCTGTTACCCAGAATCCTTTGCAAACCTCAAAATTTGGCTAAAAAAACACATGTTCCTCACATTTCTGTGGCAGAAAGTTCTGGAATCTGAGAGGAGCTACAAATTTCCTTCCACCCAGCGTTCCCCCAAGTCTCCCGATAAAAATGATACCTCACTTGCGTGGGTAGGCCTAGCGCCTGCGACAGGAAACACCCCAAAGCGCAACGTGGACACATCCAAAATTTTGGGAGAAAACAGTGCCTACCTGTGGATTTTGGCCTGTAGCTCACCCGGCGCCTAGGGAAACCTACCAAACCTGTGCATTTCTGAAAACTAGAGATCTAGGGGAATCCAAGGAGGGGTGACTTGCGGGGCTCGGACCAGGTTCTGTTACCCAGAATCCTTTGCAAACCTAAAAATTTGGCTAAAAAAACACATGTTCCTCACATTTCTGTGGCAGAAAGTTTTGGAATCTGAGAGGAGCTACAAATTTCCTTCCACCCAGCGTTCCCCCAAGTCTCCCGATAAAAATGATACCTCACTTGCGTGGGTAGGCCTAGCGCCGGCGACAGGAAACACCCCAAAGCGCAACGTGGACACATCCTAAATTTTGGAAAAAAACAGAGGTGTTTTTTGCGAAGTGCCTACCTGTAGATTTTGGCCTCTAGCTCAGCCGGCACCTAGGGAAACCTACCAAACCTGTGAATTTCTGAAAACTAGAGACCGAGGGGAATCCAAGGAGGGGTGACTTGCGGGGCTCGGACCAGATTATGTTACCCAGAATCCTTTGCAAACCTCAAAATTTGGCTAAAAAAACACATGTTCCTCACATTTCTGAGGCAGAAAGTTCTGGAATCTGAGAGGAGCTACAAATTTCCTTCCACCCAGCGTTCCCCCAAGTCTCCCGATAAAAATGATACCTCACTTGCGTGGGTAGGCCTAGCGCCGGCGACAGGAAACACCCCAAAGCGCAACGTGGACACATCCTATATTTTGGAAAAAAACAGAGGTGTTTTTTGCGAAGTGCCTACCTGTAGATTTTGGCCTCTAGCTCAGCCGGCACCTAGGGAAACCTACCAAACCTGTGCATTTCTGAAAACTAGAGACCTAGGGGAATCCAAGGAGGGGTGACTTGCGGGGCTCGGACCAGGTTCTGTTACCCAGAATCCTTTGCAAACCTCAAAATTTGGCTAAAAAAACACATGTTCCTCAAATTTCTGTGGCAGAAAGATCTGGAATCTGAGAGGAGCTACAAATTTCCTTCTACCCAGCGTTCCCCCAAGTCTCCCGAAAAAAATGATACCTCACTTGCGTGGGTAGGCCTAGCGCCGGCGACAGGAAACACCCCAAAGCGCAACGCGGACACATCCTAAATTTTGGAAAAAAACAGAGGTGTTTTTTGCGAAGTGCCTACCTGTAGATTTTGGCATCTAGCTCAGCCGGCACCTAGGGAAACCTACCAAACCTGTGCATTTCTGAAAACTAGAGACCTAGGGGAATCCAAGGAGGGGTGACTTGCGGGGCTCGGACCAGGTTCTGTTACCCAGAATCCTTTGCAAACCTCAAAATTTGGCTAAAAAAACACATTTCTGTGGCAGAAAGTTCTGGAATCTGAGAGGAGCTACAAATTTCCTTCCACCCAGCGTTCCCCCAAGTCTCCCGATAAAAATGATACCTCACTTGCGTGGGTAGGCCTAGCGCCGGCGACAGGAAACACCCCAAAGCGCAACGTGGACACATCCTAAATTTTGGAAAAAAACAGAGGTGTTTTTTGCGAAGTGCCTACCTGTAGATTTTGGCCTCTAGCTCAGCCGGCACCTAGGGAAACCTACCAAACCTGTGCATTTCTGAAAACTAGAGACCTAGGGGAATCCAAGGAGGGGTGACTTGCGGGGCTCGGACCAGGTTCTGTTACCCAGAATCCTTTGCAAACCTCAAAATTTGGCTAAAAAAACACATGTTCCTCACATTTCTGTGGCAGAAAGTTCTGGAATCTGAGAGGAGCTACAAATTTCCTTCCACCCAGCGTTCCCCCAAGTCTCCCGATAAAAATGATACCTCACTTGCGTGGGTAGGCCTAGCGCCGGCGACAGGAAACACCCCAAAGCGCAACGTGGACACATCCTAAATTTTGGAAAAAAACAGAGGTGTTTTTTGCGAAGTGCCTACCTGTAGATTTTGGCCTCTAGCTCAGCCGGCACCTAGGGAAACCTACCAAACCTGTGCATTTCTGAAAACTAGAGACCTAGGGGAATCCAAGGAGGGGTGACTTGCGGGGCTCGGACCAGGTTCTGTTACCCAGAATCCTTTGCAAACCTCAAAATTTGGCTAAAAAAAAACATGTTCCTCACATTTCTGTGGCAGAAAGTTCTGGAATCTGAGAGGAGCTACAAATTTCCTTCCACCCAGCGTTCCCCCAAGTCTCCCGATAAAAATGATACCTCACTTGCGTGGGTAGGCCTAGCGCCTGCAACAGGAAACACCCCAAAGCGCAACGTGGACACATCCAAAATTTTGGGAGAAAACAGTGCCTACCTGTGGATTTTGGGCTGTAGCTCACCCGGCGCCTAGGGAAACCTACCAAACCTGTGCATTTCCTGAAAACTAGAGATCTAGGGGAATCCAAGGAGGGGTGACTTGCGGGGCTCGGACCAGGTTCTGTTACCCAGAATCCTTTGCAAACCTCAAAATTTGGCTAAAAAAACACATGTTCCTCACATTTCTGTGGCAAAAAGTTCTGGAATCTGAGAGGAGCTACAAATTCCCTTCCACCCAGCGTTCCCCCAAGTCTCCCGATAAAAATGATACCTCACTTGCGTGGGTAGGCCTAGCGCCTGCGACAGGAAACACCCCAAAGCGCAACGTGGACACATCCAAAATTTTGGGAGAAAACAGTGCCTACCTGTGGATTTTGGGCTGTAGCTCACCCGGCGCCTAGGGAAACCTACCAAACCTGTGCATTTCCTGAAAACTAGAGATCTAGGGGAATCCAAGGAGGGGTGACTTGCGGGGCTCGGACCAGGTTCTGTTACCCAGAATCCTTTGCAAACCTCAAAATTTGGCTAAAAAAACACATGTTCCTCACATTTCTGTGGCAGAAAGTTCTGGAATCTGAGAGGAGCTACAAATTTCCTTCCACCCAGCGTTCCCCCAAGTCTCCCGATAAAAATGATACCTCACTTGCGTGGGTAGGCCTAGCGCCTGCGACAGGAAACACCCCAAAGCGCAACGTGGACACATCCAAAATTTTGGAAAAAAACAGAGGTGTTTTTTGCGAAGTGCCTACCTGTAGATTTTGGCCTCTAGCTCAGCCGGCACCTAGGGAAACCTACCAAACCTGTGAATTTCTGAAAACTAGAGACCGAGGGGAATCCAAGGAGGGGTGACTTGCGGGGCTCGGACCAGATTATGTTACCCAGAATCCTTTGCAAACCTCAAAATTTGGCTAAAAAAACACATGTTCCTCACATTTCTGAGGCAGAAAGTTCTGGAATCTGAGAGGAGCTACAAATTTCCTTCCACCCAGCGTTCCCCCAAGTCTCCCGATAAAAATGATACCTCACTTGCGTGGGTAGGCCTAGCGCCGGCGACAGGAAACACCCCAAAGCGCAACGTGGACACATCCTATATTTTGGAAAAAAACAGAGGTGTTTTTTGCGAAGTGCCTACCTGTAGATTTTGGCCTCTAGCTCAGCCGGCACCTAGGGAAACCTACCAAACCTGTGCATTTCTGAAAACTAGAGACCTAGGGGAATCCAAGGAGGGGTGACTTGCGGGGCTCGGACCAGGTTCTGTTACCCAGAATCCTTTGCAAACCTCAAAATTTGGCTAAAAAAACACATGTTCCTCAAATTTCTGTGGCAGAAAGATCTGGAATCTGAGAGGAGCTACAAATTTCCTTCTACCCAGCGTTCCCCCAAGTCTCCCGAAAAAAATGATACCTCACTTGCGTGGGTAGGCCTAGCGCCGGCGACAGGAAACACCCCAAAGCGCAACGCGGACACATCCTAAATTTTGGAAAAAAACAGAGGTGTTTTTTGCGAAGTGCCTACCTGTAGATTTTGGCCTCTAGCTCAGCCGGCACCTAGGGAAACCTACCAAACCTGTGCATTTCTGAAAACTAGAGACCTAGGGGAATCCAAGGAGGGGTGACTTGCGGGGCTCGGACCAGGTTCTGTTACCCAGAATCCTTTGCAAACCTCAAAATTTGGCTAAAAAAACACATGTTCCTCACATTTCTGTGGCAGAAAGTTCTGGAATCTGAGAGGAGCTACAAATTTCCTTCCACCCAGCGTTCCCCCAAGTCTCCCGATAAAAATGATACCTCACTTGCGTGGGTAGGCCTAGCGCCGGCGACAGGAAACACCCCAAAGCGCAACGTGGACACATCCTAAATTTTGGAAAAAAACAGAGGTGTTTTTTGCGAAGTGCCTACCTGTAGATTTTGGCCTCTAGCTCAGCCGGCACCTAGGGAAACCTACCAAACCTGTGCATTTCTGAAAACTAGAGACCTAGGGGAATCCAAGGAGGGGAGACTTGCGGGTCTCGGACCAGGTTCTGTTACCCAGAATCCTTTGCAAACCTCAAAATTTGGCTAAAAAAACACATGTTCCTCACATTTCTGTGGCAGAAAGTTCTGGAATCTGAGAGGAGCTACAAATTTCCTTCCACCCAGCGTTCCCCCAAGTCTCCCGATAAAAATGATACCTCACTTGCGTGGGTAGGCCTAGCGCCGGCGACAGGAAACACCCCAAAGCGCAACGTGGACACATCCTAAATTTTGGAAAAAAACAGAGGTGTTTTTTGCGAAGTGCCTACCTGTAGATTTTGGCCTCTAGCTCAGCCGGCACCTAGGGAAACCTACCAAACCTGTGCATTTCTGAAAACTAGAGACCTAGGGGAATCCAAGGAGGGGTGACTTGCGGGGCTCGGACCAGCTTCTGTTACCCAGAATCCTTTGCAAACCTCAAAATTTGGCTAAATAAACACATGTTCCTCACATTTCTGTGGCAGAAAGTTCTGGAATCTGAGAGGAGCTACAAATTTCCTTCCAGCCAGCGTTCCCCCAAGTCTCCCGATAAAAATGATACCTCACTTGCGTGTGTAGGCCTAGCGCCGGCGACTGGAAACACCCCAAAGTGCAACGTGGACACATCCTAAATTTTGGAAAAAAACAGAGGTGTTTTTTGCGAAGTGCCTACCTGTAGATTTTGGCCTCTAGCTCAGCCGGCACCTAGGGAAACCTACCAAACCTGTGCATTTCTGAAAACTAGAGACCTAGGGGAATCCAAGGAGGGGTGACTTGCGGGGCTCGGACCAGGTTCTGTTACCCAGAATCCTTTTCAAACCTAAAAATTTGGCTAAAAAAACACATGTTCCTCACATTTCTGTGGCAGAAAGTTCTGGAATCTGAGAGGAGCTACAAATTTCCTTCCACCCAGCGTTCCCCCAAGTCTCCCGATAAAAATGATACCTCACTTGCGTGGGTAGGCCTAGCGCCGGCGACAGAAAACACCCCAAAGCGCAACGTGGACACATCCTAAATTTTGGAAAAAAACAGAGGTGTTTTTTGCGAAGTGCCTACCTGTAGATTTTGGCCTCTAGCTCAGCCGGCACCTAGGGAAACCTACCAAACCTGTGCATTTCTGAAAACTAGAGACCTAGGGGAATCCAAGGAGGGGTGACTTGCGGGGCTCGGACCAGGTTCTGTTACCCAGAATCCTTTGCAAACCTCAAAATTTGGCTAAAAAAACACATGTTCCTCACATTTCTGTGGCAGAAAGTTCTGGAATCTGAGAGGAGCTACAAATTTCCTTCCACCCAGCGTTCCCCCGAGTCTCCCGATAAAAATGATACCTCACTTGCGTGGGTAGGCCTAGCGCCTGCGACAGGAAACACCCCAAAGCGCAACGTGGACACATCCAAAATTTTGGGAGAAAACAGTGCCTACCTGTGGATTTTGGCCTGTAGCTCACCCGGCGCCTAGGGAAACCTACCAAACCTGTGCATTTCTGAAAACTAGAGACCTAGGGGAATCCAAGGAGGGGTGACTTGCGGGGCTCGGACCAGGTTCTGTTACCCAGAATCCTTTGCAAACCTCAAAATTTGGCTAAAAAAAACACATGTTCCTCACATTTCTGTGGCAGAAAGTTCTGGAATCTGATAGGAGCCACAAATTTCCTTCCACCCAGCGTTCCCCCAAGTCTCCCGATAAAAATGATACCTCACTTGCGTGGGTAGGCCTAGCGCCGGCGACAGGAAACACCCCAAAGCGCAACGTGGACACATCCTAAATTTTGGAAAAAAACAGGTGTTTTTTGCGAAGTGCCTACCTGTAGATTTTGGCCTCTAGCTCAGCCGGCACCTAGGGAAACCTACCAAACCTGTGCATTTCTGAAAACTAGAGACCGAGGGGAATCCAAGGAGGGGTGACTTGCGGGGCTCGGACCAGATTATGTTACCCAGAATCCTTTGCAAACCTCAAAATGTGGCTAAAAAAACACATGTTCCTCACATTTCTGTGGCAGAAAGTTCTGGAATCTGAGAGGAGCTACAAATTTCCTTCCACCCAGCGTTCCCCCAAGTCTCCCAATAAAAATGATACCTCACTTGCGTGGGTAGGCCTAGCGCCGGCGACAGGAAACACCCCAAAGCGCAACGTGGACACATCCTATATTTTGGAAAAAAACAGAGGTGTTTTTTGCGAAGTGCCTACCTGTAGATTTTGGCCTCTAGCTCAGCCGGCACCTAGGGAAACCTACCAAACCTGTGCATTTCTGAAAACTAGAGACCTAGGGGAATCCAAGGAGGGGTGACTTGCGGGGCTCGGACCAGGTTCTGTTACCCAGAATCCTTTGCAAACCTCAAAATTTGGCTAAAAAAACACATGTTCCTCACATTTCTGTGGCAGAAAGATCTGGAATCTGAGAGGAGCTCCAAATTTCCTTCTACCCAGCGTTCCCCCAAGTCTCCCGATAAAAATGATACCTCACTTGCGTGGGTAGGCCTAGCGCCGGCGACAGGAAACACCCCAAAGCGCAACGCGGACACATCCTAAATTTTGGAAAAAAACAGAGGTGTTTTTTGCGAAGTGCCTACCTGTAGATTTTGGCCTCTAGCTCAGCCGGCACCTAGGGAAACCTACCAAACCTGTGCATTTCTGAAAACTAGAGACCTAGGGGAATCCAAGGAGGGGTGACTTGCGGGGCTCGGACCAGGTTCTGTTACCCAGAATCCTTTGCAAACCTCAAAATTTGGCTAAAAAAACACATGTTCCTCACATTTCTGTGGCAGAAAGTTCTGGAATCTGAGAGGAGCTACAAATTTCCTTCCACCCAGCGTTCCCCCAAGTCTCCCGATAAAAATGATACCTCACTTGCGTGGGTAGGCCTAGCGCCGGCGACAGGAAACACCCCAAAGCGCAACGTGGCCACATCCTAAATTTTGGAAAAAAACAGAGGTGTTTTTTGCGAAGTGCCTACCTGTAGATTTTGGCCTCTAGCTCAGCCGGCACCTAGGGAAACCTACCAAACCTGTGCATTTCTGAAAACTAGAGACCTAGGGGAATCCAAGGAGGGGTGACTTGCGGGGCTCGGACCAGGTTCTGTTACCCAGAATCCTTTGCAAACCTCAAAATTTGGCTAAAAAAACACATGTTCCTCACATTTCTGTGGCAGAAAGTTCTGGAATCTGAGAGGAGCTACAAATTTCCTTCCACCCAGCGTTCCCCCAAGTCTCCCGATAAAAATGATACATCACTTGCGTGGGTAGGCCTAGCGCCGGCGACAGGAAACACCCCAAAGCGCAACGTGGACACATCCTAAATTTTGGAAAAAAACAGAGGTGTTTTTTGCGAAGTGCCTACCTGTAGATTTTGGCCTCTAGCTCAGCCGGCACCTAGGGAAACCTACCAAACCTGTGCATTTCTGAAAACTAGAGACCTAGGGGAATCCAAGGAGGGGTGACTTGCGGGGCTCGGACCAGGTTCTGTTACCCAGAATCCTTTGCAAACCTCAAAATTTGGCTAAAAAAACACATGTTCCTCACATTTCTGTGGCAGAAAGTTCTGGAATCTGAGAGGAGCTACAAATTTCCTTCCACCCAGCGTTCCCTCAAGTCTCCCGATAAAAATGATACCTCACTTGCGTGGGTAGGCCTAGCGCCGGCGACAGGAAACACCCCAAAGCGCAACGTGGACACATCCTAAATTTTGGAAAAAAACAGAGGTGTTTTTTGCGAAGTGCCTACCTGTAGATTTTGGCCTCTAGCTCAGCCGGCACCTAGGGAAACCTACCAAACCTGTGCATTTCTGAAAACTAGAGACCTAGGGGAATCCAAGGAGGGGTGACTTGCGGGGCTCGGACCAGGTTCTGTTACCCAGAATCCTTTGCAAACCTAAAAATTTGGCTAAAAAAACACATGTTCCTCACATTTCTGTGGCAGAAAGTTCTGGAATCTGGGAGGAGCTACAAATTTCCTTCCACCCAGCGTTCCCCCAAGTCTCCCGATAAAAATGATACCTCACTTGCGTGGGTAGGCCTAGCGCCGGCGACAGGAAACAACCCAAAGCGTAACGTGGACACATCCTAAATTTTGGAAAAAAACAGAGGTGTTTTTTGCGAAGTGCCTACCTGTAGATTTTGGCATCTAGCTCAGCCGGCACCTAGGGAAACCTACCAAACCTGTGCCTTTCTGAAAACTAGAGACCTAGGGGAATCCAAGGTGGGGTGACTTGCGGGGCTCGGACCAGGTTCTGTTACCCAGAATCCTTTGCAAACCTCAAAATTTGGCTAAAATAACACATGTTCCTCACATTTCTGTGGCAGAAAGATCTGGAATCTGAGAGGAGCTACAAATTTCCTCCTACCCAGCGTTCCCCCAAGTCTCCCGATAAAAATGATACCTCACTTGCGTGGGTAGGCCTAGCGCCGGCGACAGGAAACACCCCAAAGCGCAACGCGGACACATCCTAAATTTTGGAAAAAAACAGAGGTGTTTTTTGCGAAGTGCCTACCTGTAGATTTTGGCCTCTAGCTCAGCCGGCACCTAGGGAAACCTACCAAACCTGTGCATTTCTGAAAACTAGAGACCTAGGGGAATCCAAGGAGGGGTGACTTGCGGGGCTCGGACCAGGTTCTGTTACCCAGAATCCTTTGCAAACCTCAAAATTTGGCTAAAAAAACACATGTTCCTCACATTTCTGTGGCAGAAAGTTCTGGAATCTGAGAGGAGCTACAAATTTCCTTCCACCCAGCGTTCCCCCAAGTCTCCCGATAAAAATGATACATCACTTGCGTGGGTAGGCCTAGCGCCGGCGACAGGAAACACCCCAAAGCGCAACGTGGACACATCCTAAATTTTGGAAAAAAACAGAGGTGTTTTTTGCGAAGTGCCTACCTGTAGATTTTGGCCTCTAGCTCAGCCGGCACCTAGGGAAACCTACCACACCTGTGCATTTCTGAAAACTAGAGACCTAGGGGAATCCAAGGAGAGGTGACTTGCGGGGCTCGGACCAGGTTCTGTTACCCAGAATCCTTTTCAAACCTAAAAATTTGGCTAAAAAAACACATGTTCCTCACATTTCTGTGGCAGAAAGTTCTGGAATCTGAGAGGAGCTACAAATTTCCTTCCACCCAGCGTTCCCCCAAGTCTCCCGATAAAAATGATACCTCACTTGCGTGGGTAGGCCTAGCGCCGGCGACAGAAAACACCCCAAAGCGCAACGTGGACACATCCTAAATTTTGGAAAAAAACAGAGGTGTTTTTTGCGAAGTGCCTACCTGTAGATTTTGGCCTCTAGCTCAGCCGGCACCTAGGGAAACCTACCAAACCTGTGCATTTCTGAAAACTAGAGACCTAGGGGAATCCAAGGAGGGGTGACTTGCGGGGCTCGGACCAGGTTCTGTTACCCAGAATCCTTTGCAAACCTCAAAATTTGGCTAAAAAAACACATGTTCCTCACATTTCTGTGGCAGAAAGTTCTGGAATCTGAGAGGAGCTACAAATTTCCTTCCACCCAGCGTTCCCCCAAGTCTCCCGATAAAAATGATACCTCACTTGCGTGGGTAGGCCTAGCGCCTGCGACAGGAAACACCCCAAAGCGCAACGTGGACACATCCAAAATTTTGGGAGAAAACAGTGCCTACCTGTGGATTTTGGCCTGTAGCTCACCCGGCGCCTAGGGAAACCTACCAAACCTGTGCATTTCTGAAAACTAGAGACCTAGGGGAATCCAAGGAGGGGTGACTTGCGGGGCTCGGACCAGGTTCTGTTACCCAGAATCCTTTGCAAACCTCAAAATTTGGCTAAAAAAACACATGTTCCTCACATTTCTGTGGCAGAAAGTTCTGGAATCTGATAGGAGCCACAAATTTCCTTCCACCCAGCGTTCCCCCAAGTCTCCCGATAAAAATGATACCTCACTTGCGTGGGTAGCCCTAGCGCCGGCGACAGGAAACACCCCAAAGCGCAACGTGGACACATCCTAAATTTTGGAAAAAAACAGGTGTTTTTTGCAAAGTGCCTACCTGTAGATTTTGGCCTCTAGCTCAGCCGGCACCTAGGGAAACCTACCAAACCTGTGCGTTTCTGAAAACTAGAGACCGAGGGGAATCCAAGGAGGGGTGACTTGCGGGGCTCGGACCAGATTATGTTACCCAGAATCCTTTGCAAACCTCAAAATGTGGCTAAAAAAACACATGTTCCTCACATTTCTGTGGCAGAAAGTTCTGGAATCTGAGAGGAGCTACAAATTTCCTTCCACCCAGCGTTCCCCCAAGTCTCCCGAAAAAAATGATACCTCACTTGCGTGGGTAGGCCTAGCGCCGGCGACAGGAAACACCCCAAAGCGCAACGTGGACACATCCTATATTTTGGAAAAAAACAGAGGTGTTTTTTGCGAAGTGCCTACCTGTAGATTTTGGCCCCTAGCTCAGCCGGCACCTAGGGAAACCTACCAAACCTGTGCATTTCTGAAAACTAGAGACCTAGGGGAATCCAAGGAGGGGTGACTTGCGGGGCTCGGACCAGGTTCTGTTACCCAGAATCCTTTGCAAACCTCAAAATTTGGCTAAAAAAACACATGTTCCTCACATTTCTGTGGCAGAAAGATCTGGAATCTGAGAGGAGCTCCAAATTTCCTTCTACCCAGCGTTCCCCCAAGTCTCCCGATAAAAATGATACCTCACTTGCGTGGGTAGGCCTAGCGCCGGCGACAGGAAACACCCCAAAGCGCAACGCGGACACATCCTAAATTTTGGAAAAAAACAGAGGTGTTTTTTGCGAAGTGCCTACCTGTAGATTTTGGCCTCTAGCTCAGCCGGCACCTAGGGAAACCTACCAAACCTGTGCATTTCTGAAAACTAGAGACCTAGGGGAATCCAAGGAGGGGTGACTTGCGGGGCTCGGACTAGGTTCTGTTACCCAGAATCCTTTGCAAACCTCAAAATTTGGCTAAAAATACACATGTTCCTCACATTTCTGTGGCAGAAAGTTCTGGAATCTGAGAGGAGCTACAAATTTCCTTCCACCCAGCGTTCCCCCAAGTCTCCCGATAAAAATGATACCTCACTTGCGTGGGTAGGCCTAGCGCCGGCGACAGGAAACACCCCAAAGCGCAACGTGGCCACATCCTAAATTTTGGAAAAAAACAGAGGTGTTTTTTGCGAAGTGCCTACCTGTAGATTTTGGCCTCTAGCTCAGCCGGCACCTAGGGAAACCTACCAAACCTGTGCATTTCTGAAAACTAGAGACCTAGGGGAATCCAAGGAGGGGTGACTTGCGGGGCTCGGACCAGGTTCTGTTACCCAGAATCCTTTGCAAACCTCAAAATTTGGCTAAAAAAACACATGTTCCTCACATTTCTGTGGCAGAAAGTTCTGGAATCTGAGAGGAGCTACAAATTTCCTTCCACCCAGCGTTCTCCCAAGTCTCCCGATAAAAATGATACCTCACTTGCGTGGGTAGGCCTAGCGCCGGCGACAGGAAACACCCCAAAGCGCAACGTGGACACATCCTAAATTTTGGAAAAAAACAGAGGTGTTTTTTGCGAAGTGCCTACCTGTAGATTTTGGCCTCTAGCTCAGCCGGCACCTAGGGAAACCTACCAAACCTGTGCATTTCTGAAAACTAGAGACCTAGGGGAATCCAAGGAGGGGTGACTTGCGGGGCTCGGACCAGGTTCTGTTACCCAGAATCCTTTGCAAACCTCAAAATTTGGCTAAAAAAACACATGTTCCTCACATTTCTGTGGCAGAAAGTTCTGGAATCTGAGAGGAGCTACAAATTTCCTTCCACCCAGCGTTCCCCCAAGTCTCCCGATAAAAATGATACATCACTTGCGTGGGTAGGCCTAGCGCCGGCGACAGGAAACACCCCAAAGCGCAACGTGGACACATCCTAAATTTTGGAAAAAAACAGAGGTGTTTTTTGCGAAGTGCCTACCTGTAGATTTTGGCCTCTAGCTCAGCCGGCACCTAGGGAAACCTACCAAACCTGTGCATTTCTGAAAACTAGAGACCTAGGGGAATCCAAGGAGGGGTGACTTGCGGGGCTCGGACCAGGTTCTGTTACCCAGAATCCTTTGCAAACCTCAAAATTTGGCTAAAAAAACACATGTTCCTCACATTTCTGTGGCAGAAAGTTCTGGAATCTGAGAGGAGCTACAAATTTCCTTCCACCCAGCGTTCCCTTAAGTCTCCCGATAAAAATGATACCTCACTTGCGTGGGTAGGCCTAGCGCCGGCGACAGGAAACACCCCAAAGCGCAACGTGGACACATCCTAAATTTTGGAAAAAAACAGAGGTGTTTTTTGCGAAGTGCCTACCTGTAGATTTTGGCCTCTAGCTCAGCCGGCACCTAGGGAAACCTACCAAACCTGTGCATTTCTGAAAACTAGAGACGTAGGGGAATCCAAGGAGGGGTGACTTGCGGGGCTCGGACCAGGTTCTGTTACCCAGAATCCTTTGCAAACCTAAAAATTTGGCTAAAAAAACACATGTTCCTCACATTTCTGTGGCAGAAAGTTCTGGAATCTGGGAGGAGCTACAAATTTCCTTCCACCCAGCGTTCCCCCAAGTCTCCCGATAAAAATGATACCTCACTTGCGTGGGTAGGCCTAGCGCCGGCGACAGGAAACACCCCAAAGCGCAACGTGGACACATCCTAAATTTTGGAAAAAAACAGAGGTGTTTTTTGCGAAGTGCCTACCTGTAGATTTTGGCATCTAGCTCAGCCGGCACCTAGGGAAACCTACAAAACCTGTGCCTTTCTGAAAACTAGAGACCTAGGGGAATCCAAGGAGGGGTGACTTGCGGGGCTCGGACCAGGTTCTGTTACCCAGAATCCTTTGCAAACCTCAAAATTTGGCTAAAAAAACACATGTTCCTCACATTTCTGTGGCAGAAAGATCTGGAATCTGAGAGGAGCTACAAATTTCCTTCTACCCAGCGTTCCCCCAAGTCTCCCGATAAAAATGATACCTCACTTGCGTGGGTAGGCCTAGCGCCGGCGACAGGAAACACCCCAAAGCGCAACGCGGACACATCCTAAATTTTGGAAAAAAACAGAGGTGTTTTTTGCGAAGTGCCTACCTGTAGATTTTGGCCTCTAGCTCAGCCGGCACCTAGGGAAACCTACCAAACCTGTGCATTTCTGAAAACTAGAGACCTAGGGGAATCCAAGGAGGGGTGACTTGCGGGGCTCGGACCAGGTTCTGTTACCCAGAATCCTTTGCAAACCTCAAAATTTGGCTAAAAAAACACATGTTCCTCACATTTCTGTGGCAGAAAGTTCTGGAATCTGAGAGGAGCTACAAATTTCCTTCCACCCAGCGTTCCCCCAAGTCTCCCGATAAAAATGATACCTCACTTGCGTGGGTAGGCCTAGCGCCTGCGACAGGAAACACCCCAAAGCGCAACGTGGACACATCCAAAATTTTGGGAGAAAACAGTGCCTACCTGTGGATTTTGGCCTGTAGCTCACCCGGCGCCTAGGGAAACCTACCAAACCTGTGCATTTCTGAAAACTAGAGATCTAGGGGAATCCAAGGAGGGGTGACTTGCGGGGCTCGGACCAGGTTCTGTTACCCAGAATCCTTTGCAAACCTCAAAATTTGGCTAAAAAAACACATGTTCCTCACATTTCTGTGGCAGAAAGATCTGGAATCTGAGAGGAGCTACAAATTTCCTTCTACCCAGCGTTCCCCCAAGTCTCCCGATAAAAATGATACCTCACTTGCGTGGGTAGGCCTAGCGCCGGCGACAGGAAACACCCCAAAGCGCAACGCGGACACATCCTAAATTTTGGAAAAAAACAGAGGTGTTTTTTGCGAAGTGCCTACCTGTAGATTTTGGCCTCTAGCTCAGCCGGCACCTAGGGAAACCTACCAAACCTGTGCATTTCTGAAAACTAGAGACCTAGGGGAATCCAAGGAGGGGTGACTTGCGGGGCTCGGACCAGGTTCTGTTACCCAGAATCCTTTGCAAACCTCAAAATTTGGCTAAAAAAACACATGTTCCTCACATTTCTGTGGCAGAAAGATCTGGAATCTGAGAGGAGCTACAAATTTCCTTCTACCCAGCGTTCCCCCAAGTCTCCCGATAAAAATGATACCTCACTTGCGTGGGTAGGCCTAGCGCCGGCGACAGGAAACACCCCAAAGCGCAACGCGGACACATCCTAAATTTTGGAAAAAAACAGAGGTGTTTTTTGCGAAGTGCCTACCTGTAGATTTTGGCCTCTAGCTCAGCCGGCACCTAGGGAAACCTACCAAACCTGTGCATTTCTGAAAACTAGAGACCTAGGGGAATCCAAGGAGGGGTGACTTGCGGGGCTCGGACCAGGTTCTGTTACCCAGAATCCTTTGCAAACCTCAAAATTTGGCTAAAAAAACACATGTTCCTCACATTTCTGTGGCAGAAAGTTCTGGAATCTGGGAGGAGCTACAAATTTCCTTCCACCCAGCGTTCCCCCAAGTCTCCCGATAAAAATGATACCTCACTTGCGTGGGTAGGCCTAGCGCCGGCGACAGGAAACACCCCAAAGCGCAACGTGGACACATCCTAAATTTTGGAAAAAAACAGAGGTGTTTTTTGCGAAGTGCCTACCTGTAGATTTTGGCATCTAGCTCAGCCGGCACCTAGGGAAACCTACAAAACCTGTGCCTTTCTGAAAACTAGAGACCTAGGGGAATCCAAGGAGGGGTGACTTGCGGGGCTCGGACCAGGTTCTGTTACCCAGAATCCTTTGCAAACCTCAAAATTTGGCTAAAAAAACACATGTTCCTCACATTTCTGTGGCAGAAAGATCTGGAATCTGAGAGGAGCTACAAATTTCCTTCTACCCAGCGTTCCCCCAAGTCTCCCGATAAAAATGATACCTCACTTGCGTGGGTAGGCCTAGCGCCGGCGACAGGAAACACCCCAAAGCGCAACGCGGACACATCCTAAATTTTGGAAAAAAACAGAGGTGTTTTTTGCGAAGTGCCTACCTGTAGATTTTGGCCTCTAGCTCAGCCGGCACCTAGGGAAACCTACCAAACCTGTGCATTTCTGAAAACTAGAGACCTAGGGGAATCCAAGGAGGGGTGACTTGCGGGGCTCGGACCAGGTTCTGTTACCCAGAATCCTTTGCAAACCTCAAAATTTGGCTAAAAAAACACATGTTCCTCACATTTCTGTGGCAGAAAGATCTGGAATCTGAGAGGAGCTACAAATTTCCTTCCACCCAGCGTTCCCCCAAGTCTCCCGATAAAAATGATACCTCACTTGCGTGGGTAGGCCTAGCGCCGGCGACAGGAAACACCCCAAAGCGCAACGTGGACACATCCTAAATTTTGGAAAAAAACAGAGGTGTTTTTTGCGAAGTGCCTACCTGTAGATTTTGGCATCTAGCTCAGCCGGCACCTAGGGAAACCTACCAAACCTGTGCCTTTCTGAAAACTAGAGACCTAGGGGAATCCAAGGAGGGGTGACTTGCGGGGCTCGGACCAGGTTCTGTTACCCAGAATCCTTTGCAAACCTCAAAATTTGGCTAAAAAAACACATGTTCCTCACATTTCTGTGGCAGAAAGATCTGGAATCTGAGAGGAGCTACAAATTTCCTTCTACCCAGCGTTCCCCCAAGTCTCCCGATAAAAATGATACCTCACTTGCGTGGGTAGGCCTAGCGCCGGCGACAGGAAACACCCCAAAGCGCAACGCGGACACATCCTAAATTTTGGAAAAAAACAGAGGTGTTTTTTGCGAAGTGCCTACCTGTAGATTTTGGCCTCTAGCTCAGCCGGCACCTAGGGAAACCTACCAAACCTGTGCATTTCTGAAAACTAGAGACCTAGGGGAATCCAAGGAGGGGTGACTTGCGGGGCTCGGACCAGGTTCTGTTACCCAGAATCCTTTGCAAACCTCAAAATTTGGCTAAAAAAACACATGTTCCTCACATTTCTGTGGCAGAAAGTTCTGGAATCTGAGAGGAGCTACAAATTTCCTTCCACCCAGCGTTCCCCCAAGTCTCCCGATAAAAATGATACCTCACTTGCATGTGTAGGCCTAGCGCCGGCGACAGGAAACACCCCAAAGTGCAACGCGGACACATCCTAAATTTTGGAAAAAAACAGAGGTGTTTTTTGCGAAGTGCCTACCTGTAGATTTTGGCCTCTAGCTCAGCCGGCACCTAGGGAAACCTACCAAACCTGTGCATTTCTGAAAACTAGAGACCTAGGGGAATCCAAGGAGGGGTGACTTGTGGGGCTCGGACCAGGTTCTGTTACCCAGAATCCTTTGCAAACCTCAAAATTTGGCTAAAAAAACACATGTTCCTCACATTTCTGTGGCAGAAAGTTCTGGAATCTGAGAGGAGCTACAAATTTCCTTCCAACCAGCGTTCCCCCAAGTCTCCCGATAAAAATGATACCTCACTTGCGTGGGTAGGCCTAGCGCCGGCGACAGGAAACACCCCAAAGCGCAACGTGGACACATCCTATATTTTGGAAAAAAACAGAGGTGTTTTTTGCGAAGTGCCTACCTGTAGATTTTGGCCTCTAGCTCAGCCGGCACCTAGGGAAACCTACCAAACCTGTGCATTTCTGAAAACTAGAGACCTAGGGGAATCCAAGGAGGGGTGACTTGCGGGGCTCGGACCAGGTTCTGTTACCCAGAATCCTTTGCAAACCTCAAAATTTGGCTAAAAAAACACATGTTCCTCACATTTCTGTGGCAGAAAGATCTGGAATCTGAGAGGAGCTACAAATTTCCTTCTACCCAGCGTTCCCCCAAGTCTCCCGATAAAAATGATACCTCACTTGCGTGGGTAGGCCTAGCGCCGGCGACAGGAAACACCCCAAAGCGCAACGCGGACACATCCTAAATTTTGGAAAAAAACAGAGGTGTTTTTTGCGAAGTGCCTACCTGTAGATTTTGGCCTCTAGCTCAGCCGGCACCTAGGGAAACCTACCAAACCTGAGCATTTCTGAAAACTAGAGACCTAGGGGAATCCAAGGAGGGGTGACTTGCGGGGCTCGGACCAGGTTCTGTTACCCAGAATCCTTTGCAAACCTCAAAATTTGGCTAAAAAAACACATGTTCCTCACATTTCTGTGGCAGAAAGTTCTGGAATCTGAGAGGAGCTACAAATTTCCTTCCACCCAGCGTTCCCCCAAGTCTCCCGATAAAAATGATACCTCACTTGCATGTGTAGGCCTAGCGCCGGCGACAGGAAACACCCCAAAGTGCAACGCGGACACATCCTAAATTTTGGAAAAAAACAGAGGTGTTTTTTGCGAAGTGCCTACCTGTAGATTTTGGCCTCTAGCTCAGCCGGCACCTAGGGAAACCTACCAAACCTGTGCATTTCTGAAAACTAGAGACCTAGGGGAATCCAAGGAGGGGTGACTTGCGGGGCTCGGACCAGGTTCTGTTACCCAGAATCCTTTGCAAACCTCAAAATTTGGCTAAAAAAACACATGTTCCTCACATTTCTGTGGCAGAAAGTTCTGGAATCTGAGAGGAGCTACAAATTTCCTTCCAACCAGCGTTCCCCCAAGTCTCCCGATAAAAATGATACCTCACTTGCGTGGGTAGGCCTAGCGCCGGCGACAGGAAACACCCCAAAGCGCAACGTGGACACATCCTATATTTTGGAAAAAAACAGAGGTGTTTTTTGCGAAGTGCCTACCTGTAGATTTTGGCCTCTAGCTCAGCCGGCACCTAGGGAAACCTACCAAACCTGTGCATTTCTGAAAACTAGAGACCTAGGGGAATCCAAGGAGGGGTGACTTGCGGGGCTCGGACCAGGTTCTGTTACCCAGAATCCTTTGCAAACCTCAAAATTTGGCTAAAGAAACACATGTTCCTAACATTTCTGTGGCAGAAAGATCTGGAATCTGAGAGGAGCTACAAATTTCCTTCTACCCAGCGTTCCCCCAAGTCTCCCGATAAAAATGATACCTCACTTGCGTGGGTAGGCCTAGCGCCGGCGACAGGAAACACCCCAAAGCGCAACGCGGACACATCCTAAATTTTGGAAAAAAACAGAGGTGTTTTTTGCGAAGTGCCTACCTGTAGATTTTGGCCTCTAGCTCAGCCGGCACCTAGGGAAACCTACCAAACCTGAGCATTTCTGAAAACTAGAGACCTAGGGGAATCCAAGGAGGGGTGACTTGCGGGGCTCGGACCAGGTTCTGTTACCCAGAATCCTTTGCAAACCTCAAAATTTGGCTAAAAAAACACATGTTCCTCACATTTCTGTGGCAGAAAGTTCTGGAATCTGAGAGGAGCTACAAATTTCCTTCCACCCAGCGTTCCCCCAAGTCTCCCGATAAAAATGATACATCACTTGCGTGGGTAGGCCTAGCGCCGGCGACAGGAAACACCCCAAAGCGCAACGTGGACACATCCTAAATTTTGGAAAAAAACAGAGGTGTTTTTTGCGAAGTGCCTACCTGTAGATTTTGGCCTCTAGCTCAGCCGGCACCTAGGGAAACCTATCAAACCTGTGCATTTCTGAAAACTAGAGACCTAGGGGAATCCAAGGAGGGGTGACTTGCGGGGCTCGGACCAGGTTCTGTTACCCAGAATCCTTTGCAAACCTCAAAATTTGGCTAAAAAAACACATGTTCCTCACATTTCTGTGGCAGAAAGTTCTGGAATCTGAGAGGAGCTACAAATTTCCTTCCACCCAGCGTTCCCCCAAGTCTCCCGATAAAAATGATACCTCACTTGCGTGGGTAGGCCTAGCGCCGGCGACAGGAAACACCCCAAAGCGCAACGTGGACACATCCTAAATTTTGGAAAAAAACAGAGGTGTTTTTTGCGAAGTGCCTACCTGTAGATTTTGGCCTCTAGCTCAGCCGGCACCTAGGGAAACCTACCAAACCTGTGCATTTCTGAAAACTAGAGACCTAGGGGAATCCAAGGAGGGGTGACTTGCGGGGCTCGGACCAGGTTCTGTTACCCAGAATCCTTTGCAAACCTAAAAATTTGGCTAAAAAAACACATGTTCCTCACATTTCTGTGGCAGAAAGTTCTGGAATCTGGGAGGAGCTACAAATTTCCTTCCACCCAGCGTTCCCCCAAGTCTCCCGATAAAAATGATACCTCACTTGCGTGGGTAGGCCTAGCGCCGGCGACAGGAAACACCCCAAAGCGCAACGTGGACACATCCTAAATTTTGGAAAAAAACAGAGGTGTTTTTTGCGAAGTGCCTACCTGTAGATTTTGGCCTCTAGCTCAGCTGGCACCTAGGGAAACCTACCAAACCTGTGCATTTCTGAAAACTAGAGACCTAGGGGAATCCAAGGAGGGGTGACTTGCGGGGCTCGGACCAGGTTCTGTTACCCAGAATCCTTTGCAAACCTAAAAATTTGGCTAAAAAAACACATGTTCCTCACATTTCTGTGGCAGAAAGTTCTGGAATCTGGGAGGAGCTACAAATTTCCTTCCACCCAGCGTTCCCCCAAGTCTCCCGATAAAAATGATACCTCACTTGCGTGGGTAGGCCTAGCGCCGGCGACAGGAAACACCCCAAAGCGCAACGTGGACACATCCTAAATTTTGGAAAAAAACAGAGGTGTTTTTTGCGAAGTGCCTACCTGTAGATTTTGGCATCTAGCTCAGCCGGCACCTAGGGAAACCTACCAAACCTGTGCCTTTCTGAAAACTAGAGACCTAGGGGAATCCAAGGAGGGGTGACTTGCGGGGCTCGGACCAGGTTCTGTTACCCAGAATCCTTTGCAAACCTCAAAATTTGGCTAAAAAAACACATGTTCCTCACATTTCTGTGGCAGAAAGATCTGGAATCTGAGAGGAGCTACAAATTTCCTTCTACCCAGCGTTCCCCCAAGTCTCCCGATAAAAATGATACCTCACTTGCGTGGGTAGGCCTAGCGCCGGCGACAGGAAACACCCCAAAGCGCAACGCGGACACATCCTAAATTTTGGAAAAAAACAGAGGTGTTTTTTGCGAAGTGCCTACCTGTAGATTTTGGCCTCTAGCTCAGCCGGCACCTAGGGAAACCTACCAAACCTGTGCATTTCTGAAAACTAGAGACCTAGGGGAATCCAAGGAGGGGTGACTTGCGGGGCTCGGACCAGGTTCTGTTACTCAGAATCCTTTGCAAACCTCAAAATTTGGCTAAAAAAACACATGTTCCTCACATTTCTGTGGCAGAAAGTTCTGGAATCTGAGAGGAGCTACAAATTTCCTTCCACCCAGCGTTCCCCCAAGTCTCCCGATAAAAATGATACATCACTTGCGTGGGTAGGCCTAGCGCCGGCGACAGGAAACACCCCAAAGCGCAACGTGGACACATCCTAAATTTTGGAAAAAAACAGAGGTGTTTTTTGCGAAGTGCCTACCTGTAGATTTTGGCCTCTAGCTCAGCCGGCACCTAGGGAAACCTACCAAACCTGTGCATTTCTGAAAACTAGAGACCTAGGGGAATCCAAGGAGGGGTGACTTGCGGGGCTCGGACCAGGTTCTGTTACCCAGAATCCTTTGCAAACCTCAAAATTTGGCTAAAAAAACACATGTTCCTCACATTTCTGTGGCAGAAAGTTCTGGAATCTGAGAGGAGCTACAAATTTCCTTCCACCCAGCGTTCCCTCAAGTCTCCCGATAAAAATGATACCTCACTTGCGTGGGTAGGCCTAGCGCCGGCGACAGGAAACACCCCAAAGCGCAACGTGGACACATCCTAAATTTTGGAAAAAAACAGAGGTGTTTTTTGCGAAGTGCCTACCTGTAGATTTTGGCCTCTAGCTCAGCCGGCACCTAGGGAAACCTACCAAACCTGTGCATTTCTGAAAACTAGAGACCTAGGGGAATCCAAGGAGGGGTGACTTGCGGGGCTCGGACCAGGTTCTGTTACCCAGAATCCTTTGCAAACCTAAAAATTTTGCTAAAAAAACACATGTTCCTCACATTTCTGTGGCAGAAAGTTCTGGAATCTGGGAGGAGCTACAAATTTCCTTCCACCCAGCGTTCCCCCAAGTCTCCCGATAAAAATGATACCTCACTTGCGTGGGTAGGCCTAGCGCCGGCGACAGGAAACACCCCAAAGCGCAACGTGGACACATCCTAAATTTTGGAAAAAAACAGAGGTGTTTTTTGCGAAGTGCCTACCTGTAGATTTTGGCATCTAGCTCAGCCGGCACCTAGGGAAACCTACCAAACCTGTGCCTTTCTGAAAACTAGAGACCTAGGGGAATCCAAGGAGGGGTGACTTGCGGGGCTCGGACCAGGTTCTGTTACCCAGAATCCTTTGCAAACCTCAAAATTTGGCTAAAAAAACACATGTTCCTCACATTTCTGTGGCAGAAAGATCTGGAATCTGAGAGGAGCTACAAATTTCCTTCTACCCAGCGTTCCCCCAAGTCTCCCGATAAAAATGATACCTCACTTGCGTGGGTAGGCCTAGCGCCGGCGACAGGAAACACCCCAAAGCGCAACGCGGACACATCCTAAATTTTGGAAAAAAACAGAGGTGTTTTTTGCGAAGTGCCTACCTGTAGATTTTGGCCTCTAGCTCAGCCGGCACCTAGGGAAACCTACCAAACCTGTGCATTTCTGAAAACTAGAGACCTAGGGGAATCCAAGGAGGGGTGACTTGCGGGGCTCGGACCAGGTTCTGTTACCCAGAATCCTTTGCAAACCTCAAAATTTGGCTAAAAAAACACATGTTCCTCACATTTCTGTGGCAGAAAGTTCTGGAATCTGAGAGGAGCTACAAATTTCCTTCCACCCAGCGTTCCCCCAAGTCTCCCGATAAAAATGATACATCACTTGCGTGGGTAGGCCTAGCGCCGGCGACAGGAAACACCCCAAAGCGCAACGTGGACACATCCTAAATTTTGGAAAAAAACAGAGGTGTTTTTTGCGAAGTGCCTACCTGTAGATTTTGGCCTCTAGCTCAGCCGGCACCTAGGGAAACCTACCACACCTGTGCATTTCTGAAAACTAGAGACCTAGGGGAATCCAAGGAGGGGTGACTTGCGGGGCTCGGACCAGGTTCTGTTACCCAGAATCCTTTTCAAACCTAAAAATTTGGCTAAAAAAACACATGTTCCTCACATTTCTGTGGCAGAAAGTTCTGGAATCTGAGAGGAGCTACAAATTTCCTTCCACCCAGCGTTCCCCCAAGTCTCCCGATAAAAATGATACCTCACTTGCGTGGGTAGGCCTAGCGCCGGCGACAGAAAACACCCCAAAGCGCAACGTGGACACATCCTAAATTTTGGAAAAAAACAGAGGTGTTTTTTGCGAAGTGCCTACCTGTAGATTTTGGCCTTTAGCTCAGCCGGCACCTAGGGAAACCTACCAAACCTGTGCATTTCTGAAAACTAGAGACCTAGGGGAATCCAAGGAGGGGTGACTTGCGGGGCTCGGACCAGGTTCTGTTACCCAGAATCCTTTGCAAACCTCAAAATTTGGCTAAAAAAACACATGTTCCTCACATTTCTGTGGCAGAAAGTTCTGGAATCTGAGAGGAGCTACAAATTTCCTTCCACCCAGCGTTCCCCCAAGTCTCCCGATAAAAATGATACCTCACTTGCGTGGGTAGGCCTAGCGCCTGCGACAGGAAACACCCCAAAGCGCAACGTGGACACATCCAAAATTTTGGGAGAAAACAGTGCCTACCTGTGGATTTTGGCCTGTAGCTCACCCGGCGCCTAGGGAAACCTACCAAACCTGTGCATTTCTGAAAACTAGAGACCTAGGGGAATCCAAGGAGGGGTGACTTGCGGGGCTCGGACCAGGTTCTGTTACCCAGAATCCTTTGCAAACCTCAAAATTTGGCTAAAAAAACACATGTTCCCCACATTTCTGTGGCAGAAAGTTCTGGAATCTGATAGGAGCCACAAATTTCCTTCCACCCAGCGTTCCCCCAAGTCTCCCGATAAAAATGATACCTCACTTGCGTGGGTAGGCCTAGCGCCGGCGACAGGAAACACCCCAAAGCGCAACGTGGACACATCCTAAATTTTGGAAAAAAACAGGTGTTTTTTGCGAAGTGCCTACCTGTAGATTTTGGCCTCTAGCTCAGCCGGCACCTAGGGAAACCTACCAAACCTGTGCGTTTCTGAAAACTAGAGACCGAGGGGAATCCAAGGAGGGGTGACTTGCGGGGCTCGGACCAGATTATGTTACCCAGAATCCTTTGCAAACCTCAAAATGTGGCTAAAAAAACACATGTTCCTCACATTTCTGTGGCAGAAAGTTCTGGAATCTGAGAGGAGCTACAAATTTCCTTCCACCCAGCGTTCCCCCAAGTCTCCCGATAAAAATGATACCTCACTTGCGTGGGTAGGCCTAGCGCCGGCGACAGGAAACACCCCAAAGCGCAACGTGGACACATCCTATATTTTGGAAAAAAACAGAGGTGTTTTTTGCGAAGTGCCTACCTGTAGATTTTGGCCTCTAGCTCAGCCGGCACCTAGGGAAACCTACCAAACCTGTGCATTTCTGAAAACTAGAGACCTAGGGGAATCCAAGGAGGGGTGACTTGCGGGGCTCGGACCAGGTTCTGTTACCCAGAATCCTTTGCAAACCTCAAAATTTGGCTAAAAAAACACATGTTCCTCACATTTCTGTGGCAGAAAGATCTGGAATCTGAGAGGAGCTCCAAATTTCCTTCTACCCAGCGTTCCCCCAAGTCTCCCGATAAAAATGATACCTCACTTGCGTGGGTAGGCCTAGCGCCGGCGACAGGAAACACCCCAAAGCGCAACGCGGACACATCCTAAATTTTGGAAAAAAACAGAGGTGTTTTTTGCGAAGTGCCTACCTGTAGATTTTGGCCTCTAGCTCAGCCGGCACCTAGGGAAACCTACCAAACCTGTGCATTTCTGAAAACTAGAGACCTAGGGGAATCCAAGGAGGGGTGACTTGCGGGGCTCGGACCAGGTTCTGTTACCCAGAATCCTTTGCAAACCTCAAAATTTGGCTAAAAAAACACATGTTCCTCACATTTCTGTGGCAGAAAGTTCTGGAATCTGAGAGGAGCTACAAATTTCCTTCCACCCAGCGTTCCCCCAAGTCTCCCGATAAAAATGATACCTCACTTGCGTGGGTAGGCCTAGCGCCGGCGACAGGAAACACCCCAAAGCGCAACGTGGCCACATCCTAAATTTTGGAAAAAAACAGAGGTGTTTTTTGCGAAGTGCTTTCCTGTAGATTTTGGCCTCTGGCTCAGCCGGCACCTAGGGAAACCTACCAAACCTGTGCATTTCTGAAAACTAGAGACCTAGGGGAATCCAAGGAGGGGTGACTTGCGGGGCTCGGACCAGGTTCTGTTACCCAGAATCCTTTGCAAACCTCAAAATTTGGCTAAAAAAACACATGTTCCTCACATTTCTGTGGCAGAAAGTTCTGGAATCTGAGAGGAGCTACAAATTTCCTTCCACCCAGCGTTCCCCCAAGTCTCCCGATAAAAATGATACATCACTTGCGTGGGTAGGCCTAGCGCCGGCGACAGGAAACACCCCAAAGCGCAACGTGGACACATCCTAAATTTTGGAAAAAAACAGAGGTGTTTTTTGCGAAGTGCCTACCTGTAGATTTTGGCCTCTAGCTCAGCCGGCACCTAGGGAAACCTACCAAACCTGTGCATTTCTGAAAACTAGAGACCTAGGGGAATCCAAGGAGGGGTGACTTGCGGGGCTCGGACCAGGTTCTGTTACCCAGAATCCTTTGCAAACCTCAAAATTTGGCTAAAAAAACACATGTTCCTCACATTTCTGTGGCAGAAAGTTCTGGAATCTGAGAGGAGCTACAAATTTCCTTCCACCCAGCGTTCCCTCAAGTCTCCCGATAAAAATGATACCTCACTTGCGTGGGTAGGCCTAGCGCCGGCGACAGGAAACACCCCAAAGCGCAACGTGGACACATCCTAAATTTTGGAAAAAAACAGAGGTGTTTTTTGCGAAGTGCCTACCTGTAGATTTTGGCCTCTAGCTCAGCCGGCACCTAGGGAAACCTACCAAACCTGTGCATTTCTGAAAACTAGAGACCTAGGGGAATCCAAGGAGGGGTGACTTGCGGGGCTCGGACCAGGTTCTGTTACCCAGAATCCTTTGCAAACCTAAAAATTTGGCTAAAAAAACACATGTTCCTCACATTTCTGTGGCAGAAAGTTCTGGAATCTGGGAGGAGCTACAAATTTCCTTCCACCCAGCGTTCCCCCAAGTCTCCCGATAAAAATGATACCTCACTTGCGTGGGTAGGCCTAGCGCCGGCGACAGGAAACACCCCAAAGCGCAACGTGGACACATCCTAAATTTTGGAAAAAAACAGAGGTGTTTTTTGCGAAGTGCCTACCTGTAGATTTTGGCATCTAGCTCAGCCGGCACCTAGGGAAACCTACCAAACCTGTGCCTTTCTGAAAACTAGAGACCTAGGGGAATCCAAGGAGGGGTGACTTGCGGGGCTCGGACCAGGTTCTGTTACCCAGAATCCTTTGCAAACCTCAAAATTTGGCTAAAAAAACACATGTTCCTCACATTTCTGTGGCAGAAAGATCTGGAATCTGAGAGGAGCTACAAATTTCCTTCTACCCAGCGTTCCCCCAAGTCTCCCGATAAAAATGATACCTCACTTGCGTGGGTAGGCCTAGCGCCGGCGACAGGAAACACCCCAAAGCGCAACGCGGACACATCCTAAATTTTGGAAAAAAACAGAGGTGTTTTTTGCGAAGTGCCTACCTGTAGATTTTGGCCTCTAGCTCAGCCGGCACCTAGGGAAACCTACCAAACCTGTGCATTTCTGAAAACTAGAGACCTAGGGGAATCCAAGGAGGGGTGACTTGCGGGGCTCGGACCAGGTTCTGTTACCCAGAATCCTTTGCAAACCTCAAAATTTGGCTAAAAAAACACATGTTCCTCACATTTCTGTGGCAGAAAGTTCTGGAATCTGAGAGGAGCTACAAATTTCCTTCCACCCAGCGTTCCCCCAAGTCTCCCGATAAAAATGATACCTCACTTGCATGTGTAGGCCTAGCGCCGGCGACAGGAAACACCCCAAAGTGCAACGCGGACACATCCTAAATTTTGGAAAAAAACAGAGGTGTTTTTTGCGAAGTGCCTACCTGTAGATTTTGGCCTCTAGCTCAGCCGGCACCTAGGGAAACCTACCAAACCTGTGCATTTCTGAAAACTAGAGACCTAGGGGAATCCAAGGAGGGGTGACTTGCGGGGCTCGGACCAGGTTCTGTTACCCAGAATCCTTTGCAAACCTCAAAATTTGGCTAAAAAAACACATGTTCCTCACATTTCTGTGGCAGAAAGATCTGGAATCTGAGAGGAGCTACAAATTTCCTTCTACCCAGCGTTCCCCCAAGTCTCCCGATAAAAATGATACCTCACTTGCGTGGGTAGGCCTAGCGCCGGCGACAGGAAACACCCCAAAGCGCAACGCGGACACATCCTAAATTTTGGAAAAAAACAGAGGTGTTTTTTGCGAAGTGCCTACCTGTAGATTTTGGCCTCCAGCTCAGCCGGCACCTATGGAAACCTACCAAACCTGTGCATTTCTGAAAACTAGAGACCTAGGGGAATCCAAGGAGGGGTGACTTGCGGGGCTCGGACCAGGTTCTGTTACCCAGAATCCTTTGCAAACCTCAAAATTTGGCTAAAAAAACACATGTTCCTCACATTTCTGTGGCAGAAAGTTCTGGAATCTGAGAGGAGCTACAAATTTCCTTCCACCCAGCGTTCCCCCAAGTCTCCCGATAAAAATGATACATCACTTGCGTGGGTAGGCCTAGCGCCGGCGACAGGAAACACCCCAAAGCGCAACGTGGACACATCCTAAATTTTGGAAAAAAACAGAGGTGTTTTTTGCGAAGTGCCTACCTGTAGATTTTGGCCTCTAGCTCAGCCGGCACCTAGGGAAACCTATCAAACCTGTGCATTTCTGAAAACTAGAGACCTAGGGGAATCCAAGGAGGGGTGACTTGCGGGGCTCGGACCAGGTTCTGTTACCCAGAATCCTTTGCAAACCTCAAAATTTGGCTAAAAAAACACATGTTCCTCACATTTCTGTGGCAGAAAGTTCTGGAATCTGGGAGCAGCTACAAATTTCCTTCCACCCAGCGTTCCCCCAAGTCTCCCGATAAAAATGATACCTCACTTGCGTGGGTAGGCCTAGCGCCGGCGACAGGAAACACCCCAAAGCGCAACGTGGACACATCCTAAATTTTGGAAAAAAACAGAGGTGTTTTTTGCAAAGTGCCTACCTGTAGATTTTGGCCTCTAGCTCAGCCGGCACCTAGGGAAACCTACCAAACCTGTGCATTTCTGAAAACTAGAGACCTAGGGGAATCCAAGGAGGGGTGACTTGCGGGGCTCGGACCAGGTTCTGTTACCCAGAATCCTTTGCAAACCTCAAAATTTGGCTAAAAAAACACATGTTCCTCACATTTCTGTGGCAGAAAGTTCTGGAATCTGAGAGGAGCTACAAATTTCCTTCCACCCAGCGTTCCCCCAAGTCTCCCGATAAAAATGATACCTCACTTGCGTGGGTAGGCCTAGCGCCGGCGACAGGAAACACCCCAAAGCGCAACGTGGACACATCCTAAATTTTGGAAAAAAACAGAGGTGTTTTTTGCGAAGTGCCTACCTGTAGATTTTGGCCTCTAGCTCAGCCGGCACCTAGGGAAACCTACCAAACCTGTGCATTTCTGAAAACTAGAGACCTAGGGGAATCCAAGGAGGGGTGACTTGCGGGGCTCGGACCAGGTTCTGTTACCCAGAATCCTTTGCAAACCTAAAAATTTGGCTAAAAAAACACATGTTCCTCACATTTCTGTGGCAGAAAGTTCTGGAATCTGGGAGGAGCTACAAATTTCCTTCCACCCAGCGTTCCCCCAAGTCTCCCGATAAAAATGATACATCACTTGCGTGGGTAGGCCTAGCGCCGGCGACAGGAAACACCCCAAAGCGCAACGTGGACACATCCTAAATTTTGGAAAAAAACAGAGGTGTTTTTTGCGAAGTGCCTACCTGTAGATTTTGGCCTCTAGCTCAGCCGGCACCTAGGGAAACCTACCACACCTGTGCATTTCTGAAAACTAGAGACCTAGGGGAATCCAAGGAGGGGTGACTTGCGGGGCTCGGACCAGGTTCTGTTACCCAGAATCCTTTTCAAACCTAAAAATTTGGCTAAAAAAACACATGTTCCTCACATTTCTGTGGCAGAAAGTTCTGGAATCTGAGAGGAGCTACAAATTTCCTTCCACCCAGCGTTCCCCCAAGTCTCCCGATAAAAATGATACCTCACTTGCGTGGGTAGGCCTAGCGCCGGCGACAGGAAACACCCCAAAGCGCAACGTGGACACATCCTAAATTTTGGAAAAAAACAGAGGTGTTTTTTGCGAAGTGCCTACCTGTAGATTTTGGCCTCTAGCTCAGCCGGCACCTAGGGAAACCTACCAAACCTGTGCATTTCTGAAAACTAGAGACCTAGGGGAATCCAAGGAGGGGTGACTTGCGGGGCTCGGACCAGGTTCTGTTACCCAGAATCCTTTGCAAACCTCAAAATTTGGCTAAAAAAACACATGTTCCTCACATTTCTGTGGCAGAAAGTTCTGGAATCTGAGAGGAGCTACAAATTTCCTTCCACCCAGCGTTCCCCCAAGTCTCCCGATAAAAATGATACCTCACTTGCGTGGGTAGGCCTAGCGCCTGCGACAGGAAACACCCCAAAGCGCAACATGGACACATCCAAAATTTTGGGAGAAAACAGTGCCTACCTGTGGATTTTGGCCTGTAGCTCACCCGGCGCCTAGGGAAACCTACCAAACCTGTGCATTTCTGAAAACTAGAGACCTAGGGGAATCCAAGGAGGGGTGACTTGCGGGGCTCGGACCAGGTTCTGTTACCCAGAATCCTTTGCAAACCTCAAAATTTGGCTAAAAAAACACATGTTCCTCACATTTCTGTGGCAGAAAGTTCTGGAATCTGAGAGGAGCTACAAATTTCCTTCCACCCAGCGTTCTCCCAAGTCTCCCGATAAAAATGATACCTCACTTGCGTGGGTAGGCCTAGCGCCGGCGACAGGAAACACCCCAAAGCGCAACGTGGACACATCCTAAATTTTGGAAAAAAACAGAGGTGTTTTTTGCGAAGTGCCTACCTGTAGATTTTGGCCTCTAGCTCAGCCGGCACCTAGGGAAACTTACCAAACCTGTGCATTTCTGAAAACTAGAGACCTAGGGGAATCCAAGGAGGGGTGACTTGCGGGGCTCGGACCAGGTTCTGTTACCCAGAATCCTTTGCAAACCTCAAAATTTGGCTAAAAAAACACATGTTCCTCACATTTCTGTGGCAGAAAGTTCTGGAATCTGAGAGGAGCTACAAATTTCCTTCCACCCAGCGTTCCCCCAAGTCTCCCGATAAAAATGATACATCACTTGCGTGGGTAGGCCTAGCGCCGGCGACAGGAAACACCCCAAAGCGCAACGTGGACACATCCTAAATTTTGGAAAAAAACAGAGGTGTTTTTTGCGAAGTGCCTACCTGTAGATTTTGGCCTCTAGCTCAGCCGGCACCTAGGGAAACCTACCAAACCTGTGCATTTCTGAAAACTAGAGACCTAGGGGAATCCAAGGAGGGGTGACTTGCGGGGCTCGGACCAGGTTCTGTTACCCAGAATCCTTTGCAAACCTCAAAATTTGGCTAAAAAAACACATGTTCCTCACATTTCTGTGGCAGAAAGTTCTGGAATCTGAGAGGAGCTACAAATTTCCTTCCACCCAGCGTTCCCTCAAGTCTCCCGATAAAAATGATACCTCACTTGCGTGGGTAGGCCTAGCGCCGGCGACAGGAAACACCCCAAAGCGCAACGTGGACACATCCTAAATTTTGGAAAAAAACAGAGGTGTTTTTTGCGAAGTGCCTACCTGTAGATTTTGGCCTCTAGCTCAGCCGGCACCTAGGGAAACCTACCAAACCTGTGCATTTCTGAAAACTAGAGACCTAGGGGAATCCAAGGAGGGGTGACTTGCGGGGCTCGGACCAGGTTCTGTTACCCAGAATCCTTTGCAAACCTAAAAATGTGGCTAAAAAAACACATGTTCCTCACATTTCTGTGGCAGAAAGTTCTGGAATCTGGGAGGAGCTACAAATTTCCTTCCACCCAGCGTTCCCCCAAGTCTCCCGATAAAAATGATACCTCACTTGCGTGGGTAGGCCTAGCGCCGGCGACAGGAAACACCCCAAAGCGCAACGTGGACACATCCTAAATTTTGGAAAAAAACAGAGGTGTTTTTTGCGAAGTGCCTACCTGTAGATTTTGGCATCTAGCTCAGCCGGCACCTAGGGAAACCTACCAAACCTGTGCCTTTCTGAAAACTAGAGACCTAGGGGAATCCAAGGAGGGGTGACTTGCGGGGCTCGGACCAGGTTCTGTTACCCAGAATCCTTTGCAAACCTCAAAATTTGGCTAAAAAAACACATGTTCCTCACATTTCTGTGGCAGAAAGATCTGGAATCTGAGAGGAGCTACAAATTTCCTTCTACCCAGCGTTCCCCCAAGTCTCCCGATAAAAATGATACCTCACTTGCGTGGGTAGGCCTAGCGCCGGCGACAGGAAACACCCCAAAGCGCAACGCGGACACATCCTAAATTTTGGAAAAAAACAGAGGTGTTTTTTGCGAAGTGCCTACCTGTAGATTTTGGCCTCTAGCTCAGCCGGCACCTAGGGAAACCTACCAAACCTGTGCATTTCTGAAAACTAGAGACCTAGGGGAATCCAAGGAGGGGTGACTTGCGGGGCTCGGACCAGGTTCTGTTACCCAGAATCCTTTGCAAACCTCAAAATTTGGCTAAAAAAACACATGTTCCTCACATTTCTGTGGCAGAAAGTTCTGGAATCTGAGAGGAGCTACAAATTTCCTTCCACCCAGCGTTCCCCCAAGTCTCCCGATAAAAATGATACCTCACTTGCATGTGTAGGCCTAGCGCCGGCGACAGGAAACACCCCAAAGTGCAACGCGGACACATCCTAAATTTTGGAAAAAAACAGAGGTGTTTTTTGCGAAGTGCCTACCTGTAGATTTTGGCCTCTAGCTCAGCCGGCACCTAGGGAAACCTACCAAACCTGTGCATTTCTGAAAACTAGAGACCTAGGGGAATCCAAGGAGGGGTGACTTGCGGGGCTCGGACCAGGTTCTGTTACCCAGAATCCTTTGCAAACCTCAAAATTTGGCTAAAAAAACACATGTTCCTCACATTTCTGTGGCAGAAAGTTCTGGAATCTGAGAGGAGCTACAAATTTCCTTCCAACCAGCGTTCCCCCAAGTCTCCCGATAAAAATGATACCTCACTTGCGTGGGTAGGCCTAGCGCCGGCGACAGGAAACACCCCAAAGCGCAACGTGGACTCATCCTATATTTTGGAAAAAAACAGAGGTGTTTTTTGCGAAGTGCCTACCTGTAGATTTTGGCCTCTAGCTCAGCCGGCACCTAGGGAAACCTACCAAACCTGTGCATTTCTGAAAACTAGAGACCTAGGGGAATCCAAGGAGGGGTGACTTGCGGGGCTCGGACCAGGTTCTGTTACCCAGAATCCTTTGCAAACCTCAAAATTTGGCTAAAAAAACACATGTTCCTCACATTTCTGTGGCAGAAAGATCTGGAATCTGAGAGGAGCTACAAATTTCCTTCTACCCAGCGTTCCCCCAAGTCTCCCGATAAAAATGATACCTCACTTGCGTGGGTAGGCCTAGCGCCGGCGACAGGAAACACCCCAAAGCGCAACGCGGACACATCCTAAATTTTGGAAAAAAACAGAGGTGTTTTTTGCGAAGTGCCTACCTGTAGATTTTGGCCTCTAGCTCAGCCGGCACCTAGGGAAACCTACCAAACCTGTGCATTTCTGAAAACTAGAGACCTAGGGGAATCCAAGGAGGGGTGACTTGCGGGGCTCGGACCAGGTTCTGTTACCCAGAATCCTTTGCAAACCTCAAAATTTGGCTAAAAAAACACATGTTCCTCACATTTCTGTGGCAGAAAGTTCTGGAATCTGAGAGGAGCTACAAATTTCCTTCCACCCAGCGTTCCCCCAAGTCTCCCGATAAAAATGATACATCACTTGCGTGGGTAGGCCTAGCGCCGGCGACAGGAAACACCCCAAAGCGCAACGTGGACACATCCTAAATTTTGGAAAAAAACAGAGGTGTTTTTTGCGAAGTGCCTACCTGTAGATTTTGGCCTCTAGCTCAGCCGGCACCTAGGGAAACCTATCAAACCTGTGCATTTCTGAAAACTAGAGACCTAGGGGAATCCAAGGAGGGGTGACTTGCGGGGCTCGGACCAGGTTCTGTTACCCAGAATCCTTTGCAAACCTCAAAATTTGGCTAAAAAAACACATGTTCCTCACATTTCTGTGGCAGAAAGTTCTGGAATCTGAGAGGAGCTACAAATTTCCTTCCAACCAGCGTTCCCCCAAGTCTCCCGATAAAAATGATACCTCACTTGCGTGGGTAGGCCTAGCGCCGGCGACAGGAAACACCCCAAAGCGCAACGTGGACTCATCCTATATTTTGGAAAAAAACAGAGGTGTTTTTTGCGAAGTGCCTACCTGTAGATTTTGGCCTCTAGCTCAGCCGGCACCTAGGGAAACCTACCAAACCTGTGCATTTCTGAAAACTAGAGACCTAGGGGAATCCAAGGAGGGGTGACTTGCGGGGCTCGGACCAGGTTCTGTTACCCAGAATCCTTTGCAAACCTCAAAATTTGGCTAAAAAAACACATGTTCCTCACATTTCTGTGGCAGAAAGATCTGGAATCTGAGAGGAGCTACAAATTTCCTTCTACCCAGCGTTCCCCCAAGTCTCCCGATAAAAATGATACCTCACTTGCGTGGGTAGGCCTAGCGCCGGCGACAGGAAACACCCCAAAGCGCAACGCGGACACATCCTAAATTTTGGAAAAAAACAGAGGTGTTTTTTGCGAAGTGCCTACCTGTAGATTTTGGCCTCTAGCTCAGCCGGCACCTAGGGAAACCTACCAAACCTGTGCATTTCTGAAAACTAGAGACCTAGGGGAATCCAAGGAGGGGTGACTTGCGGGGCTCGGACCAGGTTCTGTTACCCAGAATCCTTTGCAAACCTCAAAATTTGGCTAAAAAAACACATGTTCCTCACATTTCTGTGGCAGAAAGTTCTGGAATCTGAGAGGAGCTACAAATTTCCTTCCACCCAGCGTTCCCCCAAGTCTCCCGATAAAAATGATACATCACTTGCGTGGGTAGGCCTAGCGCCGGCGACAGGAAACACCCCAAAGCGCAACGTGGACACATCCTAAATTTTGGAAAAAAACAGAGGTGTTTTTTGCGAAGTGCCTACCTGTAGATTTTGGCCTCTAGCTCAGCCGGCACCTAGGGAAACCTATCAAACCTGTGCATTTCTGAAAACTAGAGACCTAGGGGAATCCAAGGAGGGGTGACTTGCGGGGCTCGGACCAGGTTCTGTTACCCAGAATCCTTTGCAAACCTCAAAATTTGGCTAAAAAAACACATGTTCCTCACATTTCTGTGGCAGAAAGTTCTGGAATCTGAGAGGAGCTACAAATTTCCTTCCACCCAGCGTTCCCCCAAGACTCCCGATAAAAATGATACCTCACTTGCGTGGGTAGGCCTAGCGCCGGCGACAGGAAACACCCCAAAGCGCAACGTGGACACATCCTAAATTTTGGAAAAAAACAGAGGTGTTTTTTGCGAAGTGCCTACCTGTAGATTTTGGCCTCTAGCTCAGCCGGCACCTAGGGAAACCTACCAAACCTGTGCATTTCTGAAAACTAGAGACCTAGGGGAATCCAAGGAGGGGTGACTTGCGGGGCTCGGACCAGGTTCTGTTACCCAGAATCCTTTGCAAACCTAAAAATTTGGCTAAAAAAACACATGTTCCTCACATTTCTGTGGCAGAAAGTTCTGGAATCTGGGAGGAGCTACAAATTTCCTTCCACCCAGCGTTCCCCCAAGTCTCCCGATAAAAATGATACCTCACTTGCGTGGGTAGGCCTAGCGCCGGCGACAGGAAACACCCCAAAGCGCAACGTGGACACATCCTAAATTTTGGAAAAAAACAGAGGTGTTTTTTGCGAAGTGCCTACCTGTAGATTTTGGCCTCTAGCTCAGCCGGCACCTAGGGAAACCTACCAAACCTGTGCATTTCTGAAAACTAGAGACCTAGGGGAATCCAAGGAGGGGTGACTTGCGGGGCTCGGACCAGGTTCTGTTACCCAGAATCCTTTGCAAACCTCAAAATTTGGCTAAAAAAACACATGTTCCTCACATTTCTGTGGCAGAAAGTTCTGGAATCTGAGAGGAGCTACAAATTTCCTTCCACCCAGCGTTCCCCCAAGTCTCCCGATAAAAATGATACCTCACTTGCGTGGGTAGGCCTAGCGCCGGCGACAGGAAACACCCCAAAGCGCAACGTGGACACATCCTATATTTTGGAAAAAAACAGAGGTGTTTTTTGCGAAGTGCCTACCTGTAGATTTTGGCCTCTAGCTCAGCCGGCACCTAGGGAAACCTACCAAACCTGTGCATTTCTGAAAACTAGAGACCTAGGGGAATCCAAGGAGGGGTGACTTGCGGGGCTCGGACCAGGTTCTGTTACCCAGAATCCTTTGCAAACCTAAAAATTTGGCTAAAAAAACACATGTTCCTCACATTTCTGTGGCAGAAAGTTCTGGAATCTGGGAGGAGCTACAAATTTCCTTCCACCCAGCGTTCCCCCAAGTCTCCCGATAAAAATGATACCTCACTTGCGTGGGTAGGCCTAGCGCCGGCGACAGGAAACACCCCAAAGCGCAACGTGGACACATCCTAAATTTTGGAAAAAAACAGAGGTGTTTTTTGCGAAGTGCCTACCTGTAGATTTTGGCCTCTAGCTCAGCCGGCACCTAGGGAAACCTACCACACCTGTGCATTTCTGAAAACTAGAGACCTAGGGGAATCCAAGGAGGGGTGACTTGCGGGGCTCGGACCAGGTTCTGTTACCCAGAATCCTTTTCAAACCTAAAAATTTGGCTAAAAAAACACATGTTCCTCACATTTCTGTGGCAGAAAGTTCTGGAATCTGAGAGGAGCTACAAATTTCCTTCCACCCAGCGTTCCCCCAAGTCTCCCGATAAAAATGATACCTCACTTGCGTGGGTAGGCCTAGCGCCGGCGACAGGAAACACCCCAAAGCGCAACGTGGACACATCCTAAATTTTCGAAAAAAACAGAGGTGTTTTTTGCGAAGTGCCTACCTGTAGATTTTGGCCTCTAGCTCAGCCGGCACCTAGGGAAACCTATCAAACCTGTGCATTTCTGAAAACTAGAGACCTAGGGGAATCCAAGGAGGGGTGACTTGCGGGGCTCGGACCAGGTTCTGTTACCCAGAATCCTTTGCAAACCTCAAAATTTGGCTAAAAAAACACATGTTCCTCACATTTCTGTGGCAGAAAGTTCTGGAATCTGAGAGGAGCTACAAATTTCCTTCCACCCAGCGTTCCCCCAAGTCTCCCGATAAAAATGATACCTCACTTGCGTGGGTAGGCCTAGCGCCTGCGACAGGAAACACCCCAAAGCGCAACGTGGACACATCCAAAATTTTGGGAGAAAACAGTGCCTACCTGTGGATTTTGGCCTGTAGCTCACCCGGCGCCTAGGGAAACCTACCAAACCTGTGCATTTCTGAAAACTAGAGACCTAGGGGAATCCAAGGAGGGGTGACTTGCGGGGCTCGGACCAGGTTCTGTTACCCAGAATCCTTTGCAAACCTCAAAATTTGGCTAAAAAAACACATGTTCCTCACATTTCTGTGGCAGAAAGTTCTGGAATCTGAGAGGAGCTACAAATTTCCTTCCACCCAGCGTTCCCCCAAGTCTCCCGATAAAAATGATACCTCACTTGCGTGGGTAGGCCTAGCGCCGGCGACAGGAAACACCCCAAAGCGCAACGTGGACACATCCTAAATTTTGGAAAAAAACAGAGGTGTTTTTTGCGAAGTGCCTACCTGTAGATTTTGGCCTCTAGCTCAGCCGGCACCTAGGGAAACCTACCAAACCTGTGCATTTCTGAAAACTAGAGACCTAGGGGAATCCAAGGAGGGGTGACTTGCGGGGCTCGGACCAGGTTCTGTTACCCAGAATCCTTTGCAAACCTAAAAATTTGGCTAAAAAAACACATGTTCCTCACATTTCTGTGGCAGAAAGTTCTGGAATCTGGGAGGAGCTACAAATTTCCTTCCACCCAGCGTTCCCCCAAGTCTCCCGATAAAAATGATACCTCACTTGCGTGGGTAGGCCTAGCGCCGGCGACAGGAAACACCCCAAAGCGCAACGTGGACACATCCTAAATTTTGGAAAAAAACAGAGGTGTTTTTTGCGAAGTGCCTACCTGTAGATTTTGGCCTCTAGCTCAGCCGGCACCTAGGGAAACCTACCACACCTGTGCATTTCTGAAAACTAGAGACCTAGGGGAATCCAAGGAGGGGTGACTTGCGGGGCTCGGACCAGGTTCTGTTACCCAGAATCCTTTTCAAACCTAAAAATTTGGCTAAAAAAACACATGTTCCTCACATTTCTGTGGCAGAAAGTTCTGGAATCTGAGAGGAGCTACAAATTTCCTTCCACCCAGCGTTCCCCCAAGTCTCCCGATAAAAATGATACCTCACTTGCGTGGGTAGGCCTAGCGCCGGCGACAGGAAACACCCCAAAGCGCAACGTGGACACATCCTAAATTTTCGAAAAAAACAGAGGTGTTTTTTGCGAAGTGCCTACCTGTAGATTTTGGCCTCTAGCTCAGCCGGCACCTAGGGAAACCTACCAAACCTGTGCATTTCTGAAAACTAGAGACCTAGGGGAATCCAAGGAGGGGTGACTTGCGGGGCTCGGACCAGGTTCTGTTACCCAGAATCCTTTGCAAACCTCAAAATTTGGCTAAAAAAACACATGTTCCTCACATTTCTGTGGCAGAAAGTTCTGGAATCTGAGAGGAGCTACAAATTTCCTTCCACCCAGCGTTCCCCCAAGTCTCCCGATAAAAATGATACCTCACTTGCGTGGGTAGGCCTAGCTCCTGCGACAGGAAACACCCCAAAGCGCAACGTGGACACATCCAAAATTTTGGGAGAAAACAGTGCCTACCTGTGGATTTTGGCCTGTAGCTCACCCGGCGCCTAGGGAAACCTACCAAACCTGTGCATTTCTGAAAACTAGAGACCTAGGGGAATCCAAGGAGGGGTGACTTGCGGGGCTCGGACCAGGTTCTGTTACCCAGAATCCTTTGCAAACCTCAAAATTTGGCTAAAAAAACACATGTTCCTCACATTTCTGTGGCAGAAAGTTCTGGAATCTGGGAGGAGCTACAAATTTCCTTCCACCCAGCGTTCCCCCAAGTCTCCCGATAAAAATGATACCTCACTTGCGTGGGTAGGCCTAGCGCCGGCGACAGGAAACACCCCAAAGCGCAACGTGGACACATCCTAAATTTTGGAAAAAAACAGAGGTGTTTTTTGCGAAGTGCCTACCTGTAGATTTTGGCCTCTAGCTCAGCCGGCACCTAGGGAAACCTACCAAACCTGTGCATTTCTGAAAACTAGAGACCTAGGGGAATCCAAGGAGGGGTGACTTGCGGGGCTCGGACCAGGTTCTGTTACCCAGAATCCTTTGCAAACCTCAAAATTTGGCTAAAAAAACACATGTTCCTCACATTTCTGTGGCAGAAAGTTCTGGAATCTGAGAGGAGCTACAAATTTCCTTCCACCCAGCGTTCCCCCAAGTCTCCCGATAAAAATGATACCTCACTTGCGTGGGTAGGCCTAGCGCCGGCGACAGGAAACACCCCAAAGCGCAACGTGGACACATCCTAAATTTTGGAAAAAAACAGAGGTGTTTTTTGCGAAGTGCCTACCTGTAGATTTTGGCCTCTAGCTCAGCCGGCACCTAGGGAAACCTACCAAACCTGTGCATTTCTGAAAACTAGAGACCTAGGGGAATCCAAGGAGGGGTGACTTGCGGGGCTCGGACCAGGTTCTGTTACCCAGAATCCTTTGCAAACCTAAAAATTTGGCTAAAAAAACACATGTTCCTCACATTTCTGTGGCAGAAAGTTCTGGAATCTGGGAGGAGCTACAAATTTCCTTCCACCCAGCGTTCCCCCAAGTCTCCCGATAAAAATGATACCTCACTTGCGTGGGTAGGCCTAGCGCCGGCGACAGGAAACACCCCAAAGCGCAACGTGGACACATCCTAAATTTTGGAAAAAAACAGAGGTGTTTTTTGCGAAGTGCCTACCTGTAGATTTTGGCCTCTAGCTCAGCCGGCACCTAGGGAAACCTACCACACCTGTGCATTTCTGAAAACTAGAGACCTAGGGGAATCCAAGGAGGGGTGACTTGCGGGGCTCGGACCAGGTTCTGTTACCCAGAATCCTTTTCAAACCTAAAAATTTGGCTAAAAAAACACATGTTCCTCACATTTCTGTGGCAGAAAGTTCTGGAATCTGAGAGGAGCTACAAATTTCCTTCCACCCAGCGTTCCCCCAAGTCTCCCGATAAAAATGATACCTCACTTGCGTGGGTAGGCCTAGCGCCGGCGACAGGAAACACCCCAAAGCGCAACGTGGACACATCCTAAATTTTCGAAAAAAACAGAGGTGTTTTTTGCGAAGTGCCTACCTGTAGATTTTGGCCTCTAGCTCAGCCGGCACCTAGGGAAACCTACCAAACCTGTGCATTTCTGAAAACTAGAGACCTAGGGGAATCCAAGGAGGGGTGACTTGCGGGGCTCGGACCAGGTTCTGTTACCCAGAATCCTTTGCAAACCTCAAAATTTGGCTAAAAAAACACATGTTCCTCACATTTCTGTGGCAGAAAGTTCTGGAATCTGAGAGGAGCTACAAATTTCCTTCCACCCAGCGTTCCCCCAAGTCTCCCGATAAAAATGATACCTCACTTGCGTGGGTAGGCCTAGCGCCTGCGACAGGAAACACCCCAAAGCGCAACGTGGACACATCCAAAATTTTGGGAGAAAACAGTGCCTACCTGTGGATTTTGGCCTGTAGCTCACCCGGCGCCTAGGGAAACCTACCAAACCTGTGCATTTCTGAAAACTAGAGACCTAGGGGAATCCAAGGAGGGGTGACTTGCGGGGCTCGGACCAGGTTCTGTTACCCAGAATCCTTTGCAAACCTCAAAATTTGGCTAAAAAAACACATGTTCCTCACATTTCTGTGGCAGAAAGTTCTGGAATCTGATAGGAGCCACAAATTTCCTTCCACCCAGCGTTCCCCCAAGTCTCCCGATAAAAATGATACCTCACTTGCGTGGGTAGGCCTAGCGCCGGCGACAGGAAACACCCCAAAGCGCAACGTGGACACATCCTATATTTTGGAAAAAAACAGAGGTGTTTTTTGCGAAGTGCCTACCTGTAGATTTTGGCCTCTAGCTCAGCCGGCACCTAGGGAAACCTACCAAACCTGTGCATTTCTGAAAACTAGAGACCTAGGGGCATCCAAGGAGGGGTGACTTGCGGGGCTCGGACCAGGTTCTGTTACCCAGAATCCTTTGCAAACCTCAAAATTTGCCTAAAAAAACACATGTTCCTCACATTTCTGTGGCAGAAAGATCTGGAATCTGAGAGGAGCTACAAATTTCCTTCTACCCAGCGTTCCCCCAAGTCTCCCGATAAAAATGATACCTCACTTGCGTGGGTAGGCCTAGCGCCGGCGACAGGAAACACCCCAAAGCGCAACGCGGACACATCCTAAATTTTGGAAAAAAACAGAGGTGTTTTTTGCGAAGTGCCTACCTGTAGATTTTGGCCTCTAGCTCAGCCGGCACCTAGGGAAACCTACCAAACCTGTGCATTTCTGAAAACTAGAGACCTAGGGGAATCCAAGGAGGGGTGACTTGCGGGGCTCGGACCAGGTTCTGTTACCCAGAATCCTTTGCAAACCTCAAAATTTGGCTAAAAAAACACATGTTCCTCACATTTCTGTGGCAGAAAGTTCTGGAATCTGAGAGGAGCTACAAATTTCCTTCCACCCAGCGTTCCCCCAAGTCTCCCGATAAAAATGATACCTCACTTGCGTGGGTAGGCCTAGCGCCGGCGACAGGAAACAACCCAAAGCGCAACGTGGACACATCCAAAATTTTGGGAGAAAACAGTGCCTACCTGTGGATTTTGGCCTGTAGCTCACCCGGCGCCTAGGGAAACCTACCAAACCTGTGCATTTCTGAAAACTAGAGACCTAGGGGAATCCAAGGAGGGGTGACTTGCGGGGCTCGGACCAGGTTCTGTTACCCAGAATCCTTTGCAAACCTCAAAATTTGGCTAAAAAAACACATGTTCCTCACATTTCTGTGGCAGAAAGTTCTGGAATCTGATAGGAGCCACAAATTTCCTTCCACCCAGCGTTCCCCCAAGTCTCCCGATAAAAATGATACCTCACTTGCGTGGGTAGGCCTAGCGCCGGCGACAGGAAACACCCCAAAGCGCAACGTGGACACATCCTATATTTTGGAAAAAAACAGAGGTGTTTTTTGCGAAGTGCCTACCTGTAGATTTTGGCCTCTAGCTCAGCCGGCACCTAGGGAAACCTACCAAACCTGTGCATTTCTGAAAACTAGAGACCTAGGGGCATCCAAGGAGGGGTGACTTGCGGGGCTCGGACCAGGTTCTGTTACCCAGAATCCTTTGCAAACCTCAAAATTTGCCTAAAAAAACACATGTTCCTCACATTTCTGTGGCAGAAAGATCTGGAATCTGAGAGGAGCTACAAATTTCCTTCTACCCAGCGTTCCCCCAAGTCTCCCGATAAAAATGATACCTCACTTGCGTGGGTAGGCCTAGCGCCGGCGACAGGAAACACCCTAAAGCGCAACGCGGACACATCCTAAATTTTGGAAAAAAACAGAGGTGTTTTTTGCGAAGTGCCTACCTGTAGATTTTGGCCTCTAGCTCAGCCGGCACCTAGGGAAACCTACCAAACCTGTGCATTTCTGAAAACTAGAGACCTAGGGGAATCCAAGGAGGGGTGACTTGCGGGGCTCGGACCAGGTTCTGTTACCCAGAATCCTTTGCAAACCTCAAAATTTGGCTAAAAAAACACATGTTCCTCACATTTCTGTGGCAGAAAGTTCTGGAATCTGAGAGGAGCTACAAATTTCCTTCCACCCAGCGTTCCCCCAAGTCTCCCGATAAAAATGATACCTCACTTGCGTGGGTAGGCCTAGCGCCGGCGACAGGAAACACCCCAAAGCGCAACGTGGACACATCCTAAATTTTGGAAAAAAACAGAGGTGTTTTTTGCGAAATGCCTACCTGTAGATTTTGGCCTCTAGCTCAGCCGGCACCTAGGGAAACCTACCAAACCTGTGCATTTCTGAAAACTAGAGACCTAGGGGAATCCAAGGAGGGGTGACTTGCGGGGCTCGGACCAGGTTCTGTTACCCAGAATCCTTTGCAAACCGCAAAATTTGGCTAAAAAAACACATGTTCCTCACATTTCTGTGGCAGAAAGTTCTGGAATCTGAGAGGAGCTACAAATTTCCTTCCACCCAGCGTTCCCCCACGTCTCCCGATAAAAATGATACCTCACTTGCGTGGGTAGGCCTAGCGCCGGCGACAGGAAACACCCCAAAGCGCAACGTGGACACATCCTAAATTTTGGAAAAAAACAGAGGTGTTTTTTGCGAAGTGCCTACCTGTAGATTTTGGCCTCTAGCTCAGCCGGCACCTAGGGAAACCTACCAAACCTGTGCCTTTCTGAAAACTAGAGACCTAGGGGAATCCAAGGAGGGGTGACTTGCGGGGCTCGGACCAGGTTCTGTTACCCAGAATCCTTTGCAAACCTCAAAATTTGGCTAAAAAAACACATGTTCCTCACTTTTCTGTGGCAGAAAGATCTGGAATCTGAGAGGAGCTACAAATTTCCTTCTACCCAGCGTTCCCCCAAGTCTCCCGATAAAAATGATACCTCACTTGCGTGGGTAGGCCTAGCGCCGGCGACAGGAAACACCCCAAAGCGCAACGCGGACACATCCTAAATTTTGGAAAAAAACAGAGGTGTTTTTTGCGAAGTGCCTACCTGTAGATTTTGGCCTCTAGCTCAGCCGGCACCTAGGGAAACCTACCAAACCTGTGCATTTCTGAAAACTAGAGACCTAGGGGAATCCAAGGAGGGGTGACTTGCGGGGCTCGGACCAGGTTCTGTTACCCAGAATCCTTTGCAAACCTCAAAATTTGGCTAAAAAAACACATGTTCCTCACATTTCTGTGGCAGAAAGTTCTGGAATCTGAGAGGAGCTACAAATTTCCTTCCACCCAGCGTTCCCCCAAGTCTCCCGATAAAAATGATACATCACTTGCGTGGGTAGGCCTAGCGCCGGCGACAGGAAACACCCCAAAGCGCAACGTGGACACATCCTAAATTTTGGAAAAAAACAGAGGTGTTTTTTGCGAAATGCCTACCTGTAGATTTTGGCCTCTAGCTCAGCCGGCACCTAGGGAAACCTACCAAACCTGTGCATTTCTGAAAACTAGAGACCTAGGGGAATCCAAGGAGGGGTGACTTGCGGGGCTCGGACCAGGTTCTGTTACCCAGAATCCTTTGCAAACCTCAAAATTTGGCTAAAAAAACACATGTTCCTCACATTTCTGTGGCAGAAAGTTCTGGAATCTGAGAGGAGCTAGAAATTTCCTTCCACCCAGCGTTCCCCCAAGTCTCCCGATAAAAATGATACCTCACTTGCGTGGGTAGGCCTAGCGCCGGCGACAGGAAACACCCCAAAGCGCAACGTGGACACATCCTAAATTTTGGAAAAAAACAGAGGTGTTTTTTGCGAAGTGCCTACCTGTAGATTTTGGCCTCTAGCTCAGCCGGCACCTAGGGAAACCTACCAAACCTGTGCATTTCTGAAAACTAAAGACCTAGGGGAATCCAAGGAGGGGTGACTTGCGGGGCTCGGACCAGGTTCTGTTACCCAGAATCCTTTGCAAACCTCAAAATTTGGCTAAAAAAACACATGTTCCTCACATTTCTGTGGCAGAAAGTTCTGGAATCTGAGAGGAGCTACAAATTTCCTTCCACCCAGCGTTCCCCCAAGTCTCCCGATAAAAATGATACCTCACTTGCGTGGGTAGGCCTAGCGCCGGCGACAGGAAACACCCCAAAGCGCAACGTGGACACATCCTAAATTTTGGAAAAAAACAGAGGTGTTTTTTGCGAAGTGCCTACCTGTAGATTTTGGCCTCTAGCTCAGCCGGCACCTAGGGAAACCTTCCAAACCTGTGCATTTCTGAAAACTAGAGACCTAGGGGAATCCAAGGAGGGGTGACTTGCGGGGCTCGGACCAGGTTCTGTTACCCAGAATCCTTTGCAAAGCTCAAAATTTGGCTAAAAAAACACATGTTCCTCACATTTCTGTGGCAGAAAGTTCTGGAATCTGAGAGGAGCTACAAATTTCCTTCCACCCAGCGTTCCCCCAAGTCTCCCGATAAAAATGATACCTCACTTGCGTGGGTAGGCCTAGCGCCGGCGACAGGAAACACCCCAAAGCGCAACGCGGACACATCCTAAATTTTGGAAAAAAACAGAGGTGTTTTTTGCGAAGTGCCTACCTGTAGATTTTGGCCTCTAGCTCAGCCGGCACCTATGGAAACCTACCAAACCTGTGCATTTCTGAAAACTAGAGACCTTGGGGAATCCAAGGAGGGGTGACTTGCGGGGCTCGGACCAGGTTCTGTTACCCAGAATCCTTTGCAAACCTCAAAATTTGGCTAAAAAAACACATGTTCCTCACATTTCTGTGGCAGAAAGTTCTGGAATCTGAGAGGAGCTACAAATTTCTTTCCACCCAGCGTTCCCCCAAGTCTCCCGATAAAAATGATACCTCACTTGCGTGGGTAGGCCTAGCGCCGGCGACAGGAAACACCCCAAAGCGCAACGTGGACACATCCTAAATTTTGGAAAAAAACAGAGGTGTTTTTTGCGAAGTGCCTACCTGTAGATTTTGGCCTCTAGCTCAGCCGGCACCTAGGGAAACCTACCAAACCTGTGCATTTCTGAAAACTAAAGACCTAGGGGAATCCAAGGAGGGGTGACTTGCGGGGCTCGGACCAGGTTCTGTTACCCAGAATCCTTTGCAAACCTCAAAATTTGGCTAAAAAAACACATGTTCCTCACATTTCTGTGGCAGAAAGTTCTGGAATCTGAGAGGAGCTACAAATTTCCTTCCACCCAGCGTTCCCCCAAGTCTCCCGATAAAAATGATACCTCACTTGCGTGGGTAGGCCTAGCGCCGGCGACAGGAAACACCCCAAAGCGCAACGCGGACACATCCTAAATTTTGGAAAAAAACAGAGGTGTTTTTTGCGAAGTGCCTACCTGTAGATTTTGGCCTCTAGCTCAGCCGGCACCTAGGGAAACCTACCAAACCTGTGCATTTCTGAAAACTAGAGACCTAGGGGAATCCAAGGAGGGGTGACTTGCGGGGCTCGGACCAGGTTCTGTTACCCAGAATCCTTTGCAAACCTCAAAATTTGGCTAAAAAAACACATGTTCCTCACATTTCTGTGGCAGAAAGTTCTGGAATCTGAGAGGAGCTACAAATTTCCTTCCACCCAACGTTCCCCCAAGTCTCCCGATAAAAATGATACCTCACTTGCGTGGGTAGGCCTAGCGCCGGCGACAGGAAACACCCTAAAGCGCAACGTGGACACATCCTAAATTTTGGAAAAAAACAGAGGTGTTTTTTGCGAAGTGCCTACCTGTAGATTTTGGCCTCTAGCTCAGCCAGCACCTAGGGAAACCTACCAAACCTGTGCATTTCTGAAAACTAGAGACCTAGGGGAATCAAAGGAGGGGTGACTTGCGGGGCTCGGACCAGGTTCTGTTACCCAGAATCCTTTGCAAACCTCAAAATTTGGCTAAAAAAACACATGTTCCTCACATTTCTGTGGCAGAAAGTTCTGGAATCTGAGAGGAGCTACAAATTTCCTTCCACCCAGCGTTCCCCCAAGTCTCCCGATAAAAATGATACCTCACTTGCGTGGGTAGGCCTAGCGCCGGCGACAGGAAACACCCCAAAGCGCAACGTGGACACATCCTAAATTTTGGAAAAAAACAGAGGTGTTTTTTGCGAAGTGCCTACCTGTAGATTTTGGCCTCTAGCTCAGCCGGCACCTAGGGAAACCTACCAAACCTGTGCATTTCTGAAAACTAGAGACCTAGGGGAATCCAAGGAGGGGTGACTTGCGGGGCTCGGACCAGGTTCTGTTACCCAGAATCCTTTGCAAACCTCAAAATTTGGCTAAAAAAACACATGTTCCTCACATTTCTGTGGCAGAAAGTTCTGGAATCTGAGAGGAGCTACAAATTTCCTTCCACCCAGCGTTCCCCCAAGTCTCCCGATAAAAATGATACCTCACTTGCGTGGGTAGGCCTAGCGCCGGCGACAGGAAACAACCCAAAGCGCAACGTGGACACATCCAAAATTTTGGGAGAAAACAGTGCCTACCTGTGGATTTTGGCCTGTAGCTCACCCGGCGCCTAGGGAAACCTACCAAACCTGTGCATTTCTGAAAACTAGAGACCTAGGGGAATCCAAGGAGGGGTGACTTGCGGGGCTCGGACCAGGTTCTGGTACCCAGAATCCTTTGCAAACCTCAAAATTTGGCTAAAAAAAACACATGTTCCTCACATTTCTGTGGCAGAAAGTTCTGGAATCTGATAGGAGCCACAAATTTCCTTCCACCCAGCGTTCCCCCAAGTCTCCCGATAAAAATGATACCTCACTTGCGTGGGTAGGCCTAGCGCCGGCGACAGGAAACACCCCAAAGCGCAACGTGGACACATCCTATATTTTGGAAAAAAACAGAGGTGTTTTTTGCGAAGTGCCTACCTGTAGATTTTGGCCTCTAGCTCAGCCGGCACCTAGGGAAACCTACCAAACCTGTGCATTTCTGAAAACTAGAGACCTAGGGGCATCCAAGGAGGGGTGACTTGCGGGGCTCGGACCAGGTTCTGTTACCCAGAATCCTTTGCAAACCTCAAAATTTGCCTAAAAAAACACATGTTCCTCACATTTCTGTGGCAGAAAGATCTGGAATCTGAGAGGAGCTACAAATTTCCTTCTACCCAGCGTTCCCCCAAGTCTCCCGATAAAAATGATACCTCACTTGCGTGGGTAGGCCTAGCGCCGGCGACAGGAAACACCCTAAAGCGCAACGCGGACACATCCTAAATTTTGGAAAAAAACAGAGGTGTTTTTTGCGAAGTGCCTACCTGTAGATTTTGGCCTCTAGCTCAGCCGGCACCTAGGGAAACCTACCAAACCTGTGCATTTCTGAAAACTAGAGACCTAGGGGAATCCAAGGAGGGGTGACTTGCGGGGCTCGGACCAGGTTCTGTTACCCAGAATCCTTTGCAAACCTCAAAATTTGGCTAAAAAAACACATGTTCCTCACATTTCTGTGGCAGAAAGTTCTGGAATCTGAGAGGAGCTACAAATTTCCTTCCACCCAGCGTTCCCCCAAGTCTCCCGATAAAAATGATACCTCACTTGCGTGGGTAGGCCTAGCGCCGGCGACAGGAAACACCCCAAAGCGCAACGTGGACACATCCTAAATTTTGGAAAAAAACAGAGGTGTTTTTTGCGAAATGCCTACCTGTAGATTTTGGCCTCTAGCTCAGCCGGCACCTAGGGAAACCTACCAAACCTGTGCATTTCTGAAAACTAGAGACCTAGGGGAATCCAAGGAGGGGTGACTTGCGGGGCTCGGACCAGGTTCTGTTACCCAGAATCCTTTGCAAACCGCAAAATTTGGCTAAAAAAACACATGTTCCTCACATTTCTGTGGCAGAAAGTTCTGGAATCTGAGAGGAGCTACAAATTTCCTTCCACCCAGCGTTCCCCCACGTCTCCCGATAAAAATGATACCTCACTTGCGTGGGTAGGCCTAGCGCCGGCGACAGGAAACACCCCAAAGCGCAACGTGGACACATCCTAAATTTTGGAAAAAAACAGAGGTGTTTTTTGCGAAGTGCCTACCTGTAGATTTTGGCCTCTAGCTCAGCCGGCACCTAGGGAAACCTACCAAACCTGTGCCTTTCTGAAAACTAGAGACCTAGGGGAATCCAAGGAGGGGTGACTTGCGGGGCTCGGACCAGGTTCTGTTACCCAGAATCCTTTGCAAACCTCAAAATTTGGCTAAAAAAACACATGTTCCTCACATTTCTGTGGCAGAAAGATCTGGAATCTGAGAGGAGCTACAAATTTCCTTCTACCCAGCGTTCCCCCAAGTCTCCCGATAAAAATGATACCTCACTTGCGTGGGTAGGCCTAGCGCCGGCGACAGGAAACACCCCAAAGCGCAACGCGGACACATCCTAAATTTTGGAAAAAAACAGAGGTGTTTTTTGCGAAGTGCCTACCTGTAGATTTTGGCCTCTAGCTCAGCCGGCACCTAGGGAAACCTACCAAACCTGTGCATTTCTGAAAACTAGAGACCTAGGGGAATCCAAGGAGGGGTGACTTGCGGGGCTCGGACCAGGTTCTGTTACCCAGAATCCTTTGCAAACCTCAAAATTTGGCTAAAAAAACACATGTTCCTCACATTTCTGTGGCAGAAAGTTCTGGAATCTGAGAGGAGCTACAAATTTCCTTCCACCCAGCGTTCCCCCAAGTCTCCCGATAAAAATGATACATCACTTGCGTGGGTAGGCCTAGCGCCGGCGACAGGAAACACCCCAAAGCGCAACGTGGACACATCCTAAATTTTGGAAAAAAACAGAGGTGTTTTTTGCGAAATGCCTACCTGTAGATTTTGGCCTCTAGCTCAGCCGGCACCTAGGGAAACCTACCAAACCTGTGCATTTCTGAAAACTAGAGACCTAGGGGAATCCAAGGAGGGGTGACTTGCGGGGCTCGGACCAGGTTCTGTTACCCAGAATCCTTTGCAAACCTCAAAATTTGGCTAAAAAAACACATGTTCCTCACATTTCTGTGGCAGAAAGTTCTGGAATCTGAGAGGAGCTAGAAATTTCCTTCCACCCAGCGTTCCCCCAAGTCTCCCGATAAAAATGATACCTCACTTGCGTGGGTAGGCCTAGCGCCGGCGACAGGAAACACCCCAAAGCGCAACGTGGACACATCCTAAATTTTGGAAAAAAACAGAGGTGTTTTTTGCGAAGTGCCTACCTGTAGATTTTGGCCTCTAGCTCAGCCGGCACCTAGGGAAACCTACCAAACCTGTGCATTTCTGAAAACTAAAGACCTAGGGGAATCCAAGGAGGGGTGACTTGCGGGGCTCGGACCAGGTTCTGTTACCCAGAATCCTTTGCAAACCTCAAAATTTGGCTAAAAAAACACATGTTCCTCACATTTCTGTGGCAGAAAGTTCTGGAATCTGAGAGAAGCTACAAATTTCCTTCCACCCAGCGTTCCCCCAAGTCTCCCGATAAAAATGATACCTCACTTGCGTGGGTAGGCCTAGCGCCGGCGACAGGAAACACCCCAAAGCGCAACGTGGACACATCCTAAATTTTGGAAAAAAACAGAGGTGTTTTTTGCGAAGTGCCTACCTGTAGATTTTGGCCTCTAGCTCAGCCGGCACCTAGGGAAACCTTCCAAACCTGTGCATTTCTGAAAACTAGAGACCTAGGGGAATCCAAGGAGGGGTGACTTGCGGGGCTCGGACCAGGTTCTGTTACCCAGAATCCTTTGCAAAGCTCAAAATTTGGCTAAAAAAACACATGTTCCTCACATTTCTGTGGCAGAAAGTTCTGGAATCTGAGAGGAGCTACAAATTTCCTTCCACCCAGCGTTCCCCCAAGTCTCCCGATAAAAATGATACCTCACTTGCGTGGGTAGGCCTAGCGCCGGCGACAGGAAACACCCCAAAGCGCAACGCGGACACATCCTAAATTTTGGAAAAAAACAGAGGTGTTTTTTGCGAAGTGCCTACCTGTAGATTTTGGCCTCTAGCTCAGCCGGCACCTATGGAAACCTACCAAACCTGTGCATTTCTGAAAACTAGAGACCTTGGGGAATCCAAGGAGGGGTGACTTGCGGGGCTCGGACCAGGTTCTGTTACCCAGAATCCTTTGCAAACCTCAAAATTTGGCTAAAAAAACACATGTTCCTCACATTTCTGTGGCAGAAAGTTCTGGAATCTGAGAGGAGCTACAAATTTCTTTCCACCCAGCGTTCCCCCAAGTCTCCCGATAAAAATGATACCTCACTTGCGTGGGTAGGCCTAGCGCCGGCGACAGGAAACACCCCAAAGCGCAACGTGGACACATCCTAAATTTTGGAAAAAAACAGAGGTGTTTTTTGCGAAGTGCCTACCTGTAGATTTTGGCCTCTAGCTCAGCCGGCACCTAGGGAAACCTACCAAACCTGTGCATTTCTGAAAACTAAAGACCTAGGGGAATCCAAGGAGGGGTGACTTGCGGGGCTCGGACCAGGTTCTGTTACCCAGAATCCTTTGCAAACCTCAAAATTTGGCTAAAAAAACACATGTTCCTCACATTTCTGTGGCAGAAAGTTCTGGAATCTGAGAGGAGCTACAAATTTCCTTCCACCCAGCGTTCCCCCAAGTCTCCCGATAAAAATGATACCTCACTTGCGTGGGTAGGCCTAGCGCCGGCGACAGGAAACACCCCAAAGCGCAACGCGGACACATCCTAAATTTTGGAAAAAAACAGAGGTGTTTTTTGCGAAGTGCCTACCTGTAGATTTTGGCCTCTAGCTCAGCCGGCACCTAGGGAAACCTACCAAACCTGTGCATTTCTGAAAACTAGAGACCTAGGGGAATCCAAGGAGGGGTGACTTGCGGGGCTCGGACCAGGTTCTGTTACCCAGAATCCTTTGCAAACCTCAAAATTTGGCTAAAAAAACACATGTTCCTCACATTTCTGTGGCAGAAAGTTCTGGAATCTGAGAGGAGCTACAAATTTCCTTCCACCCAACGTTCCCCCAAGTCTCCCGATAAAAATGATACCTCACTTGCGTGGGTAGGCCTAGCGCCGGCGACAGGAAACACCCTAAAGCGCAACGTGGACACATCCTAAATTTTGGAAAAAAACAGAGGTGTTTTTTGCGAAGTGCCTACCTGTAGATTTTGGCCTCTAGCTCAGCCAGCACCTAGGGAAACCTACCAAACCTGTGCATTTCTGAAAACTAGAGACCTAGGGGAATCAAAGGAGGGGTGACTTGCGGGGCTCGGACCAGGTTCTGTTACCCAGAATCCTTTGCAAACCTCAAAATTTGGCTAAAAAAACACATGTTCCTCACATTTCTGTGGCAGAAAGTTCTGGAATCTGAGAGGAGCTACAAATTTCCTTCCACCCAGCGTTCCCCCAAGTCTCCCGATAAAAATGATACCTCACTTGCGTGGGTAGGCCTAGCGCCGGCGACAGGAAACACCCCAAAGCGCAACGTGGACACATCCTAAATTTTGGAAAAAAACAGAGGTGTTTTTTGCGAAGTGCCTACCTGTAGATTTTGGCCTCTAGCTCAGCCGGCACCTAGGGAAACCTACCAAACCTGTGCATTTCTGAAAACTAGAGACCTATGGGAATCCAAGGAGGGGTGACTTGCGGGGCTCGGACCAGGTTCTGTTACCCAGAATCCTTTGCAAACCTCAAAATTTGGCTAAAAAAACACATGTTCCTCACATTTCTGTGGCAGAAAGTTCTGGAATCTGAGAGGAGCTACAAATTTCCTTCCACCCAGCGTTCCTCCAAGTCTCCCGATAAAAATGATACCTCACTTGCGTGGGTAGGCCTAGCGCCGGCGACAGGAGACACCCCAAAGCGCAACGTGGACACATCCTAAATTTTGGAAAAAAACAGAGGTGTTTTTTGCGAAGTGCCTACCTGTAGATTTTGGCCTCTAGCTCAGCCGGCACCTAGGGAAACCTACCAAACCTGTGCATTTCTGAAAACTAGAGACCTAGGGGAATCCAAGGAGGGGTGACTTGAGGGGCTCGGACCAGGTTCTGTTACCCAGAATCCTTTGCAAACCTCAAAATTTGGCTAAATAAACACATGTTCCTCACATTTCTGTGGCAGAAAGTTCTGGAATCTGAGAGGAGCTACAAATTTCCTTCCACCCAGCGTTCCCCCAAGTCTCCCGATAAAAATGATACCTCACTTGCGTGGGTAGGCCTAGCGACTGCGACAGGAAACACCCCAAAGCGCAACGTGGACACATCCAAAATTTTGGGAGAAAACAGTGCCTACCTGTGGATTTTGGCCTGTAGCTCACCTGGCGCCTAGGGAAACCTACCAAACCTGTGCATTTCTGAAAACTAGAGACCTAGGGGAATCCAAGGAGGGGTGACTTGCGGGGCTCGGACCAGGTTCTGTTACCCAGAATCCTTTGCAAACCTCAAAATTTGGCTAAAAAAACACATGTTCCTCACATTTCTGTGGCAGAAAGTTCTGGAATCTGAGAGGAGCTACAAATTTCCTTCCACCCAGCGTTCCCCCAAGTCTCCCGATAAAAATGATACCTCACTTGTGTGGGTGGGCCAGGTGCCTGCAACAGAATAAGGCCCAAAACCTGAAGGGATAGAAGGGATAGCACAGCAAGTTTATAAGGGCATATTCTTTTATACATCTTTAGACGGACTCTGCTTTGGGGACCCACATAAGTGAGGTGTCATTTTACTTGGGAGACTGAGGGGAAAACTGGGGAGTAGGAATTTTGTGCTGGAGCGGTGATCCTACTAAGAAAAATCAGGAAAATATGCTTTTTTATGCAAATTTTGAGGTTTACAGAGGAGTCTGGGTAAGAAAATGTTGGGGGAGCCACACAAGCCACACCTCCCTAGACTCATTGGGGTACCTAGTTTTAAAAAGTTTCTGGGTTTTGTAGGTTTCCCTACATGACGGCCGCACCCAGGACCAAAAACATAGGTAGGCCCTCCCCCCCAAACACAGGTATTTTTGGAATATATCACTTTGATGTGTGCACATACGTCCGTGATGTGCCAAACACTAAAATTGTGAAAAGAAACACACTTAGGTTATGTGAAGAAGACCCCTCACCCACCAACCAAGTTGGTGGCATGCTTCATCATCGGGGTCCCACCCGAGGCACCTAGCGTGTCTCAAGTGTGCTGCGACGCCTGATTACAGCGGAGCATTTTTTGTCATTTGTACCACACATACTGGTTGGATTTGGCACGAGGGTGAGTGATGGTTCAGTAGATAAAATTTTATTAACAAGAGATTTCACAAAAGTGAAATGCACTGGTAATAACTGAAAGGCCAAAAAACTGAACCAATGACTCACAGCTCGTGAGCTGTAAAGCCACGACAAGGCACCAACCGCTTTACAGTCCATTCACACACCTTTCATACATGACATGCACTAGACCATTCACGCCGCCAGCCACGGGCCCAGCACATTACAAGACTCGCATCCACAGACAGCGCCAGTCAAGGGCCCATCACTTTCATACGCCCACATGCCTGATACAGCAATCACACCAGCTGATGAGTGTGTGGACTGGCGTTTGGCCGGCACTGCCAGCCAAGCGCCACACCACCAGCCAAGCGCCACCCCACCCACACCACCAGCCAAGCGCCACCCCACACACACCGCCAGCCCAGCGCCACCCCACACACACCGCCAGCCCAGCGCCACCCCACACACACCGCCAGCCAAGCGCCACCCCACACACACCGCCAGCCAAGCGCCACCCCACACACACCGCCAGCCAAGCGCCACCACACCCACGCCGCCAGCCAAGCGCCACTCTACACATGCCATCCCCTTTTTTTTGTTTTTAAACAACAAAGAAACCACTAATCATAAATTAGTACAAAACTACAAACACAAACGCTCTAACTGAATACATGACTAATGCCAACCGTGAAACTGAACATATAAAAATATAAAACACCAGTTTACGCTCACGGAATTTCCCAATAATTCTTCTGTGTGTGGTAGCTCCTGAAACAGCCACCCACACACAGCCCAGGCTTTGAAGGACAATCAGGGCAGTACATCCTAGTCTCCTTCCTGATACCTCTTCGAGCACAGACTCTACATCTCTTAGCAGGAAAGTTTTTTTTGGCCGTGGGAGGAATGTGCTCAGCAAAGTGACGATCTTTCAATCTAGCCACATCCTCCACCACTGCTTCTCTAGGAACTCTTGCCTGTTCCAGCACAACAAGGCTAGCTATGATAGACTCCTGAAATTTCACAAATGTCATCCTTGACTCTGGAGAACTATCCTTAAACACAACAAAAGCATTAAAAGTTGCCAAGTGGAACAAGTGAAGCGCTAATTTCTTATACCACACATAAGACTTACGAGCAGCAGTGTAAGGTTCTAACCTCTGATCTACTCTATCAACACCACCCATGTGCTTATTATAGTCTAAGATGCACACAGGTTTGCGCACTTCGGCAACTTGACCCCAAACAGCCACAGGTGAAGTACTCTCATCATGGATGGTGCTTAGCATGTATACATCCCTCTTGTCTACAAATTTCAGAGCTAGCAGCTCATCATTCCACAAGGCACTGCACTGTCCCTTCTCAAGTTTTTTACAGACAAGCTCTTTTGGATAGCCTTTCCGATTAGAGCGGATTGTGCCACAAGCAACAGTGTCCACTCTGAACAACTCCTTGAACAACCGAACTCCAGTGTAGAAGTTATCTACATATAAATGGTGACCTTTGTTAAACAGTCGTCTACCAAGTTCCCACACAATTTTCTCACTAACTCCAAAAGTGGGAGGACAACCAGGGGGGTCAATATTGGAATCCCTACCAGTGTAGACCCGGAAATTATAAACATATCCTGTACTACTTTCTGACAGCATATACAATTTAATTCCATACCGTGCCCTCTTGCTAGGAATGTACTGCCTAAAAACCAAACGACCCTTGAACAGGACCAAAGACTCATCTACAGATATTTCTTTCCCTAGAACATAGATCTCTGAAAACCGATCTACCAAATGATCAAGGACAGGTCTAATCTTAAAAAGACGGTCAGAATCAGGATGATCTCTTGGCAAGGCTAAAGCATTATCTACAAAATGCAACATCCGAAGAAGAAGCTCATACCGGTTACGACTCATGATGGCAGGAAATATAGCAGTTGCCATCAAGGGACTAGTAGACCAATATGAAGACAGCGACGGCTTCCTTATCAGCCCCATCAAAAAAGTTAAACCCAAGAACTTTTTCAACTCTTCCAGATTTGTGGGAATCCACCGGCTAGCTCTAGAGTGTGGCCTAAGTCTGGCAGCGTTGTCCCTCAAAAACTGCTCTGCATACAAATTAGTCTGCTCAACAATCTCTTCCAAAAATATATCGTCCATAAACAACTCAAAAAAGTTGACGGGCAAAAAGTTTTCCGTATTAACTCGACACCCTGGAAAACCAGTAAACGCAGGCAACTGTGGCTGCTCCATGTTTGGTGCAACCCATGCGTCAGGTCTTCCAATGGGAAGCCTTTCAGCCGCTGGCTCCTGCACCATTGGCACATCACTGTCCTCCTCTAAAACAGGCCCTTCATCAGCACTGAGAGTGGCTTCATCATCAGATGATTCATCTCTGACAGAAAATTCACTTCCAGAATCCTGCACTTCCTCCTCTGCCTCAGATGCAGAGTCAGTCTCATATTCATGGTCAGAAGATGACTCAAAAAGCACACTAACAACCTGCTGAGCGGTCATCCTACGGCTGGCCATGATCCTTCCTACAAAAATTAACTGGACAAATACACCACCAACAACCAGCACTGTGTAAGATAAGTAACAAAGTATAGGTTTATCACTAAGAATTATAAACTCAAAAACTATACTGCTCACTTGCCTGAAAAAGCTTGACTCACCAGCAACTACTCTGCACAGCCACAGCAATCACCAACGATATCCCACTAAAAAGAGAAAAAAAAAGCAAATTAGACATAAGACAACACAATAATCATTATGCATAACTCTAAGGACAATTTCACACACAATCCTGCATTCAGTACACCACCTACAAACATGTCATTCATGCATTGCAACAATACTCACTTGGAGTAAATTTATTTACTTACCTAAAACATGCAACTACGCAAACCGCAGGACAACTACTGCCAAAACTGCAACAAGCCACAGCAAAGTCAGCAAAAGCTTTGAACTAAAACAAAAAGGAGAAAAACTGTTATTATCATAAAAGCAAATACTTCGCCAGTTGACAAACACTCCGCCACTAACCATTTTTTCATTTTCCCTTGTGTCTAGTCTTCTCTGCTTGGGGGAAGATGGGCCTAAAAAAAAATAGGCCAATCTACCCCCAAGGGGAGGGGGCAGAAATCGCCCAGATTACATTGCACCCTTTGGTGGGGGGCGACCCTTGCCCAAGGGGCCACACCCCCACACAAAGCACACACACACACATAGTATCCCTGGCGCTATGGGGATTCTGCCACCCTTGGGGACAGAAAGGCCTAAAAAATAGGCATATCTGCCCCCAAGGGGGGCAGAACTGCCCAAAAATACATGTGGGCCCCTGGGGGCGACCCTTGCCCAAGGGGCCGCCCCCCAACACAAAAAATAAAAACCAACAATAAAATCCCTGGTGTCTAGTGGCTTTCTGCCCCCCTTGGGGGCAGATCGGCGTAGAAATAGGGCCAATCTGCCCCCAAGGGGGGCAGAAACGACGATAAATACATTGCGCCCCCGGGGGGAGCGACCCTTGCCCAAGGGGCCACCCCCCAACACAAAGCACACATACAAACATATCTTTCTGGCGCTATTGGGATTCTGCCCCCCTTGGGGGCAGAAAGGCCTAAAAAAAAATAGGCCTCTCTGCCCCCAAGGGGGGCAGAACTGCCCAAAAATACATGTGGGCCCCTGGGGGCGACCCTTGCCCAAGGGGCCACCCCCCAACACAAAAAATAAAAATCAACAATAAAATCCCTGGTGTCTAGTGGCTTTCTGCCCCCCTTGGGGGCAGATCGGCCTAAAAATAGGGCCAATCTGCCCCCAAGGGGGGCAGAAACGACAATAAATACATTGCGCCCCTGGGGGGAGCGACCCTTGCCCAAGGGGCCACCCCCCAACACAAAGCACACATACATACATACTATTTCTGGCGCTATTGGGATTCTGCCTAAAAAAAATAGGCCTCTCTGCCCCCAAGGGGGGCAGAACTGCCCAAAAATACATGAGGGCCCCTGGGGGCGACCCTTGCCCAAGGGGCCGCCCCCCAACACAAAAAATACAAATCAACAATAAAATCCCTGGTGTCTAGTGGCTTTCTGCCCCCCTTGGGGGCAGATCGGCCTAAAAATAGGGCCAATCTGCCCCCAGGGGGGGCAGAAACGATGTAAAATACATTTGCCCCCAAAGGGGAGCGACCCTTGCCCAAGGGGCCGCCCCCCAACACAAAAAATACAAATCAACAATAAAATCCCTGGTGTCTAGTGGCTTTCTGCCCCCCTTGGGGGCAGATCGGCCTAAAAATAGGGCCAATCTGCCCCCAGGGGGGGCAGAAACGACGTAAAATACATGTGCCCCGAAAGGGGAGCGACCCTTGCCCAAGGGGCCGCCCCCCAACACAAAAAATACAAATCAACAATAAAATCCCTGGTGTCTAGTGGCTTTCTGCCCCCCTTGGGGGCAGATCGGCCTAAAAATAGGGCCAATCTGCCCCCAGGGGGGGCAGAAACGACGTAAAATACATGTGCACCCAAAGGGGAGCGACCCTTGCCCAAGGGGTCGCTCCCCCACACTAATATAACACACACACACACACATACTATCCCTGGTGTCTAGTGGGCATTCCTGCTGCCCAATCGCATCGCGATCGGGCAACAGGAATGCTCAAAGAGACATCGAGGGAAAGGAAAACCCTTTCCTTTCCCTCAATGCCTCTCTCAGAGCACCCCCACCCCGCACGAAGGTGAAAAACTCACCTTCTCGCTTAGACGCGCTGGAAGCAAATGGCTTCCAGCGCGTCTTTCCCCCTTTCCATGAAATCAGCGCGCGATCGCGCGCTGACGTCATGGGGGGGGGGGGGGGGTGGGGGGGGGTGGGCGTGAAAGGGGAAGGGATTCCCCTTTCAGCCCTGGCCTGGGGGTGTTGGGGGGCGGCCCTCGGGGGAAGCGCTAGCGCTTCCCCCGACTGCCAGTCCCAGGAAGTAATGGTTACGTCCATGGCAGCGCCCGTGTGGCGCCATGGACGTAACCATTACGTCCCTGGCGGGGAAGGGGTTAAACTGATCAGGCAAATCATAGAGATAAATGAAAAATAAAAGGTGAGCTAAAATACAGCCCTGTTTCAAGTCATTCTATGTGGGAATCTTTTGAGATAAACCGGTAGCCCTGCTAGTGCAGGTGTTTTAATAAAAATTATTAATGAGTGTTCTTGTACTATGAGTAATGGCTTTGTGTAGAAAATGTAATAACCTAGAAAAATAATGCACGCATTTGAAAATGTTATCATGATGAGTGACCCCCAATGTTCACAAAGTATACATCCCTATCAATGGTTAACTAATATGAAATGTTGAGTATATGTTTGACCAATGTAGTAATATGTCATTTTAAGAGTTATGCATCATTTATGAGCTTTATTCATTGTAGGCCTTAACTTAGCGAAAGTATTGGCCTAATTGCCCAGCCTCATGTCAAGGTGTATTTAAAAACGTTTAATAAAAGGCTGTTCAGAGAGTTAAACTGTGATTTTCCACTGTACTGTCTAAATGTGCTCATAGCTAAGAGTCTTTCTCATGAGAACCGATTGCTAGGAAATGTTGTTCTTGCTAAATTGCAACATTATTAGTGTAATGTGTGTAAGACTGATTTGTTCAGGAGGAGAACAATGGAGACACTGACTGGAGTAAAAGCTGCAACAGTATTGTTACCTGATGAGCCGGATGATGAGGACATTACAAGAGAAGCCAATCAGCGACATGGTGAACGGAGTAGTGGTAGAATTAATAGATTTGAAGTTTTAGTTTTATTGGAAAAAGTGTGAACATGGGATCCCTTGACCAATAGGGACTTGGGAAATAGTTTTAGGGAATTTAACTTAACAGGACTGCACTGAGAAGTAACCAGCATTTTGCCATTTGCCATTGTGCAGTAGCCATTCTCTCTATTCTTCTTGAGGGTTTACCTCTATTCTTTTGAGTTGCTAAAGACTGTGTTTTCTGAACTTTGATGCTGAATCCTGATGTCTTGCTGACTGAATTGATGTCCTGCTGACGAAGACTGTCTTACCTTGCCGATCCAAATTGAGGAGAGGTATATGAATTCTAAATGTGACTTGGAATGTATGTTTGCTTTTCCTTTCTAGATATCAACTGCACTGATTTGATAGAGCCATAGATAGGTGTTTTCCAAATTTGTGTTTGCTAAATTGTTTTGCATAAAGCCAAACATGCTGATGCTATTCTGGTGTTAGTTAAGGTTCTCACTAATGAAATTTGATATACAGAATAACGTTTGATGTCTTTTCCTTGCTGAATCTAAATGCATGTGATATCATTTGCGCAATTGTTTTTGTTATTGATTTACACTGTAACCTTAGAATGTGCAGTAGTTCAAGCTTTGATTAGACTGCGTTTCTTTCGCCGATTTCGACAGCCAGTGTTGTTTCTGTATGTGTATCATGATTTTGAAATTATCTTACGTGACATTAGCATTGTTAACATAGGGAAATAAATATTCTAACTTTTACTAAACGTGTGGTCATTCATGACTGAGATGTCATAGTGTGTGACAATTATTGACTCCATTGATTATTAATGCTATTGATTATCATTGATGATATTTATTGATTATTGATCTGCCTGTACTGGATTCATGGTGGGAACATCTTAATTGTGAGTCAAAGGGTTAATCGACCTATTCGAGTCCCCCTGCAAGATTACTTATTAAGGTCAGACACGCTAACAGCCCCACCCATCATGACTTTGCATCAGAAAACAGCCTTTACAATGCAGTCATTACTATGAAATATCTGTACCACACATCCATTACAATGCATGTACCTTTACCACTGCATGCCTTTCCCACGTAAAATGTTACCACACATATGCATTCACCTTGCAAGCCTTTACAACAAAAATAGAAAATATAATTATTTTACAGGAAAGTGTAGAATTATCTATCTATCTATCTATCTATCTATCTATCTATCTATCTATCTATCTATCTATCTATCTATCTATCTATCTATCTATCTATCTATCTATCTATTTATCTATCTATCTATCTATCTATCTATCTATCTATCTATCTATCTATCTATCTATCTATCTATCAGCTCTGATTGACTGTCAATAGTTCAAACCAGGAACTGCTGGCAGCCATCTTGGGACCCGGCTTGAGTCGAGTCCCATAAAAAAGTGTAGAAAAACGAAAAGGGGTCTGGGTAGAGACACCCTGACTCCTTAGCTCTGATGTTGAGGTCCCAGAGGGACCCTGCCAAAGCTGTAAAGGATTTAAAAAAAAACACTTTTTGTCGTGAAATTGTGATGTCTTCGCAAATAAAAGTTCCCGTGCTTATTTTTTAATAAGGCTCTGGGGACAGCCACCTCCCTGGGCCCAAAATGAAATCCCATGCATGGGGGCCACCTGTGCCCCCCACAGCCCGGGGGACCACCAGCTCTTCAGGGCAAATGTTAAAAAAACAGATAGGGTGTCCGTTTTGGATCCCTGCAGCCCCGGGGGTCACCACCTCCCTGGGGGCTAAATTAGGTTCTGAATTTACCCACCAAAAAACAGAGAAATTCAGCAATCAATCAGAAATTTGTAAAGCCCACTGCTCCCCTGTGAGGGTCTTAAGGCACTAAGGTGGGGGGGGAGGTGCTGCTACTGCTCGTACACCCAGGTCTTGAGAAGGTAAGGAGGTCTTTGGTCTGACGCAGGTGAGTGGGAAGAGTGTTCTACGTGTTGGCAGCGAGGTGAGAGAATGATCTGCCACCAGTTGTGGTTCTGAGGATGCATGGGACGGTTCCGAAGGCGAGGTTGGCGGAGCAGAGATGCCGGGCCAGGGTGTAGAAGGAGAGCCGTCTGTTGAGGTATACCTCTTCAATATTCATGAGGTAGGTCGCAATTTGCGACCACATTGGGAATGGCAGCACTCACAGGAATGGTGGCCTGCTGGGGTCAGAAGATCACCATGTCTGTGACTGCTTTTATATAAAGCAGTATTTTATTTTTAAAATGCAGCCCGTTTGCCTTAAAGGAAAACGGAATGCATTTCAAAAACAAAAATGAAAACTTGTCATTTTTTCAGAGCAGGCAGTGATCGGTGGGACCACTGCCTGCTCTGAAAAAATGTTTTTGCATGCATTCTCAAAGGGGAAAGGGTCACATAGGGACCCCTTCCCTTTTGCGAATGGGCTAGCACCAATTTGAGACTGGTGCTAACTGCAATTGTTTTATGACTGCATTCAGGGTTACAACACAATCATACATCGGACTGCAACTCGCAATTAGGAAGGGAATTACCCTTCCTAATTGTGACTCACAAACCCTTTTTACGATTCAGTAAATAGATTACTGAATCGCAAAAATGGGTCTGTACATACCAAAATGCTTTTTTCTCATCGCAAAGGGCCTGATTCTGCAAATCAGGCCGCATGCAATGTGAAAAAAGGTATGTACATGTGGCCCTGTAACTCACGGCCTATGGTAACTATAACTTGCGCCCCGCCATGCAGTTTTTTCTTCAGTGATATGACTTCTAATGTTTCATTGATAATTTTATTGACATTATAAAAGTTGTCACGAGTGCTGTAATTTCGGGGGTAATGAGCAGTGCATGGCGATGGCACAAGTTATAGTTACCAGGTTACAGGGACATTATAGTTAGCCTCACATTTTAAACATACAAAACCATAGAAATGCACCTGCTTTATTTAGAGTTTTCTCAAGTAACTACTTATATGGTTGTTAAAGGTATTTGGGTGGCAAAAGTATTTTTAGGTTTTAGGGTGCCATACCCTTTGTTTTTTTCGATGAATTTCTAGTTTTTTTTAATGTTAAGTAAAATGCCGATTGCAATGTATGGTGGTGGTGGGGGGGGGTGAGGGTTGGATGCAGGGCCTGGCATTGTGCAGCCCCACTCAAGCTTGCTGCTCCTGCCACATCCTCCTTGCCATCCATTGTCTAAGTCCACACGCCTGCTCCCTCATTACAGCGATGTGTGGCCGTTGTTCTGCCACTGCTTTTCCCACTTGCCCGGAACAGGCAACTTCCTCCCCCATCCACCTTCTCCCTACCCTCTGTTGTCCAAGTCCAAGCACCAGCTCTCTCCCTCCTGCCTTGCCTGGTCCGATGTACTGCTAGCGCGTCAGACCTTAATAAGTAAACTTACAAGGGGACGTGAATAGGTCGATGAGCCTCTTGACTCGCAATTAAGAAGTTTTTACCATAGCTCCAGTACATAACTCAATAATCAATACACAATAATCAATAATCATTAGTAATCAATAAAATCAATAATCAATGAAGTCAGTAATTACCAACCACCATGACCTTTCAGTCATGAATAACCACACCTTTAGTAAAGGTTTAGAATGTTTATTTCCCTATATTAACAATGCTAAGGTTATGTAGATTAATCTCAAAATCAAATGAAACATATACAGAAACAATACTGGTTGTCCAAAGCGGCGGAAAAAATGCTATTTAATCAAAGCTTGAACTACAACACATTTTAAAGTTATGGTGCAAATCAAAAGCAGAGTTAGCTGCGTCAATGAGATGAAATACATGGAGTTAAGCAGAGGAATCCATCAAGCATTAGTCTCTTTTGTCATAAGTCAGAATCCTCAACTAACATCAGATTAGCATCAGCATTTGGGCTTCATGCAAAATAATTTAGTAACACCAATTTGGAAAACATCCAACTATGGTAGAGTCATAAACAAAAACAGCGCAGTTGGTACCTAGAAAGGAAAAGCAAATATGCATAATAATCACATTTCAATTTATACCTATCCTTGGTATGGGTCAGCAAAGCAGAATTAGTCTTCGTTCCTCAGGACATCAGTCGATCAGCAAGGCGGCAGGTCTCAGTAAGGAATATAGGGGCAAAGTCATTAAGCATTAAAGTAAAGCACGTCTCTAGTAAAGACGCATAAAAAAGTAATAACCTTTCGAACAGGAAAATGGGGCAGAATATCCCAGGATGTCGGAATGACTGTCTTCTTCAGAATGAGCGTTGTCATATCAAAGTCGCCTAAACTATCCCCTAATTCCCTATTGATCAATTAATCGTATGTTCAAACTCTGTCCAATAAAATTTCTATAGCAAATCTATGAATTCTATAATTTCTCCGTTCTCATATTTTTGATTGGTTAGTCTTGCGATGTCCTCATCATCTGGCTTGTCAAGTAACAATATTGTTGCAGCTTACACTCTAGTCAGTATCTTCATTGTTCTTGTCCTGGGAAAGTCAGTCACACACATTACACATAAAATGTTGCATTAGCAATAACATCATCTCCTAGCAGTCGGTTCTAACGAAAAGCTTCCAATTAAGCACATTTAAAGAATACAATAGATATTTCACAGTTTAATTCACTTGGTCAGCATTTTATATTAAACGCTAAGAAATACAGCTTTTATATGAGGCCTGGCAAAACAGGCCAAGACACTCGCTAAGTTAAGACCTACAATTAATAAAGCTAAAGCTTACTTTATAACCCTTAATATAACATATTACTGCATTAGTCTAACACATATTCAATATTTCATAAGTATTGATTATTAATTAATACATTTTGTTAACATTGGTGGCCATTCTTTGAGATCACATTTTCAAATACGTTCATTGTTTTTCTACGTTATTTCATTTTCTACATAAACTTATTATTCAAAATACATTAACACTCATTCATAATTCTTATTAAAACACCTGATCTAGCAGTACTGGCACTGACCTCCATTTAGCTTGAAGTCCCTGCTCACTCCTCCTGCCTTCTATTGCATACTTCTATGCCCTCCTGCTGATCCTCTGTGCTTGGCCTACTTCCTGTACCCTCCTTCCCCATGCCCTCCGATGTCTGTGTGCATGCCCTGCTCCCTCCTTTTTGATTACCATGTTCCATGAACCTGCCTCTGCCTCTCCTACCTGCTGTGAGTATTCCCTTGAGCTTACACTGCCCTTCCCACCTGCCTAGCATGATCAGATGGCTGCTGCCTGTCCCTTTCACCTCCAGCCTGCCTGTCCAAATTCCATGTCCCTATACCCTAACTGCTGTCCTTCACAGTCCATTTTGCTGCCAGTCCCTTTTGCCCTCCAAGCTCTGTTGTGCTGCAACTGCTCCTCCTGCCTGCCCTATGTGGTCTGTTGTGAAGCCCCTTTGCCTGTCCTCTTTTGTCTGTGTCTAGCCCCTACCCCTCCCTTCTGTCCTTCATGCTCATTTGTGAATGCCTCTGCCCCCTCCCTTTTGCCAACCATGGCTGCTGTTGTGCTGCCATTTACGCTCCCGCTTGCCATGCACAGCACCTTCTACCTGCCCTGTTGGTCAGCTTGCTGCCACTGACCCCCTCTCGTCTTCTCTCAATTGTCTGTGTGTATGCCATTATGGTCTCACTGTTGCCCTCCATGGTGTGTTGTGCTTCCAGTGCCCATCACATCTGACCTCCATGGTGAGCTTGGTGCTCATGCCCTGCCCGCTTGGCCCTGCCCTCCATTTTCCATGTGCAAGCTCCTTTCTCCTTCCCCTCCCACTGCCTTGTCTGGTCCGTTGTCGTGCCCCTTCCCCCACCCTCCTGCCTTTCATGTTCCATTACACTGCAACTGTCTCTCCTGTCTGTCCAGTATGGTCAGCTTGCTGCCCTTGCCTCTTTCCCCTCTGCTCTCTGTTGTTCATGTGCATGGCTCTGTCCCCTCCCTATTACTTTCCATCGTTCGTCGTGCTGCACTGCCATTCCGCTTGCCCTGTGAGATGTATTGTGTTGCTGCAACTCCTGAAGCCTGTAAGGTCAGTTTGGTGCCTCTACCCATCTCCCTCCTTCCCTCTGTGATCCAATGTACGATACTTGTCAAAGTTTTGAACTTGGTGAGAGGGCGATTGAAAAAAAAAAACTAGAGAATTAATTTTCCTCATTGATGCACCTAGAAAAAGAGGAGATTTTAGGCAGGAGACAAAAAAAAAGAACTTATGGGCTTAAAAAATCTGGTGTCTCCTGTCTGAATTGGGTCTGTTGGCATGTATTGTTTTAGTGCTGCGGCCTCTTCCTTCTGCTCTCAGTTGTCTGCTATATTGCCACAGCCTCTCTTGCCTGCCCTGAATGGTTGGGGTTGATTTGCTGCCCCTGTCCCCTTTTCCCCTGCCCTCCATGGTCCGTTGTGCTGCCACTGCTCCTCTGGGCTGCCTAGTATGGCCAACTTGTTGTCTCTGCACCCTCCTCCCTGCCCTCAATTATCCGAGTCCATGGCCCCGACCTCTGCCTCCCCACAGTATTCTAATGAACAACTAGATTGCTAATATTCCATACTTATTAGTGACATGACTAAATTCATCTTGATGTAATCAAAACTGTAAAACCTAAATCATTTCCTTTAGAAATTATAAAAATTAGAGGGTCCCATAGAAATTATGGTTAGTGCTCTAAAAAATATGAGGAAATATTTTCTGAGTTGAAATAGCAACAAAGCACTTTTAAGTTATTTGCTATCCAATTGATCAATTAATTATATGTTATACATGGGGAGAGGGTGTGACTTTACGGCCAGAGCTGCAGTCTTTGCAACTGGAGATCCAGGTTTGAGTTTTGGCGTCAGCTCGACATTCTGTGATTCTGGGCAAATCAGTTAATTGCTCCAAAATGAATGTATCCTTGTGTAATGTAACTGATGCTCATGTAAAACACTCCAATATCTCCAGGCCAAGTCAGCACTATATAAAACTGCAGAAAAATAAAAGAAAATTGTGCTTTGCACACTTCTGTCACTGGGTTATACTTGTGCTACATTTGGGTGATATTTGTGCTGCATTTGAGCACTTTTTCTCTGGTGGCCATCTTGGGGGACTTATTTGTAATAAAGATCCCTAATTTCCTCACTAACTGCAGTATCCTCAGTAGAAAATGCTTTCAGTTTTCCACTTAGATTCCATCAAAATGGCTTTCAGATGTGCCACACTTTTGGCATAAACCAGAATGTTAGCACTCTAGGGCCAATATTTATACCTTTCTTGCGCTGTATTTGCGTCATTTTGTGACACAAAAGTGCCACAAACTTACAAAAAACAATTATTATTGTATGTTTGTTCTGCTTTCACATCAAAAAAGTCGCAAATGCAGTGCAAAAAAAGTATAAATATGGGACAAGTTGCTCATTAGAACACTGTAGTAAAGCTGCTGATCAGCAGGGAGTTAACTGGCTGTCTGCTGCTGGTGTTGAAAGTGCATGATCCAGTCTGCATGTCAGAATGTTTTAACTGGTTGGGTGCAGCGAATAAGCTGGTCTCACTCTCGGCCACGGTCTCCATGTGCCAAGGACGAGACCAGCTCATCCTGCACCTGGTCCACAGGGGGAGCGCTAGCACTCCCCCCGTGGGCCTACCACCCCACTCCCATGGGCAGGGATTGAAGAGGAATCAGTTCCACTTACACCCCCCACCCCTCCTAGTGATGTCTGATGACGTCGTGCTCTGACCTCATCAGAGGCCGCCTCATCGCGATGTAACTTCAGGGTCGTGCCCCTGGAGGGCATTTTTAAGGCCTTTTCTGCCCCTCCACTGGGGTCAGATCATCCTATTTTAATTGGAAGCCACTAGACACCAAGGATAAAAAAAAAAATCTATTTTTTTTTAGGTGAGGAGCAACCCCTTAGGCAAGGGTCGCTCCCCTTGGGGGCAGATTGGCCTATTTCTATTAAGCCAATCTGCCCCCAAGGGGGGCAGAAACCACTAGGCACAGGGATTGTTTTCACGCAAGGGGAGCAACTCCTTAGGCAAGGGTCGCTCCCCTGGGGGGCAAATTTATTTTAAGCCATTTCTGCCCCTTTTTAGGGCAGATTGGCCTATTTTAATTAGGCTGATCAGCCCCCAAGGGGCGCAGAAACCACTAGGCAACAGGGATTTTTTATTTATTTTTCACAGATGGGGAGCGACCCCTTAGGCAAGGGTTGTTCCCCTGGGGGGGGGAATTTATTTGAGGCCATTTCTGTCTTCTTGGGGGCAGATCCGCCTACTTCTATTATACCACTCTGCCCCCAGCGGGGCAGAAACAACTTAGGCACCAGGGATAGGTGTGTGTGTGTTTTGTTTGTGGAGCAGCTCCTTGGGCAAGGGTCGCTCCCCTCGGGGGCACATTACTCTTCGCCATTTCTGCCCCCCCTGGGGGCATATTGGTCTATTTTTGTAAGGCCCATCTGCATTCATGAGGGCAGAAAGCCCACCAGACACCAGGGAAAGTTTTTTCACAAAAAAAAGAGGGTGGGGGTATGACCATACCACTGATCCACTCCCCGGAGGGGCAAAAGACCTACTTGATGCTTAGGAATGAAAAACAAAATAGTCTGCTTGTGGTTACCACCCAGTATGGGCATGGCTAAGCCCCCACTCCAACTGAAGGGGATAACAGTCTTTCAGCTCTACCCCTGCACACTAAAAGATCTTATCCCGACGGCAAGCAAGAGGACATTTGATTATATTGGGTTTTGGTTTAACATTTGGGCCATGAGAGCTGGGCTAACTCTCAAAATTGTTCCACTTGGAATGGTGAGGGCTTCACTTTTTGGAATTTCGGATGCTGCCATGTAGAAAAATGTATGAGACCTAGACACATCTTAAAACTAAACATCTGGGTGAGTCCAGGGTGGTGTGCTTCACATGCACCCGCACCATTTTCTTACCCACAATGGCCTACAAACCTCCAACTTTGCTTGAAATAACACATTTTTCCCACATTTTTGTGATGGAACCTTCAAGAATCTGCAGGAATCCACAAAATTCCTGTTATCACACTTTATTTTTGTGACCCTAAACAGATTTATTCCAAGGTACAAAAAACACAATCTGTGCAACAAGATCTACCTTCCTGCTAAATTTGGTGTATTTCGGTTCAGTAGTTTGGGCTGTTGGCATGTCCAAAGACCTTATGGAAAAATGAATGGGGAAAATGCATTTTAGGACCCACCTTTTTCTTAGCCCCCACTTGAGGGATCACCCTGAAACGTTCAGCACAGCAGCTGAAGTGACCAAAATATAGGTTTTTAAAATTATGTGAAGACTCATCAAGCGCCACCAAAGTTATTGGCAAAACAAAAAACACTCTTGCTACGAAAACCATGAACTAACTAAAACTACCTACTGGCGATCCGATCACCAGCAGAGATATATATATATATATATATATATATATATATATATATATACATGAAGGGTTTAATTTATCTGCAAAATACTTACATTTTTGTTGTAAAGGCATGTGCGGTAAAGGCATATTCATGGTCAAATTTTACATGGTAAAGCCCTGCTTCGTATATGTGTTGCAATGGACGATATGAAGACATGCATGATAATAGAATGCGTGGTTCCGTCATGCAACCCTTTGCACCATGTGGACAAGTGTAATGCAATAATCAATCTCAATAGATTGGTTAGTATCCTAAGCCTAACCAATTTCTTTCAAATTGCAGGTGTAGCGACCCTATCAAACTCAGCTTAAAAGTGAATAAAGTGTGGAATATAAGATTTGTGATTGGAACACCACATATTTATCAACTAGAATTTGGATTAATGCTATATTGTCAGTTACTGAGTGCTAAGTTCTGAACCTCATTTGAACTTGAGGAATTACTGAAATCGAAAATGCCCACTTCTCTAGGTGATCTAAGATACTTGTTACAAATATCTTCCCCATGGGGCCTTGTGTAGCGAATTGATGGTAATTGCTTGGTAAGGAGCTGAACCCCTTTTTATGAAGGGGAACAACTATGCTCCCAGACCAGGAATACGGGATTAGGCCATATTCAATGTAAAATGTGCTCCAAGTTACAATATTGTCCTTCAAGACTTTTACTGGAATTCTATCAGTATTCATCACTGCAAAGGATCTAGCATTTTTAATAAATATCTCAATCTGCTTTGATATGGGGGCTATTATACTCTGAGCATACACATTGTGCATTTGAGAAGACGTTTGAGATTACAGGCATAACGTTTGAGGAAATAATCTCACCACTATGAGGGAGGGATGGAAATTTCAGAGGGCAAATCTGCTGTAAGACTACAAAAGGATTTATGATTTTTCTACAGTGCAGCCAAGTGGGGGTCCAACTAATTTTGATCAGCTATTTCTTTGTTGAAATTAAAACACACTTTTTTCCTTTTCTTTCTAAGTGCTTGCGTTTCTTTACTCTTAATTATGGTGGATTGAATGTATTACAATCTTATTAGTTTATTTATTTTTCATGAAAAATCCCTATCTTTTAAGCCTTTTTGCATTGCAGACCTCTTCTTGAGAAGTTTGCTGGATTTCTGTATCGTGAAAACAACTGTTAACAATTGTTCTTCAAATTCTTAAATATGATGACCTTCTTTTGGCAAAGCAAAGTCCCTTTGGTAAACAGAATTTTATTCATTTTAGTAATGGAATTAAAATACCAAAATATCTGATTAACAACTGGATCAATCACTGCAGTACAATTTCCTGCACTTAGTGACCAGAATGAGCTCTGGCAAACTTTAACTCAAGGATTAAATTAATTATCTTGTGGTCACTACCATGGAAGAATAGAACCAGAAGTTGTGAAAATGTACTAAAAAGGTCATAACTAGAGGTAGTACAATCAATTATTCTAGATCCAAAGGCACATCTTCATGTAAACGAAGCAGATATGTTCTTGTTAACTCTTCAATTTAGGATCACCCCGTTTATAACCAGCAAACAACCTCAAAGGATCCTACCACATTTGACTAACAATTGTTGAGATGGAACTGATATATCAGGAATAGTCCATGCTTCTTCAAGATCATTGTTTCTTTGGGCTTGAAGGACACATTCAGTATCTTGGCATAAAAATCGCCCATCATCACTACCTGATAATTTTGTTCATACTCCAAGAAAGAGTCAATGTGATAAAAGATCTCCAGTAGCAATTAATTATATTGCAGAGCAGGAGAAACATAAATATTAAACAATAATAGAACATTTGACTGTGGGTAATGTGTCTTTGATATTTTGATCTTAATGCACTGAACACTGTTCCTAGGAAAATGGCTAACTATAAAGCGTACATAAAATCTATGGGAAGTAAAATAGCAAGGCCTCCTTTGGCATGACCTTCCTTTGCCTTCTGCTCCAGGACATCCACTACATAAGAGTAGTCCATATTAAATTTGGTTAAAGACCAGAGGGCTAACTTTGGCCAGTTTTACAGGGTGCTAGTGCCTCCATGCACCAAACTGGCATAATTTGCTAATGCGGCTCAATGAGACAAAAATCGCTGCGCCATATTTACAAAGTTGTGCAATGCATGCATTGCACCACATTGTGACCCCCCTTGTGCCACATTATGCCTGCACCAGCATAATGTATGCAAGGGGGACATTCCAGCATTAGGAGACCCCCAAATATGGCACTATGAAATCTACAAGATTTCATTGAGCCATTTTGGTGTCATTTTTAATACCTGCTCAAAGCAGGTGTTAGGGGGATGCGCCCATTAAAATCAATGGGCCTTCTTGCACTTTTCTCCACTAGCGTCAAGATTTTTGACGATAGTGGAGCAGTGCATAGGACTTCAATCTAGACTCTTGATTTGGACTCCCATTGAGGGAAGATGAAGAACTTATGATATGTACATCAAAACCATTTTTGTAAAGAATATCACAGTGCGGCAAGATTACAGAGAGTATCAAACTAGAGCAAAATTCAACCGTTACTATGGAAAAGTTGTTTTTTCTTTTAAAGGATACCAGTTTAAATTGAGGTGAGGAATGCAAGTTTTGAGTAATTGCCTAATTCTTCATCTATTGATTGGATTTTTACCATTTGAAAACAAGGTATGTAATTGCCATCTCAGTAGTGGAAGGAGGAGACTTAAGAGTTGACTGCTGCAAGAAGTGTACTAATATTAGAACATATTACAATGGGTGCACCAGACTTAAGCAAACCTCCGGGTTATATTAGATCAATATTACTTACAAAAGCATGTGGATTTAACATAGTATGCAACCTTTCAGAATTTGAGAAGTTAGTAGCCTGTAATCCCTGTGCCTCAGCAGCAGAGGTGTGCTGGGGAGGGGATTCACAATGATGGCATGATTTGCGATACATCTTTTGTTTTTAGCCTAAGAATCAAATCTTATTTTTGAGGAGCTTTTTCTGATTATCCTGAAAATTGCTTTTCTTATTTTAGATCTTATCCTCTTCTTTATTACATTATCTGCTCATACCGTGGTTGTAGTTGCAACTGTAAAAACAGATGTAACAATGGCCAGATACTCATTATCAATAGAACTTTTGCATTTATTGAATGTGGGAAAGTAGGGTGGTTGAACTAATTTATGGGGGTGCTCCTGATCTTCCGACATCTCAGAAAATAATTTCTGTAATGAATATACAATCCCCGTCACCTTTTCCATTTTTTGACATGATTTAATTTTACCAATTGAGTAAAATTTGAGTCATGTGAGATCTTTTTGTACATTCCAATTCAGATTTATTCTATTTTATCTTTGACTAAATAAGTAACATTTTCTTCACATGCTTTATTGATTTTGTTTTGATTGAGGATGAGCTATTTAAAGATGGTAAAGAATTTAACACTGCTTGCTGGATTTCAAAATTGTGATCAGAATTAGTGAATAACTTCTCCTTCAACATAACAATTAATTCAAGTATTCTTTGTAATGCTGCATAGCTTCAGAAATATAAACATAGTCGCCTGTGGTTTGGGAAAAAGGAATGAGTGGGAAGTCAGATGATTAAGATAGATCTTCTGAGGTCTCTGATCCATTACTTGGCATGCTGTTGAAAAGCTCAATTGTCTGTTTTGTAAATGTAACCCAATTTGCTCTAAATAGCTGACTGAGCTCTACCTGGGGTAGAGTAAAATCCAAAGGTGTTGCACGGGAAGCTAAGACCTTTGTAACAATAAACTGACCATGGAAAGTAGCCGGCTGATCTGAATTGCAGCCACTGATTTCAGGAGGAACATTAGTCGGTGGAGTGATCGTATTTTCCACAGAAAATTTGCTACCTTGCTGATCGATGTAAGTATTGTGAGCACTACAAGTAATATCTCTTCCTTGGTGAGTCTGGGATATTTTAGAGTAAAATTCAGGAATAGGTGGAAGCCCTTCGAATGAGCCAATTATAGAGATTTGTTCTCCCTCCGTTTACAGAATAAAGTTCTCCTTGTTTTCTTAACAAGATAGTAGGATATCTTAATTTCTTTATTTTTCTTATTAGTCCTTAATTTTTTTTAATTTTAACTTGGAAAAAAAGAAAAAAAAATAGATACAAATAAAATTCGAAAACATTATAAAAAGAGTCACGTATAACTTTAAGGACCACTCACCTCTTCCTAGACTAATGTTCACCACCCCCTCCAGGTAGGCAAAATGAGTAGTTTAAATTCTTGAAACTCAATTCTTTGCACAGGTTTCCTATAAAAAATGGATTTGAGTGCAAAGCATTTAGACAATGAGAATTATTGGCAGATGAATATAACTTTCACAGTTTGCACGATAGGAACGGTTACCTCGTGCTAGTTAAAAAACATTGCCTGCACTGTGAGTCACTGTCTTGACCAGGGCCATGCCCCCCTAAGGGGCTAGATAGCTGAGCAACACTGGAGAAGCTAGACAGTACAGAAAGCACGGCAAGGTAATAACTGGTGCTGAAAACACAACAACGCATCTTTCAGCCATTTTCCCCCTTCCTTTATGGGATGGAAGCAGCAAGGAGGCAATGAGCACCAGCAAAGCAAACAGCACACCCTCTGTTCCCTTCACTGTCCTTCCATTGTGCATTCTACACCCTGCCTCCTGCTACCAGCAAATTGTGGGAAAGCACCTGATAGCAAGGAAGTTGTTACCAATACTTTCAACCATGCATTGAATAGGCTTTAGCTCTCCCCAGCAGGAGTATTTCTCTCATCTGGCGCAGTTAGCTGTTGAGGTGCTTTAATCCACCTTCCATTGCACAGATTGATTTATCATTTTACACTTAAAAAGTTCCCTCAATTGTTACACATTCATGTCTTCAAGTTATACGTGTGTTGTATACACAAACACAATTCTCTTTATTCCTTTTTTAACAAAGTTAATCTTTTTAGTTCTGGCTTGACAGTACAACTATCTGTAAGAACGTTTGTTATCAATTCGCTATACAAAGACCAGCCTTTTACTCTAAGCAAAGAAGTATTATTCTCTCACCTTATCCTGCTGGCTGTTTTCTGTATCATTCTGCCTTCAATAAAGTGCTTCCTTTGAAATGCATGAGGGATTACTTTTATGTTTAAAAAGTATAATCATTCATCGAATTCATCTCTTTATTTCCTGCATGCAAAAGGTTGTTGCTGATACATATGGCATATTCTCATCATTGATGGGCAATGGGCTATGGCCACAGCATGATCAGGTTGGACACCAAAAACGATGCACCTTCTCTCCTATGTTACTTCTTATGTTGTAGAACCCATCTTTGCTAACATAAGTGGTTTTAACTATGATGATAATCAAATGAATATGTCTGTACGTATGAAGCTTTATATTTTACATCCCCGTATTTTATATGGCACATTTCTTTTATGAAGTACATTCCTTAGTCAGATACAGAAATGTAGTTTTTTTGTATAACAATGGAATCTATTATTCCTACCTTGATGAGACAGATATGACTCAAATATGGTAATGTTAAAGTCTTTATATATGAATGTAATATTTTTTACAATCAACTCCTTCAGCATTTTATAGAGTTTATATTTCTTGAGACAAAGTAAAAAATTCCAAATTAAAGGAAGTAATTTCTAGATTATTATTCTGTTCATAATGATTTTTGTCATAGGCAAGCATCATGTTGGAAAGCAACAGATAATATCACAGCATATCCTCTTTGAAGATGTAATGATAAATGTTTTTAATGTATTTTTTTTAAAGAATTTATTTCACTAACTAAACTAGCAACTTTTATGTCCTTCCCAATGTTTTTTAATTTATGCAGACATTTCACACTTTCATTCACTTACAGCTTTGTAAAAAAGTAAGTTCTTAAAATAATCTTTTGGTAGATCAGAACTGTTAATATAAATAACAGATATGTGTTCTGAACGTTTTGTAATAATAAGGGGTTTTGTGGATTAATCAACCTCTCAAATGATGTTTTAATGTGCCTTTTGTTAGAATGCTTTTAGTTTTGCAGATTCATTTAGGAACAATTACTCTAAATTGTCCATAATCATGGGGTGAGTTAAATATTACTAGGAAAAATATAGTGTGCAATTACAAATTTTTAAAATAGCTTAACTTATATTTCAAAGTGTTACACAAATAAAGCACTCTAAGGAAGAACAAAAGTAATAGATTTATATTCAAACATGTATTAATAGGGGAATATGATTTGACTGCTTCATGCTCATTAAAGAGAGAGATTACATTTGGTTAAAAATTAATTACTCATCTTGTGCATACAATACAGCACAACTCAATTATTTGTCTTTAATATAGTGTCATTTACATTGAGCTCACTATAAACCATCTAAACTGAGAATTATAGTGATTGTTGGTTATGCACTTCATCAGAGAGTAGTCTGATGAATATGTGTTTCACGTTAGATCCAGACTATTTATTTTTTAGTACTAAGGGTCCTTTTTTTCTAATATATAGTTATTGGTAGTTCGTTTAATGAATTGTCTTCTTTTCCTCTGAAAGTCATTTTTGTTAACCTAATGCTAGTTTGTATATTTCAGAAATGTACCCAAATAGGACAAAATGATTGTAATTTACGTTTCAAACATAGATGTGTTGGGACATAGATAATAACTACAAGTCTAGCTATCAAATGTGATTTATTGTGGCTACCTTTGACGAGTTTCCTCATTAAATGATCATACCAATTTAATTTACAAGTGTGTGATTAAGAAGTTCATAAATGTACTTGATCCTATTTTTTATATTGTTAACAAATTTATCTATTCATCCTTTCTTATTGATTATACATAAACTCTCTGTTTATATCTTGTATGAGTAAGTAATATATTTTAACTATTTAAGCAGTAATTAATGTTAATAATCACATTTTACAGAATATGTACTTAGATCAATTAGATTCCGTCACTTTGTCACTGCCAACAGTCCTTTATTCCCATTTTTATATAAATGGTCAAATGTAGAACAGAGTTAGTATTGGCATGTTTCTATTACATACTTTTGTAGTGAGTTGTTATTGTCCTATTTACATATATTTCAATGTATTGAACTGTATTGTTGATTGTTCACAGGCCTATCACATCTTAATATCATATGACATGATTTATTAAAACTCTCTTTAGTGCCTGGCGGATACACCTTCTATGTTTGTAATCCCCAGACAGCACATCAGTAAACTCCTCAGCATTGTCTTCACTAGTCATTATTACATTAAAAGAACCAATTTCCTTCAGCAGGAAATATCAGCACTTGTGCAGCCTCCATTGACGAAATACAAAGTAAGTATTTATTTTCAGACACATTTTTTTCAAAGTAAAATGTGCTTATTGACAACATATTTAATATTACTTGTTATGTGTCTGAAATTGTGTGCAGTTATTTTACCCCCTAACTGGCCCAAATGCCAGAAAACTACATTATATAGGTTTAGAACCAGAATGTACATGAGTCCATCATTACTACATCTAGATTAAAATCCAGTTGTAGTTTTAGAGATTCACAATTGTATTTAAAAAAAAAGACTCTCTCATGCTTCCTAAAGCCAAAGGAATGGAAATCAAACACATTATTTTAGAAGAATATTATGTTATCAGCTGACATTCAAAACCACAGTAGAAAACTAGATGCTATATGACTTTATTAATTGCACATCATTTGTGTCCAATGTCTGAAACTGCAAAATTAAATTTTATATTTTTTTATATTTAGATTAAACACATTTTATCTGTATGTGTATCTATATATTATATGCAAGGGGCGGAGAGGGATGCTCATGCTAATTCAGGCTACTTAGAGGAGCAATTGTTCAAGAAATGTGGGAGAAACAAACGTTATCTTGTGTGGTTAATATCAGGACATATATGAAAACGTCAGCTGTAATGGTACCAAAAGTGTCACTATATCAAACTTTTTTTGGTTATCAATTATTGTCACAAAATACTCAAGTACATAGCAATACACATGGCTGTACTAATGATTAATCATTACTAATGTGCAGGTTTAATGTCGAAGGTATGATCAAAACCTCATTCAATTATTTAAAAGTGAAAAATCATAAATTGCATCTATTAAATGTTTCCTCTCCCACTTCCATACCCCTATTCTGCCTTTTTAACTAAATCTTTTCCCTTCCAACCTATCTGCCCCCGATTCTTCTGAGATTTCCTTGGTTTGTTCGTTTCTGATGATAGTCCTATTGAGCTTGTATTTGGAACCTTACAAGAGGATGATTCTGATGGCGGTACTGAGACAAATAGTTTCCTGGCCTGGAGTTCAATATGCTAACTCATTGTATTTTGAGTCCGCTTGTCATGCTTTGCTTCCAATGAACTATTTCGACTAAAACAGCTGAAATGAATGATTTGTACCTGAAAAATCCTAGATTGGATACTGTCTATAACGACATGGATGGTATTGAGTGGTCAATGCAGATGATGGGCAGTGTGACTGGACCATTCTTTCTCCAAACTTCTGCCCATTCAGATGCTGAAGCCCTTCGTAATTAGTTTGTCTTGTAAGTTAGTAAAGTGTTACAATTACTTATTGGCTTCACATATTCATTACAGTAACTTACCCACCTTTCTCAAATGGGAAGGTAAGTACGATGACCATGAAGTGATACCAAACATTTCGCAGTTTCATGGCAATTCCTAGTCCTGTTCTGAAAATCCCACAAATAATAGTCACAGGATTTATTTGGAAAAGAAACCTTACAGAAAAATAGTAGAATGTTTTATAATTTTAAATAAAAATAGTAAGCTGACCTTTCATATTTTTAAAAGCCCATCAATAAAGAAATCATTGTTAACTGATTAGATATGTTGGTCGGATTAGCATACATCAACAATTTTGGAGTCCTTATCCATCAAAGGATTATGGATACCCAGAGAGGATAGTACAATTTAGCAGTGGAAGATAATTTAGGAAGATAACACTAAAAACATTCAATGACTCCACACACCTTTTATGTAGAATTGAAATGGTGTCTTGCGTTTCCCATGGCAGATACATAGGCCCATATTTATACTTTTTGACGCTAAACTGCGCTAACGCAGTTTAGCGTCAAAAAATTTTGCGCCGTCTAACGCCATTCTGAAGCGCCATGCGGGCGCCGTATTTATGGAATGGCGTTAGACGGCGCAATCAGACCGGCGCTGCCTGGTGTGTGTGGAAAAAAACCACGTAGACCAGGCAGCTCCGGCGTTGGGAAAAAATGACGTTAGGGCGTCTTAAAATGGCACAAGTCAGGTTGACGCTAAAAAATCGTCTTAACCCGATTTGCGCCATTTTTTCGACGCCCAGACGCCATTTCATGACTCCTGTCTTAGTAAAGACAGGAGTCATGCCCCCTTGCCCAATGGCCATGCCCAGGGGACTTGTGTCCCCTGGGCATGGTCATTGGGCATAGTGGCATGTAGGGGGGCACAAATAAGGCCCCCCTATGCCACCAAAAAAATAAAAATATAAAAAAAATTATACTTACCTGAACTTACCTGTACTTCACTGGGATGGGTCCCTCCATCCTTGGGTGTCCTCCTGGGGTGGGCAGGGGTGGCAGGGGGGGTCCCTGGGGGCAGGGGAGGGCACCTGTGGGCTCATTCTGAGCCCACAGGTCCCTTAACGCCTACCCTGACCCAGGCGTTAAATTCAGGCGCAAATGCGGGTTTTTTTGACCCGCCACCTCCCGGGCGTGATTTTTGCCCGGGAGTATAAATACGACGCATTTGCGTCGCCGTCATTTTTTTAGACGGGAACGCCTTCCTTGCATCTCATTAACGCAAGGAAGGCGTTCCCGCTAAAAAATGACGCTCTTTCTTCATACTTTGGCGCTAGACGCGTCTAACGCCAAAGTATAAATATGGCGTTAGTTTTGCGCCGAATTTGCGTAGAAAAAAACGACGCTAATTCGGCGCAAACGGAGTATAAATACGGGCCATAGAGACCAGTATGAAACACTCATGATTCTTTGCAAAATGCATTAGAAGCTTAGCTGCAGGCTCCTGATTTACACCCACTGAGCCATTTGTTTGGCTTGCGTACAACCATTAAACCCCTTGTTTGAACAGAGAACACAATTATCACTTGAATAGCTTCAAATGTAGCTTGATATGCCTCAGTCAATATGTGGCATGACAAATACCGTGAAATGTAGACTTTTTCACGATTTAAGGAAGTCTTCTAAATATATTCAGCTTATGTATTTATTTTTATAAACCACTTAAGCTGACAGGAGGACACCACAAAGCACCAAAACACATCAAGTAAAGGTGGAGGTAAGCTTTCAAAAGGATTCATTCATTGTAGAGATGAAATGGGGGAGAGTCTCAGAGGGATGAGTTTTGGTAAAGCAGACTTTTTCACCACACTGTTTCAGCATATGCATGATCAGTGTGAGACAGACGAGGAAGACTGATCTTTGCCATCTGGTCACGTGATATTGAGTGAATAGTTTGGATAGATAGCTCAGGTTTATGATTTGATTTGTTTACCAGACGCCGAGTTTTGCAGGCAATCTTTTGTTTGATGGGTAGCCAATGGAATGATTTTAAAGAAGGGGCATGTTGTTTGTAAATTGCCTAGTGGTTCTGCTGGGAGACTCCAAGACATGCCATTGCATTATTCTATAAATGTGCATGTAAACATTGAGTTCTTGTTACTCATAATCAGAAAAATATCTCATTTACTTTACATCCATGGTGTACGCAAGTTTAAATTGATCTCAAGCTCAAACAGTGTGATTTATAGATCATTGTCTTTATACATTGAAAGGTGCTCTTTTCATGCGCAGGGTGTAGCCTCCCTAGGAGTCTGCTTACAGCGAATCCTGCTGCGAATCATGAAAAGGCAGTGTACAAAAGTCCTTACTCTCTTACTTTAATGTCGTAAGTCCCATTTTAATTTTCTTTGGAAACAGGTTTGTTTCTGATTTATAGAATAATTTAGGATTCTCATTAATAAAGTCTGAACATACAATACAAATCAAGACGAATGAATTGATTTAATAGTTAGAACAACTAAAAACATACACATTTCTCAAACATGAATGCTACGACCTCAATTATTGCCTTCTGGTTGCAATGTTTCCATTTATGTCTACTCCGTAGAACACCTTGGATGATCATGGACTTTATTTAGAGTTTGGCAGATGAGATACTCTGTTACAAACTTAGTGCCATCCACCGTATTATAAGTGCATTATAGGTAATAGCACGTGTAATATGGTGGGTGGGATAACCTCTGTGTTTTTATGGAGTATCCCCTCTAAATAAGGCCCTAATTGTTAAGCATATGTTTTTATGACTGCACTGTCACTATTAGTAATCTTGGAATGAAAAGAGGATACATAAAAAATAAATGCTTGTTGAAAAAACAACATGGTCCACTGTTGTGAGTTGCTGGGAAATCATTTAAAGGACCCATCTATATTCAGTAGAGATGGGGGAATCCTTCGAATTCATGTGACACTATTAGACCTTATATGATAAACACTGAAAGCATTTGGAACTGTATGATAATGTAAAGCAAATTTCTATACCATCTGAATAATGAAACATGTAAATATTTTCAGTTATTCTTGTCTCATAGCATTGGCGCTAAAACTTTTCTTACAGTACAGTCAATGGTAAAAAGCCTGGAAAAGATTTTTGTGGCTTATTTGGAGATAGTTAAAAAGAAAAAAAAAACATAGACATAGATTTATGAGAAAATGACTGAGCGGGATGCTGTGGCCAAATTTGGCAGCGCCACACTCTGTCATTTTCAAAACACAGGATTGTGCCATATTTGATAGGATACGGGGCACCGCTGTATTGCCCCTGAGCTAATTTTGCTGCAGAGTCTCAACGCATTAACCCTTGTGCCATGGTGGAAGATGGCTGCGCTGTGGGGCAGATTGCTTTTGTGCAGGAAGGAATACCTTCCTGCACAAAAACAATATTCAATGCCCTTTTGCTCTTTCTATGTGTGCTGCAGATTGCACTAAAAGTGACGCACCAGTGGTGATAGGGCCTTGTAAATCTGTCCCATAATTTCTAAAAATTAATATTTGCATGTCAGTTCATCAAATAAAAAGAAAGAAAATGTAATTCCATTTAGTACTTCGCAAATAGATGGCCTGTCTTGGAAACGTTTCCATGTTATTTAAATTCAAAGACGTGCTTTAATTTTGTTCATGCAATCTTTTTAACTTTAATTTTTTTAAGTAAATGTTTTGATTAAGTCTTACATTTTTACCAAGTTTTTCGACAGACTCCGTTATCAAACTATTTCAATGAGATGGTGGTTGGGGGAAAAACACGCCTGGGCTCTACGGTAGTCTTCCAGAGTGCACATCCAAGAATGGAGCTCGTTCTGTCACCCATCATTGATTTTGTTAAAGGGTAGATTTTCATTGATTATTCGTCAATAATTTCCAGCCAATAATTTGAATCTTGCTGGTCTGACATATGTAAAGTACCGAAGTGCCAGAAGCTGATGTTTGCGAAATTGATCTGTTACTAACGCCCGATTTTGGGTAGTAGCTGAACTATAGAAGGAAAGTTGTCATCTTGGGACAGCTTCCAATTTCATAATCATTTTGAGTGGTCTCGGGGGTGGGGAGGAGTGAACAGGCGGTAGTCCATGTTTCATTCAAATTAAACATTTTGTATTAAACCTGAAGATGCTCCTTTAAGGGCAGCAGAAGGATTTACAAAATATACACTTTGGAGGACTGGAACGCAATAATGGAGGTTTGTTGTCCCTCGCAGGTCTCCATCACAGGCAATACTGGGATATACGGAACACTTCCTAATTAATATTTTTTAGGGAGGAGGTTTTGGAAAATCTGGAGAATCCATACTTCGTGATGCAACTCATTTTAGAGATATATGTCACAATCAGATTCAAAAGGTCATCATTTTCAATCTCGGCATTGCCTACTCAGCCTTCCATCCTTCTGTGGCTGATATATTTAGCAGCGTTAAGTCAGGACTTACAATGATTAGAAACTGCAGGAGTACAGTATGAAGTGGTACATGAAAAGCAAACTATCACCAATAAGACAACGTGGGCAATAATGTCTGTGAATACTCGTTCATTTTGTCCTAAATCATAATGAGGGTGCCTCTGCTTCAGCTGACTATCCGACATAAGAAGGTGAAGTTTGTTATTGACATGTTCAACCAAAAATAAATTACAAGTGATACGATGTTTAGAATAAAGTGACATTTGATGCAAGAATGTACGTTCGCAATAGAGCACATTGGGACAGATTTAAGGGAAAATGACGGTGCGCGTCGCCGGGCCAAACTTGGCAGCGCTGCACACTGTCATTTTCACAACGCAGGGATGCGCCGTATTTAATAGAATATGTCACACAACTGTGATTCCCCCTGCGTCGGTCCTGAATTTGCTGAATGTGCCAACGCAGCCACCCTTGCACCATTATGCCACGATGGCTGCATTGAACAGGAGATTGTTTTTGTGAAGGAAGGAACACCTTCCTGCATAAAAACAATCTTAAATGGCGATTTGCTCTTTCTCTGTGTGCTGCAGGAAGCAGCACACATAGAAAGAGCAAAAGACGAGGAGAAAGGAAAGCATTTCTCCTAGTTTTGCCCTGCCACGTGGCGTTAGATTTTGGCACTGCCTCACGTTTACGAAAACTCGTAAATCTGGGCAGCATCAAAATTCAATGAGTGTTGCTCTGGCACACCCACAGCAACACCCATTGCATGCCCCGTCCACAGAAACTGCTAGGTGTGAAGGTGCTGTCTTTACAAGGTGTCGTTAACCCACAAAAAAGTGGTATAACGGCACATTCTAAAAACGGTGCAGTGCATAGCTTCACCGGTGCGTCACTAAAAGTGATGCTCTGGTGGAGCTAGGGGCTCTTAAATATGCCCCATAGTCTCTGATCATTTCTGAAATATACATTTAACACATCTAGTAGGGCTACCCTGTATAAAAGACTGCTAAGCCCAGCTTTGCGATATAAATAGCATTTTTCTTACAACAACATTTTAAAATGTTTTGTAGTAATTTAACATGACATTTTTGTATAAGCTTGCTTTTAGAATAGAAGCCGCAGATGTGCTCTACACTAACGAGTTTGGATTTATCAGGTTAAATGTCAAGATGTGAGATGAGGGCGCTTGGAGAAAAATGAGCGTTCTCATTGATTAGGGCTGGGCGGTCTCGCTGTAATAAATGAGGCTTTTCACAATCCAAAATAGCTTATATTACCGCCTACATTTTTCCCAAATAGATATCATATAAAATTTGTTGACATAGAACTTTCTATTCTTTTTCATAAACGAATACTGTATAATATAGCTCTGTTCTTGTGCAGATGTACGTTTTGCATTGACTTTTGCACCCACTGATCAGTGCAAATTCTTCAGCAGGTGGATGAATAAATGTCTTTTCACCAGCCATCAGTGCAAATGTTGTTGTCTTTATCAGTAGGTGCATACATCAATGTTAATAAAAATCGATTAACCTTCAGACATTTTTGTGGGAAACTGGCATCCTGTTACAGTACCCTTCCCACTTTCTGCCTGGTTTCTGGATACAAGTTGGACTGAGGTGCACTGGGGTCCTGCTAACTAGGTCCCCAGTGCCAGTGTTCTTTCCCTAAAATTGCAAAAGTAGCGATACAATTGGCAGCACCTTCAGTTGCCAATATAAGTCCCTAGTAATTGATACTTAGGTACACAGGGCATGTGGTACTAAGGGTACACCCCTGATGGCAGCAGCACAGATTGTGCCACCCTCATTGGCCATGTATCCAGATGACCCCAGCACTGTCAATCCAGGCTGAGTGTACTGGTGCAATCCTAAAATGCAAATTCGACATGGCACACAACCTATGCGTCCTGTCCAGTACACACTGCGTGCAACATAGTTAAGCCACCCCTCTGGGAGTCTTCCAGTCCTAAGGCAGGTGCAATATACCGCATGTGTGGGCATAGATGCTTGAGCAATATGCCCCTACTGTGTACTTGACAAACTTGGCACAAAATAAGTGAACAGAGCGGCCATTTTTAATACATGTGCTGGACACTGGTCAGTACGAGTTTCACAGCTACCTGGTGGCTACTCTGAACCCTGGGTTGTTTGGTATCAAACAACTCAGAATGATAAATCCATTCTGATACCAGTACTGGATTTAGTGCAAAATGTACCCGGAGGCCACCTTAGAGATGACCCCTGCAAAGCTAACTAACACTGGCATGGTTGCTGGCTGGTCATAACCAGCCTGCCAACACCAGACACGATTCTGGAACCCTGGGGTGAGAGCTCCTGTTCTCTGGGTCCCTGAACAATGACTGGGTGAAGGTATCACACCTCCTTCCTCAGGAATGGGCACTGCCCTGCTAATGAGCTTCAAATAACTTACTGTTTTGCAAATTTAACCCCCAGGCCTCCTGCTAGCAGCAGATGACCGACCTGTTGCAAACCCCCACTTTTGGTGGGAGTAACTGTGGGAAAAGAAAACAAAGGAGAGGAGGAGTGGTCAGCCCCAGCTTGTACCACCCCTAAGATGTTGCATAAGAGATGAGCCCTCCATTTCATTTTCGTCCATCTTGCATGGAAGGAAAAGAGTCAGTCAGGTATCGGGAAGTGACCTCTGCCGAGAGGAAGTGGTCACTTAGTGGGTGTAGCCACCCTAAGGTAGATTACATATTGGTCACTGCTAGGTACTCCCCTAAATACCCACTAGAGTATTTAGTGGGCACTCCTAAACCAGAGATTCAGATTTGAAGGACCCAAAAAGGCAAGCAACAAAGAAGACCCAAGGCTCGAGAACTGAAGAAGGTACCAAACCCTGACTGCCGTACCCAGGACTTGACATTCACCACTGAGGGGTTCCTCAGACATCAGATGGACTCTACAAACCCCAGAGGACCTCCGCTCTTCAAAAAATTGTCGAAGATCTCCCTTCAGAGTGAAGGCATCACTCCCCTGAAAAAAGTCAAAAGACCAAGGAAGTCAAGTTCACTTAACAGTTGCTGTCCAAGGGACTGGACACTGCAGCCAGACCAAATGTTACCCAATGGACTTTAAGAAAAAAACCTGCAAATGTGCTAAGTTTTGTGCATTGTGACCTCTAGTGGCTGAACTGTACAATAGCCTGAGGTACTGGTCACTGAACGTCAGGCACCCAGAAGGACAGTCCACTCCAGACTGAAAAGGATAAGGAGGAAGCCCCAGTTAAGGGACTTCAGAAGACACAAGGACCTCCCACCACAGGGCCCTTGCTGACCTGGAAGCGACCCTCAAAGTGACCTTCCTCTTGCACCTTTGCGCACAGCTTCTGGCTCACCGATTTGCTCTGCACCTGGCTGCCCTGTGACCTGCACCAAAGATCCAGCTGTGCCCTAACGATCCCACCCTTGTGACCTGGCACTCCAAGGGTACTCACTGGACTCATCTTGAAGTCCATCTGTGCAGTACTTTTCCAAGTGGTCCCTCTCAGTGGCCTTGCACTAGCTACAAATACTTTTCTGCAGCTGTTCCCTCATAAAACCAGGAGGCTCCCGAACTTCTCCAGCTGGTCCACAGGGCCCACAGACGACCTCAACCTACAGCTGAGAGGAGACATTGGTAAATGTATTACGTGAATTATATTCATTTTTAAAGTATTTCTCCATTGATTCCTGTAGTGCATAATTATAACTGAGACATTTTCTAAACTTTGAAAAATCATAACTTAAAAAGTGCTTACCTGATTTTGATGATTGTGGTCTTAACATTTTTATAAATATCAGAAGTGTTTTTGTAAGTTGGCCTTGAGTTATTCTTTTGAATGTGTGTCTTTCTTTATTGATATTGTAAGTAAAAAAATGCTTTGCACTACTCCAAGATTAGCCTAGCTGCTGGACCAAGCTACCATAAAAATTAGAGCAGTAGGTGGTCCAGTTTTTACCTCTGTAAACCACTGTGTGGTTGCCCAGACCCTCTGCACAGTGTTCAACGTTTTTTACACTATATAGAGCCTCCTACAATTTTCTGCCATTAGTACTTTTAAACTGTCAACCGTAATAAAGCCATGGGCGGATCCTCTGCTAGGGCAGAGGAGCATCATTCCCGCGAGCAGCAGGAGCTGCAAAACTTTTATAGTAAAAACATAATAAACTTAGTTTATTATGTTTCTACTATAAAAGTGGGCAAGGCCATGGGCGTGATGGGGACATCCCCCCTCACTGAGCATGTATGTTTGGCCGTCCGCCTCGGGCCGGCCAAACACACATGTGCAATAAGCTCTCTCTAGCCCACCAACACAGTTGCCGGACTGGAGAGAGCATGCACAGGCTCCCAGTCTGCCTGGGAGCGCCCTGGCTGGGAGCTTTCAGGGAATCCTGATGCTGCTCTGAGCAGCATCAGAATTGGCCACAGAGCAGTCTGGGAGCCTGTGCCTGCAGTGACAGAGCAGAGCAGAGCGGATGGAGCAACGTGGGAAAAGGTACGTTTTATTTTTATTCTTGTTATTTTTTTGGGTACCCCCCACCCTCCCCACCATGCGCCATGCCGCCCCACCTTTTTTTGCAAGTATTTGCAATGCAATGGGTCTCGCGTTTGCTCAAGTTCGAGCTATTAGTATGTTAAATGCCTAACCGGACTTTTCTTGAAACATAAACTGAAAAGTAAAACAGTTTCACATAAGCGAGCCGACGTCCACCATAAACCCAAAGCAATCAAACAAAAGGAAACAGAAGTTCGCTCACAGTGAAAGGTATCGGCAAAAGTGCAATTATTGATGTAACAGTGCAAATGTCATGTGAAGCGCTCATTACTGCCAAGCGAGATCATGCTGTCTGCGAAATAAAGAGAAAAAGTAGTCCAGAAACTACACGGAAAACATCGAGCCTCGCATGTTTTCAGTAGTTGGCAGGTTCACTCGAGGTGGAAAAGGCATAACGTGAGTATGCATTTCACTAATGAAATCAAGTGAATTTTAAAAGGCAGGCCCACGAACCAACCAAACTGATGGGTGTGACATGGGTGTTGTTAAAAGCCCATAGAGAGATTACATCAGGGACACAGCGTTTTGCGCACTTGACCCTAAAAATGCAGACTCAGTGCTAGGGAATGAATACTATTTGCTCTACTCCCTTAATGGGCGCTGAGTGAAAAAACAAGTGCAAAAAGTATTTGCACCTGACATTTCATGCAACACATCACTAAGAAGGATGCACCCAGTGTGATGTGCCCATGTACCATATTTTATATTTGTAAGTGTAGGAACATCACTGTGTGTGGGTATTCAGAGGAGTAATATTACACTATACTGGCAATTTACTAAGGATGTGTTCACATGCAATAACCCAGTAAAAACATCATTCTTCATACATATGAGAGCATTCATTCTGGAGGGTTGTGATGGAAGCATGGATGACATTTATGGGTTGGCAAGGGTTGTGGCTGCGACCCCTGGCTTGCTCCTTGTGACCCATGGCACTGCATTTTCATACCTCTGGCTTCAGAGGTGGCAAAATCACAGCCTGGAACACGGGCTGTTCATCCTAATGGACGTCGGATGGGGATCTGCGGATGGGTTTCCACTTTCCTGGCTTTATGTCAATTGTTTTTACTACCCAAACAGTGGATAATGTTATTCACTATTTGTGTAACAAAAATGAAGTACAATTAGATGGAATATGTCTATATCTGAAAATTGAAGTACGTTTTTAATGTATGTGGCATGTGTGCTAGGGGTGAGTGTGTGCTTATGTGGGAGTCAGTGTGTGAATGTGTAATTGTAGGCATGTATGTGTTAATGAAAGTAAAGGTCAAATGGCATGTGATGTCAACTGTGCTACCCCAGGCATTTTGGTGAATTGAGGTCCATAGGTGGAAGAGAAACTACAGACCTTCATATGAGCTATAACTGAGCTCCTACAAAACCCTTGGCAGAAAAGCTCAGTAGTTACAAGCCAAAGAAAATATGTAATACATGAGAGACAACCATCCCTGCATGAAACCTCTATATAATTTTCTTTCCTACTATCATCAAATTGTGACGTCTATAATTGCCTGTAATAATGAAATGACAGAGCTGCTGAACTAATATCATTTATTAACACCCTGAAGCAATAAATTACTAACTGTTTTTAGTATAATTCCATATTAGGATCTGCTTATATTTCTAATAATGTGTACAACCATACTACCTCTTTCATAAGAAAGAGCAAGCCAACAACTATTTTTGAGGTTTGCTGGAAGTGTGAGGTGTAACCATGCATTATAAAGAATAAAATACCTTTACCATTATAACGATAAAATGCCATCTGCAAAATATTTTTAAGGATATTAGAAGTCAATATCTATGACCTTCTAAAGGAATTCCTCCAGCCTCGATCCTCTATATGGTCACGAAAATCCTTTCTGACTTACAATAACTTTCTAATGTACAGCAGAGGTTACAATATCCCCTATACTGTCTTTAGTATTTGGATAAACTAAATTTTTAAAAAGCTGCTGAGAGTAAAATGTTTAACAGTTTACACAGGAATACACTAAAAGAATAACATGTGTAACCTGCTTGCAAAACAAAAAAAGGCACTGGCAAAGCCAATGTGTCTTGGTTGTTATAGGTGAATTTCTTTTTTTTTGTAAATGCTCTACATTGTGTTGTAAGTGTGAATGCACAAATAAAAAAACACATATCTAAGTTTCCACTGATATGCAGACAAATCACTTCGCAGGGCATACAAACAGTCAGTCAAAAAATTTACTTTATTCAGCAATAATGCCATAAAAGTAAACAAAAATGTATATCAAAATACACAGTCCATTTCCCAACTATAAACAAGTAAAAATTAACACTGAAAATCTAAGATGATAAAACTTGTCAATAGTTCATAATCAACTAAAACAGTCATACTCACTGATATGCAGACAAAGCAGAGACGCATAAATTGTTCTAAGCATGAAAACACTTAGAATATCCTGAAATGCTTGCAAAACTATGACCGGGGGGACTCAGATTTAAGAGTGTGAGACCTTGGACAATGCTTCCTCGTGATACAACTTAACTTGCTTATAAGCCCAGTCCTCATACAGCAAAACAGTAATTCCACAAAGCAGATAATCTGAGAGCTCACAAACCTCCTACGTCTAGGCACCACAGAGCAGAAGCAACTGTTCAGTAGCACAATATGCACAGCCCTGACCCAAATCGAGCCATGATGTTATCAGGTGGGTAGAAGAGATGTGGTTAGGAGAGCCAAACCCATCTCGTTAGGTGGGTGAATGTTCAGTGCAGTGAATTATATTGTGAGACATGAGAGTGGTGTTGCAAGTAGAGGTGTTTTAAAAGACTGATGGTGAGTGAATGTTGTGGACAATTTGCTTTGCTATAGGTGCATGCTGATGTGGGAAACTAGCACTACTGAGTTGTTCTGTGAGTGACTGTGAGTGGCTATGAGTGAATAGATGGCCTGGGTAGTTGGTGAATCTTATGTGGTAAGTACAAAGGGGTGGATCCTGCAGGTGAAGTGTGGGTAGTACGAGCAGATAAACATGATTGTGGCTCACTGTGTTATATGACTAAGTGTAGAGAGTTGTGATTGCAAATGTTAAGGCAGCGGAGTCGGTAAAAGAGATTGACTGGCTTCAATAGTGGTGAGTTACGATGATGTAAGTGGCTGTGGTGACTGTTGTTGGATGGAGAGTGTGCTTGATTGACGTAAAAAAGGCTGGATTTCACTGGATGGAGTTCACTGGTTTCAGTAATAAGTCTAAGATTTGCTCCAAATGAGTGCCATTAGTGAGAAGTAAGTGGTGTCAATTTCCAGTCAACATTCCCATTACATTCATTGAGCAGTCCAAGCCCCATCTCAGGTGCATAATAACCCACACACATTTATACACAACAGCCACCACAACACATGAGTGCAGTGGTACGGTTTCCCCACTGCTGGGTTTTTAAATTGCAATGTCTATATTGTGATGCTTGTTGGGAATGGCCCTTTTTGAAGGGTTTCCCCAAACTTCTTGCCTCTGACCTCATGTTTTTGATCCTGTGCTCAATTTAATTTTTGGTGGCTTTAGGACGCTGGGCATTTTAGCACTGCAGACCAGTGCTAAAGCACAAGTACTCTCTGTCTAAAGTATATTGTTGATTGGTTTCTCCATGATTGGAATATTTGATTTACTAGTAAGTCCCTAGTACGGGGCATAGTGTGTGCCCAGGGCCTGTAATTCAATTACTACTAGTGAGCCTGAAGCACTGATTGTGCCATCCACACAAGTAGCCCTGTAAACATGTCTCAGACCTGCCACTGGAGTGTCTGTGTGTGCAGTATTGAACTGCCATTTCGACCTGGCAAGTGCACCCACTTTCATTTTACTACATGTAGGCCACCCCGAAGGTAGGCCCAAGGCAGCCCTATGGGCAAGGTGCAGTGTACTTAAAAGGTAGGTCATGTACTGGTTTGTTTTACATGTCCTGATAGTGAAACACTGCTAACTTCGGTTTTCACTGATGCAAGGCCATTCTCTCCTGTAGGGTAACATGGGGATTGCCTTGAAATATCTTTCAAGTGTAATTTCCCATTGGAAGCAGATAGAGATGCGGAGTTTAGGGTCTCTGAACTCACAATTTAAAAATGCATTTTTTGGTGAAGTTGGTTTTTAAATTGTAAGTTTGAAAATGCCATTTTTAGAAAGTCGGCATTTTTTGGCTTAACCATTCTGTGCCTCTGCCTGTCTGTGGAATACACGTCTGGGTCAGGATGACAGTTGGGCTGTTTGTGAACTCACTCTAGACAGTTACACAAAAGGAGCTGAGGTGTGCCCTACATATCCTGATGGATCTTCCTGGGCTAGAGTGGTGGAAGGAGCTGACACTTGCACCTGAATAGAGCTGTGCTTGTACTTACACAAAGCAGTCTCCAACCCCCTGGAGCATGTCTGGGGCCAGGGCAGGCAAAGGCAGAGTCTTGTGTACTACAAAGACTTCTCTTAGAAGTTTGCCTACTTCAAAGGCAGAAATTAGTATAAGTATTGGACCTCTTAGACCACAATTTTAGAATCCTTCTGGACTGAGGACATTCTGCTAGGAAGAAGAGATAGTTGCTGTAGGAGGGACTGCCACTCTTCCTGTTGCTTTGCTGTGCTGGCCTCCTGCTTGCTGCTTCTGTCCTGAGAGTTAAAGGACTGGAGTTTGCTTTCTGCATTCTGCTTCCAAAGGTGCCCCAAGGGCTTGGACTGAACGTGTCTCCTGTCAGAAGTCCCAGGGACATCAAAGACTTTATCTGCCAACACCTAGGTTCTCTTGCTGAGAGTCCTGACTTGCGAGGTGGTGCTAAATCCAGTTCCTGGGCCCTTGAGACTGAGTTCTGGTGTAACTCACAAGGAACCATGTACAAAGACTCCAGAGCAACTTCAGAACTGGCGCTGCTGTCTGACTCCATGCTGCTGCCTGCACCAGAGCCATAGTCCCTGCTGAGTGCAATGACCGTGACCAACACTGCAGCCCCAATGCTGCAGCAGTGCCTCTGAAGTCCTCCAGGGCATGAGCCCTGAGTGCTGTGACACAGACGTCCATGACGCCCAACCCTGACTCCATTGCAACACCTGTGACCCTGTGGTGTGAGCCCGACAACGCAAAGCCAATGCCTTGTGTCTTGGCCTGCTGCATTCCTCACCAGATGAACCCGACACCTCACCTCCCCTACCAGCAGTAAGGAATTGATGCCCCAGTGGCGCCCCACCTTCCCTACGCCGTGCAACTCTTTGATTCCTCATTTTTCAAAGTTACTGTAACTGGGGTTCATTTGACTCTGTGACTGGCTCACAGTCCCTTGTGAGTGGTGTCAGACGGTTGGGAACTACTCTGTCCAGATGTCACAGTAGGCCCAGTTGGAGCTGTGTTTTTAAGCACTTTATTAAGATCTAAACTTTAAAAAATCATATCCTTGCTTGTGTATGTTGGATTTTTGTTGCTTGGGTCTAGTTTAATTCAGATAAATGTTGACTTTTTTTCTAAACAAGTGTGGAGTAGTTTTGTGGTATTTTCACTGTGTCACTTTTTTGAAATACTTTACACATTGCCTCTGAAATAAGCTTAACTGCTCGTGCCAAGCTACCAAGGGGGTGAACAGGGGTTATCTTAGTGGTGAGACTCCCTTACCCTGACTAGAGTCCCCACTTGGAGAGGGTGCAAAACACTGGTAACTAGAGACCCCATTTCTAACAATGGTGATATGAACTACCCATCACTACTGTTCTCCCAAAACAAATAATCTAGGACACAAAATATCTATACCTCATGGAAGGGGGTTTCCCGCTGAGCTGGCGGGCGGCCTTCTGACGGTCGCCCGCCAGCCCAGCGGGAAACTCAGAATAACCGCGGCGGTCTTTTGACCGCGCAGCGGTATTCTGGCGGTTCCCGCTTGGCGGGCGGCTCCCGCCGCCCGTCAAGCTCAGAATGACCCCCTTAGCCTCTTTACCGTTGCTTCCATAGTTCATTGATCCTGACATTGTTTCATAGACATGCCTGTGCATTGCATGGGAGCTTTTTGTGACTTCTCTCACTGGTGCGTGTGCCTTTCTTTCTTGTCTTTACGTGCTGTCTATTGGTAAAGAAGCAGATGCCTCTGTATCAGTGGTTACCCAGGATTATCTGTCTTTTGCACTTTTAGGACAATACTGAGAGTTTGAGGTATGTGAGTGTGGCAGTAGATGTTTTTTGTCTGTGTGTTTCATAACAATGTTTGCAACTGACATAGCACAGGCTACTAACTGGATTATCTTTTGAATATTAGTTGTGCCAAGTGAGAGATACCTCAGACTAAAACCCATGACCTGTAGATATTGGAATAGAAATTATCAGCATACATGGTTAATTGGCTTCTCCATTTCAAGGCAGCCTATGAGAGTAGGTTAAAGGTTGTTCCCATTGCAGAACTATTCAGAGATGGAGCAGGATAGTACGAATGCAGACTGATCTAATATCACTAAGTGGGGGAGAAACTGAAGCTTCTGATTCCACAGGACATTTGCAAGTACCATAACATCAACACTAATATAGGAAATAGGATGGTATGAGCAACAGTGCAGCAGTCTTTCCTAGGTTTAATATCAGTATTACAAAGTATTTCAGCTTGTCGAGAGGGGATGACAAACACTCACTGCCTCAATGTAGATGTTTGGGACACATTGAGCACATAGCCTGGGCAGGTTTAGTAGAACTCAGCTCCATGGCTACCTTGACTCACAGCTTTACTTACAAACACAGGATGGTTGCCGGCAGAATTTAGAGCAATTTCAAGGACTATCTGCGTTTTCCCGGACGAGGATGTTGCCTGTTTTTAAATTTTAAGTACTTCTCACTTTCAGTGACCAGTAACTTGTAGTCAACTCTTTTACCAGTGACCAAAGTCTTGATGAGGGGTCAGAAACAGAGATAGTATTTGCACCCTGTTCTGAATTGCTGTCAAAAGGACCGAAAATCACGACGGACGTATGGAACATAAGTAAAGTATATTATTCTGGGAACAGACAGTTGATGGATTTCCAAAGTAAGAGACTGTGGGGGTCATTTTGACCTTGGCGGACGGCAGAGGCCGTCCGCCAAGGTACCGCCGCTGAATGACCGCACCGCGGTCAAAAGACCGCGGCGGCCATTCAGACATTTCCTCTGGGCCGGCGGGCGCTCTCCAAAAGAGCGTCCGCCGGGCCAGAGGAAATGCCCCTGCAACGAGGACGCCGGCTCAGAATTGAGCCGGCGTAGTTGCAGGGGTGCGACGGGTGCAGTTGCACCCGTCACGTATTTCAGTGTCTGCTTAGCAGACACTGAAATACTTTGCGGGGCCCTCTTACGGGGGCCCCGCGGCACCCCCTACCGCCATCCTGTTCCTGGCGGGAGACCCGCCAGGAACAGGATGGCGGTAGGGGGTGTCAGAATCCCCATGGCTGCGGAGCGCGCTCCGCAGCCATGGAGGATTCACAAGGGCAGTGGTAAACCGGCGGGAGACCGCCGGTTTACCCTTTCTGGCCGCGGCTGATCCGCCGCGTTCAGAATGCCCTCGGGAGCACCGCCAGCCTGTTGGCGGTGCTCCCGTGGTCGGTGACCCTGGCGGTCACCGGCCGCCAGGGTCAGAATGACCCCCTGTATGTTAAGGTTGCCTGAAATTTCCAAATAAACCCCCTCGGACTGACAAGAGGGCTGAAATGCAAATGGCAATGGTCTGAAACATGTAGGCACAGGTATTCAGAATGAAACGACCAGCATAACACTTACGTAGTTGATGCCTCAGTGACTACTGTAGACAGTAAAGTACAAGAATTGGTGGATATCAGTGTGGCGAGACCTCCATACTTCCAACAGAGCATGAACAAAACACAGCTTTGACATAGTTGCATACTTTAGAGAATGGGCAAGGACTATGGGGGAGTGACCTTTCAAGGGTTTGGTCCATAATACAATTGATGTTAACTCCTGTGATCGAGTAGTGGCCCAAGCAACTTCAACACTAGGCTGACGGTTGTTTGCAGATCTGGGCATCATCCAAATTGGGGTTACCAACACTCAGAAGGCATATAGATTCGGAATATAGTGTGTGCTGTACTGATGTATCTGCCAGGCATACTTCATGAAAGGTGTCAAGAACAATCAAACTATCGCTCCTAAGGAAGTTTGACACCTGCTATGGAGTTTGAAATGAAGGGGGACAGATTAACGTGCCTCCACAATGACTATGGAGATTTGTGAACACAGTGGGAGGTAATGGGGCTTGTTCAGAAACACCCCCCATATTCATGCCAATTGAGAAAATATAAGATTATTTGACATTGATTGGAGGTTTTAGGTTTTAAATGTGCTAAGGCTTCTGGAATTTGGATTGGTGCCTCAGATAGTGGCCTATGGATCAGTGTCCTCAATAAATCAGTGGGCCCTCTAAAGAGCATGTAAAAAGTGAATGTTGCCCCCCACGTGGATCTTCCACATGGCCATAAAAGACATTGCATATTTGATATTCTGTTTTCTGAGCCCAGCCACTAGAACTGTGAGTGAACAGAGAACCTTTTGGAATAATTGACTGAGGTCTAGATGGAAGGTAAGTCCCGCTGAGTAGTATATGATATCTCTCAATGGATACCCCTGCAGTAAACACTCTGCAGCAGATTTAAGAGCCCCCAGTGCCACTTTAGTGCCGCCATAGCGTCATTTTTTTACACTAAGGCGGCCTTGCACCACTTTGTAAACCCTTCCACCGCATTATACCTGCACCAGGCATAATATATGCAAGAGGGGTGTTTTTAAGAGATTTCCTTACGCCATTTTTTCTGCACTTTTAATGCCTGCTCAGTGCAGGCATTAAAAGGGGACTTCCATTATTTCTAATGTGCCCCTATGTACTCTGCAGGAGTAGCAACACAATGTTGGTGCTACTCCTGCAGAGTATATCAATATCATAAAGAAAACAACGCTATTGTCCCCTACCCTGTGCCATGGTGCACCGCATTTTAAATATGGCACAAGGTGGCAGTAGGGGAGCACTAAGGGGTGCTAGGAAAGTGATTCTGCCCTAGGTGCAACACCATTTTTATTGAATCTGCCCCCTGTGTCTCCGTAGTCAAGAAAATGAAGAATTGTCTGTAGGGAATTATGGGTAATATTTTGGGACTGAGATGATTCGATCACTGGTGTCAAAGGAGGCAGCATTTTGCCAGTAATCTCTTCAAAGTGGGGCTGAAGAAAAAGGCCTGTCATGGTGCATGACTGAAACATCCCTTCATGTTCTGAAACACAGACAATGTTGCATCAAACACGATTTCAAGGCCATCAAACTTCTTGGGATGTGATATATGGGAGGTGGATATCATAGCTAGTGTCTTCAAGTGAGGTATAGTGACATCCTTTGTCCCTTAGACCCAATCCATTGCTACACCTCTACCATTCTATCAGTTCCCCCACTGCACCAAGGACGCTCATTAGTTCGGCAGCAACAGCATTGTACTTGTCTGTTATCTTCTTGTTGCCTCACCATAAAGTGCTTCTGACTGTGCTCGGTTGTTGTTTTGGCTACTACTGAAGGGTCAATGGGAAGCAAACTGCTTGTGGTGGAGTCTACTTACATTGCCGTCCCCTTGTAGCACTCCTTTAAAGTGGATGCTTCTCCAATTTTCTCTTGGAGCTCTCTATTGTTATCCTAATGAGATGGAAGAAGATTTGTTGAGGAGCCCAGTTTGATCTCATCACATGCCTATGGATTTTCATGGAGCCAGGCAGGAGACTATGGCTCTGTTTCTATGCTAGCAGAGCATTCAGAGAGGGCAGGGAGTAGAGAGTGATGGATGCAAGATGGTGCCCATAGCAGAATAGCAGAGCTTCCTGTGACAGTGAGATCAAGGACCACTCAAAATGGGCGAAGTAACAAATTCTCTCTCTCTCTCCCTCTCTCTCTCTCTCTTATCTCTCTCTCTCTCTCTCTCCTCATGATATTGCACAAATGCAATGGTAGTTCCAGCATGCCATTGTGCTAAATGTAAACATTTATCCATATAAAGGCAAGGGCAAATTCAGATTGTTTTTTCACGAATACGCTAAGAAGCCTGTTACTGTGACAGCGCTCTAGGCATACTCTTTGAAAATTCGGAAAATGTCCTTCATAAATCTGCCGTCGTGCGAGTTTGTAACACTACGAATGTCGTTTTACAAATGCCTTTTTTGTGAACCCGAAATCTACGACTGTCGGAAATTCCCTAGATTACTCTTGAATTGTATGAGGACTCCTCATTACTTTAAATGTGTTCCAAATGTGGAAGTAATTCTACGCAGTCAAATGTCAGCTTTCCCCCCGTTGGGTTTTGTGCTGTGTGTTCAGAATGAGAGAACGGTGGACAGAGAGAGCGAGAGAATGAGAGATATCAACGGAGAGAAGATGAGCCACAGAAACAAGAATTTTGAAATTTGCAAAAGTGAGAGACAAATAGGCGATGGAGTTGCCATTGTCACACAATTTTAAAAGTACCCTATTAAATATTGTATTACTCCTGCTCTGTGCCCATCACTTCTGGCTGATTAATTTATAGGCTGTGCTCTGTCTGGTTAATAACCTGTTGACACTAAACAAACAATCTCCAAGAAGGGGTAATTTGCAGAATAGAAAGAAAACAAATACCTAGCAAGGACAACCTTTATGAAATAGAAGGCATGATTCCATTTAAATGGCTGAGTAAATTCAGATGCTTGTGTGCATCCTGGCTGCGCTGTATCGGTCGAAGATTTTAAACACACAAAGGTCTAAGCTTTGATTGGTAACAAAATGACATTTCTTAATTAGAATTCCTGCTGCACTAGTTGAATTCAAGTTTCTGTCTCGATGCATCATTCCTTGGTAAATAATTAATTGTGTTATAGAGAGTATCACTGTGTGGTTTAAAAGGTGATTAAATTGGAGAACATTTTGGAAGGAAAGCTGCATAAATCATATGGCCACTTTTAGATTCGGATTCAAATCATAATGTATTTTAGTCAAAACTTTTTTTGTGTTCGTTTTGCATATGGAAACGAAGGGATGAGCAATTAAGATAAATGTGGATTTTTGTTTAACTATGTGACCAAAATCACATGTAATAAACTGAATTATTTTTCCCACTGATTGTTGAAAATAATCTCTGTAGCAATAATTGTTTTGAGAACAGAAATCATTGGTTATGGGATTAGTCCCTCAAATTAATTCAGATTAGTAATTCCTCACTCACCTCGTCCTGGAGATTTCGGAGGAAGACTGGAGAACAAGATGGAAATCTCAATTTTTTCTCAGCTGCATTCCACCAACCCAATCACGAAGTCCTAAGGCTTCTCTCCAAAAAAGTTGCAACTTTCTGCATACCCTCAAGTTGTTACAGAAATACTTCAGGTCCTGTATAGGGGAGAATTCTCGGGGTACCCTTCGTGTTGTTTGTTGCACCACTATCTGCCGCCTTCGTTCTAAACAGTTCTAGCCCATAGGAGTGTAAAGAACTCCTTCACCTCATTGCCCTTCTTCAAGAGTTCATCTAAATGATGCTACAATAGGTTCTACAACCCAACCAAACACTATCATACAAAGAGAACGCTACTGTTGGTGAATGTTGATAATGTGCAAGGTGCCATTTTTCTAATGTTCATTGGATGAACCCTTTAATTAAGACAACATACTGGGCAGAGGGACCGCTTGGCATCAAACAGCATCCTGTCTGTATTTTGCAGTACAAACTTTGTAACTCTGCGCCTCTTTCATAGTTAATTATGGCATAGGGGGCCTATATGGTCAAAAGACCAGTCATGTGGCATCCCGTTCTGCATGTTCGCACTCTAACTAACTGGGTATATTTTCCTATGCTGAAATGTTGTGCCGAAAGTTCCCAGACAATTGTTCTGCATTATTTGGGATCTGTGCTGCTTCCCACTTATTGCTATAATCTGAAAGCCAAGTATGTGTCGATTTGAATACACTTAAATTTCAATTGAACCAGAAGGTTTCTTTGTGCTCCTCTACCCTGGAGGAAATCAGTTCCAGACTGTTACAATGGCAAGACGTCGGTCTCATCTGTGTCACAAGCAAAATACTGTAAATGTGTGTTGCATGTAAAAATATTTGTATTTTGAGCCATCTAATAACATGCCATAGTACTCTCAATGGAATACATTTTCTGAATAAATAGTATTGGGATGTAAAAGTCAAGGGCAGACAGGGATCACGTATGTTTGCCATGACATAGGCCTGTCTCATGTGGTCTTGTTGGACAAGGAGCGTCACCCCCAAGTGCTGCTCTCATGATGGCAGAGGGCTACTGCCTTTATCAGGAGGTAAGTGACATGAACACAATGGTGTCAGCATGCCCATTTTGTGTTTCATAGTGATCAGTAGTGTGAACAGGCCTTTTTACTTGTATCACAGAAGAGTGATTCCTACTGAGCCACTCATGTAAAGTACTGCAGCAGTGTACTTAACTCACCCTTGTCAGACATGGATTGTGTTTACAGCTGGACAGTGTGCGATACTTAAATGTGCATGCTGGGATGGTTGTGTGCCCCTGTATGGTACATAACATGAAGATCTGTGGATTCCATTTTGGAAGCACAGGACCTGGACAGGCTAGGAGAGGTGAAGGCTGTTATGCCCAGAGAGAAGATATGTATTGCTGACATTCCTGAAAGCTAGGGTGGGAGCACACACAGGATAAACAGGAGCAGAGCATCCTCTGTGCACATCAAAGTTCTCTTTTATTACAGGAAGTGTTATTGATCAGTGGGGCCTGGGTTCATTGTCAGGGAGATGGTGGAACTGATACGGATGACAGTGTGGACCAGGGAATCCTGATAGAGAGGAAAGCTTAAGTCTTTCAACCTTTATGAGCCATATTTCAGTGGAGCATGACAGCCAGGTGTAATTCCTGTTTACTCCATTGGCTTGTGTTGAAGGTCAATCAGAATTAGTAGTGCCAATCGTCCTGTGACAGACTATCCCTTTGACAAAGGGTAATGCAGAGAAGAGAGCACTTCAAAGGAGCTGATACCCACTACCTGAATTTCGAAGGATCAGATACTAGATCACATTTGTATCTGGAGTTGAATGTCATTAGAATAAAGAATGAAGCATTAGGTGATTCAATACACAGTTCATGAGGAGAAAGATCACCAAGACTTCCATCTGCTGGAACCAGTGCTAAGGACCAAGATGTACAAATCACTTTTCTGGGCGAGGGGCCATCACCCAGGAATTATTACCACTTGCCCTGAGCCTAGGGCACCAGCCTTCTGTCTACTTGTATAGCTCAGTGGCCAGAGGAAGGGTAGACCACTTGGAGGGAGCAAGGCCCTGCAGGGACTCTGTTGAGTGGATGTCAGTGAGAAAAGTGTGAGACTCCTGGTCCAGTGAAGACTTTTGCAAGAGTGCAAGCTACCCGGCTCATCTTGCCAAAGTTAGCGACCCCAGTGTCACCAGATGGGGGGGCAGTGTGAAGTGTAGGCCATTGCACATATGTGCGCTAAAGTTGTAACCCCTTTGTGACCCGGGGGCACCATGAAGTACGGGTGTGCCAAAGTCAGCGACACCAGGGTCACCAGGAACGGGGCATTGTGAAGTGTGGGCCTTCACCCATATAGGTGCTGAGATCAGCGACACCATGTCAGCAGAAAGGGTCCCAAAGTAAAGCCAAAGCCATTGCCCATCTGCAGGCTGAGGTCGGCGACCTTACGTGTGACCAGGGAAGGGCCACTGTGAGTCATTGTTGCCCTGTTCATCATGCTGAGCGTGCCAGAATAATAGACACTTATGTATTGCCGCGAGCGCTGGACGTCCAACTCCAATGTGGGCCATCCAAACACTGAAGAGGCTGGTGCTTTTTCAAGAAAAGACTGTGAGAGTTGCGGGCCCTCAGCATATAGAGACTGGAGCCCTTGAAGAAGTGCCCTTACCCTCCCACGAATGATGGCTCACATCAGGTTGGTTAAGCTGCTGAGCCGACTGGGTCTTGTACTAAAGTAGCTCATAAATGTTGCTAGCATTGACCTAGAACGCTGACCTTAAGAGGTGGTGGGGATTATCTAGTGTGTTACTTCTGTGCTTTATGTAATCTCATTAAAATATTAAATTTTTCAGAAAAGCAAGTATTTGGCCGGACAATCATCTTATTGCTGTTACTGAGTGTTGTGAGTACTGAGCCTGTGTATGCCTCACACTTATCTCCCTCTCGAAGACCTGTGGACTTCTCACCCTATGCTAGTTTTCAGAGTCAAGTGCTGAAAGGGTAATACTTGGCTTAGTTACTGAGGACCCACAGTATATAGGTCCCCGGGACATCATGAGTAAAACGCCTCAACCCCCACACTTGGGCCCAGTTATTCCCTCTTTTCCCATGGCCTCTGAAAGGGGTTCTGACAAAAAGCCAGCATGTACTTTAGAGAACATAACATATGACAATCTTGTAGATGAATGCATGCCACAAGCTACTGATTTATATCACCTCTTCAACACTTTTTCAGTTTTTTCTGGATAAAATCACCAAAATAATTAAGGCTTGAGAAAGTACCAAGAGTACGGTATTACACATGTCAGCTGTGTCTATGGGATATGAACAACTTATTTTCTGTTAGCATGCAAGCCTATCATGCATAGCAGATGGAAAGATGAAAAACATTTTTATCAAAAAATTAAAGAGCATAGTTATCAACAGCAGTCTTGCATCCTTTTTGTTTGTAATACAAAGTCAATTTACTGCTGAAACTAAATATTGTCAAAGTGTGCTGTTCAATTATAATTTGAAACAGTTCATCTAATGTGGTTAGTTACTTGGCATGGAATGGCTGAGGGCAATTTATGATGCTCTTTTAGATGATGCAGCTGGTCCTGATGGCGATACAGACCTCAAAGGGAAGCCAGGACAATGTTTTCAAGCCTTTGATGAGTTATGTCACAGTGTTGACGACGTTATTCAGTGGGATAAAGATGGAGTCTATGAGACTATTGAAACAAATAGTGCCTCTTTCCAGCTGGGAGAGAACTGGAGCTTTCACCATTTCCCTGAAACTAGCTTCTGAAATAATGGCTTTACTTTATCTCAGGAGTCATGGTTGGTATCATGCCTACCAGTTACCCTTGTGAAGTGCTCTTTGAATGTGTTATCTGTATTGAGAGTGAATCCAAATGAGTTTGTGTTGTTCGTCACCATGAATGGGAAGCTTCTCGGGATAATGTTGGAGAGTCAGGTTTGAATCAGTGGTGCTTTTGAACTTAGTGAATATGAGGAATCTAACCTTTACTAGACTGAGCCTTTCCTAGGTATAGGTCAAAGTAGATTTCGAACCACTGGATGTCACTGGTGGAGGATATGTTGAGGGAGAATTGTGTGTCATCAATGTATTGGAGAATCTTGATATCAGAGAACTACTTGACCTATCAGCAGCAATTGACACCGTCCATCATGAACTGCTGGTTGACCGACTGAGAGAAATCGGAATTGGTGGGACTGCTCTGGCCCTTCTTTAGTCTTTTCACTCAGATCAGGAGCAACTGGCGGCTCTGGGTCATTTTGTGTCAGAATCCTTTTCACTACCATGTGGGGGCCCTCAGGGGTCCGCTTTTAGTACTACACTGTTTAACGTGTATGTCTCTGACCTGGCCAACCTGATTAGATCATATGGCTTTCCTTTAACTTCTTATGCTGACATAACACAAATTATAGTAGCTATGACAAATAGCACAGGATCCAGGTTCCTGACTGCATGTTGGCAGTTAGTCATTGGATGGATAAACACTGTCTTAAACTCAATTCTGAGAAGATAGAGGTGATTATTTTTGGGATTCGGCCCGCCTTCTCGATGCCACAGTGGAGGCCAGAAGACCTGGGAACTATGTCCCTCCCAGTGAACGAGGCCAAGAACCTAGGAATTGTAAAGGCTAATTAACTCTCCTTTGGAGACCAGATAATGCAGTTACCGCTTTTACTTTTTATGTGCTGAAATTGTAAAAGAAAAAACTTCCTTTCGTGCCCTTCGAGGCCCAGAAAACGCTATTGATGGCTCTGGTGCACTCAAAACTGGATTACTGTAATGGCATCTATCCTGCTATGCTACAGCAACAGTTAAGTAAACTTCAAACATTCCAAAATGCTGCTGCCTGTCTCCTGTTAGGGATCCCCAAATTGTAATCCACTTCTCCATGAATCCAGGCATTGCATTGGCTTACCATTAGAAAACAAATTTAATTTAAGGCACTATGTACAGCCTATAAAGCATTGCATCACACTAGCCCGGACTATCTCAGGCATAAATTCAAATAGTATCAACCTAGCTGGAGCCTACGCTCCTCAGGATCTAAAGCATTGGTTATTCCATAGTTTAAACAGCCCAAGTGGGGAAGTAGGAGCTTTGTTTTCAATACAGCAAAAAGCTGGAACCTCCTCCCCGACTAAATCAGATCCCTGCCAAACTGCTTGTCTTTCTGGAATGAACTAAAAACCTGGCTTTTCTGTATTTGATTTCTCTTTGGGTGGCACTCCTGTAGTAGACTTAGCGCCAGAACACCGCCAGTTAAATGTGCGCATTCTAAAACACTTAACATTAACATTAGCATTAACTATGTGATACTGTACAGGATGCAGCCAGTTCCAGGCTTCTACCATTCCTATTTCTGAGCCTGAAAAGAGGTTGGTTAAGTACGAAATAAACCATCACAGGATTATGTCAGAGAAGTCCATTCTTACATCCAGTGAGTGGAAAACTCTTGGTGGCCAGTTGTATTGTCAGCTGCAGAACAATCGAGCAGGATCATGAGACAGGCATCATTACTGTTAAAGAGGAAGGCAATTCAGACAACTTGAAATTCAGTAGTCTCCAAGCCGCAGCATGAGCCAGATTGACAATCCTCTAGGAGACTGGCCTTGCCAATTTGCTCCAGTAGTGGGGTAGACACAGATTTTTTGATGACTGTTTCAATGAAGTGTAGAGGGTGATGGGGTGAAAGTTGGTGAGATCATCAAGGTTAAGGGTTGGTTTCCCCAGCAAGGGGTTCTTTGAGGACATTCAGGAAGGTTCCTTAGCTGTTAGATGTTGACTGTTTTGAAGATGCATAGGAGAGTATTTCCTGTAATTGATTCGGTAATGGATGAAGGTAGAAAGTTGTCTTGACAGTGGTCCAAATTGGGGAGGAGCATTCAGGTATCATAGGTAGTATGAATATCTGCTTCATGATGTTGATTTTGTTGGTATCTTGGTGAAGAAGTGATAAAGGTTTGCATGTATTAATTGTTGGTGGGATTGGATGGAATAGTGAGGATTAATGTAGTGCTTGCAGCCTGTGCATAGTGCTTTGTTTCTCTTAACTGCTTACTTGTTCAAAGCCTTATTGGATTGTCAATGTTGCTCTTATTTCAATGAGGAGGAAAACAAACAACCACAGATTCAAAACAGGGCTAAAGACTGCACTTTGTAGAAAAGCCTTCATATGGAAAGCTGCTTGGAACCCTCCCCTTTATATTCAAAATAGACCAAGCCCAACAATGAGCTTAGCACAGCCAATCAGGCCCAAAACATAAGCCAATAGGTCTTTCACATTGCAGATTGTCTCTCAATAATGCTGATGCTATGCACCCTGAGTAGCAGTGCAGCATCAGATCACTAAAGTAATTATTCCATCCTGTTTCATAGTTGACATCCATTGTTTCTGAGTGTTCTTTCTCAATTTCGTTCTGACACATTTATTTGCAAATTGAGGCAAATATGCTAGATCATAAGGCCATGGCTGGAACAAAGTGTGGTGATGCCTTCTGTAGGTGGTTGGGCCCCTTAATCCTACAAGGCATTATATCTTGCATTCTATTTTACACAGGGGTCACTAGATCGCTGAAAAAGAAAACTCCACAACAATCATCCATAATTAACTTATGTAGTGAAGCCTCATTTGCTCAGCATGTAATTCTTTTACATGAAATACTTATTTTTCAGTAGCAGATCACTGTAAGCATAAATTACTTACTTGGTTCTTGCAAGCAAATTCACTTATTTTTTTAGATCCTTATTACGTATACATTGAGCCATGCATAGCTATATATCCATTCACCCTGGTACAATGTATCACTTCAAAATGGCATCTAAGGTGGCTGCTACCCCCTGAGTACTCTTCAGCCAGGAAAATGATAATCTGTCAAAATCCCCAATGACCCTCTGACATCCACCTAGAATTTGATGAAAGATTTTTCTTAAAGAGGCTCATTCTCCCGCACAGACCATAGCGGGCAGAATTCCCTACATGTAGGCTTCAGCAGCCAGTGTCATCCTCATTGCTGTGTCGGGCAGGGAAGCTGAGGCACAGGGGTGGTAGACCTGAAGATATTGTTTTTGGTGTTCTCAACCCCTCAGATTCTCAACTCTGGCCCAGCTTGAACACCAAAGAATAACACCGCAGCCATCTCTAAGGGCAGCCAGGATCTCTGGCTTGATAGCTTGGCACTTTCGATGGACCACACATCCACAGTTAATTTCAGATGAGAGATGGAGAGCAAGTTGGCTATCACTTAGTGAAGCTTCACCGGCCCAGGGTACAATACTTTCATAATCTGATGAATTGCTGCCATCCCTGCTCTTCGGCGTTTGATCAGCCTTCCGTTGATACATGTAGTGCTGAGCAGCCTGATTTTTAAGTGTTGTTTGGCTGCTTGGACAATATTGCTGCCTGTGGAGTGCCAACCCAGGAAACCTAAAGACCCCAACCATTACAACTGCCTAGGGGCCTACTCCTAGCCCTGCGGTGATGCTGACAGTAAGGCTGGATGCAGACCCAAAGCTGCTGGCGACCACGGGGTCTGTTGCAGTGGGCGGGCCTTACAGCAGCTGCATAGCAGCAGTGTTAATACGACCTACCCTCTTGGGGAAATGAGGCCCCAACTGTGGCTCCCTTAAGGTGTGGGGTGGGGGTGCAACCTAGCTCCCTGGATTCCTGCCTGTAGAGGAGACTGATGGCTCCACCTCCCCATGCCCGGCACTGATGTTGTAGGGAAGCCTGAAGATTGAGTCTACTGCAGCCTTGTGGGACCTGCAACCTGCTCATGCCCGACACAAGTTGGGGTGAGGCTGGCCTGCCACTTATACTTTAATGCAATAAGGCACACACTGATCTACCACAATGAGCCTTGATCAGCCTGATGCCATTTGCTCAGTGTCTAGGGCCTTTTTGTGCCCCCGGGATGGTCATGGGGTGAGGTGAGGCCTTTAGTGTTACCTCATAGATGCAGGGACATGGAGTCCTCCTAGCTTCTCACAACTGTTTTTTTTTTAGAGTGGCAAGGGTGGAAGTGCCCTTCATCAATCTTCCAGTACCTTTGCTGCCTCCAACTCTCTCTGACCAGCGATGATGAGGCTGATTAAACAGTGGGCAAAGTTGTTTTTGATATACACTGTACCCAGAGAACCGCAGATGATGGCGTCTCTGGTGGGCCCGCCTTCGACAGGCCCTTGCAGGGAACCTCTGGGGTCCAAGACTTCACTCATATACTTGTGGAGGTGTGGAACAGCCTAAAAAGCATTGACTCTAAGATAGACACTTTAACTGCCTGCCTGGATCGCATGGGTAACTGCCTTGACAAACCCAGTTGGGGCGCTGTTCTCCAACTCTAAGGATGGGGCTGCAAAGCAGATGGAACAACTTCTAACCATGGAAAAGATGTTTGTGGTGATAAAAGCCAAAAATGAGAACCTGGGGGCCTGATCCAGACACAAACATATTAGGGTCCCGATACTTCCCAAGTCAACTGCCATGACATCAGGGGAGGCCTACAACGACTCTCTCCTACTCTCCCCATTTGGTGACTATCTGACTACTACGCTTTCACTGCAGCTGGGGCATCGGTCTTTGAGACATGTCCCCTGGTGGGAGCTCGGGTGCAGCCCATTATAGTGCGCTTACTCAACAAAAGGGACTGTGACACAATCCTGCTCCTTGCACATGAACTAGGAAATCTCCAATTCCAAGACAATAAGATATTGTTCTACCCATATTTACCTCACACAGTGCAAGCGGCCAACAAATAACTCCTCCCTGCCAAGTGTCTGGTGGTGAAACTAGGCATTTCTCATGCATCCCTCCATCCTGCCAAGCTTCTTCTCCAAGTGGAAAAACACACCTTTTCACCGATTCCAAGCTGGCAATTTAATTCTGTTCCCAAGCTACAGACTCATAGGCCGATGTGGATGGCAACTGCCTCGATGATAATGACTAACATCCTTATTGTGGCTTTATATACTTATGCTAGTTGCCACTTGTCCCCAAAGTGGGATCGGGAGACCACCCACTTCTCTGAATCACCTGGGGGATGAATCCCATAATTTTCATTGCTTGTTCGTGGATTTGTGAGAACAGGTTTTTTCTTTAACTAGTTTGGCGTATTGAAGTGGGTGTAGTGTGAGATGGTTGAGATATATGCTTGTTTGAAGTTCCCTTTATAATCTTTTTGGCCTTTTCCATGCTACAATCAAGTACATCTCATGCTGTAGGTCACTTCTGGAAACTCTGCTAGTAACTTGCTCATTTGAACTCTCCATAGGGTTCTTCTGGACAAGCATGCCACAATTGCTGGTGTATATGGTCCCAATGCAGACTCTGCAAACATTTTTGCTGATATATGGGAATCGATTGTGGCCCTAGGCCATACAACTGTGATATGGGGATATGATTTCAGTGTTGTCTTAAACCCACACTGGCCGACAAGTCTCAATCCAGCTGGTGCCAACAGCCCCACACTCCTACACAAATCCACACCTTTCTGACTGACCACAATCTGGTTCATAGTTGGTGCGTCAGGCATCCCCATTCAACCAAGGGCATGTGCAGGACTGCCTCCAGAGGTGCCTGGTCACAAATTGACTACTGGTTGCTCACACAAGACATCTGTGGACGCATGGTTATGGCTGAGCAGCTGGCTCGGACGCTCTCTGACAATGACCTGGTAGCCATGAGTCTATCTTTTAAGGAGCTGCAGGACCAATCTTTTACCAGACAACTTCCTTATAATGCACTTTGCGACCTCCTTTTTCACTCTGGGATACATACAGCAATCTTTGAATACTTTGAGTCCATCACTAGCACTGTGGACTCTCCCAGAGTGCTCTGGGAAGCTTTTAAGGCACATACACATGAAATCTGCATAGCTAAACAGTTCAGCCTGTGTACGTGGTTGGATACCTTAAAACTCAAACTGCATCAGCTTGAATCGCCCTACTTCAACATGACACAAGCACAATACCTCACTCAGTTTAGAGACAAACTGTTAGACTATGAGGATTGTGCAGACCTCGAAGTATGCTTCCTGCATAAGGAGGCTGCGGCCGACCGCTATGGAGAGGGGGATAGAGCAGGTCAAAAACTTGTGGCACTACTCAAAAAGCTCTGGAGTAGTTGATACATTCCTAAAGTACTGGATCCCGATGGGGAACCTCAAAACTTCTCAGATGGAATCACCCAGACCATTCTCAGATTCTATGCCGAGTTGTATACTTCTCCAGGGGAGGTGCAGCCAGATAGGCGCACTAAGGCCCTGATTTAAGAGGACCTAACACCACTTTCATGCTGCCTTAGCATCATTTTGTGGACGCTAAGGTGGCCTTTTACCTGTGCCATATTGCTTCATTGCACCACTTTGTAATCCTTTGCACTACATTATGCATGTGCCATGCATAATGTATGCAAAGGGGGCATTCCCCTGTTAAGAGGGGGGTCTAAAAAATGGCGCAGAAAATCTAACATTTCTTTGTGTCATTTCTTTTGGCACTTTTAACGCCTGCTCAGAGCAGGCGTTAAAATCGGGCGCACTGTTGTTTACATTGGGCCCCTATGTACTGTTCAGGGTTAGTGCCAATATATTGGCACTAACCCTGATCAGTACGCCAATAGCATAAAAAATGCTGAGGCTATTGTCCCATACGCTGCGCCATGGTGTGCCGTATCTTAGTTATGGCGCCCACATGGTGGTGGTAGGGAGTGCTAAGGGGCGCACAGAAAGTGGTGCTGTACTGTGTGCAGCGCTGCTTTCCTTAAATCTGCCCCTAAGTACTTAGATTCCATACTGCTACTTTGGTTTGATAACATTCATAGACTTTACTTAGACATCCCCTTCAACACAGATGATGTAACACAAGCCATTAGTGATTCAGATGGGGGTAAGGCCTTGGGCCTGGACGGACTAAAAAGCTGTTTCTATAAGGATTAGGCACAGCTGCTGGAGACCCATCTATTGTTGCTGTAGTCAGAAATGCTGGTTGCTTGTCACCCTCAATGAGAGAGTCCCTCCTGGTCATTTTCTTTAAGCCTGAAAAACCAGCAAACAGTTGTGACTTCTAACAGCCCCCCTCTATAAAACACTTCCTTATATCCCGTTTGAAATTCAGTAGGCAGTAATAGTGACACCTATGCTAGCCAAAATTGATTACTGTAATGCCTTATATGTTCATTTGCAACAGTGACTGTTAAACAAACTCCAAGCCCTTTAAAATGCAGCAGCTTGTCTTGTCTGCTTTTAGGTAGTCCTCAGTTCCAGTAAGCTTCTCAGGCATTACCAAAACATCATTGGTTACTAATCGGGAAACAGATTGTTTTCAAGCCCCTCCCAATTGTCCATATGGGGTTGGCTCAGAATACATGAAGCACAGATTCAAGTGGTGTATTCTGTTGGAGCAGATATGCTAATATGAGAAATTTCTAATGATTTGCGAATACATACTAATGAGAAATATTGATAAAAGAAAACTAACAATTGAAAATATTGCGTAATGAGTAAAATGTGCCCACGGGGACTGGTCACCATGTGTGTTAACAATGCTAAAATAATGAAATATTAAAAATTATGTATTAATATGTCACATTTGATTGTACAATCTATGTTTTATGATGCTTCATATTCTAAACTTAGCCGAACTAGAGGCCTGGTTGGTGCTGGGCCTTGCTTGTTTAAACGTGAAGACACAATGAGCTGCCGAGGACTGGAACTGGAGAAAAGGACCTTGAACTGCACAGAGTTCAGACGGGCTCTGCTAGAAATTTCTGCAAATGTACCAGAGGACAGGAGATGATCAGAACAAAGTGATACAATTATGTGTAGAGTAGGCTAAACATACTTTCCCAGGACTTGACCAATAGAAGCACTGACTAAAAGACTGTGGGCAACAATTTCGTTACCTGAAGAGCCGGATTATGTTCTCATCGACAGAAGGACCAATCATATTAACGGTACTTGGCGCTTAAACCGACGCAAACAAGTGGTAAACAAAAACTATAGGTTAGAATCAAAACCCCTGATGAGGTTGACCAATTAGCAATTTGTGGGATGGACTGAGAGACCCTAATAAAAAGTCATGACAATGGAAGAAAATTCAGAGCAGAGAGGTGAAAGTTGATGACGTCAGGAGACGCTGTCCGAAGTGCTGATAATTAGGCTCACTCTCTGTGAGCCTGATACTTGCTGATGACTGATGACCTGGAGACGAAGACTGACTCGTTGCTGATCTATCTTGGATAGGTAGCTATAAAAATGAGACTGACTAACATGTTCTTTTTCTTCTAGGTATCAACTGCGCTGTTTTAAAATGTTTTTCTCTCTTAGATAGATTTTTCCAAATTAATGTTTTTTGCCTAAATTGTTTTCACACGCAGACCCACATGCTGATGCTAATTTGAGTTAGGTAGGCTGACGAGAGTGACTTAACGGTGAAGGTAGACTGACTAACTTGCATTGCTGAATTATTCAAAATGGTAAAGAATTTGCTGACTTATGTTGATGTTTGTTTTTGCTTATCAATAATTCATGGTGAATAGTTGCTTATGATGCTAATAAAGTTTGATTAACAATAAAATTGAATAAAGGTTTTGATTAGAATTGTAACTAATAGGGAATAAAAACAATTAATTATTTGAGAGTCATGGTATTTTCTTATTAGATAGGGTTTTCCTTGGTGTTACATTGTTGATTATGATGTTTATTGATGATCCATTGGTTACCGCTTGACTAGTATACTCCATGTGATAAAAAAGGTTCATCAACCTATACACATCCCCTTGTAAGCTTACTTACTAAGGACTAGGCGCTCTAGCAACTCCCAATAGGATGCTAAGATCCATCTTTACTAAAAATGATGTTGTTCCTAAATTTAAATAGGCATCTTGGAGTGGCAAACGTTTCATCAGTTCCACTGCCAAACTATGGAATAAACTTCCTTTACAGATAAAATCTCAGATCAATCTGAAACAGTTTAGGAAGGCACTCAAAACTTGGTTGTTTTCTAATCAAAAGTTTGCCAGCTTGGTCTCACAGTCTACCTTGTCAGTTGCCAATGCCAAGACGACCGTGGGCAGTTGTGTGCTTTATAAAAACATATCATATCATGATCAATGTGGATAATAAAATACTGGCAAAAATGATCGGAGCCCACATCCTTCCTATTCTGCCTGAGATTGTGAGACCAGACCAGTCGGGCTGGGTCCCTGATGGCTCAACAAGCCTCAACCTTCTCAACCTCTTCGCTCTCCTTCACACATTAAACCTGCAACTCCCAGCGGTATCCGCCTTCCTTGATACGACTAAAGCATTTGATTCACTGGAGTAGTCTTGCCTGTTCCCCCTCTTACAGCGAATAGGCTTTAGCCCAGGCTTCCTCCAGTGGATCAAGCTCTTATATACGCTATTGACTATGAGATTTTGCATCAATGGGAAGGTTTCCAAAGCCATAGCTATAAACAGAAGCACCAGGCAGGGTTGCCTGCTTTCTCTGTTCCTATATTCTATTGCCATGGAGCTACTGGCGGCACACTTGTGACACCACCATGCAGAATGTGGCCACTATTACACATCGTAACAGCTGGTGGTATCCATGTACGTAGACGATGTTGGCCTCGATGTGTGCAATCTGGCTATAAACATTGCACTTCTCCTACTTGAATTCCTCCATTACACTGGAATTACGACTAACTGGTTGAAATTAACACTCTACCCATTTATTGAGAGCATAGAACCCGTTCCCACCAAATACTCCCATAAGTCACCAAATTACAGCATCTGGTACTTAGGGATTCATATTAGCAGAGGCATGACTCAGATCTAGAGAGAAAATTATGGCTAGGTGGCAGAGTGGCTGTAGGAGCGACTTCCAGTGTGGACTAGGCTCCCTCTGCCCCTCACTAGATGCCTTGTCATTGTTAAAATGGCGGTGCTACTAAAACTTCTCTATTTTTTGTATACATCGTGATCCTACTCACCAGAGCATTCTTCAAGTACATCCCACCCTTTTAATTCAGCTGACATGGGCTGTGAAACAGTCACAGCAGCCTGGGAGGTATTAACACGTCCCCTTTGACCAGGGGGACATGTGCAGACCTGCCATTTAAATATATTATTACTGTGTGCAGGCACAATTTGTGCACTATTGGGTACACCCTATCCAACACCTGCCACATTCTACAATAGAGACTGACAATGTAGATGCATACCCTCTGTGCACAGTGGTGTGCACAACTCCTGGCTGACCGTGCGGAGACATTGACACAATTCAATGCACTGTCTGGGCATGGCACTACCTCTGCCACAGGGCCAGACTTGACTATCTTCATTCTGCCACCTTCCCCATTGCTGATAACTCAGCGCTTTCCCATGCGGCTGATGAGCTCACTAAGCATACCTGTGCAGGCTAGACCTCAAGTTGATAGGCTACCTCTACCTGGATAACAAATTCTTGTTCCTGCGAGCCCTGTTGGCCTGCACCCCATGTTTGATGTCAGACATCTTCCTTTACTACCGATTGTGTAGCACCTGCAGAGCCATACACAGCTTATTTTCCCATGAACTTGTGATATTGCATGCTATAGATTTGTCATCACCACCCCCTCCCCAAGGAGGTTGATCACACACTTGTATTCTACAATGAAAGAAAAGGCCCCTGTGCTCAAGCCCACAGCCCTATCAAAGTAGCATCCTGGGGGATGATCTGACGGAGGACAAGTGGAAATATTCTTGCCTGCAAATCAGCATACTGTGCCATACTATAGGTTGAAACCCATACATGTAAAATGTACATGCCGCATATATCCTACCCCAGCAGCCTTGTGAAGGATATGCTCATTACCAGAGGGGAGCTGCATGCCCTGTGGGGCCGTTGACGTGGATTACCTACATCTTGCTTGGTCCTACCCTAAAATAGCTGAATACTGGACAGCAATATTAGATTGCGTGGACTTGGTGATAGCAGAATCTATACCATGAACCATGCTTTCTGTCCTACTGGGTTTTGTCAGAGATGGCCGAGCTGGCAGTCACTGCTTGACAGCAGTGTTGCTACTCATTGCAAAAAGAAGGCTGTCGTCTATTGGATTTGCAGGGTGTAGGAGGCTGGCCTGGCTTATAGTGGGCACCTTGTGGTACTTACACCTTGTGCCAGGTCCAGTTATCCCTTATTAGTGGAATAGAGGTGTTTCTAGCAGCTTAGGCTGTTAGAGGTAGCTATGGCAAAGCAGCTTAGGCTGAACTAGGAGACATGCAAAGCTCCTACTATACCACTTATATCATATAGCACAATATCATAAGAAAACACAATACTCAGCGTTACTAAAAATAAAGGTACTTTATTTTAGTGACAATATGCCAAAAGTATCTCAGAGGATACCCTAACTAGGAGGTAAGTAATATACACAAATTATATGTACACAAACCCAAAACAGGTAAGTGACAGTAAGAAAAGTGGTGCAAACAATGTAGAATCACAATAGGATGCAATAGGTAGACATAGGCCTAGGGGCAATACAAACCATATACTTCAAAAGTGGAATGCGAATCACAAATGGACCCCAGGCCTATGGGAGATTGTAGAGGGTCGCTGGGACTGTGAGAAAACAGTCAGGGTGTCCAAAATACCCCACCCCAAGACCCTGAAAAGTAGGAGTAAAGTTACCCTCCTACCCCAGAAAGACACAATAGTTGTGATAGGGGATTCTGCAGGAACCACAAGCACCAGTAAAACACTGAAGACGTATTCCTGGACCTGAGGACCTGTAAAGGAAGGGGACCAAGTCCAAGAGTCACGAAAGTGTCCGGGGGGGCAGATGCCCACTAAATCCCGGATGAAGGTGCAAAAGGGCTGCCTCCAAGTGGAAGAAGCCAATGATTCTGCAACAACGAAAAGGGCTAGGAACTTCTCCTTTGGATGGAAGATGTCTCACAGCGTGCTGGATGTTGCAGAAGTGTTTCCAGGCAGAAATACCACAAACAAGCCTTGCTAGCTGCAAGAGTCACGGTTGAGGTTTTTGGTTGCTGCTGGGGACCAGGAAGGACCAGGATGTCGCCCCTTGGAGGAGGAGACAGAGGGGGCGCTCAGCAAATCAGAGAGCCCCCGCAAAAGCAGCCAGCACCCGCAGAAGTACCAGAACAGACACTTAGAAGATCTGTGAACTCAGAGTCACAAAAGGAGGGTCCCACAACGTCGGAGTCCTACTCAGCAGGTTGAGCACTGCAGGACAGAGTGCTGGGTCCCAAGCTAGGCTGTGCACAAAGGAATCCTTGGAGAAGTGCACAGAAGCCGGAGCAGCTACAAATCACGCAGCACAAAAGTTTCCACCAAATTTGGACAGAAGGGCCACTGGACTGTGGGAGACACTTGGACCTAGCTCCTGTGTTCCAGGGACCACGCTCGTCAGGATGAGAGGGGACCCAGAGGACCGGTGATGCAGAAGTTTGGTGCCTGCGTTGGCAGGGGGAAGATTCCGTCGACCCACAGGAGATTTCTTCTTGGCTTCCTGTGCAGGGTGAAGGCAGACAGCCCTCAGATCATGCACCACCAGGAAACAGTCGAGAAAGCCAGCAGGATGAGGCGCTACAATGTTGCTGGTAGTCGTCTTGCTACTTTGTTGCGGTTTTGCAGGCGTCCTGGAGCAGTCAGCGGTCGATCCTTGGCAGAAGTCGAAGAGGGAAGTGCAGAGGAACTCTTGTGAGCTCTTGCATTCGTTATCTGAGGAATAGCCCAGAGGAGAGACCCTAAATAGCCAGAAATGGAGGTTTGACTACTAAGAAAGGAGGCTTGGCTACTGAAAAAGGTAAGCACCTATCAGGAGGGGTCTCTGACGTCACCTGCTGGCACTGGCCACTCAGAGCAGTCCATTGTGCCCCAACACCTCTGAATCCAAGATGGCAGAGTTCTGGGACACTCTGGAGGAGCTCTAGTCACCTCCCCTGGGAGATACTTGTCAGGGGAGTGGTCACTCCCCTTTCCTTTGTCCAGTTTCACGCCAGAGCAGGGCTGGGGGATCCCTGAACCGGTGTAGACTAGCTTATGCAGAGATGGGCACCATCTGTGCCCATCAAAGCATTTCCAGAGGCTGGGGAGGCTACCCCTCCCCAGCCCTTCACACCTATTTCCAAAGGGAGAGGGTGTAACACCCTCTCTCAGAGGAAATCCTTTGTTCTGCCTTCCTGGGACTGGTCTGCCCAGAGTCCAGGGGGGCAGAAACCTGTTTGAGGGGTTGGCAGCAGCAGCAGCTGCAGTGGAGACCCCGGAGAGGCAGTTTGGCAGTATCCGGGTTCTGTGCTAGAGACCCGGAGATGCATGGAATTGTCCCCCCAATACCAGAATGGTATTGGGGTGACAATTCCATGATCCTAGACATGTTCCATGGCCATGTTCGGAGTTACCATTGTGACGCTACACATAGGTGGTGACCTATGTGTAGTGCACGCGTGTAGTGGTGTCCCCGCACTCACAAAGTCCGGGGAATTTGCCCTGAACAATGTGGGGGCACCTTGGCTAGTGCCAGGGTGCCCACACACTAGGGCCCATATTTATACTTTTGTAGCGCCGCATTTGCGTCATTTTTTTACGCAAAATCGGTGCAAACTTACAGAATACAATTGTATTTTGTAAGTTTGCGCTGATTTTGCGTCAAAAGATGGCGCAAATGCGGCGCTAAAAGAGTATAAATATGGGCCTAAGTAACTTGGCACCTAACCTTCACCAAGTGAGGGTTGGACATATAGGTGACTTATAAGTTACTTATGTGCAGTGAAAAATGGCTGTGAAATAACGTGGACGTTATTTCACTCAGGCTGCAGTAGCAGTCCTGTGTGAGAAGTGTCTGAGCTCCCTATGGGTGGCAAAAGAAATGCTGCAGCCCATAGGGATCTCCTGGAACCCCAATACCCTGGGTACCTAGGTACCATATACAAGGGAAATATAAGGGTGTTCCAGTGTGCCAATGAGAATTGGTAAAATTAGTCACTAGCCTGTAGTGACAATTTAAAACAGAGAGAGCATAAACACTGAGGTTCTGGTTAGCAGAGCCTCAGTGATACAGTCAGGGACCACACAGGGAACACATATAGGCCACAAACTTATGAGCACTGGGGTCCTGGCTAGCAGGATCCCAGTGACACATATCAAACACACTGACAACAGAGGGTTTTCACTATGAGCACTGGGCCCTGTCTAGCAGGATCCCAGTGAGTCAGTAAAAACACCCTGACATATACTCACAAACAGGCGAAAAGTGGGGGTAACAAGGCTGGAAAGAGGCTACCTTCCTACACAGGGGCAGCCCCAAATTGTCAGATTGGCTTATGGTTGCAGCCTATTGTCAGGAATGCCTCAAGGACTCACTCCAAACACATCTGGAGACCCTTCATTACTTACTTGGCCCTCAAGATGGATCAAAGGTCTCCCTCCCCAACCCCAGGACTGCATGGTAACAATCCCTGCAGCATTGCCATAACTGCATGTTTGTCCTGAATGATATGTATGTTCTTGATTACACGTTAACACATTTAAAATAAACCAGTCACCCTTGTAACTGTGGGAACTTTGATGAGTGTTTCTTTGCTGTATTGTTGTAGTTTGCTTCACTGCATAGGAAAAACGTAAATAAAAATGTCCAGATGAGCCCATGCTGCATGCCCCCTTACTCAAGTCCTTGAAGGGGAAGGGGAAGGGGAACCTCACTTGCACTCCAAGCTCCTGGTGTGAAGGTGGATCATCACTTTTGTTGCCCCAATCTCACTCCGTATGGTTGATGCCGTTTCCTGGGCAACCTCCTGGCAGCCAATCATACTGTTTTCCTGCTCTGTCACCCGGCCACCGGGGCCTGGGCTGGCCCAGATTGCAGGGTCTGTTTGTGAACACCGTCATCATCCTGTCCTATTCAACATCAGAAAGACTCTTGGAATCTGCCTGCATTATTGTGACCAGTCCACTCATATGTTATCCAGGTGGGAGCAGTTGTTTTGAGCCTATAAAAACCAGGATAGCTCCCTAAGGATCTGTTTTCCCAGGAGTTCAAGAAACAGTATAAGTCCTGAGGAATACCCCCATCAAATGGGAGCACACTAAACCACTCTTATAATACCTTTTCACCTGTTCTCTCACAATATCCCTCACTTCTTTGACAGCTTCAAACATTGTAATCAACTCAATGCAATCTTACTAACACACTACATAATCAAGAAACCCATTCCTCCTCTCCATTTCCATTCTGCTCTTGAGCACCAAACTAGGAAAACGGATCCCTACTCCAATATCTGGAATCAGCTCATTCCCCAGATAAATGATATCCCCCAAGAAATCAGCCTTCTTTCTTCTGCACTGAAATTGATATGCTCAGCTCTATGATTGATTGATTTTCCCATCCCTCTATCTCTGTCCTTCCTCCCACTCAAATCTCAAGAGAACAACTCCAGGCATCTCAGAAGCATGAGGTCTCATCTAACAGTATATGCACTCTCCCTAGTGCCAATGGCAACAGGACTCACATTATTGTTACTATTTTGGATAAAGGAGGATCCAACAGCCTAGCAACAGGAGAAGATGCAACCTAAACAACCTCATCAGAATCAAGCTTCATTGACCTTTACTTAATATACAGAATCATCCCTCAAATGCCTTGTCCACAAGTGCAGGTCTGCCGCAAACCATGGGCCAGATGAAGCAAACGTTTTGCGACTCGCAAACGGCAAAATTTACCGTTTGCGAGTCGCAAAACGCGTATCCCAATGCAGAAATGCATTTTGCGAGTCGTTACCGACTCGCAAAATGCATTTCAGACTCGCAAATAGGAAGGGGTGTTCCCTTCCTATTTGCGAGTCGCATTGGGATGCAATACCATTTGCGACCGCAATGGCATCGCAGTTACCATCCACTTCAAGTGGATGGTAACCCAATCGCAAATTGGAAGGGGTCCCCATGGGACCCCTTCCAGTTTGTGACTGGAGCCCAAAATATTTTTTCAGGGCAGGGAGTGGTCCAAGGGACCACTCCCTGCCCTGAAAAAAACCGAAACTAAAGGTTTCGTTTTTTTTTTAAGTGCAGCTCGTTTTCCCTTAGGGAAAACGGGCTACACTTAAAAAAAAAAAAAACTGCTTTATTTAAAAGCAGGTCGCTAACATGGAGGTCTGCTGACGTCAGCAGGCCTCCATGTTAGCGAGTGCCTATACTTGCAATGGGGCCGCAATTTGCGACCCACCTCATGAATATTCATGAGGTGGGTCATTGCGACCCCATTGCGAGTTGCAGTCGGTGTCTGAGACACCGTACTGCATAGCAATTTGCGACTTGCAAATTGCGAGTCGCAGGGACTCGCAATTTGCAAGTCGCAAATTGCTTTTTCCCTACATCTGGCCCCATATGAGTAAAATATCTGACTTCATCATAGCCAAAAATCTTAATCTCTTATTTCTCACAGATGTTTGGCACAGAGAAGCCTCTCAACCAGTAGCAGAATGGCTGGTGCACCATTGGATCTTATCAATGGCTTTAACAAGATCAAGAACATTTGAGGTGGGATGGAAATCATACATAAAAACTCCCTCAAATGCACAACAACAAAATTAACAACTCCCCCATGTTCCGGGCCTATCAATACAAATCCAATCTACAGATATCAATTCAACCAAGTGTCAATTGCTTCCAATTGATACAAATTTCAACACTGCCTGGAACAACATGGCACTTCATCAAGTTGTCCTGCAAGGCTCCATCCTCTGACCCTGAAGAATCTAATCATTCAAAAATTCCTCCTAAATGGCCCCATTGTCTTCACCCTATATCCAGCTCCCAGAGACAATTCGGATTAAATGCGAAGTGGGATACTTTCTATATTAATGCCTGCCCGTCACAGTTTGATAAGCATACTATCATATTCTACATGCCACCTATCTTTGGGACACTTCCTCATGTATCTTTGAGGCATTTCCTGTAAATAATTTACCTTTTGTCTAAAGACCCATTATTCGAACAGGCTAGTAATGAACTCATTTTGATTGCCATCTTCAGCATTCCCTGCTACCTTCCTTTGAGGTATACTCATATTTTGTCAACTTATCATGCACTATATAGAATTCACTATCTTACATTGTTTTGTTCTTAATACTCTGTATATGCTGTAATATGACCCAAAGTAATAAGCTGTGTAGACTATTATATTGTATCTTGTACATATTAGTATACTATTTATTTGTATCTACCAAACATGTATTTACTCTATATAATGGTTTGTTCTGAATACTGTGTACTATGTACAGCCTGTGCTGTAATAAAAAACTGTAATAAAACCTTCAATAACTAAATATATTTATTTTACAATCACCAGACATTTATCCACGTGCTACACACATATACCTTAGAGTGGGACTGGGACAGAAAATAGGTCCAAGCACCAAAATAAAAAGGGCCACCAATAGTCAATTAAAGAGCTAAAAAGGGCTTCATGTTTGCAAATTGTGGCTGTTTCGCAAATGTACTGTAGATACATGCTGCTGTGTAAGTGTCTTGCAAATTACGGAAGACGGCATAGAATTTAGATGGCTGCAGGCAATGTTTGCTTTAATATCACGGAAATCAACAGTAAATCCCATAAAACAAGCCCAGAAGCAGCCAAATGGACTCAACCCCATTCATCTGTTAGACCAGCCCTTTGGGCACTGCCAGATTGCCATAATCGGCAGTCCACCCTGCCCAGACCTTTGCATGCAACCAGCGTTCCGTAACCATTGATCATCTACCTTCTCCCAAGCACATCTCCACTCAACACCCCCTAGCATTCATCTATCAACCCACAACCTAGCATTCATCGATACACCCACACTTGATCAATCCAACTAAGAAACCACACCAATCATATCCATTCCTCAATCTACACAACTACATAGCCATCAATCCCTCCATTCGTCCAAGCAACATCCATCACCACATTTATGTGACTTAAGTCTGTTTTATCAGGTTGTGTCTGTGGGTGTGAGCGGGTGTATGCGTGGATGTGAATTTGTGTGTGGCTGTACTCATCTTTGGGCATCCACTTTGTGTGTGTACATTGGTCCCTGCGCATGCATTTTCTGCCATTACAACAAAGAACACATACACTCAAAACAAGACAGACCTATTGACGTTGCCGAGGCTTTGTGTGTTTGACATCTCAGTTATATCTCCACTCATCCTATTTTGGCAGAGATGTGTAGACGTTGAGCACAGTGTCAACTTACATCGTTTAAGCACTGAACCATGCTTATGGCCACGACCCAAGATATGTAATCTCAACAAACAAAAATATGATAAATGACAATAAAAGAATACCCCTACAGCAATACCGACTATATCAAAGCCTGTTGACATGGCCATGTCCTCTCTGGTACATTTAATGGAAGAGATAAAAGCTATAATGGGGAACACTAATCAAATCATAGTAAGTACAGCATCAGTAGAAAGAGAAGAAGCAAAGGCTAGTGCATGCCCATGTGGCACTACATAGGAGACTCCGTTCTTGAATGACACCTATGTACATTGGCTAGTGCCTTTGAGATACACTTATGTTGTGATGTCCAGGTCATAAACCGTTCTATAGATTCACGGCATCTGCTGTGGTGCTACTTAGTTTACTGGTTTGTGATTACCCATGGACCTGCTTTCGTCTTTCTTTTGCCATTTTCATTGACTTGAGAATATTTAAGAACTTTACTTGCTGCCTCATATTACTGCTGCTTTCATTCCTTTAGACATCAGCTTCTCTATACGTCATGTATGGGCGTTAGCTGCATCTGGTGCAGTCCAATCTAAAGATTTGCCTTATCAGATTCTGATACTTCCTCTTTAAACCTCCGAATCTGTTTTTCATGCTAGAGAGACTTCAAAAAAATTTACTTTTCTCCACATAGTCTGATTTTGGTTGAACTCACTGGTGAAACGAAACTTTCCACTTACTCTGGCAGTGCCTGCACAATGTTAAATAAGAAGGTTTTACAGGGATCACTTGCCTGGTACTGTGTCTCACCATCGGTACCAGTCCCTGCATTAAGATAGCCTATTCCGTCAAAGTCCACTAATGAGACATTCTAGCCCCAAAGCCTATAAAGACAGTGTGTACTGAATGCAATGTAGTCCATTCACTTCAGTCTATTCCTGTGCAATAAAACGTTTTGCAGTATGGACGTCGAATGTTCCCATGCTCATCAGGAATTCTGTCAATAGTTATTTATAGTAGGGTGCTTACCAGCCGATAACAAGTTAGCGTTCTCCAAACGAATAGACCCTGGTTACAAGGAGTCTGGGAAAGGGTCAGGTATTTACCGTGTAAATACTGATACTGGGTATACAGTATTGGCTGGGTGCAGTATATAGATCCTTTTCTGAGTTTGTCTCTAGAAAATAAGAAATTACATGCATGATTGCTATTTTCCGCAATTAATTCCACATGTGTCTACATTTACAGCACTTTTCCCCAGTGGTAAATTTGGCAGATTTGACTTGCCGAGATTCTTATGGGATAGTTATGGGGATATGGGGAGGGGCTTTATAGCTACTTTTCGAATATCGATCCCTGAACAAGCACATACTGGAAACACATTAGGAGACCTGCATCATTGCATTTGTAGCCTCTAAAGCCCCCATCCCTTTATTGCTCAGCCATTTTCTTCGGCACAAACATAACATGGCCTTTTTTAGATTCTTAATAAGCTCCTTTTGGAGAGAAGAATGGAAAACCGTTAACTGCGCTGCAATGTTTAGTAGCACAAATGGCATCGCAATTCTGCAGCTGGTACTTGCTCTGAAAATAAGTAATAACTTAATTCATCTCCAAGAAAATTGTTTTTGAAAGGCGGAGAAGCCCAGACATTGTGTTAGGTAGTTGGTGTAGCTTTATAAACAAGTCTTTTAGGTCGGTGAGTGATACATAAAATGTACTGCTAATGTACAATGTAATGATCTTCCGTAAACGTTTGCTGTATCAATCCTGATTTTAGGATATCTTATAGCTTTAGAAATACCAATTCCCGAAATGAGTGAAAACCACGTTTCCTTATTTTTGCTATGTAGGAAATATAAAATGTGACAGACTATTTCTTCACAATTGAAAAGCAGCAATACCAGGCCAGATTCGAAAGACACTTTAGGACATAAACCTACCTTTATGGCTGAAAACTACTCCACCTGGAAAGTAGTCACAAAAAGATATCTAAAAGGAGTAAATGCTCACACTTCTTCACAGCTGTACAGTTGTATACCGTTACTGTGTACAAATAGGTCGTAGTAGTTTTATTGGTGCACTTCCTGCAGAGTACATCAATAGCATCAAACGCTCTTGCCTCTACCCTGCGCCATGGTGCTCTGTATACTAAAAACAGCGTGCACATGGTGGTGGTAGGGGGGGCGCAAAGGCCCGCAAGAAAAGTGGGGATACATGTAATGTAGCCCCATTTTTCTTAAATCTGGCCCTATTTTTCTAACCAGCTATTCTCCAGCCAAGGTCAATACCTTCTCGAAGCTGAAGGATAGCACACCGTACAATGTGTATTAGGGCCTGTTTCACAAAGTAAACTTTCACTTTTATGCTAGGTTCCAATTTTCTACTATTTACGAACTAAGAGTTAATTGTCTTTACTATAATGGTACTGTACTGAATGGACTTGTGTGGACCGCAACCTGTTTCTCTTCATGTTAAATGTTGCAAACAATTGTGTATGTGTGTAATCTAAAAGCAAGTATTCAAAAAGAGAAATCAGCATTATTTAACACTCTTTGGCTGACAGACGAGAAGTCAGCACAGGCGTATCTCCAGCGGGAGACAAAGAAGAACAATGTAGCAGCAAAGCCCATCTAAAGGGCCCCAGGACGGCCGAGAAGCAAAGTCAGCAGATGTGATTGGCAGACAGACACAGTGAGGGGTATCTAGCTGTGGAACAGAAAGCAGGACTTCCTCCTTACGTCAGCAAGTTAAATGAAGCAAGACATTCATCAAGCATTTTTAGCAAAGGAGGCAAGATGCACAGAAAATGTTTCACAAATCTAGCTGATTTGCCATGCGCCCTAATTGCACAATATCTGCAGAGCATGTAAAGTGTTAAAATGTAATGCCTGTTATCTCAAGTAACTGTAACTCATGCCCTAAAGTAACTCTAACTCATGCCCACATTATTTACTGCTAACTACCTCACATATCACATCACTCATGACATGTTCTGTGACATCATTGATAACATCACTGCAAGAACTCAAATTACATCATTCATGACAACACAGTGCATGGCAAGGGTGCTGGTTCTAATTACTTTAAGACACAAGTTACAGTTACTTGAAATAACTATAACTGGTGAATTTCAGTTTTATTTTAGTTTAAAACAGTATTCTTTAACTGACGATTTCATCTAACTATAACACCACGTTAAATGTTTTTTTTAGTGAATTTCTACATTTTTAAATGTGAAGTAAGATATTATTACCATGCCCATGCCTAATTATAATGTCACCATAACTTTCTCTTTTCAGTGAATTTCAAGGGGATTTTCTAAATTTAAAGTGATATTTTATTATCATATGTGACATCAACCTTGCTAGGCATGGAGCTGTCCGCAGGGCCTGTCCTGGATCAAGGCCCTTTGTCCAGCTACACTTAGGCAACCAACCCACATCACCATCCCCTTTGGATGGCCATAGGTTGGTTGGCCACAGATCAGGCCTTGTGGGCAACCCCCTGCTGTGCATGGCATCGGGCTGGCTGCATATGGGGAGTAGCATGCCCTTCAGGCCCTTTGGCTAAACCCCATATATAATGTGTATGGTCTAGCACATATATATATGTGTGTGTGTGTGTGCATATATATAACAACCATAAAATGTTGCAAAATAAGTCAATATCTTCTTTTAAACTCCGCTTATTGCCAATTTGTTCCTAATACAATGCCCTTTAATACATTTTAAGTAATTTATGTCATACAATGAAAATTGTTTACTGTTTATCATAAACTCTGAGAGGCATATTTCCAAGTGGCCTGTGCCGCCATTGTATCACTTTTTGTGACACACCGGTGGAGCAGACTGCAGGGCCATATCTACAAGTCCACACAAATCCACTTTGGGTGGTTTTACATGGCCTTGTAGATATAGAGTAAGGCAATGCAGTACAAGTCACTGAGTCGCCTTAATTTGTGATATAAAGGCATTCCATAGCTGTTGCGGTGGGTGTTCCTATGCAACACCCATGGATTTTGACGCATTCCTAGATTTACAAGGTTTTGTTACCTGGGAATGCGTCAAAAGTACAATGAGGAGAAATACCTTTATTTCTCCTTGTTTTTTCCTTTTTATATGTGTGCTACATTGTGTGCTGCATTCTGCAGCGGGAAATGCCTCTTGTGATTGTTTTGTGATTGTCTTGTGATTGTTTTTGAGCAGAAAGTGTCCCTTTCTGCACAAAACAAATATCCCCCCAATACAGACAGAGGTGTCTGCATTGGCACTAGGCAGAAATGTTAGCGTCATCGCAGGGGACAATGACAGGAGAGCGCCATCTCTTGTAGATACAGCACATTCCTGATCTTTTTTTTTACACAGGGCAGCGCAGCAAGAAGGCTTGCAGTGCTGCCCACCATCTAAAGTTTGTGTATATGACCCTTACTTGTTACAACTTTCTTGAATGTGCTATGTAATTTCTATACTGTCCGCACCAAATTTATTAAGAATTCCGCTGACACAGAACAATAGGAATTGCTATGCTGCACTGCAAGAAAGGGAGAGAGCAGAACAGTGCCATATCTTAAAAGATATAGCACTATTTTTCACTCTCCCTGCACTGGTGCATTGTACACTGTCTTTCGCTAATTCACACACCCTTGTATCATAGTGCAAGAGTGAGTGTGATGTCAAGTATAGATTTTATAACTTTGTGTGTATACTGTAAAATACAGCATACATACAATTTAGAAAAGTTTTGTCAAAATACAAAATTTCTCTAACATTACATCTGCCTTGAGGTGTATGGGTTTGTCGCCAATCTCTTTTCAATGTTAGCAGATCAGGATTTTTTGTCAAAACTCCATAGGTGATTGCATAGAAATGCTTATGTACCATCTGTTGTATGTCCCATTGATGCAAAGTAGTGCAGAGTGCTACTTTGGGTTACTTTAAAGCTACCGTCCAGTGCAAAACATGTTTTGCGCTGGAAAGTAAATTCCAAAATGAATTCTTTATGCCTGGTTTGTGTCACAAAAGGGACGCAAACCAATGCGAAGTGTTGATAAATTTAGCCCTCTGCATTTAGAGTTACCATTACCATCTGACCTTTGTGGGAACAAGAGAGATAACTTTCTCTGGAAGGAGTGAGGTTAGAGCTCACAGCCATTCAACTGCTGCAACCTTTCAACTTAAAGAAATGTTGGGTCATTCTGTGTTGGCATTGTGTATGTTTTCTACAGCTATGGCAGCAATTGAAAGTGTGTACTTAATCTGTTTAAATATACTGTCTCTTATAGTTTGTAAAAAGTTTGTGGTTGGAAAGTATCCTGTTAGAGCTTAGGGCCAGATGTAGCAAAGTCCCAAATTGCGAGTTGCAATTTGCGAGTCCCAGCAACTTGCAAATTGCAACTCGCAATTTGGGATGCAGAAAGGTGTCTCAGACACCTTCTGCGAGTCGCTATGGGGTCGCAAAGACCCACCTCATTAATATTAATGAGGTGGGTCACAATTTGCGACCCCATAGCGATTTAGGGCACTCACGGGGATGGTGGCCTGCTGGGAACAGCAGACCACCATGTCCGTGACTGCTTTTAAATAAAGCATTTTTTTTATTTCAAAGTGCAACCCGTTTTCCTTAAAGGAAAACGAGCTGCACTTTAAAAAAAAAAACGAAACCTTTTGTTTCGGTATTTTTCAGGGCAGGTAGTGGTCCATGGGACCACTGCCTGCTCTGAAAAATTACTTTTAATGCCAGACACAAAGGGGAAGGAGTCCCATAGGGACCCCTTCCCGTTTGCGACTGGGTTACCATCCACTTCAAGTGGATGGTAACTGCGAGTCCATTTGCGACCGCGAATGGAATTACATCGCATTGCGAGTCGCAAATAGGAAGGGAACACCCCTTCCTATTTGCGAGTCGGAAATGCATTTTGCGAGTCGGTTCCGACTCGCAAAATGCATTTCTACATAGCAAAGAGGCTTTTGCGACTCACAAACGGCGTTTTTCGCCGTTTGCGAGTCGCAAAACCCTTGCTACATCTGGCCCCTAATCCGTACACTATGGGCGGGGTCACCGGTGTGCAAAATGGAGGAGCCCAGACTTTGGCCTTTTACATTAACTATTCATGCCTTTGATTTTAGCTTAGCTACAAAGCCCAGTACAAGCCAAAGCAGTATTGGCTGGATATGGTAGTTTGCGAATTACAGGTGAAACACAATTCTCCATTTGCTACCATTTCCTAGAAGATCAGTAATAATACTGGACGTTGAGGATCAGTGGGTTTAATTTAGGCAGTATGGTACCAGTAAACTGTAACCAGACATCGTCAGACAGAAATGTTGATTCCTGTTAGACCTGACGTATTTGGCGTGGTCTCCCCTAACTTTTTGCTTCTACTTCTCAGGTTGTTGCTATGTGTTGGACTCTGTTTCTGCCATTTTTGTTACTCTGGGCACTTTACCACTAATGACCAGTGCTAAAGTGCAAGTGCTCCCTATGTGAAATTACATGTGTAATTGGCTTTTCCATGATTGGCATATTTGATTTACTAGAAAATTCCTAGTAAAGTACCTGTAAATCAAATGTTGTTAGTGGGCCTGCAGCACTGATTGTGCCACTCCATGAGCAGATCTGTAAACATGGCTACGACCTGCCACTGCAGTGTCTGTGTGTGCAGTTTTAAACTGCCAATTCAACTTGGAAAGTGTACCCACTTGCCAGGCCCAAACCTTCCCTTTTTATACCTGTAAGGCACCCCTTAGGTAGACCCTAGGTAGCTCTATGGGTAGGCTGTAGTGTATGTTAAAGGGGGAACATGTACTGATGTGTTTTACAAGTCCTAAAAGTTAAATACTGCCCAATTTGTTTTTCACTGTTGCAAGGCCTATCCCTCTCATACGTTAACATAGGGGCTGCCTATAAATATTCTTAAAGTGCAGTTAGAAATATGGAGTTTGGGGTCTCTGAACTCACAATTTAAAAATACATCTTTTATTGGAGTTGTTTTTTAGATTGTTAGTTTGAAAAGGCCACTTTTAGAAAGTAGGCATTTTCTTGCTTAATTAATTCTATGACTCTGCCTGTTTGTGGATTCCCTGTTTGGGTCGGACGGACAGTTGGGCCGTTTGTGAATCTCCTCAAGATAGTGACACAAAGAGAGCTGGGGTGTAGCCTGGATATCCTGATGAGCCATCTGGGCTAGAGTGGAGTGAGGAGTGGTCACTTACACCTGATTGGGCTGTGCCTGCCCTCACACAATGCAGGCTTCAACTCCCTGGCATGAGGCTGGAGCTAGGCCTGGGCAAGGCAGGATCTTGTGTACCACAGAGGCTTTCCTTTGAAGTTTGCCTACTTTAAAGGTAGAAAGGGGTATAAGTAGTGGACCCAAAACCCCAGATTTTTTTATCACTTCTGGATTCAGGAGGAACCTCTGCCAAGGAGAAGTGCTGAAGAGCTGAAGAGAAGTGCTGCCCCTGCCTGTGACTGTGCTTTGTTGAGATATCCTGCATTTGCTGCTTCTGCCTGTGAAAGGGGACAAAGACTGGACTTTGTTGTGCATTCCTGCTTGAGAAGAATTTCCAAGGGCTTGGACCGAACTTGCATCCTGTTTTGAAGTCTCAGGGCTACCAAAGACTTCCTCTACCAGCACCTGGACTCTCTGCCGAGACTCCTGCCCTGCCAAGTGGTACCCCATCCAGTCCCTGGGCCCTTGAAAGGTGAAGTTGGCAGAACAAGCACTGAAATACACACACAGAACACTGTGCGAGGAAATTCTTGGTGCACCACCTGCAATGTGGCTGAAAAACCATGTGCCACCCGCTTTGCAGCTAGAATTGACACTCTATCTGCATCACGGCTCAGAGATCGACGCATCGTGGCTGGGGAAAGGACGCAATACCCGTTTGCGGTTGCTGATAATGACACAAACCCCATGCAGAATGGTTTTCTAACACTGTGCAAGCAGATTTCTCACGCATTGTCGGTGGGCGTCAAAGTCATCGTGAACCTGGGTGGATCCGGAATGCCCGTCCGGAAATCAACGTATCGCTCTCTTACGAGGGAGAAAAACCATGCAACGCCTACCCAACCGGAGAAGAAATGACGCACGGCCTTACTTGCAAGTAAGCAATTGACGAATTGCTAACTTTTCCGATGCACGCTCGCCCATGCCGCTTTATTTTTGACGCAAACCAGGTACTTTGTGTAAAATCAACGTTTCTATTATTTTCTATAGAATAAGACTCTTGTTCTTTTGAAAATTCATTTCTTGGCTTGTGTATGTTGGATTTTTGTCTTTTTGGTCTTGTTTGATTTAGATAAATATTACCTATTTTTCTAAACTGGTGTGGTGTCCCTTTTGCAGTGTTTTCACTGTATTAAAGTGTGTGTTGGTACAAATACTTTACACATTGCCTTTGGGATAAGCATGACTGCTTGTGCCAAGCTACCAAGGGGGTGAGCAGGGGTTATCTAAGTGTGTATCTCCATTGACCTGACTAGATTGAGGGTCCCTGCTTGGAAAGAGTGAAAACTGACTGCCAACCAGAGACCCCATTTCTAACAATTCATAAGTATAGTTTACCAACATATCATCCCACTGGAGTTAACAATAAAGAATTTACTCCTAATGGCACAATATGTTTGTAAAGTATTGAAACATGCTATTACTGTCTGATGATATTTTTAGGAACAATATTTTGACATGCTACTTAGAGAAAAGCAACAGGCTAGTGACCTTCCTCAGTTCTACTGTTAGAGCAGGTTCTGGTGAGGCTGGCCTGTGAGGAAGAAGTGTAGGGCTGGAAAATACCCAAGCTTTCCAAAACATAGTCACCATCCAATGTACACAATGTCACAATGTAACCACAACATACTCTTTTTTTGTGTAGACCACATATACATCATTCACAATTTAACATATGCCCACACATGATGAAGGCAAGCAGACCAATTTACAGGGACTTCATAGATCTTTAAGTAGGGAATGTCAGTGGGCATCCTCCACCTACAAGTATAGAAACAAAGTCTTATGACTCTCTACTATGAAGTAATTGCCATTACTTCCAGCTACAACATAGGGGCATATTTACAATAAAGTGGCACTGTGTGGCGGTGCACCAACATTGGCAGTGCTGTGCTGTGTCAAAACTGGCAGCGCCATGCTGCGTCACTACAGAAATGCAGGGATGCGCCATATTAACAAGAATAAGGTGCACCCCTGTGTTTGTCCCTGTGCCACTGCTAAATTTGCTGCCAAGTGTCAATGCAACCAACCCTTTCGCATGGCGCAAGGATGGCTGCATTGTGGGGGGGGGGGGGATTGTTTTTGTGCAGGAAGGGAAAACTCTTGATTTTCCGGAAGATGCGTCCTGGTGCCAGACGAAGCCCGGTGGAGATCACTGGAGACAGGAAACGGAAAGCCAAACCAAAGGAGCAAATCCAAACAAACCTGCATTTGTGTAGCCATTTTAGTTATAGCTTCATACACGTTATTTTAGCAAACCAGGCCTGCCGCTATGCTCTTTAACCTAGATATATTTTATTCAGCTTCCTTTATTATTTTAACAATAGCCACATTTGTGGGCTTGTTTTATTTTATCTATGCAGCTGTTCTTTGCCTAGGCCAACACTGCATTCTTAAACAAGACGTTTCTTTCACTCTGTGCTTTTCTGAAAACTGCAGTAAAATAGGTTGCCAGCAAACGTAGTAACGCTTTGTCTCTAATGTTCATAGAAACATACACACTCTTACGTAGGGATCCTTTCTTGGAACGTAAGGTGTTTTATTATAAAAACACTACTTTGACCCATGTACGTTTGTAATGTTTTGAGTATTGATCACTGATGACGTGTCACACTGCTTTGCACCTGGTTTAGCTGCCTATTGGCTTTAACGTGGCATTAGACATTACATTTTGTATTCAGGTTAGCTGCCTATTGGCTTTATCGTGGCATTAGACATTGCAGTTGAGACATTGCAGATGAGCTGTGTTTTTCCACATGGTAAACCAAGCTGTGTTTTTTTTTGTATTTTGTTTTCACCGAACTCTAGCATGATAAGGGAGCGCATATGTTGTGTTTTTTTCTCTAGTACTGCCTTGGGAAGAGGCAGGCCTCGAGGACTTGGCCAACCTTCAACGCTTGTTTATTTCCAACTCTGACCTACAGTAGCAAGCATTTTTTATAATTGTCCTCTAAGGGGGAGGGCTTTCTAGAAGTTCTCTCATAATTATTCAAAGATATAAAAAAGATGACTCTGTTTAGTAACAAGGAATTCCGAGACTCCAGTCAGGAGCGGGCGCCAGCTGCCGAGCTGTCCCGTGGGGGTGGAAAATCTCTTTCTCGCAGTTGAACAGGAGTCATTCTTCTTGCTTGCATGAGAAAGATGAAGCATTTGGTGGGCCCTACTACGGTGATGAATTTTGATAAATTATTTGCTTTGCAATGCATATGAATATATATCTATATCTATATATCAATATGTAAGTGTTTATATCCTTGCATGGATATATTTCCTGTTTATAGATTGGAGACTTTTTATACATAGTCTCACGTTGTGGTTGCACATTTTGGAAGTACACTTTTTACTAATCAAACCTTCCTTTACGAACCTTGCAAAAAGCTATAATAAATGTCTTCTTCAGATTAAGAAGTGCATTCCAGAGAATCTTTTCGACTGCTTTCAGTGTGCATATCTAGGCTCAGTCGAAAGGTAAGCAAAACAACATTAGAGGGAGATTCCAGCTAGATGACCACAACTGTATACTGATTGCTGAATGCTTCGCTGCAGCTGCTTATGTAGACTACAGGACGCTTGTTCAGGTATGAGGGATGATGTCTTCCCAGGGGAACCTGAAGGGCAGAATTAGAGCTTAACATGCTGTGCTCTTACATAGCCTAGGTAGGAACTATTTTAACGTGGCATTAGACATTACATTTTGTATTTAGGTTAGCTGCCTATTGTCTTTATCGTGGCATTAGACATTGCAGTTGAGACATTGCAGATGAGCTGTGTTTTTCCACATGGTAAACCTAGCTGTGTTTTTTTTTGTATTTTGCATTCACCGAACTCTAGCATGATAAGGGAGCGCATATGTTGTGTTTTTTTCTCTAGTGCTGCCTTGGGAAGAGGCAGGCCTCGAGGACTTGGCCAACCTTCAACGCTTGTTTTTTTCAAACTCTGACCTACAGTAGCAAGCATTTTTTATAATTGTTCTCTAAGGGTGAGGGCTTTCTAGAAGTTCTCTCATAATTATTCAAAGATATAAAAAAGATGACTCTGTTCAGCAGCAAGGAATTCCGAGACTCCAGTCAGGAGCGGGCGCCAGCTGCCTGAGCTGTCCCGTGGGGGTGGAAAATCTCTTTCTCGCAGTTGAACAGGAGTCGTTCTTCTTGCTTGCATGAGAAAGATGAAGCATTTGGTGGGCCCTACTACGGTGATGAATTTTTATAAATTATTTGCTTTGCAATGCATATGAATATATATATATATATATCAATATGTAAGTGTTTGTATCCTTGCATGGATATATTTCCTGTTTATAGATTGGAGACTTTTTATACATAGTGTCAGGATACTTCGAATCGATTTCCTCAGAGGCAGAAGATAACTCCTCAGTCCCGACCCGAGCTACTCACAATTAATATTAATCCTTCGTGCTGAGTACCCTGGAGGGGGAAAGGGGGAATGGGATGGTAGAGAGACTGCCACAGAGATGATGAACGCCAGTACTCAGTCTGCCTCTTCACATCAAAGATTGGATACAGCACCCTGAGTTCTCTGCAGCCTTGCTTCTCTCTAAAAATGATAGCTCTTCTTAAAAAATGCTTATTACTGATTCTGGAAGAACTTCTCAACCTTTGTTAGAGATTGGTTTTATGTTGCTATATATATATATATATATATATATATATATAGTTGGTGATAATGTGTTCTTCAAATCAGCTGATGCTATTTAATTTCTCCTGTCTTATTGTGACTTCTGTCAATACTTGTATTTGTAAATGCTTGTTTATTAAAGTTCGTTTCTCCTTTCTTACTTCGACATTTGTTGATAACTTGTATTTGTAAATGCTTGTTTATTACAGTTAGTTTCTCCTTCCTTACTTCGACATCTGTCGATAACTTGTAGTTGTAAATGCTTGTTTATTTAAGTTCGTTTTTCTTTTAAACTCTATTTTGGTTTATTACCATTGAATTTGTAAATGCTTATTTGTTAACAGTTCGTTTCTCCTTTAAACTTGGCCTTTGTTTATAACCTTGACATTTGTAGATACTTGCTCTTTTAAAGTTCGTTTTTTCTTTGACTTTAATATCTTAAACAAGAACCTTGTAAACATAAGGTTAATTCATACATTAACTCTGTAGCCTTGCCGACTTCCACGGGAACGGTCTACTATCAAACTCTTCAAATAAACCTTGACAATATTTATCAGTTTTCTGTAATATAATCTTCAAATGTAATTTTACCTCACAGGAGTTTCTGTTCTGAAGCGTGCTCTCTCTCCACACAGCTGATTCCTGTCAGACCTCAGTTGAAGTGCAAGGCTTCCAGCTGGAGAGCTCGTAACCTAGCAACCAACCGATTGCAAGACTAGAACTGTAACTAACCTTCAGGACTCACAGCGGCCATCTTGGATCTTCTCTTCTTGATTCTTCCTTTGAAATAAGCGCAAGATTACTCTGCAAACCTTCTTCCAGTTTGGGCTTTGCTGTCTCCACTGAGGATATCTCTTTGCTTTTCTCATGCACTTCTTTGATTTGACTTGGCAAGTTTGTGTGGTCATGACAGTACTCCCCCTCAAGGAACAGTTCTCCAATTTAGGTTTGCTTGGGTAGGTTCTATGAAAGTTTCTCACTAATCTTGATGCATGTACATACTTGTGCGGCTCCCAGGATCGTTCCTCTGGACCATAACCTTTCCAATCAATTAGATAATAAAGCTGGCCATTACGGATTTTGGAATCTAAGATTTGATTGACCTCATACTCTTCTGCAGAGCTAATCTGGATAGGAATTGGAGGGGAGTTTTGACGTAAATTTGGAGGACTGTTCTTTAACAAGGAGACATGGAAAACAGGATGTATCTTTAGATGAGCTGGCAACTGCAATTTAACTGCCACTAGATTGATCATCTTGTCAACTTTGAATGGGCCTATAAATCGTGGCTGAAATTTGCGATTTCCTTTGAGACATAAATGACGAGTGGATAACCAAACTTTGTCTCCTTTCGAATAAATGGGGCTCTCTCTTCTTTTTCCATCAGCCTGAGTCTTATATGAGTCTTTTGCTTGAATGATGTTTTTTCTAACCCTAACTAACGTGGTCTGCAAATCCCTCACCATCTCTTCTACTGCAGGCACTGAATCATCTTCTTTACCCAACATTACATTAGGATGTCTACCATGGTTCAGATAAAAGGGGGTGAACCAAGTGGTGGAATGAACAGCATTATTGTAAGCAAATTCAGCTGCCCACATCAACTCGGGCCATTCCTTCTCTTTATCGAATAAATTGAGTCTTAAATACTGTTCTAACTCTTGATTCACTCTCTCTGTTTGACCATCGGTTTAAGGATGGTAACTGGTAGAGTAACGAGAATCAATTCCTAATCTTTTACTAAAGGCCTTCCAAAAGCGAGAAACAAATTGGGACCCCCTGTCTGAAACTAGAATTTTTGGGATACCATGGGTGCGTACTATGTGTTGTGTAAACAACTGTGCAACCTGTGGGGCTCGAGGGATTTCTTTCAAAGGAATGAAATGCGCCATTTTAGTGAAAGTGTCTACAAAAACTAGGATAGTGTTAAAACCTTGGCTACTAGGGAGGTCCACTATAAGATCCATAGTAACAGTATGCCAGGCATGGGGTGCAGTGGGCAAAGGTCTTGACAGACCTTGTGAAGCTGTTCTTTGCTTTTCTCATGCACTTCTTTGATTTGACTTGGCAAGTTTGTGTGGTCATGACACATAGGCCCTCATTCTGACTTTGACCGGCGGCGGTCGCCGCTGGCCTGTCGGGGGCCGCCAGAATACCGCTGCGCGGTCAAAAGACCGCCGCGGTAATTCTGACTTTCCCGCTGGGCTGGCGGGCGGCCGCCTTCAGGCCGCCCGCCAGCCCAGCGGGAAAGATGCTTCCACGATGAAGCCGGCTCGGAATCGAGCCGGCGGAGTGGAAGCTGTGCGACGGGTGCAGTGGCACCCGTCGCGTATTTCACTGTCTGCCAAGCAGACAGTGAAATACTTGTAGGGGCCCTCTTACGGGGGCCCCTGCAATGCCCATGCCAGTGGCATGGGCACTGCAGGGGCCCCCAGGGCCCCGCGACCCCCCCCTACCGCCATCCGGTTCCCGGCGGTCGGACCGCCGGGATCTGGATGGCGGTAGGGGGGGTCGGAATCCCCTCGGCGGCGCAGCAAGCTGCGCCGCCTTGGAGGATTCAATGGGGCGGCGGTACACTGGCGGGAGACCGCCAGTGTTGCCGGTCCGACCGCGGCTTTACCGCCGCGGTCGGAATCCCCATTGGAGCACCGCCGGCCTGTCGGCGGTGCTCCCGCGGTCCTCCGCCCTGGCGGTCTTTGACCGCCAGGGTCAGAATGACCGCCATAGTCTCAAGTTGTGGTTGCACATTTTGGAAGTACACTTTTTACTAATCAAACCTTCCTTTACGAACCTTGCAAAAAGCTATAATAAATGTCTTCTTCAGATTAAGAAGTGCATTCCAGAGAATCTTTTCGACTGCTTTCAGTGTGCATATCTTGGCTCAGTCGAAAGGTAAGCAAAACAACGTTAGAGGGAGATTCCAGCTAGATGACCACAACTGTATACTGATTGCTGAATGCTTCGCTGCAGCTGCTTATGTAGACTACAGGACGCTTGTTCAGGTATGAGGGATGATGTCTTCCCAGGGGAACCTGAAGGGCAGAATTAGAGCTTAACATGCTGTGCTCTAACATAGCCTAGGTAGGAACTATTTTAACAACTCTAGTGACACTATGGTAGCGTTATTTTTATGCTTCACTCTCCTTGTCAAAATTGTAATCCTGTCATGCTTCATCGTCCTAGTTATTGCAGTACATGCTTTATTATCTAAGATGCATTTATTTCAATAAAACCTTCTTGAGCTCTATTCTGCCTTTGATTGTCTTGTATATGTGAGACCAATGTAACTGAGAGAAACACACGAGATCTGAGTGACCATGATTTCCCTGAGGAATCAATTGTGTCATGCGTTCGGTTGCCCCATCATCCCTGCTCTAGGGAAATGAGGCACTGCTAGTTAGCCGGAACAAAACCTGGATTAGCTCGACAGGTGTCACCTGTAGTGGGTTCAGACTCAGTCCCCCACAGTGCAAGTGATTCTGCCACCCAAATACAGTAGTCTCATTAGGATAATGAGAGCCTACGCGACAGTGGCGTTATGTTCTACTTTAATTAGTCAGAGTGCACGTGTGTCTTGACACACGAGAGAAGGATGGAGTCAGAGCGTGCATCTGGCATCTTGGCACGTATCAGATGCATGTGGACAAGGTAAAAAATAAGGAAGGTTATTCTTAGAAACCAGTGTCATTTTAGTTTAAACAAATGGATTTGCCTAACATAAGACAACAAGTAACGCACATAAAAAGATGATGTAACTGAATTTACTTTAAGGAATAATTGTCTTAATACCATGAGCACCACTTCAACATCAAGTAATCATGATAGTTTTATTAAATACCCTCTTTACCTTTTATAACCTTGCAACTAAACGTCCTTTAGAGGGCATGATCAGGTCATGAATTAAGCCTCATGACTGTGAGTGTGTACTTGAGTCACTGAGTGGATCTGTGAGTGGGTTTGTGAGTGTCTGAGAGGGTCTGTAAGTGGTTGCATGAAGGTCTGAGTAGATCTGTGAGTAGGTGCATGAGTGTCTAAGTGGTTTTGTGAGTAGGTGTATGGCTGACTGGTTCTGTGAGTAGGTGCATGAGTCTCTGAATGGGTCTGTAAGGTGGTGCATGAATGTCTAACTGCATCTGTGAGTGGGTGTGTGTGTCTGTGTGGGTGTGTCAGTAGCTGGGTGAGTGACTTGTCCACAAATGAACCTCACCTGCCCTTTCATCCACCAAGAGTCCACAGCATTGCACAAAATATCTACCCAAGTGGAATTCTTTCTGCCGCCTTGGATAAATGTCCAGTACGTTTTCTACACTTCAGCTGTGTCATGTAGCAAAAGGAAATGCCACATGGGCAGCCTGGGACATAGCAGGATCCAGCCCTAAGGGGGTTGTAGTGCCCAGGATCATTATTGGCTCCATGAGGGTAGCCGCACAGCACCCCTCCATTGTTTAACTTAACCCCGGTGAGGTTGTGCTAACCACGGCTGGGGTCCTCTTATCTTATTTTATTTCAACCCCAAGAGGTGGGAGGCCATGCTGCCCCCTTATTTTTAATGAATTGCTCCAGGGAGGTGGTGGTCCCGGGACTGTGAGGGGATAAACGGGCCCCGGCATTAATTGTATATTTAGCCCTGGGGAAGTGGTGGTCCCTGGTGCACGGGGGTGGTGTGCGGTCACCCACATATTTTTGCATCATTGCTCCAGGGAGAGTGTGGTCCCTGAGACTAATAAAAGCCCTAGGAGGGGGGGATCCATGTGAACCCCTTCTTCCTTAAGCCCCCAATGCCCCAGAGACCTGGCCCTACCAGGGCAAAATAAAAGAAAAGGGGAGAAGACCACCCTTTTTTAAAATCTCAGAAAATCAGTGGATTCATATGCAGATTTTTCTGAGATTTGTTTTAAAAAAATAGTTTTTAGCCCTGTGGCGGTCTGTGGGAGACCCCTAGACCAAGGCTAGGGGCTCAGGGTGACCCTTCCCTGGCTGCTTTCTTTATTTTTTAGGGAGTCTGTTGAAGCTCAGTCCCAAAATGGCTGCAAACATTTCCTTGTTGAAGTGTTGGCAGCCAATCAGATACCAGCACAGGGACGGACAGTTGAATCCGCGAAGCATCCTCATCCCTAGCTATCTATATTTGTTAAGCTCTAATCTCTCAGAAACTGGTGAACAGGTTTACACCAAATCACACAAACACACTTTATAGACCAAGAGCTAACTTTCTGCCAAATTTGGTGTAATTCCATCCAGCGGTTTGGACTGTAGTCGTGTTCAAAGTCCCTTTGGGAAAATGCATGGGGAACACATGTTTTGGGACCCCCTTTTTTCTCAGCCCCCACTTGACGGATAACCCTGATACTTTCAAGACAGCAGCTGAACTAATTGCTGCGACATGGACCTTGTGTCAAAATTGTGTGGTGATTAATATAGGGAAATGGTCCTTCCCTGGTGTGGGCACTGACGAGAAGAGCCCACCTTGAGTTGACTGCTTGTGAAAAAAAAAAATATATATATATATATATAAATAAATATATTTATATATATATATATATATATATATATATATATATATATATATATTCACTGAAGATATATATATAATATTATTATATTTATATATATATATATATATATATATATTTTAATATATATATATATTTATATATATATATATTTATTTTCACAACAAAAAAAAGAGGTTACAGGGACCAGGGACGTTATAGTTAGGCTCACATTTTAAACGTATAAAACCATAGAAATTCACCTAACTATAACTCATGCCCCACGGTAACTATAACTTGGGCCCCCACCATGCACAGCTTTTTCATCAAAAATGTTACTACAAAATTACATTGATATTATCTGTGATGTTATCATGGATGTCAGGAATAAAGTAATTTGTCTGGGAATTAGCAGTGCATGATGAGGGAGCGATATAAAAACATCTATATATATACACACACACACATATATATATATATATATATACTCACATATATATATAGATATATTCACTGAAAAAACAAAGGTTACAGAAATATTATAGTTAGGAAAATAGAATTAAAAGGAATCACTTAAAAACCAAAGGTTACACAGACGTTATAGTTAGTTGCTGAATTTACTCATACAAAGCCTTAGAAATTCACCAGTTCAAGGAACTATGGGGAAGCTTTATGGAAAGTGGTGCTGCACTAGTGCAGCACCACTTTCTCTGCGCCCCTTAGCATTTCCTACCAGCACCATGTGTACGCCGTATTTAAAATATGCCCCACCATGGTGCTGGAGTAGCGCCAAAATATTGGCTCTACTCATGCAGAGTACATAGGGCCCCATTCTCATGGGAAAATGGGGGGAAGACGTTCCATGTCACTATTTTATATGGAGTGGGGCCAAAAAGGTGGTTCTTTTAGGCAAGTTTACATGCTTGTAGTTTTTAAAAAGTTGAGAACACATCTCTGGTCTCAGCAGCAGATGACAAGAAAGGAAACACTTGTCACAGACACTACTGGAGATACTGCGGTTAAAACAAAAAACAAGGATGCAAACACCTCCATCAGGTACTACAGATAACTTTTCACTGAAGAATTTCAGAGAAAACACACTTGCTTCATCTTGGCCATGCCCATGAAGTTAATATGATTAGGCGACCACAGGAGAAGCCTCAAGGCCCCTCTGGCCAGCCCCCGCGCTTCCTGCAGGTGCCAGCATTGCCCCCACACACATGGAGCTGTATTAAATGCATCTCTGTGCATGCTGGAACAATACTTTCTTCTGGTTCCCAGCCCGCATTCCTGCAGGCAATGAAAGAGATAAAAACTCTGCTCCCAGCTCCCAGTTTTAACCATCTGCTTGCTGGGAGTGGAGTTATGTTACTTTTGCTTGGTTTAGTTATGTTTGCTTTTGCTTGGCAGGAGCTGTCACAGTTCCCATCAAGATAAGCAAACAGCTACCTCCCTAAGGTGGGCACCTCAGGAGGTAGCAAGAGCTGGCCCTAGGAGGGGTGATGGTCTTCAGGGCCACATATTGTTCCGGGAGGGGCCCCCCTCCTTCTTTTATAATTTCTAATGTGCCCCAATGGTTCGAGTAGACCCTCTCGTAAATTGGCATTGTAGCCACTGGGAAGTGGCGGTCCCTGGGGTTTGGGCTGTTTTGTGTCCCCCCAGCACATTTTTTACATTTGACTCAGGGAGGTTGTGGTCCCTGGGCACAAAGGAGTTCCCTCCACATATTTCGATAATGTACCCCCATGGAGGTGGTGGTCCCCAGGGCCTTGGAGGGGGGGTCTGCAGGGCCCCTCTATTAATTTTCTCTTTCTTGCTCCAGGGAGGAGGTGGTCACCGGGGCCCTGGGGGCTCTACGCACCCCGCATAGTCTACTAATTTAGCCCTGGGGAACTGGTGGTCCCTGTGGCCTGCGGGGAGGGAGTCCGTGGGGTGCAAATACTAGCAAATTTCACTGTGAATAAAAAAAAATACCCTGGCCCAATGATAGAGAGTTAGGGTAACAGCACACTGCCACTTTTTCTTATTTTTTGGTTCTTTTTAGGATCTGGCTGAAGCCGAGACCCAAAATGGCTTTCAACACTTCCTGGTTGAAGTGTTGACAGCCAAAAAAGTCTCAGCACAAGATCAGGACTATTTGTGTTTCTAGAAAATTGGATTTCCTTTATGACCTCAAAAACTACTGAACTGATTTTCACCAAATAACAAAAAGCGGTATCTACGAACTAAAAGCCACCTTCCTGCCAAATTTAATGTAATTCCGTCCACGGGTTCGGGCTGCAGGTGAGTCTAAATACACACTTTTTTTGATCCCCTCTTTTTTTCTGCCCCTGCTTGATGGATTACCCCGAACTTTGCATGCACAACAAGACCTTAGAGGTCATTTTCTTTAGAAAAATTTGGTAAAGATTCGTCAAACATTGCCAAAGATATAGGCAAGTCAGTTTCTATGGAAACTAGGTCCTAACTATAATTACATACTGGCAACTGCTGGTACATAGGTATAGTTATATATACATATATTTATTGTGACTGGGGTGCCTGTGATGTTATTTTAACGTTATTGAGATTAAGCATTCTGGAAACAGAGACATAGGTATTGAATAGTGCATTGTGGGAATTGTATTCTAACTATGAAGTCACATGACTGAGAATTTAAAAGCACTGGTGAAATAATGTTTTGCCTCTACTCACCTGTGAACAAGGCAATGTATGCCGAAACGCGTCAGGGAAATGGACAAATATACTGCTTTATAGCCTGAATAAATGCTCAGATTCACGTGGATTGGTGCCTTGGTTTTCTTCGTGTCAGTTCAATATATATATATATATATATAAATATATATTTGAGTTTTAGACTTCCACCAATGCTGCTGCTCCTCCCCACAGTGGTACCTCTGTCCATAGGGTGGACCACAAGCTTCATGCAACCAATACACTCCCAACCAGGGAACAATGACTGGCACTCCGGAACATTGATTGATTCTTCAAAATGGATGGCCACTCCAAAACAAAAACAGATGTGGTTAATTTTTTTATACATATATAGATACATTTATAGATACATATACACATTACCTACTGGTGGTTGTGAGTAGGTAGTTAGAAGTTAGGAGCAAGTTGCCAAAGAATTTTCTTTTTTTTTATTTACCTATTTCTTTGGCACCGTTTGACAAATTTTCATGAAATTTTCCAAACAAATGTGTTCTGGTGATTCTTGTTGTGCACGAAAAGTTTTGGGGTGATCCATCAAGTGGGGGCTGATTAAAAGGTTAAAAATGTGTGTTTATCATGTTAATTCCCATAGGAGTTTTGAAAACAACTACAGCTCGAACCACTGGACAGAATTACACAAAAATTGGCAGTAAGATAGGTTTTGGTACTCAGATTGTGCTTTTTGTTATTTGGTGTAAATCCATTCAGTAGTTGTTTAGAAATTAAAGGAAATCCACATTTTTATATCTGAGGTCGTAACGACTTCACGAATAATGATGAGCTCATGCAGAGCTCTGATTGCCTGCCAGCACAATAACCAGGAAGTGTTTGCAGCCGTCTTGGTACTCGGCTTCAGCTGAGTCCCACAAAAAAATAAAAGAATAAGACAGGGGGCCAGTGCAGGGTCACCCTGATCCCTTAGCTCTAGGGCTAAAAAACACTTTTTAAAGAAATGTTGCTGCAATGTCACGATGCCACAAATTTATGGGAATTAAAAAAAAAAGACAAGTGCAGGCTACTGCGCTTGCTTTTAAGAAGCCCCTGAGTGGGCTAGGTTCTGGGGGGCATGTAAAATTTAAGGAAGGGGTGCACGGGGCAATTCTCCTAGGGCAGTTTAGTGCCTCAGTGACCACCACCTCCCTAAGGCTAAGCTATTTGTGTATGTGCAAAGGCTGTACAGCTTCTCCTCAGCCTCTGGGAGCACCACATCGCCAGGGTCAATGTGAAAATATATGTGGGGGCTGCAAGGCCCCACCACAGCCCCGGGGACCACAACCAGGCTAAGATATTTATGTATGTGGGGGGGGTGCGTGGCCCCCGCCTACCAATGTGAATCTGTATGTATGGAACTGCCAAGTCAGAGCACATACTTCACTTTCTGCACGCACTTTCAAACATCTCTCACTTGCAGAAAGTGCTTGCAGGCAAACAGATGAAAACAATGCTCCTGCAAGCAGAGAGCTGCTATTTAAAGCAGCTTCCTTCTTGTGGGAGCAATGCCGGCTCCCACGGGATTTGGGGCACTGTCCTTGAAACTCCACCTGCAGTCCTGTCTCTTACACTCTCTTCCATCCCATATTCGGATGGAGGGGGAGAGAGAGAGACTGTTATTGCAATGGTCACTCCATGCAATGACTTTAAAGTGTCAGACTAGCGAGATGGTTGGTAAGAATTTTATAGTTACACTTGTATGCAGAGCAGAACAGAGTCACTTCTGGCCTACTGGTCAAGGTCTTGTGCTGTCATCAGTAGGCTGAATGTTCAAACCATTGCATCTCAAGGCAGTGTGTCTGTTTATTTTCCAGTGATTTGACTGCTAAACATTCCTAGTGATGTAACATTGAAGTCTTTTTCCCCTCAAAATCTGTCGGTTGAATGTCAGGACTCTGCACAACAAGGGGTCACCTCTGGCCTGGCATTTAAGGTCTCAACTATGCATAGTAAAGGTTAAGGGTTCTAGACTCGGTGAGTCTGTGGTCATTCACTGTTTTAGCTTTTTTTTCAAATAAAAGTATTTAACTTACATACTAAAAGGTGAGCTGACTCTTTTCAATTGACAAAAACATTTTTCTTTTCAATTTGTATAGAAATATCTCATTCTAAGTATATCATTCATCAAAGCAAAAGTCACTCTCTCTCTCTCAATCTCTCATTTTCTCTCTCTCTCTGTCAGGGTTGAGTGGTTAGGGGGTTTGGCCGCAGGGACCGGATGCAGGCCAGGCCCTGCAGCCAACCTCACTTCGCACAGCCAAAGATTGTGCACGACCCAAGGTTAGGTGGCTATAGGGGGTTGGCCACAGGTCTGGCTGCAGGCCAGGCCTGGTGGCCAACCGCCGCTGCACACGGATCCTGACCCATTGCACCTAGTTTGAGTGGGTGGGCTCAACACAATTTGTAAGCAGAGCTCCTAAATTAAATTAAAATAATTCAATAAACACAATTGATAATAAGTGAGTTCAAATTGCCCGCCAGATCCTAACTTTCTTTACAGCAAAGGTCCTTAGGCAAGGTTAAAAACCCTGGGATGCCTCATGTCTATGATGGCCCAGGAAATCAATTAGTCAACATGTTTCAGCCTATAAAATGCCCACAGGGTCCTTGATGTAGACGCATCAGGACCTCGCTTCCCAACCTCCCCTCATTTTAGAACTGACGCATCACCCCTGTTATGTGATGCATCTTCGACATGGATCCACAGAACTAGGATTTAAGGTACATTGTTTCAACAGAATTAACTGAGTCCCTGTACCTGACCTGTGCTTCATCTCAGGCAGCCTGATCTTCTGACTTTGTCCTGGTTCAGCAGATATCCACAGTTAGCGCTTTACTCTTCTTAGAGCTATTTTACTTAAAACCTTGAAAATTCAGTATCTCCGGTTAAAAGGATTTTTGTCGTTTTGGTGTTGTTTGATTTATTAAGTTCAGATCAAGTTTTCTACCCTGGTGCGGAATCTTTTTTTATTGTGTTTTCACTGTTTTACTGTTTGAAATGTTGCACAAAAACCTAACACACCACTTCTAAGTTAAGCCTGATTACTCTTTGCTCCCCCTCTAGTGCCAAGTTAATTTAAGTTTTGCCTGTACCTTACTCTGACTAGTATTGTGGTGGCTGCTTGACCAGGGCTTACACTCCAGTCAACCAACAACCCAATTTCTAGCAGCAAATATTCCACCTAACACATATTAAGTATTTAAGCAGCCTTGAATTAGTAGATAGAATCGCTTCAGCATGACAGTCTACATAACATAGAAGACTGTGAGCATCAGTACTACGCTAGGTGCATGTGCTTGTTTTGCTTCAGAAAATAGTTTATCTGTAATGTTTTCACCACGGTATGAAAGCTGTAGGTAGTACGATCTCTAGCACCTTCAGGCTTCAGGCTTTGGTTATTTTAAGTGAATAGACACTCTTTGAACACGTTTTCATGTAATCAATGATGTAATTTAAGATGTCATCAGTGAAATCATAAATTATGTCATAGAACATGTCATGAATGGTATAATTTGTGAGGTCATAAGCAGTTATGGTGGGGCGCAAGTCATAGTTAGCTGTGCTAACTATATTTGATGAATTTCTGTTTTTTTTTTGTCCGAAACATTAGCACTGACATATTAACCTTCACTTTCACCTTTGTTTTTTTCATTACATTTTTAAGTTTTTTTTTTAAACAGATCTTTTTATCACATCTAACTATAACTTTACTTTAACCTTTGGATTTTTCAGTGAATGTTTAGTTTTTTTATAATGTAAAGAAATACATAAATACCATATATAAATACAACCCCCACAATGCATGGCCTTTCACTGTGCGTGGTGGTGGTTTGGTTGCAAGTGGCCAAGCTCTGTAGCCAACACCCCCCATACAGCCAACCCTACGCTCCACACAGCCTTCGGCCGTGCACAGTGGTGAGTTGCCATAGGGCCTGTCCCTGGGGACCCCATCCACCTTGGATGTTTGTTTTTGATTAAAGGACAGGAGAGGCATGCGGCCTCAATTACTGAGCCTTGCTAGGCACTGGGGACCCCATCCCCCAGTGTCGTTTAGAAAAATACAGGGGAGTAGGGCAATGCAGCCATTCTCCCTGAGCTGTTAGTGGCCCCTGAGACCCCATCTCTTGGGGTCACTTGTTGGAGGGGGACACGTGGCCCAACTCCCTGGGCCTCTCTAGGCCCTGAGGATTCCCCCCCCCCCCCAGGGCTATGTATTTTTTTAGCGGGAGGGGGCTACTTATCTCTTATTTAAATAAATCGGAGGACCAATTCACAAGGGTGACATTCTTTGAACAAAGGGACAGGGACATGGTCCCCTTTTTCAGGCCGATTTCAGCCTGAGTACCCCTTACACTGGGGTCTGATGTGATTTTTATGTAGAAGGGAGCATGACACCCCCCTTCCCCAGTCATTTTCAGCTCTTAGATTCCCATCTCCCAGAGCCCAGCTTTATTTTCGTGGGGAAGGGGGCACAGGATCCCTCTCCCTGGGCCATCTCATCCCCTGGGGTCTGGCGTTATGTTTAGGAGAAGGAAAGCACAGGCGGCCCCCCTCCTCAGCCAACTTTGGCCCTCGGAACCCCATTCCCTGGAGCCTGGCATTATTGTTAGGGAGAGGGGGCACAAAGCCCCCCTCCCTGGGCTGATTTTGATGCTGGGGTCCCCATCCCCCGGGTACCCACCCTACACTTGTTGGGCCCTCAGGGGGCATCCCAAGGCCCCCATGGGGCACAGCCAGCTCCTGCATGGAACCTGAGCTGGCATTGCTCTCGCCTGGAGGGCACAACAACTAATGCTGTGGCACAAGAAATATTTTGATCTCTTTCCCTACCTGCATCAGTGCAGGTTGGGGAACAGATCAAAAGCCTACTCCCAGCAGGTGGAAACATTTTTAAAGCTCCCAAATACTGAAAACGGACTTGCCATTTGTGCCGGATTGGTGGGAGATTTTAAGTTATGTACTGGGAGTTGGCCCCCTGAGAAAGAGCATCTGCGGCGGCCCTAGTGGATGTAGTCCCTGGGCCCATTAATGGCTCAGGGAGGGGAGATGTATAGCCCAAATCCCTTCAAATAATCTGCCCCTGGGGTGGGCTTCCCAGGGCCCTCTGATGCCAGTGAGGGGACAGTGTGGCCCTCTCCCTATTTTCTTCAATTTTGGCCCAAGGAGTGGTCTTTCGGGAGTTTTCAAGCTCTAGGAAGGGGGCCATGTGGCTTTCCTCCTAATTATGTAAAATGTTGGCCCAGGGGTGGGCTCCCCAAAGCCGCTTGAAGCTCAGGGAGGTGGGCATGTAACCTCCATCCCCTTTATGAAATCAGTCCAAGGGTAGGCTCCCGGGGACATTAGTTATTTAAATGTGGCCCAGCCGACATTTTATTCCAATCCTGCAAGAGTCTTGCAGGAGTGTGGCATTTTTTGTAGATTTTTTTTATTTTTTGGCCCGGGGAGTCCCTCTGGTCCTCCCACGGGCCCTAGGTGGTGGGGGTATCCCTACCCTGACCCCTTATACTATTTGTTTTTATTTCACAACAGGGGACTAATTCCCTGAGTCCTGCAATGGCTACCGGTAATAGTTTTCTCATGTTGACAGCAGTCAATCAGAGCACTGTCTTTTGCGTGGGTCTGATTCTAACAGGAACGAGGAGACCCCAGGGAAATAAAGCTCCCTGGGTCAATCAGAATTATCCGTTTTTAAATTGGTGACCCCCCACTTAAACCTTTGTTTTTTCAGTGAATTTCTAGTTCTTTTTAATGTAAAGTAATATTTTATTACCCTACATAAAGCCAACCCCCTGCTGTGTAAGGCCTTTGGTGTGTGGTAGAGGGTTAGCAATAGGCAGCAAAACCCACACAGTTCGCCCTTTTCGGCCATGTACACAGCAAGGGTTTGGCAACAGGGCCTGGCCTGGGGCCAGGCTTGTGGCCAACCGAGCTGGAGGCAGCTGAGCCCCCTGCAGACAGCCAACCTCACGCTGTGCCCAACCTTTCATCATTCAAAGGGGGTGGGGTTGGCTGCAGGCCATGGCTTTCAGCAGGGGCCAGTTTCCAACTCCCTGCAGGCAGTCACCCAGAGACAGCAAACCCCATGCAGTGATCAAGCATGGGGTGAGCTGCACTGCTTGTGTTGCAGCCAGGCTCTAGTTACAACTCAATGCAGGCAGCCACCCCCACATTGTGTGGAGCACTAATATCTTTGGGCCAGCTTGACAAATCTTCCAAAACATTTTACAGAAAGGGTGAAATGATTAAGTCAACAAAACTCTACCTGGGAAGTCCCTGAGACTGCAAAAATAACATATTGGAGAGCAGGGGAAGGATATTTGCATTTCCAAAATAGAAATAGTGTTGTTCTGGAAACAAGTCTGGTTCACTATGGTAAATGTTATATGGTGCACATTTTAACTACCAGTTGCATTTTAAATTCCAACAGTAATTCATTTAAAAAATGTTGCGACAGAGTGCAACTAGTGTGAGTTGGAGAAGTACGCTGCAAATAGCTTCTGGCATAAATCAAAGTCCCTTTTCCAAAATATGTGAGAAAAGTTAAAGCTTGTGCTTACAATACGTTATTCACCAATAGATTTCTGTGCAAGTGCTTACATTAAACATTTCTCAGGTAGGGCTTTCGTCAATTTCTGTGTAAACTGCAGATTTGTAAGTTGCATATATATATTTCCAGTAGTTCAGTGAAAAAAGGTGCAATATGAATGTAGGTGTTGTTCTAATGGTATACACATTGTGCTCATTTCAGTAATATGCGTAAAGTATTTTTCAAAAGCTACAAAAGTTGTGCATAGGACCTGGTTGTGGATGCCTTATGTTTAGCTAATATATATATATGAAGCAGGTGACTTAAAATGCTATGTCAGATGAGGTATTTAAAATGTTCATCATACTAGGGTAAACAATCATCAAACACTTTTTTAAAAAGCTATCAATCTTTAATAAATTGCTGATCACATTAATGTTTACAGAGACATTACCAGAGCAATTCACAAACTAACTTACACTTCTGATTAATTTGCACGTGTAAACATGTACATGTACTCTTCTATACATTGCTGATCATGTTATGTCAGCCACTGCAGATAGAAAGCACGTCTGTGTGACTTTACTACATCGTCATATAAAAAACAACAGGATGGAATAATTTCAGAAAAACTCAGTAACTGTGCTTTGAATTCGCCTACTAAGTTTTTTAAATGTGCTTTAATGTGTGGTTGGCTGCAGCAACTTACCAAGGCAGACATGATTGTCTATTGAGGATGTAATACAAATGTGCAGGACTACCACTACCAGGATGAATTGTGTAACTCACTAGAGCATTTAATCAAGTAATCAGGTGCCTGCAATCATTTGCTCAACCCAAGCATTTGGGCTCTGACCAATGACAAGATGTCTGAAACATGTAGGGCCTGGAAAATGCGTAAAGAATTCTTTGAATGTTACTGGCTCTGCTGCTTTCCAAAATAAACTGCAACCTGTTGAGAGTGTGATTATTGTCTGGAGGACAATTTATTTTGTATATATATATATATATATATATATATGAACATTTAATCAATTTGCATAATCACTATTAAAAAAACGTATAAATTCATGTTATTCAATTATTAATTGACTTCCCGAACTGTACCACTGCAAACCTACCAGCCTGCAACTAAAACATATCTATAAAAATAATAATTCCATTTACATGCCCTCTACTTCATTGTGCAGCACCTTGTGACTCCCACTTAAATTCTGTTGTGGTTGTGCTGCCGCTGCCCCGTCTTTTTTCTACCCCTGCCTGTCCTGCCTGCCCTCTCCTATCTGTGTGCTGCCCCTGCTCCTCCCATGCGCCCTCTATTGCCCATTGTGCTGCCCCGTCACTCCCATCTACACTCTGTAGCCAGCATGCTGTTCCTGATCTTCCTACTTGCCCTTTATGGTACACATGTTGCCACTGACCAACCTGCCTGCCCTCCATGGTCTCTTGGGTTGCCCCTCCCAATCCTGCCTGCACCCTGTGGCCATCTTGCTGTTCACACCCATCCTGACTGCCCTCCCTGTCTTTCCCCTTTTTCTCCTACATGCACTCTGTGCTCCATTTTGCTACCCCTGCCATCTGTGGTCAGATAGCTACCCCTGCCTCTCTTGCTTGCCCTCTTTTGTAAGTGTGCTTGCCCTGCCCCTCCTGCATGCCCTCTATTGTCAAATATGACACCCCTTCTGCTTGTGCCTGTCCCACGTGGTGAGGTTGCTGCTTCGGCCACTCATGTTTGCAATTTGTTGTCTCTTTGGTACCCCTGCGCCTCCCACCTGCCCTCTGTGGTTAGATTGCTGCCCCTGCACCTCCTGCCTTCCCCCAATGTCCATGTGCTGCTGTGCTCCTGCCACTTGCCTTCTGTTGCAGTTGTGCTGCCCCTCCTGCCCGCCCTTTGTGGTAAGCTCGCTCCTCGGCACTTTCTGCCCTCACTGTCATGCAAAGTGCTCGACTGCCAGCAAGATCGCGCTGCCTACGAAATAAAGTGAAGAAATAGAGCAGAAATCATACGGAAAACATGGAGCTTTCTATGTTTTCAGTAGTTGGCCAGTGCGCTCAAGGCGGGCTAAACACCGGAAGAGGCATGACGTATGCATGCCTTTCACTAATGAAATCAAGCTAATTTTAAAAGGCAAGCTCACGAACCAACCAAACAGATGGGCTTGGCATGGGGGTGGTTAAAAGCCCACAGAGAGATTAAACCAGGGATGGAGTGCTTTGCGTTCAGCCCTAAAAACAAGTGCAACGTAGCATGTAAGGGAGAGAGCAAAACAGAAACATATCTACTAAGATATGGTGCTGTTTTCCTCTCTCCCTGCGCTGGCGCACTTTAGGCTGCAATGCGCCAGCACAGACACACTTGTGACGTTCTGCAAGGGTGTGTGCATTCTGTAAGGAATAGCTTTTGTACTGGAAAGGAAACATTTCAATGCAAAACTATGCTTTAACAAATGTCTTGCTTTGTTTGTGTGCTGTACAATACAACACGCTTGCAAAGTAGGATGAACTAGGACAAATGAAAACAGTTCTCCTGGTTACGGCTGCCTCAAGGAGGTGTATGATTTTGGTGCAAATCCCTCAGTATTAATGTTAGTAGATAGAGATTTGTATCAAAACCTATGTATAGTTGCGTATGACCACTCACGTACTACCCAGGGAGCGTCTTTCACTCAGAGTAACGCACAGCAGTGCATAGCACGCCATTGCCTTACTGTGAGAAACTATCCAATGTAAATCCTGATTTGCGTTGATTATTAATTAAATCTCAATATATCAACTACAGAAGTAACCTAAATCTAGCACAAATCATCAGTCCCTTAAAATGCATCTGTGCATGCAAAACTAATGTAAGTGCGAGGTGCGTTCAAAGGAGTTGCAACTCTCCGAATAGAACTGTCCTCTGTTTAAGTGCTGCGAACCGTGTACAACTAGCGCACATTTTTTCTACATTCTCTGCAACTTCAATTTAAAAGACTGCACTCTGGTCCTACGAACGCTAATCAAATACGAACTAACCCAGAGACTAGAAGAGCATTTAGTGTGTTCAGTACTGAAAAGGCAATTGGGAAAGAAGTGTGTAAATCGCTCAGGATTAATTGTCACCCTGCGGCTAGATTGCAAGTGGATCTCTCAGAGGCCTTATTATTTGCAAATCTGCTCCTGTGCTGGAAAACGAGCTTCTTCCTCGAAAGAAAGGCAATATAGATGTCAGGAGATCGCAGACCAAGATGTCAAAATAATTTAGTCCTCAAATGCATAATCTGACATTTCTTCGACACATTCTCATCAACAAAGGAAGCTTAAATGTCAAAGGAAAACATGCTTCCAGCTCAATATACAAACATTGTCAACAGTCAAACCGCAACTTTTAAGAACTAACATTACCGAAGAGAAGGAGACCTGTATATCTTTCTTGACTACATACCTTCAGGATACATTGCATTCATAATTTTTTTAAATCCTAAATGAAGAAAGAGAATTGTGGTCGCGGAGGATTGCCATTAATGTGGTACAGCATATTCTAGAATGAACTTACAAAATGGATGTCCTCCCTGTTCATATGACAACAATTTTTTCATCACTTGAATTTTCGGTTCTCAATTTAGTTACTTTTAATGATTTTTTTGTTGTATGTGTTGTTTTGCTCTCTCTTACATTTTGTCATTGTATAGTTCCCTTTATAGGGTTATTATATGTCTCCATGTCACCTGTACAAGGCCGGCGCGTGGCATGGGCAGTGAAACCAGCTGCAAGGGCCCCATTCCTCGTGCCTCGCAGTCCGGGACAGTGGCTATAAGGCAGGGGCGTAGGAGCCAATACATTTCTGGGGGGGACAGGGACAGCCTTGGGGACTTTCAATCAACCCTACACAAATTGCTTGTTGTTTACGAACTGCAGGCTCCGATAAATATACACAATCATATATATTGGAAGTGAAATAGGGAGATAGGAAGGCATGTTTTCACAGTCTGAAAGTATCTTTTATTGTTATTTACATTCACAAAGTAATTAGCTCAAATGTGAAAATAACATGTTGATTAACCTTGTATCTTCATGCACCAAGCAAATAAAGGTAGGAGGGTAAAAAGTAAGAACATACCCTTTGTGCCCCATACCCATCATGCCCTTCGCCTCATGCCAGTTGGAACCTCACTGGAGATATCAAAAGCGATTAGGTACAACAGTTGTAAACTGTGCTCGGAAACCATAGTTCTAATAACACTTCCACTCCTGTGTGTGATCTTGGGATGCTCAGCTCCACATCAGTTATAACTAGAAGCATTTCAACTGAAGAAGCTCTTGGAGTTACAGGCTATATAAACATGGATTCTCTAATCTCTGTATAAATTGCAGTCACTAATTTATTTAGAAACGGCTGTTTGTGATGCACCAAGTCACTGCGTATAAAGAAAAGACATTCATTGATTATAAAGAAAATACATCAGAAAATGACTAGGATAGGGTTATTACAGTCGAGTTCTGACATTACAATGCCTTCTGCCACAGCTAGCAGCCAAGGTAAAAGGCAGATCGGGTCACAGAGCATAATTAATGCAGCTGTTTAAAGCAAAACATGGAATGTTGCTTTTCTTTCTTTGCTCTATTTTAATAGCTTGGAATGACAGAAGCTATGCACTAAGGTTTTAAGTGGTTTGTGGGAAAGTTGGTGGTGTGACTATGTATTATATGGGGTAAAATACCCCCTGCGTACATAAGGATATAGGATATTGTAAGTCACCTTGAAGTTCATACCTTATAAACAAGCTTTGGCAAAGCCAATAGGTCTCGCCTATGCAAGTTCTATTGCCTTTGCCAATGTGTTTTAGCCATGCTGTACACTAGTGAGACTACTATTCAGCATGGCTCAAAGTTAATGGCATAAAGGTGAATGATGTGTCATCGACTGGTGTGGTGTAGTGTCATGGAGTAAGTAGAGTGTCCTAGAATGGAGCAGTAAACTAACTTTAACCCCTTCGCTGCCAGGCCTTTTCCCCCCTCCTGTGCCAGGCCTTTTTTTGCCTATTTGGGGCAGCTCGCGCTTCGGCCCTCATAACTTTTTGTCCACATAAGCTAACCAAGCCAAATCTGCGTCCTTTTTTCCCAACATCCTAGGGATTCTAGAGGTACCCATACTTTCTGGGTTCCCCTGAAGGAGGCCAAGAAATTAGCCAAAATACAGTGAAAATTTAGTTTTTTTTTAAAAAATAGAAAAAGTGGCTGCAGAAGAAAGCTTGTGGTTTTTCCCCTGACAATGGCATCAACAAAGGGTTTGCGGTGCTAAACTCAGCAGCTTCCCAGCTTTCAGGAACAGGCAGACTCGAATCAGAAAACCCAATTTTTCAACCCAATTTTGGCATTTTACTGGGACATACCCCATTTTTGATATTTTGTGTGCTTTCAGCCTCCTTCCAGTCAGTGACAGAAATGGGCATAAAACCAATGCTGGATCCCAGAAACTGCAACATTTCTGAAAAGTAGACAAAATTATGAATTCAGCAAGGGGTCAATTGTGTAGATATTACAAGGGTTTCCTACAGAAAATAACAACTGAAAAAGAAAAGTATTGAAATTGAGGTGAAAAAAACATAAATTTTTCTCTACCTTTTAATCTGTAACTTTTTCCTGCAATGTCAGATTATCGAAAGCAATATACCGTTATGTCTGCTGGACTCCTCTGGTTGCGGGGATATATAGGGCTTGTAGGTTCATCAAGAACCCTACGTACCCATAGCCAATAAATGAGCTGCACCCTGCATGCGTTTTCATTCTATACCGGGTATACAGCAATTCATTTGCTGAAATATAAAGAGTAAAAAAATAGCTATCAAGAAAACCTTTGTATTTCCAAAAAGGGCACAAGATAAGTTGTTGAGGAGATTTGCCTAAAAAAACACATTTTCCTCACATTTTGGTGACAGAAAGTTCTGGAATCTGAGAGGAGCCACAAATTTCCTTCCACCCAGCGTTCCCCTAAGTCTCTCGATAAAAATGGTACCTCACTTTTGTGGGTAGGCCTAGCGCCCACGAAAGGAAATGGCCCAAAACACAACGTGGACACAACATATTTTTTCACAGAAAACAGAGGTGTTTTTTTGCAAAGTGACTACCTGTGGATTTTGGCCTCTAGCTCAGCCGGCCCCGGGGGGGCAGAAATGCCCTAAAATAAATTTTTACCCCCCAACCCCACCCCCCCGGGGAGCGACCCTTGCCTACGGGGTCGCTCCACCTGCGTGACATTAGCGCAAAAAACCGAATCCCCGGTGCCTAGTGGTTTCTGCACCCTTGGGGGCAGATTGACCTAAAATCGGCCAATCTGCCCCCAAGGGGGACAGAAATAGTCTAAAAACAATTTGCCCCCCAGGGGAGCGACCCTTGCCTAATGGGTCGCTCCCCACCTCTAAAAAAACAAACAAACCAAAAAAAAACACACAAAAAAAATTGCCCTGCCACCTAGAGGTTTCTGCCCCCCATGGGGGCAGAAATGGCCTAAATATAATTTGCCCCCTGGGGGTCACTCCCCACCTAAAAAAAAAAAAAAACATAACAATAAAAAAAAAATATGATCCCTGGTGCTTAGAGGTTTCTGCCCCCCCTGGGGGTCAGATCCGCCTAATAATAGGCCGATCTGCCCCCAGGGGGGGCAGAAAAGGCCTTCCCGAAAAATGCCCCCCCTGGGAGCGACCCTTGCTTCAGGTGTCGCTCCCTTATGTCAATTTCTGATTAAAAAAAATAAATCCCTGGTGTCTAGTGGGGTTTCAAAAGCCGGATTGCTTGCAATCCGGCTTTTGAAACCCTGGGAGAGACTTCAAAGGGAAGGAAATACATTTCCTTCCCTTTGAAGCCCCTCCGGGCCTCCCCCACGTGATTGAAAGAGAAATGCTTTGCATTTCTCTTTCAATCGCGCTGGAAGCAGAGCTTCCAGCGCGATGGGGGAGGCCCCTGTGACAAATCAGCGCACGCTCGCGCGCTGACGTCACAGGGGGGGTGGAGGGGTGGGGGTGGAAGGGGAAGGTCTTCCCCTTCCATCCCCGCCTTGGGGGTGAGGGGGGTACACGGGGGGCGCGCTAGCGCTCCCCCAAGTTCCTGTGTGCCTTGGACGAGGTGACCTCGTCCAAGGCACACGGGAACTGTAGCCTTGGACGAGGTGACCTCGTCCAAGGCACAGAAGGGGTTAAAGGAACAGGGGTCCCTTGAATAAAATGCAACACCACTCCCATAAACAATGATTTTAAAGTAGTATGCAACTGGAGTGTTTCATGCATTTATTCAATCAAAATATAAAAGATCAAATGTAGTGGGAAAACATCAACAGTGGAAATCGAGAAGGACTGATATTCCGGCATTACACAAGTTATCTGGATGACCCAATGTCACCAATAACAAGAAAAATGTAAAAAGTAACCTACATAGTACAGTGGTTTGGAGGAGGCTGGCGTGGTTTGTAGTGGGTACCTATGGTACTTACACCTTATACCATGCCCAGTTATCCCTTAGTGAAATGTAGGGAGTGTCTAGAAGCCAGGCTCTCTAGGGGTAGCTGTAGCCAAGGCTTAGCTAGGAGACCTGCAAAGCTCATGCAATACCACTGTAGTCACACAGTACTCACACACATGAAACAAAATACTCATTGTTACAAAAATAAAGATACTTTATTTTAGTGACATAAATGCCAAAAATACCATAGAGATTATACTCACTTAGGAGGTAAGTAATACACCAATTATATACACTAGTATGCAGCAATAGCAATAAAAACAGTTAGAAAACAGTGCAATTAGTGAAAATCACAATGGTTTGAAATGGGCCTAAGGGACACACAAACCATATACTAAGAAAGTGGAATGCGAATGTTGGTTTCCCGCCTAGGCAAGTGTGGAGTATAGAGGGGCACTGGGAGTATTAGAAAACACCAAAGGTAAGTAACAGAACCCACCTCAGAGCCCAGGAAAGCAGGAGTAAATCACAATACCTTTCCTAGAACACACAAGAACACAAGAAAGAAGATAATGCAAGAACCAGAAGATACTTCAAGACACAAAGGGTGGATTCCTGGACCTAAAGACCTGTGGAAGAATGGGACTAAGTCCAAGAAGAACAAAAGAGTCCAGGAAGGACAGTAGCCCCTGCAAACCCGAATCAAGGTGCAAAAGAAGAACCACTGGTGAAGAACAACAGTCAGTACTGCACCCAAGAAGATGAATGCGGGTTCCTGGTTGGTGCAGATGATATCCCACACCGGATGGATGATTGCAGTCTGGTTTGCGTTGCTGGATTCCGCCAACAAGCCCTGGCACACGCAAAGCTAACGGTTAGCGGAAAATGGCACTGCCCGGGACAAGGAGGGACCATGCAGCACAAAAACAAAGGATCCCATGCCGCCAGAGAACTACTCAGGAAGCTGTGCATCGCAGGAAGGAGTGCTGGGGGCCGGGGCTACATTGTGGACAAAGAATTTCATAGAAGGATGCCAGCAAGCCTTTGCAACTGAAAAATACGTGGTACACAGGGGTACTGTCTTGCGTGGGAAGGCAAGCTCTTACCTCCACCAAAGTTGGATAGTAGGACATCAGGACCATCAGGACCACTTCAGTCAACCACCCGTGCTGCAGGATCCATGCAACTCTTCAGGAGAGGGGACCCACGCAGATGGTCGTCGTTGCAGAGAGGTGCCTGCTGAAGCAGGGGAGTGACTCCTTCACTCCAAGGGAGATTCGTTCATTCTTCTGGTGCAGGCTGAAGACATGCTGTCTTCTGAAGATGCACGACCGGGAAACAGTTGCATTTGCTGGCAAGAGCTGAAGATACAATGTTGTAGAGGTTGTCTTTGCTTCGTTGTTGCAGTTTGTGGAGTTCCTGCAGGGTCCAGATACAGTTTCTTCGGTGAGAAGGTGAAGTAAAGGATGCAAAGGATTCCTGCTGGAGTCTTGCAATCTGAATCTGAAGAACCTCCCAAAGGAGAGACCCTAAATAGCCCCGAAAGGGGGATTAGTCAGCTAAACATGTAAGCACCTATCAGGGGACGGCTCTGACACCACCTGCTGGCACCGGCCACTCAGATGCTCCCAGAGTTCACTGCCAACTTGGAATCCAAGATGTGAAAACCCAGCGACCCTCTAGAGGAGCTCTGAGCACCACACCTGGGGTGGTGATGGACAGGGGAGTGGTCACTCCTCTTTCCTTTGTCCAGTTTCGTGCCAGAGCAGGGACTGGGGGTACCTGAACCGGTGTAGACTGGATTATGCAAGGAGGGCACCAAATGTGCCCTTCAAAGCCTTTCCAGTGGCCTGGGGAAGGATGCTACCCATCCCAAGCCTGTAACACTTATTTCCAAAGGGAGAGAGTGCAACTCCCCTCTCCCAAAGGAAATCCTTTGTTCTGCCTTCCTGGGCTTGAGCTTCTCAAGCAACAGGAGGGCAGACACCTGTCTGAGAGGTGGCAGCAGCTGAGGCTGCCTGGAAAACCTCAGAAGGCTGGAATGGCAATACTGGGGGTCCTCTAAGGAGCCCCCAGAGTGCATGAAATCATACAACCAATGCTTGCAAAAGCCTTGGGGTATGATTCCAACATGTTTGATACCAAACATACCTATGTTCGGAGGTACCATTATGTAGCTGTGAATAGGTAGTGACCTATTTCCAGTACACATGTAAAATGGCATCCCCGCACTCATGAAGTCGGGGAAAATGGTCCTGGAGGTCGCGGGGCACCTCTGCTGGGGCAGGGGTGCACTCACACACAGGTACTTTGCACCCTGCCCTTAGGGCTGGAGGGACTGCTATAGGGGTGACTTATAAGTGACCTGGTGCAGTGTAACTGGCAGTGAAAGGGTGCATGCACCTTTTCACGCAGGCTGCAATGGCAGTCCTGCAGAAGCCTTTGCATGGGCTCCCTATGGGTGGCAGAAGAAATGCTGCAGCCCATAAGGATCTCCTGAAACCCCAATGCCCTGGGTACCTAAGTACCATATACTAGTGGCTTTTAAGGGGGCACCAGTATGCCAATTTTGGGTGAAATACTGGATTACCAGTATGCAACAACCAATAATTTAAGGGAGAGAGCATAACTACTGGGGTCCTGATTAGCAGGATCCCAGTATACACACTCAAACACACTGGCAAACAGGCCAAATGTGGGGGGTAACCAAGCTAGAAAAAGGCTACTTTCCTACAAGGTTAGCATCCACAATAATGATTTACAAGCTTTTATACACCGACTTTTACATGAATTACTCAAATAGTGAATCAAGAAGTCATTAGCTCATAGTACCTATGCTTATGCCAACTTATGTACAATATCACAAATTCAAGTCAAGGTACTTTGGCTGATGATATTTCAATCCCCTAGATAAGTATCAGTATCATCCTAAGCCTCCGTTAAGCTTGAGTTGAAAGGGTTACAGAGTGCTTGTAACCAAAACGGCGAAGATAAATCTGACCCACGTGTCATATGAGCGAGAAGGCAATCAATGGAGATCTGAATCTCTAATCAAACGCCAATGCCATAAAGTAGTAGTAGAGTGGAGTAGTGTCACAGTGTAATAGAGTGTCATAGAGTGAAGTGGCAGAGTGTTGTAGAGTGGAAAGGCATAAATAAGAGTGAACTGGAGTAGAGTGAAGTAAAGTAACGTGAACTGGCACAGTGAAAGTTAGGTAGAGTGTTGTTGAGCATAGTACATTGTTGTATAGTGGAATGGCATAGAGGGTTGTGCAGTGGCATTGAGTAGAGTATTGTAGATTGAAGTGGCATAGAGTGGTGTGGAGAGGCATAGAGTGGAGTAAAGTGGAATGGAGTGGCGTATAGGGAGTTGTGTAGGGAGTTACAGAGTGGAGAAAGTGTTAGAGTTTAATGGAATTGAGTGTCAGAGTCTAGTATCATGGAGTGCAATGTCAGAGTGAAATGTCATAGAGTGGAGTTGGGTGATCTAGAGTGAAATGGCATAGAGTACAGTGGTGCAAAGTAGATTGGTGTAGAGTGTAGTGGTATAGAGTGCATTGGTTTTGAGTAAAGTGGTGTAGAGTGCATTGGTGAATACTGCACTGGTGTAGCGTACAGTGCAGTAGTGTAGAGTGGTGAAGAGTAGAGGGGAGCAGAGTGGAGTGGCACAGCATAGACTGCAGTGGTTCAGAGTGCTGTGTCATAGAGTGATGCGTTGCATGGTAGAGTGGAGTGGGGCAAGGTAGAGTAGACTGGTGTAGAGTGCAGTGGTGGAGTGCAGTGATGCAGAGTAGAGTGACATAGAGTGTAGTGGCATATAGTACATTGGTGTAGAGTGCAGTAGAGAGGCATATAGTTGAGCGGTGCAGAGTAGAGTGCTGAGGTGCAGAATAGAGAGGAGTATAATTCAGTGGCAGAGTGCAGTGTTGCAGAGTAGAGTGTCATAAAGGGCAGTGCTGTTGAGTAGAGTGGCATAGAATGCATTGGTGTAGAGTCCAGTGATATAGAGTGATGCAGAGTAGAGAAGAGTGGCGTAAAGTACAGTGGTGCAGAGTAGAATAGAGTTGCATAGAGTGCCATGGCATAGAGTAGATTGCTGCAGAGTACAGTATAGTGGTGAAGGGTGGATTGTTGCAGAGTGGAGCATAGTGATGTAGAGTGCAGTAGCATAGAGCGGTGCAGAGCAGATTGGAGTGGCGCAGGGTACACTGGAGTGGTGCAGGATAGATTAGACTGGCATAGCATAGAGTTGAGTTGCGTGGATTGCAGTGGCATGGAGGAGATGATTTGAAAGTAGAGTGAAGTGCCCTACAGTGGAGTGGTGTAGAGTAGATTAGAGTGCAGTGGTGCAGAAAAGAGTGCAGTGGGACAGAGTACAGTGGCATTGAGTGCAGTGTGCAGAGTAGAGTGGCATGGAGTTCAGTGGCAGAGAGTGCAATGTTGCAGATTAGAGGGTCGCAGAGTACAGTGGTGTATTGTAGAGTGGCATAGAGTGCAGTGGCATAGAGTGCTGTGGCACAGAGTACAGTCGCATTGAAAGCAGTGGAATAGAGTGCTGTGGTGCAGGGTAGATTGGCATAGAGTGCAGTGGTATAGAGTGCATTGGTTTTGAGTAAAGCGGTGAAGAGTGCACTGGCAGAGTGCAGGGGTGTAGTGTACAATGGTTAGAGTAGAATAGCATAGATTACAGTGGCGTGGGGTAGAGTGCAGTGGTACAGAATAGATTGCAGTGGCGTAGAGTAGCACAGAGTGGAGAAAAGTGCCATAGGGTGCAGTGGCATAGGGTAAATTGTTTCAGAGTAGAGTGAAGAAAAGATAGAGAAAAGATAATATACTTCAATATGCTTAAGTATGTAACGATAACAACAACATAAATAATAACGCTAGGCATAATGGCCCAAAATGAAATATGGCTTCTCCCTGTTAGCCAAGCTGTAATCAAGCCCTTCATTACCTAGATAACAAAACATTAAACATAAATGCTAGAAAAATATACCCTTCTAGTAGCTAAATTGTAGTGTGAAAAGGTAAAATCTGGGCTCAATCTCGACTTCACTGTTCCACCAACTGGTGTGATCTCAGGCAAATACAAATATTGTGTTTCGCAGAGTCTCCTTTCTAGCCTGCAGGTATCAGGCTGAGTGGGACTCTGTTTCCTCTATAGATCTTCCTCATTGTCCTGCAGCTCCTCTTGAAGGCATCCTGCAGTGCTCTTCTTCAAGGCGGTGGCAGGTGATGCAGACAGTAATCATCCAAAACTCTTTTCTCCTCCTCGTGCCCTTTGTTCTTATGAGCACCCTTAATGCCCACAGCTGTGAACAGGACAAACAAAAGGGCAGAGGGCGCAGGGTGCCTCCTGACTCACTTTCATTTTGTTCCCATTAGATTGGAGGATGGTCCCTACAGGGCTATTATAAGTAGCGCTTTTGTGCGCTAATGGCCCTCTGAATAATAGATGTAAAAGGGGAAATTATTTTGTCCCCTTGTCCCCCCCACCTTCGTCCCCCGTGTCCCACATCCTCCAAAATCTGGGGGGGATACATCCCCTTCGGCCCCCACACTTCCTACGTCCATGCTATAAGGTACTCCTCTGCTGTTTGTCGTAGTTCTACACCACGGTCACGATGCCCAGGGTAAGAAAATGCAGTCATTAAAAGGCAACATTGGATCAAAGCAAGGCGAGCAGTGTAAACCTGGAGGCAAGGTTTTAAACAAGGTGGATCTATTTGTATATGACCCGACAGTACTGAGAAACTGCCTTTGAAACACGTCCCTATCCAACTCTGTATTAATGTCTTTTAGAGGGAAAACTTTGATCAATGTTTCAAAAATGACTGTAACAAACATTAATGTTTTCAATGTTAGTGAGGTTGTGCCTGTTTACATTTGGCATGTTTTCCTTAATTTACTTCCCTAAGAGTATTTGCTTTTTCCTGGATTTTGATTTAATGTACAGTTTTTTCATGCAGGATATTAATATTGTATTATGGTGTTGTGTACTGATTCATCTATAGGTGTTTGTTTGAGTTCAGGTTGCAGCTGAGTGTTTGTAATGGGCCACGATTGAGAGCTCTCCAGTTGAGGCGAAGAACATTGCATTTTGTGAGGTTCACTCACAGGCTGTCAGTGGGTCATAGAGGTGTCCGAATACAAGCTCATCCAAACCTTGGCCCTCTACTGAGCAGACAGAGCAATTGTGAGATGCCAATTATAATTTTTATTATGTGCACAAACGTGGAAAGGAGGTACAAAGATCCTGTTCAAATATTGACAGGGCAAAAGTAAAAGATAATGCAGATGAATGGGTGTGGTGAGCGTGGGGGTTGGTAAAGTGAAGGAGATGCGACGAAGTATGTACACACAGAGAAAGTCAAAAGAGTTTGTGAAAGAAGAAAGAGATGAGGTGTGAAATATGCACATTTCAGAAAGACATGGGGAGAAAAATGGTGTAAGTATCTCACAGACAGGCAGGGAAAGAAAGTAGTGTGAAGAGGTGAAGAGGAGCTTTTGCTACACTCTGAGGACCACTACCCTTTCCACATACCTCAGTGATTATTCACAACAATATCATTATTGTTGCTCATTTATCTGATAGTGATTGTGATAACGCGTCCAGCCCTTATAAATTACCTGTACCTGGACACGTTGGAGGTCGGTGAACCTTTTAGCCGAGTTGGGCTTTCCTCATCCTAGAATAGTAGGATTGCTTAAACCAATAATCAATAACTATTGTAATCGGTACCCTATACTCTATTACTAGATCAAAATAACACATTAGGAATCAATAACAGTCGGTAATGTGACGCAACATGACCTTTCAGTCATGAATAACCACACTGGTTTATTAAAAGTTAATGAGTTTATTTCCCTATATTAACAAAGCTCAAACAATATATATGAGTCTCAAAATCAAATGATATATGTATACGAACATTACTAGCTGTCCATAACGGTGGAAGAAACGCAATCTACGCAAAATCTGAATTATAATGCACTCGGTTACGGCAATGCAAATCACTAATATGAGTAATTGAATTTGACTAATTGCATACATCGCCAGCATAACAAGATTTCAATTCAACATGGTGCGTCAAGTGAATACCTCGACTAACCTCTAATTAGTATTGGCATGTGGGGCTTCATGCAAAACGAATTTAGTCAACACAAATTTGGAAAACTTCTAGCTTGGGCCCTATCAAAATAGCAGTTGGTACCTAAAAGGAAAAACACAATGCATAATACAGTTATCCTTTCATAATTACCAAATACAATCAGCATTCAAGAAAGTCTTCGTCCTTCAGGTACCGGTTCGATCAGCATGGGGCAGAGTTCAAAGGGGCAGAGTTAAGGGCAAATTTCCTTGCGACAACAAGGAGAATGAGGCAAAGTTACTGCATGGGCAAGACGGGGCAAATTTAAGTTAAAGTCTCTAGGGTGAGAATTCTTAAAGTCTCTTTCTCTGGAATAGAGAAAAGGGCATCAAGATGTCGTCCAAGATAGCATCTGGCATTTGGCCTCAAAGATGGCATCAAGGAAAATGGCTGACTTCTCCTTGTCCAGTGGGTTTAAGTAAGAAACATTCCAAATACTTCAGGGTCTTCCATTGGAGGGTTCATAGGGTGGCTTCAAATTGACCAATGAATAGTGTCTTTCTCCTAGTACTCATTTATGCATACATTGTCCTTGGAGCCTTGGAACACAAGTTGCAACAAAGTTTGCCAATTATTTCGGTATCAGTACTTTTATTGTCCGCACCTGCAGAAACTGACCTTGTATCAAAGGGGATGAAACCGGCCTAGCACGAAACCTTGGAGATAAGTGTATTAGTCATCTCTACTGGAAAAATACAGAATAAGGTCTTTTTGTTACTCAAAATGAAAACCACGCAGTTCAATTTGAGGCCAGGCGACTAGGCCAAAGCCTCTACTAAATTTAAGCTAAGCATAAAACAGTTTGAACAAGAAAATCAGAGAACACATTTGCAATTATGACAGATTACTACAATTTTCAATTCTTCAGGATTAATTAAGCTTGTTTATAATAATGGAAAACTACCCCGAGGGCACAATTTCCCACGTACATTATTTTCTTTACTAAAATCATGCTACATCATACGATTTTGGTTACATGATATATGAATATATGTTGGTCCTTCTTTTTCTGCGTCATCAATCCCTCCTCTGATGACTAATTATGGCATCACATCAAATCTTCCCACAAATTTTATTCCATTAACATTCTGTTTTTAGTAATTTGGCACTTCAGTCAATTCCCTCTTCCTTTTGGTTCCTTTTGATTTTTCTCTGTATATTTCTATCATTTTATTTTGTTCTTTCTCTTCTCTTTTCCTTTTGTTTCTTGTTTTCAATATTTTAATAGCTTTCCATATTCCCCAAATACCTAACAAACAAATTAATACTATTAATATTCCTTTTACTATTTTCAGTAATAATCCATTCCAAATGCTGCTGAGACAATTTCCCACGGAAGCAAATCCTTTTCCAACCTTCTCCCATACTCCTGGTTCTTTCAATTCTTTCAAATCTGTACTTTCGTTAGTTAAATTTGGAAGCATTTTTCTAATTTGCCCGCTGTTGTCCGGAATATAAGTACAACAGTGACGTGTACCAAGCATTTTGCAAACGCCGCCATCCTTTGCGAAAAGAATGTCTAAGGCAAGCCGATTTTGAAGAGTCATAGCTCTTTCTGCAGCAAGTTCAGCATCCATCAGGATTATAGCTCCTGAGAATTTTGTCAGCATGTTATCCACAATAGTAGACAACTTTCGTATTTTGATTGAATTCAATATGACTCCCACTGAAGGAATCATTGTTCCAAATATATCTCCTACCACACCAGAAGCTGTCTCCCTTTTCTCAACATGATGTGATTCAGACAGCTTTGGGAATTTCTTTAAATCGTCCAGTTGATAAACCTTTGGGAACACTATTCCCAAATAACATCTCCCGTACCATCCTTTAGGAAGACGATAATAGGCGTTAAGTCCACAAATATAATATACCCCTAGAATAACCGGGTCTTGTCCATTCAGCATGAACGTCCATTTGGGTTGAAACAAAAACGTATGTTTACATTCACTCGTTCCCACAAAGACTGTGTCATAATATGATTTATGTCTATGTACACAGAACCTCCCTACGTGTAATGCATCTAAAGCTATTTTCCCTTGTGTCTTTATCGCGGCAAAAGCATAATTATCTACAGATATCCTCATGTGTAATTCCCTTTCTAATTTTTCCTTCCCCGCTTTCCTCCTATCGTCAGTGTGATCTAAAAAGCTTATCTCCATCGGTGAAAGCAAGCATGTAAGGTTTTCTCTGTGAGCGTAAACTTTGTGAAAAGGTGACAATGGCTCAAAGAAGCCTCTCATTAATTTTATATAATAATCTCTTGCTACTTTACTCAGGTACTCTATTATAGGGATATATGCGAATACAACATCTTGATCGGAATAAAAATAGTGAATATACTCCTGACCATAAAATCTGGTCATCATTAAACTACATGTAATTCCATACGTAAGAGGCATGCTATGATATGTCACCCCTTCCACTACTGAGGTAGGTATTTGTGTGCATACATAACAATCTTTCGCATCCTTTGTCTCAACATACTCACTCAACAAGCGATAGAAAACATTGGACGAAAGTTCCTTCTTATCATGCAAATGTCTTTCATCTTGTTCAAGTTTTTTTAAAGGTGTTAGTTCAGTAGTAGGTTTAGAAGTAGAAGCATCATTCGTCTCTCTCTCTCATTCTTTCCATGCATTCCAAGAACTATTGCTATAATTATTAGTACACATGCAGTTATTAGACCTATACACATGTATTTACAACATTTCATCTTATGTCCCTATGTAGTGTAGCCTGTCATGATCTATATACAATCAGAAAGTTGAAGACACTTTATCAAATCAGATTTGCAGATATATTTATAAATCTGAACGAGTTCAATGTTCACACAGTTCTTTTTAGCAGCTTAGTCTCTTATCGGTTTAGCAGCTTTGTCTCAAAATCAGTTTCAAAGTCAATCAAGTTAGAGCAATGTCTTAGCCAGTTCAAAAGTCAATCAGGTTGTCAATGTCTTGTTCGGTAATATTCATGGAATTTCACTTCTCAAGTGCCAAAGTGAAGTTCTGCTTCTTCGTTTTCAAGACTGAGAGATAGGAATTCGTCTGACCAATCGTTAGTGGCTATGTATGCCCACTCTGGACCAGAATATCTTCTGCTCGGTATTCTTTTCCTTTTCAATTTTGCATCTCCTTTTGAATCTCTCTCGCTGGTACTTTCTTCTTTGGCTGGGTCTTTCTCTTCACTTGATGTTGTTATTGCGACAGACACTTTTTTTCTTTTCTCTTTCAATTTTGGCCCTTCACTTTAATTTGATATTTCTCTAGTCCTTAACTTCACTGGCGATATGCTTTGTCTCCGTTTCGCACTGTTTTCACCTGATGGACCTGCAACCGATTCTGGAAGAGTTTGAACAGTTTCATTCTGTCCTGTCTTGTCTTCTCCCCCTAGGAGGTCAATCAGGTTTTCTTTTTCTTTTCCTGTATCATCTGCTTCTGGGAAAGCCCTCCTCTGATCAGGCTCTCCTGCTCCTTCAACTATCTCAGGCTCTTTGTCACCTTCAGGACCTTCGTCACTTCCTGAGGCCTCTCCTTGGGTTTCCTCAAATGAATCAGTTGTTTCTTCCTCAGAAAATATCTCTCCCTCCTCTATTTCTGCTTGTTCGCCTCCAGGTTCTCTTTGTTCTGCATCAGAGCCTGGTACTCTCTTGTCAGTCACTGGCGATTTCAGCACTTCAACTTCCTCTTCTGTGGGGCACGTCACCCTTTTCGTGTGACTGGCGTGAATCCAGTTGGGAACTCCCGCACACTTCACAGCGGTGGTAGTTGTCGGAATCACCTGGAAAGGTCCTTTCCAATGGGGTTCCAGGCACGACTTCCTCACGTGCTTCTTTATCACAACCCAGTCACCTGCTTTCAGGGCGAGTCCTGGACCTTGGATCGGTGGCAAGGTGGTTGCCTCCACCTGGTGAGAAAAAGAGCGCACCACATCAGCTAGACCTTTGCAGTAGTCCAACACCATATCATCTGTAATATTCAAAAGGGCATTTGCAGGAACTGCTGGAAGCCTCATGGCTCTGCCCATGAGGATCTTGTGCGGGGACAGTCCAGTCTTTCTATCAGGGGTGTTTCACATTGACATTAACAGCAAGGACAATGCGTCAGGCCATTTCAAGTTTGTTGATGCACATATTTTCGCCATCCTTGATTTCAATGTGCCATTCATTTGCTCCACTAGTCCTGATGCCTCAGGGCGGTAGCTACAATGCAATTTTTGCTCAATGTTCAGCGCTGCACAAAGTAATTTTATTACTTCGTTATTGAAGTGACTTCCCCTATCTGATTCTAAAGAGATCGGGAATCCGAAACGTGGTATTAGTTCTCTCAAGAGTAGTTTTGCAACTGTAAGGCTGTCATTTCTACGTGTGGGGTATGCTTCAATCCAGTGACTAAAAATGCACACAATCACCAACACATACTTCAAGCCTCCATGCACAGGCATCTCAATAAAATCCATTTGCATCCTGCTGAATGGACCTCCTGCTCTTCCAATGTGGCTTAAATTTACTACTGTTCCCTTCCCTGCGTTCATTTGTTGACAAATGACGCAACGATGGCAAACTGCTTCAGCAACTTGATGGAATTTGGGATTAAACCAATCAATTTTGAATAGTCTAACCATGGCATCCCTTCCAAGATGGGCTTGTCCATGGTACAATCTGGCTAACTGTGTCAAAAGACTGTTTGGCAGGACTAATCTCCCTTCACTTGAAACCCACAAATCATCCGGTTTCTTTACACATTGTAATTTGCTCCATAAGAGTTTCTCATCTTCACTAACATCGTTCTGTAAGGATTTCAATTCATCGATTGTATCTACAACCTTTAGAGCAAAAGCTTCACTTGGTTCAAGTTCTGGTTCATTTATCAAGTTCCATTCGTCTCTGAGCAATATACAGTTCAATGTGCAAAACCTTGCGACTTGATCTGCATACCCATTTCCCAGAGAAACATAGTCTTGTGATTTTGAGTGTGCACTGCATTTTACCACTGCTACTTCTCCTGGTAACTGGATGGCATGTAACAATTCTCTTATTCTTTCACCATTTTTCACTGGTGATCCTGAAGAGGTCATGAAGCCACTTTGTGACCACAATTGTCCAAAGTCATGCACTATTCCAAATCCGTACTGACTGTCAGTGTAAATGGTGACTTTCATTAATGCGGAAAGTTGGCAAGCTCTAGTAAGTGCTACCAGTTCCGCTACTTGTGCAGAGTAAACTCCTTGAAGCCAAGATTCTTCCAGAACACCTGTTATTGTACATACAGCATATCCTGCTTTCAATCTTCCTAGTGCATCTCTTAAACATGAACCATCAACAAAAATGACTTGATCGTTTTCTTCCAATCGGGTGTCTTTGATATCAGGTCTTGGTTTTGTACAAAATTCAGTCACCTGAAGACAGTCGTGCTCGATGTCTTCAGCGTTCTCAATTTCAACATTTTCACTGGGAAACAAGGTTGCCGGATTCAACGTAGTGCACCTTTTCAGCTGCACGTTAGGTGAACCCAAAATTATTGTCTCATACCTTGTAAGCCTAGCACCGGTCATGTGCTGTGTTCGGGAACGTGTCAAAAGTATCTCGACTGAGTGAGGGACCATGACTGTTAAAGGATGTCCCATCACTATTCCTTCACTCTGATTTAGGCTGATACCAACTGCTGCTACGGCACGCAAGCACCCTGGCAGTGCTGCTGCGACCGAATCCAAAGTAGCTGAAAAATATGCTACTGGTCTGTTTACGCCACCATGGGCTTGAGTCAAGACAGACAAGGAACATGCATCACGTTCATGACAAAACAATATGAAAGGTTTTGTGTAATCAGGCATACCTAAAGCTGGAGCCCTGCACATACATTCCTTTAATTCAATAAAAGCATCTATCTCATCTCTTTTCAGCACTATTTCATCCAGCGCATCTTTCTGGGTCAGTTTCAGTAATGGTTTTGCTAGAGTTGAGAAATTGTGAATCCATTGGCGACAGTAGTTCACCATTCCCAAAAACTTTCTCACCTCTCTTCTCGTCTTTGGTGGACTCATTTGAAGCACACTTGTTATTCTCTCTTTCATAATTCTTCTCGACCCTTTCTCTATTTGGTGACCCAAATATTTCACTCTCTTCTGGCAGAACTGTAATTTTGAAGGGGACACTTTGTGTCCGTTCCTTCCCAAATGGTTCAATAGGGCAATGGTGTCAGCTGTACAGTCATTTTCTGTATTGGACGCGATCAGCAAATCGTCATTATACTGTACCAAGGTTGACTCAAATGGCAATTCCAATGATTCCAAATCTTTCTTTAGAATCTGATTGAAAATTGATGGTGACTCCGAAAACCCTTGAGGAATTCGACACCTGTAGACCCTGTCCAAAAATTTGAAACAAAAGAGAAATTGTCTGTCCTTATGAAGAGGCACAGAAAAGAATGCTTGTGACAAGTCGATGACTGAGAACCACTCAGCATCACAGGGAACTTGAAACATTATCACAGCTGGATTTGGTATGACGGGACAGCATTTGACTATTATGTCATTTATTTTCCTCAAATCCTGAACAATCCGGACCTTTCCACTCGGTTTTATTAGTCCCATGATTGGTGAATTACATGGACTACTTAACACTTCTTTTAGTACTCCCTGTTTTACAAACTCATCAATGAGTTGGGCGACTTTCATGAGGGTGTCTTGTGCCATATGGTATTGTGGGGACTGGGGAAAATTTACATTGGGTTTTACAGTCACTTTCACTGGTTCTACTCCTTTGACCAATCCTACTTCTTTCCCTGTCATATCCCACACTTCCTTTCCAACTGTTTCCTGTAACTCAGCAGGAATATCTGCTTCAGTGAGCATTGGATAAAGAGTAATCAGGGGATACTCTTCATCGACAGTTTCCACTTTGTCTCCTCCCAAACTGTCCTCTTCTTCCTCATCACTGTTTGTCTGAATTTTAATTCCATCATTTGAACACATAATTGAACATCCCAATTTACACAATAAGTCTCTCCCTAATAGTGATATCGGGCTCGAGTCACACACCACAAATTTATGTGACCCTTGATAGTTACCAATTCTGACTTGCACTGGATCTGTGATTGGGTTTGTCAGGTACCTATTTGCTACTCCCACTACTTGAACTGTTCTCCCTGAAAGTGGCAAATTTGGTGCTTCGATGCTTCTAACTGTAGAGCACGTAGCTCCGGTGTCAAGCAAGAACGAAACATGGTGACCCATAACTCTTCCTTCCACATACGGACCATTTTGATCAACTTCCAAGGATGCTGCAAGCATACAATTTCCCTCCTCATCTGAACTTTCACTCTCCCATACATCGTTTATTCCATTCTCACTGTGTAATGGGAATTGGTGTACTGTGTCATTTTGGTTCATCCCTTGACCCGCAACCTGTTGAGGAAGCATTACTTGTTGCTGATTCATTGGTGCTAAGGGTATTTGCATTTGCTGCTTAGGTACCATAGGAAACTGCTGTTGCATTGGCTGCAACTGTGCCATTTGTGCATGGGGCATTTGCACCTGCTGCGGTTGTATGGGTTGTAAACCCTGCATCAGATTTACATTATTTAGAAAATGTGGATTTGGACCTCTCAATTTCGGTCCTCTCATATTCTGAAATGCATTGACATTATTGTTTTGCTGACCTACACCTTCCTGCACCATCATTGGGCACTCCCGTTTCCAATGCCCGATGATTCCGCACGTGTGACATGGCATGATATAAACTCATTACCGTAGGTGATGGTGCACCTGTGTGCCTATCTCTTTCTGGTTCACTTGTTGGCCAACCTACAGCCCTCTTACAATCTTCCCACAAATCTGCTGGAACCACAATTTCGAATAAGGTGTTCAGGTCAACCCAAAGACATTTTGCGAGTTTCACAAATCTGTCTGTTTGTTGATACCATTTAATCGGTTTCTCTCTTAATTTAGGGAAATCATCCGTAAAGGATTGAATATCGCACCTGTGCCACGGTACATGTACAAGTTTTCCTCCTGCTGTTTCTCTCATTGGCAACATGGTTATCAGGTCGTCATTCTGTTGTGCCTTTTCATTCCGATCTGGGGTACTTTCTTTTTTTTTGTCCTTTTTCTTAACCCATCTACTTTCCCACTTGTCTAAACATCTCCAGACCTGTGCACTCTGCAGTATCTCCTTAAGGTGTGTTTTCATCCCTGCAGATCTCATGTGTTCAAAGTCTTTTGTCTCAAAGTCTAGCCTGTAACTTCTGCTCAAGTGTTTAGTCTTACCTATATCGATCTCGTTTCTGTCTGCAATTTCTTGTAACTTCTTATGTATGATGCTCACTTCTCTTGTAATCCTAGGGCACATGTATCTCAGCTCTTCTTCTGTGTATGATTCTAACCTGTTCAGACCCATCGTTCCCTCTACTAGTTCATCTGCTTCCATGCCCAATCTTATTTTATACAGGTATTCTTCTCCCTTCCCGCTGGATGTACTCTGTGGGGAGTTCAGACTGTTCAACCATTGTGTTAGCTGTTGTGCGTTCAGTCCCATCAGTGTAGCCCTTACATCAACTGCTACTGATGGTTGCTGTAACACTTCAGTTTTTGAAGTTAACGGTACTATTAGTGGTGTATTTGACCTTACCACAGTCGACGGAGCACAAATTGGAATTGGGCTAAATTCCGACAAAGACCCAGATCCATTTGGCAGTGTTTCTACCAGAGTCGCTCCTGGAGTGTTTTCTATGCATCTTCTCCCTGTCTCACTTTGTGTCATTACCCCCTGATCGCATACGTTTGGGTTTGCCTGTATATACAATGGCACTGGTGGACCTACAGTGATAGGCAGAGATATTGCATCTGGATTCTGTCTGTTCCCCGAATTCTGTGGCATGTTAATCCCCATGTTATGGTTAATCATTGCTGGCATACCTAACTGGCTCTCTGTTGCTCGAGTGTACCTCAGCACTTCTTGTACCTGCTTTTGAGGCATCAAAATTTGTGTTGATTCGGCTTGAATAAATGTCGGTCTTTGATAATTCTGTCCTCCCTGCGCCATTAAATCAGAAATCATTCCCAGATTATGCTCGTCACAGCAGAGCCTTTGAACCCGCGGCTGATAATTATCGACAGGATTCAATTTAGGCACGTCAGGATATATGCTCTGAATTTGTGGTATTTGTGGTGCAAAGGACACATCGGAACTGCTCTGCCTCTATGATATTCTCAAATTCGGTGTCATATTACCTTGTATTGGTTCTGGAGGGGCAGTACTAATGCTTGAGCCTTTTTCGCTTTCCACATATGGTGGCGGGCGATCATTTAACAATTGTATAATGAACTCCTCCTCGTCTGACTCGTCTGATCTTTTCGAATTTCTGTTGTTTTCTCTATCTCTGGACTGACTCCTGTTTGTTTTATAGGTATCTTTCCTTCCTTCCGTCTCTGCTTCGTCAGTGGTTGCTGTAAACAATTTAATTCCCTGCAGTACGTCTGATCTCCAAACCTTTTGTGTGCTAGCCCATCTAGCATCCGCTAGTGTCTTTTCTACTTTTCTTATTCTTGTCTCAAATTTTTGTTGTTGTTGGTTTCTAGCTATTAGCTCCCAAATTGCTAATGCCTCAAACTGTGCTGGTCTTGGAGGTACTTTCATGTCGTATAGCGTGAATCTTAGATTCTCCAAAACCCTTAGATTAAACGACCCATGGATAGGGAAAGCTACACTTCCATGCTTCTCTGTTAGTTTGCACCATTGTTTTAACCAAAGACATGGTGCGACACCCTTCTCTTCAATCACGATGTAAGCTGGTGTACCCTCAGGCGGTGTTTCTTTTCCTACATTTGCTTTAATATATACATCTCCCCTCATGGCACTCTTAAATGCTTTGAAAAGTTTTATCTTTCCGTCCTTTATTTTTCTAAAATATGTAGTCAATAAGTGACTTTAATTCCCGTAATACTCTTCGCTTGCCTTTCCCCACCAATTGTGCTTCACGGACTGCGTCCAATCCGTGCGCGACCCTTCTCACCAACCAACCTATCCCAGCGCGGCTCCTAGTGACGTCACACCCACACACTGCGGTTGACAAAGTCCCGTGGCTTGTCCTCCTTCATTCAGCTTCACTCAAAACTAATTTCCGCAATATATCGCGAGCACTAACCAAAAAGAAGAAAACAAATCTGTCGGTTTACTACAGGAAGGGTAATACAATAGTTTCAGAAACCTTAGGGATTTTTCACTAGCCTCTGCAGTTATTCCATCGTTCTCGGTTTCCCACTTTCGCAAGCAAAATTTGACCCGCAAACTTTACTCTCAACTGATCAATGAACTATTCTAGTGCACCTTAGAATTCGTCAAATCTCAAAGTCGAAAATTTTCTTTCATTCCTCAATATTCATACTGACTCGTTGACCACGCCCGATCAACCTAGTAAACCAAACAGATTACAACATCAATCAAGTGTCTCATACACTTTTCAACATACTCCGGAGTCTCTTGACCTCGCAGGGCCCGTCTCAACATCAACAACCACGTGGACAATTTTTCCTGCACAAAGCGCTACACACATGTGAAGTTCGACGACTTCCCTACTCTCACACTTTGGAGTAACACTCCTCTAAAATCTTTTAATTGGAGTTCGTAACCCCCTAAAATCCTCACAAACTTCTCAATTAATCTGCGGCAATAAGCTGTGCAAGCACAAAACCCTAACTTCTCTCATACCGTCAATAGAAACGCCTGAAACATTCTCACATCTCCATTTCCCCCATTCGCAAGCCCCGAGATTCCGGGAAAGTCATTGGGGATTTAGGGCATCATTATCTCTCCAACTTGTTTTATCAAAGAAAATCCCAACTTGACTCCGTCTATTGTTCGGATGGGGTCCCAAAGGACGAAACAATCAATCTCTGCTACCATCTACTGATAACGTGTCCAGCCCTTATAAATTACCTGTACCTGGACACGTTGGAGGTCGGTGAACCTTTTAGCCGAGTTGGGCTCTCCTCATCCTAGAATAGTCGGATTGCTTAAACCAATAATCAATAACTATTGTAATCAGTAGCCTATACTCTATTACTAGATCAAAATAACACATTAGGAATCAATAACAGTCGGTAATTTGACGCAACATGACCTTTCAGTCATGAATAACCACACCAGTTTATTAAAAGTTAATGAGTTTATTTCCCTATATTAACAAAGCTAAAACAATATATATGAGTCTCAAAATCAAATGATATATGTATACGAACATTACTAGCTGTCCATAACGGCGGAAGAAACGCAATCTACGCAAAATCTGAATTATAATGCACTTGGTTACGGCAATGCAAATCACTAATATGAGTAATTGAATTAGACTAATTGCATACATCGGTCAGCATAACAAGATTTCAATTCAACATGGTGCGTCAAGTGAATACCTCGACTAACCTCTAATTAGTATTGGCATGTCAGGCTTCATGCAAAATGAATTTAGCCAACACAAATTTGGAAAACGTCTAGCTTGGGCCCTATCAAAATAGCAGTTGGTACCTAAAAGGAAAAATATAATGCATAATACAGTTATCCTTTCATAATTACCAAATACAATCAGCATTCAAGAAAGTCTTCGTCCTTCAGGTACCGGTTCGATCAGCATGGGGCAGATTTCAAAGGGGCAGAGTTAAGGGCAAATTTCCTTGCGACAACAAGTAGAATGAGGCAAAGTTACTGCATGGGCAAGATGGGGCAAATTAAAGTCTCTAGGGTGAGAATTCTTAAAGTCTCTTTCTCTGGAATAGAGAAAAGGGCATCAAGATGTCGTCCAAGATGGCGTCTGGCATTTGGCCTCAAAGATGGCATCAAGGAAAATGGCTGACTTCTCTTTGTCCGGTGGGTTTAAGTAAGAAACATTCCAAATACTTCAGGGTCTTCCATTGGAGGGTTCATAGGGTGGCTTCAAATTGACCAATGAATAGTGTCTTTCTCCTAGTACTCAGTTATGCATACATTGTCCATGGAACCTTGGAACACAAGTTGCAACAAAGTTTGCCAATTATTTCGGTATCAGTACTTTTATTGTCCGCATCTGCAGAAACTGACCTTGTATCAAAGGGGATGAAACCGGCCTAGCACAAAACCTTGGAGATAAGTGTATTAGTCATCTCGACTAGGAAAATACAGAATAAGGTCTTTTTGTTACTCAAAGTGAAAACCACGCAGTTAAATTTGAGGCCAGGCGACTAGGCCAAAGCCTCTACTAAATTTAAGCTAAGATAAAACAGTTTCAACAAGAAAATCATAGAACACATTTGCAATTATGACAGATTACTACAATTTTCAATTCTTCATGAATAATTAAGCTTGTTTATAGTAATGGCAAACTACCCCGAAGGCACAATTTCCCAAGTACATTATTTTCTTTACTAAAATCATACTACATCATACGATTTTGGTTACATGATATATGAATATATGTTGGTCCTTCTTTTTCTGCGTCATCAATTGTCAGGGATAGAAGATGTGTTCAGGTCAGGTGAAAGGACAGCAGCATTGTGTACTGGCAACCTTATCTTAACATGAATCTTCAAATCATCAATAAAAACAATAATTTGCAATGCAACAGGCCCGCATTTGCGTGAGTTAGAGCTATTGGTGTTGTAAATGCATAACTGGATTTTTCTAGACACATAAACAGGCCAACCGTGCTGCATAATGTGGTCCTCTCTGCCACATAATGCCAGTGGCCCCGCATATAACTAAAGCACTTCCATTCACCTATGCTGGGGTACGGTGCACATTAAATTGACGTTACTGGGAAACTGCCATCCCCGTAAACATGCCAGAAACAACAAAAACTCAGTGAGATGCAGGGCTCAAGGGAATGGGACACATACCTGGGGGAGGGAAACAGTGGTGTAACGCAAAAAGTTGAGGCCCACAGACCAGAAGATGAAGAAGAACTCACGCAAAAAGTTGAGGCCCACAGACCAGAAGATGAAGAAGAGCTCCTGAGCCTCCCACATCTCACAGATGTGTGTTGGCCGGGGGCTGTGTCAGGGCCCATTGAAGGGCTGGAGCACCCTGAAAGATTAGGGACCTCCCTGTGCCACAGGGCTTGTGCTACAACTCTCAAAGGAAGGGAAGAGAACAATACGGTGAGCACCAAGGAGAAAACCTTCACAGTAAATCCAGTTTTAATTTATAGGTGACAGCCCAAATCTTTGGCTATAGGGGCCACTCCTAAATCTTAAACAAAGCCTGCCACACACCCCTCTCCAGCAGGAGGGGTCTTGGAAAGGTTAGCACAAAGCAAACCATCTAAAATAGCAAGTTTGTGCAACATTTGTAAGCCCATACATCCATTTTGTTTCTTTGCATATGTGTAAGCTGTAAATCCAGTAACAGCCAAAGTAAAATGTTTTAAAGTGCAGTGAGGTCTGCAATGGTAAAAATAGGGATGGGGCCTATGTATTAAAAGTATAGAAAACATTTGTTGTAAATGTTTAAAGCACTAGGATGTGACTTTTAGGCTTTAGGAAACATTTAGAAACTTAGAAGATTTTCCCAGAGCAACATCTTTTCTATCAACCCGGCGCCAGGATGGAGTATCCTTGCAACTCAAAACGACGAGATAAAATCACCACATTCCTTCCTGTATGAAAGTTTGGCGGTAGAGAAGTGCAAATTTCTTGGAGACAGCCATGAGTGTGATAGAAACTGCGTTGCAAACAAAATGCCAAATTAAATGAAAAAGATAAAATCAGCCTTTCACGAAGTGGAAGCCCCAATGATAAAAATCATTTGTAGCTGGAGGGAGAAAGCGAGCAGCACTACCATGGGAGCCGACGAGAGCAGGGTCTCCCAACACAAGTTTTATCACTTAACACTATTAAGGGCGTACAAGTTTTTTTACCTCCGCTCTCAAAAACATTGCACCTAGATAAAAGTGACTGCCTGCAGCTTACAAGTAAATCTTTGCAACCATTTTCTTAACCCACTAAGTTATCTTACTGCTGCTTACAGTGAGAGGTGATGACCACAGCAGGCTAGCAGACAAACTAAATCAGCTCACCAAAACACACAAACATATACACCATACTGAGGCAGAAACTGCCTCCACACTCACTGCAAAATTTGGCGCCTTTGCCCACAAACCAGATTGCTTCTGCACAAAAAACATATCACATGCATCGCAAATCTGACCACCCTTACTCAAAACTAAAAAACAATTGCCACAAGAAACCCTCATGCATCAGAAATGAAAAACAATGAGATAAAATCACCGTATTCCTTCCTTTGTGAAAGTTTGCCCACAGAGAAGTGTAAATTGCTTGGATACGTCCGTGAGCGTGAAAGAAACAGCGCTGCAAACAAAATGCTAAACTATAGGAACAACGAGAAAAAGTCAAGCTTTCACGAAGTCCCAATAATAAACATGAAACATGATTTTATGCAGTAGGGAGAAAGCGAGCAGCACTACCATGGGAGCCTGCGAGAGCAGGGGCAGGAGAATAAGCAGCGCCAGCTAAGCAGAGGAAGCGCAGCACTGTGTGAACAGCTGCTTCCTAATTTAAAACAACTTCCAGCAAGACAAAGAGAGTGAGGGCAAGCTGGCCCTGGAAATGCACCCTCTGATGTTATGTTGTTTTATGTTTTCAGAGGGAGCTGGGGGGAAGGGAGACCTGGTGGAGGACTTGACTGAGGAAGCGTTCTTGCTCTGAACCACACACCTGCAGTGTAAGATGAGCAGGCAAAAACTGAAAAGAAGTCCCCTACAAAAGAGAAAACAGGACAAAATGTAGTTATACAGTAGTTGGTCCGTGCTCTGAAAGAGAAAAAGTAGGGACATAGAGGCAGAACTGACCACTAACGAGCAAAGATTTTTAAAGGACACTTCAACCAACAAATGAAATAGCTTTCAGCCCACAGTATAGGTATACTTAAATGTATACATGATGTCTAACACTTATGCTTGACCTAATGAAAAGAAAGATTCTGCATGGGATCTGGTGAACACTCTGTGCATAATTATCTGACATTTGCTTTTCCTCTAAATATGACGTAATATGAAACATAATCTAAGTTGAGAGATGATTTCATGGAAAACAGTGAGAGGTACACACTGCAGGTTAGCTGTTGACGATGCTCTGATTTACTGGTTCTTGCTTAGAGATTGTTTGTGTTGTTTTGGAAAGGCCGGAAGTCTGTGGTTTTTCTCCTCCGAAAAGCTTCTGTAATGTATAGCACCTATTTTGTTAGAGGTTTGGATATTCATAAGTCACTGCTATATTTTCTGTCACAATGTCAACAGCTAAAATATGAGCTTAAAGGTCACTTTGACATTTCCTGGGATCCAACATGAACAGATATACTTTATTTACTTAAAGATATTTTGTTTATATGGGTGCAGAGTGAAGTAACTTTGGGCCTGATTTAGAGTTTGGTGGATGGGTTACTCCGTCACAAATGTGACGGATGTCCCGTCCACCGTATTACGATTTCCATAGACTATTATGGTATCATAATGTAGCAGATCGGATATCCGTCACATTTGTGACAGAGTAACCCCCTCTGTCAAACTCTAAATCGGACCTTTGTATTCAGAGCTTAGCAAGATACAGACTAAATAAATTCTGGATTCCAGAATGGGTAAAGACCAATGGTGTGTGACATTCACATAATTTGCTTTTGTGTAATTATGCTAAATTACAGGAAAATTACACAATCACATGATAGCAAATCTGAAATTTTGGCAATATTTTACTGTGACGTCCTCGTGTCAATTCTTGTCACAAGGACGCCTTAAATAAAAGGACAGCAAACAACAACCAGTTTTGTTCAGTTGTTTCTGTGCTCTATTGTCAGTAAACCTTTACAGCGGATGATGTGTATTTAAGTAAAGTGAGATGATAATGACAATTTTAGGATTTTCACAAAAGAAGTGTAACATGAAATTCCCAAAATGATGCAAAATTACACTGGCATAGTTACAATTTCATCCAGACCTAGTAATGACATTTTTGTGAAGCACAATTTATTTTTGAACTTGGTTTAAACAAACCCAACATTAAAAATGGAATTTAATTATTTCATAATCACCTCTTAGGCAATGAAACATTGATGAGAAATATTTTTTTAATGGAGAAGTTCTATACACATTATAAACACGATTAAGCATTTAAGCAGGACAGTTTATAAAACGTTAAAGTGCGCATAAGGGACATTTATATGTAGCCTGTAGGAAAAAGTAATTTCAATATGCAGGAATCTTGATATTTCTTTACAGTTATAACCTGAACAATTTACGAAAAATACAGCCAAGCATGATTATTGAAGGTGTGTATATATGAAAGAAAAAAGCTAATTTCAATTACTTTTTCTACTGATGGCTCTTTTTCGTCTCACTTTCTTTCACCCTTTCCCCTTGAGCTCGCTGGGACTTCATTGTTAGGCCCAGGAGGAGTTTGTGAGGACAAGGTAAGAATTCACTTTATTCACCTTGAGTCTCCATAGCCGAATTAGGTTTTTACCCTTCATGATTACTGGAAAGGGAAGTCCCCTGCATAGCATATGGGTGTGCACCCCTGCCCTTAGTGACCTAATTGCATGTGAAACTGGTATCCTGACATTTTACTGATTCAGTTAACATGCAACTCTAGCATGCATGCTGCTTTGTAGGCCTGTCTATGGTAATGAAAAGGCCCTGTGCCTGTAAACTGCAGGTGTTCACCAAGCATACCCTCCTTCATCAAAATGGACCCACAATCCCTGGTATGGCTTGTTGACTTAAAGCAGTAGTGGCATGTTACTGATTTTTGTGAATTAAAATCCTGAATAATTCTTGTTTCAACATGAGAATGATACTGGCTCACCCAAGTAAAATTTCAGCATTAATATGTCATCTAGACCCTTGCAATTACATTTCATATGTGTGTCAAGTGTATTTGTGCCTTTGTGACAAGGCATTATTATAGCAGTACTCTGTATGCAGTGTGCCTATGTTTGCAGAGGCCACTGGAATCCATTTTGGATGGACCTGGTTAACATGGCACAAGATAGAGTATAGACACAGCTTCCCCCAAAAAATTGAAGCATTTTGCTTGTATTCCTGTCGCTGGACGGTGGTGACAAAGACACTGAAATGTTGAAGGGTGAAGGGAGGACTACCACTATAATTTCCATGACAATCTTTTAGCAAGGAATCATTGATTAGAATTTCCTAAATACTGCTATTTGGGGTGTTAGAAATGGGCTCTTTGATTGGCAGTCAGGTTACTCCCTGTCCAAGCAAGGACCCTCACTCTAGTCAGGGTAAGTCACACACAGTCCAAATTATCCTGTGCCCACCCTCTGGTAGCTTGGTACTGAGCAGTCAGGCTTAACTTAGAAGGCAATGTGTAAAGTATTTGTGCAATAAATAATGTAATAACACATTATAGCACCACAGAAATACACTACACAGTGTTTAGAAAAATATATAATATTTATATGGATAAATGCAGGTCAAAAGGATTCAATAAGTATATGTTGAAATATCACTGAAAAATTATAAAAAGTGTCTTTAGTCTTTAAAAAGCAACAAGTATCTCTTGCAAGCACAAAGTACCTGGTTTGCGTTCAAATTCTTTGCAAGGGACCGCAGAGGAGGAGATTTGTGGAAAACGGGGAGTTGTGCATTGATTTTTCCAGCGCACACAGACAATGCGTTTGTTGAGTTTTCATGCAGGGCAGGCTTTGCGTCAATTTCTGGCGCGTAGACTGGGATCCTCTTGGGCTTGCGGGGTTTTCGGACGCCCAGGGGACAATGCGTTGAAATCCTTGGCGTGCAGGACGAAGTCATAAGGTCTGCGTCAATCCGGTGGGTGATGCGTGGAAATTTTTGCCGCATGGCATGGGCTGCTCGATTCCTCTAAGGAAGTCGGGCTGCGTCGTTCCGGCTCGGCTTTGCGTCGATCCAGCAGGCCGTGCATCGAATTTCCAGTCACAACGCTGGTGCTACATCGTTCTCCTCTTCAGGAAGTCGGGATGCATTGATCTGGTTAGGTGCGCAGTGATTTTCTCACCGCAATGCAGGCTGCGCATCATTTCTTGCAGGCTGTGCGTCGATTTTCCCCACACAAGGAGTTCTTTTGCAGGAATGAAGTATTTTTGGTCATGAGACTTCAGGAAACAGGAGGCAAGCTCTTTCCAAGCCCTTGGAGAGCACTTCTCAGCACAGCCAGAAGACAGCAAGGCAGCAGGGCAACAGCAGGCCAGCAGTCCTTTGCAGAAAAACAGTCAGGTGAGTCATTTGGGCAGCCAGGCAGTTCTTCTTGGCAGGTTGCAGGTTCTGGTTCAGGGATTCTTCACCAGTGGTATCTTGTCCAGAAGTCTCTTAGTTGGTAGGGTCAGGGACCCTTCTAATATACCCAAATGTGCATTTGAAGTGGGGGAGACTTCCAGGAGTGGCTTATAAGTGCACAAGGTCCCCTTTCAGTTCCATCCTATCTGCCATGGTCCCCATAGGGGGTGTGGCAGTCCTTTGTGTGAGGGCAGGCTACTGTCCTTTGACATGTAAATGTCAGGCCCTCCACCTTCCCAGCCCAGGAAGACCCATTCAATATGCAGATGTGTGCAAGTGTGACTGAGCATCCTGTGTTTGGGGTTTGTCTGAGTGGAATGCATAAGGGAGCTGTCAACTAACCCAGCCAGACGTATTGAAAGGCACAGGATTTAAGTGCAGAGAAATGCTCACTTTCTAAAAGTGGCACTGCTAAAATAGTAATATTAAATCTTACTTCGCCAGTCAGCAGGATTTTGTATAACCATTCTGGCCATACTAAATATGACCTCCTGGTTACCCCTTTCTAATCAGAATCTACCACTCAAACAGTATATTAGGGTAGCCCTAATGCTATGCTATGAAAGGAGCAGGGATCACAGTATGGAAAAACGAATTTAGGAGTGTTCCCCTACCAGGACATATAAAACACACATGTATATTTTCTGCCTTTTACCTACATAGCAACCTGCCCTATGAGTTAGCTAGGGCCTCTTAGGGGTGACCTATATATAGAAAAAGGGTTTAAGACTTGGCAAGTACTTTTAAATGCCAAGTCGAAGTGACAGTGAAACATGAACATGGTCTGAACGTGTGACTTTGTCCTGGTCTAGCGTGAGCAGATACTCAAAGTTAGCTCTTTCTGCTTGTTGCAGCTATTTATGCTTAAACCTTTAAAACTGCATTTCTATGATTTTACTGACTGTATTTTTGTCATTTTCATCTCATTTCATTTATTATATTTTTCTCTACTTTTCTAAATTGGTGTGTGAGTTTTCTTGTGTTGTGTCTTCACTTTATTAATGTTTGAGTGGTGTATAAATAATTAACACATTGACTCCAGGTTCAGTCTGACTGCTTTTGTGCCAAGTGACCAGAGGGTAAAGCACCATCTTAGTGATAGCATCCAACTGTAACGAGTCACAATTTGCGACCTACCTCTTTAATATTCAAGAAGTAGGTCAAATGAGGACCAACCACTATTCAGAATGTTATGAACTAACTTATTCGTATAAAAGTCAGTTTCTAAATGATTTACTGGTCGAGAAAAACTCACTACAATTTGCGACTAGTATGACTAGTTTTTCAAACATCTGGCCTTTCGTGCCCTAGTGACGTAGAGTAATTTGGTAACCCTTTTCTTAACACCTTATTGAAAGACAATATACTTTATTAAGGGTAAGTGCGCTCCTAATGGTAATTATTTTTCAACATGGGTTCAATGTGTGTTTTCTCATTTAGTGTTGACCTCACAACAAACTTGTTCTGATTCTAAAAACAGAAGGAATGGCTACAGGCAGTGATGAACCTTGATTGCCTCAGGCATAAATGCAACTCTGCGACTCGAGGAAGTCAGCAATACTGACAGTTTTAGCCCCAGGAAATATCAGAACAAATCTTGGTCCCCAGGTGGGAACACATTTTATGATGCTAGATAGTAATGCACCTAGATGGACCCAGGCAGCCAAGGTCATCAATAGAAAGTAACGAACATTAATGTTTTTCAATGTACCAAAAAAGTATTATTCATCAATGTATCTAGGCAAAAACAGACCAAGGTCATCAATAGAATTAATGAACATTAATGTTTGTCAATGTACCAAAAACGTATTATTCATCAATGTACCTAGGCAAAAACAGACCACAATAACCACAGACAGTATTGTGAACCAATGACCCCCAGAAGCAAGGAGCACCACTACCGTTAGGCAATACAATGTGCCTGTGGTTCCAGGCAATAATGCTCACCGATAGATCAAAGCAGTAATTAACCACAATGACCTCAAGCAGTATTCAGGTCAAATGTCTGAAGCAGTAATGAATATCATTGGCATAAAGTATTATGAGACTTCAGTGCACCCAAGAGCTAATGAACTACAATAATCCCAAACTGTAATAGTCATCAATTTCACAAAGTAGCATTTAAAATCAATGAGCCCAATCAGTCATGATCCCCCAATGGACCTGTGATGAACCTCAGTTTCAATAAGTGTGTTAGATACAATTGATAATGTGCCTCAATGATGAGAGAAAACAATGATCATCAATGAACCCAAACTGAAACCTGCCTGAATTACCATATGCAATAAAGAGCAACAATGGCCCCAGCGAATAATGAACCACAAGGACTTAGGCAGGAATGAGCACAAATGACCCGATATATTTATGGCAATCAACGAACCCCAGGCTGTTGTAAATATATTTTGCCCCAAGCAGTAATGAACCCTGAAGAGGTGAGAAGAGCAAAACTCAGACCAATCTAGCGGCTGCTCAATCAGGCATCAGAGGAGAGTGTATAACACAATTCAGAGCCTCTGCAGGCAGTGGATCACTACTGGACTTTGCAGCTGGACTCAGTGGCTTCAGGGGTTGTACCATGATCTAATTCTAAACTGGTGTATAGGCGCATAAGGGGGGGGGGTCATGCCAGCATGTTCAATTACATTGCACCGTCTCCAAGGCATCTATTAATCTGTAAACTCTACCTGTTAGTGCATGAACTTCAGATAGTACAGTTGGGACTACAAAGTAGTTCCATCCTGCCACACACACATAATTGCCACACATTATTTGTCTCCTTCTGCCAGTACTCACATTTTCGGACAAGCACATTTTCAGGATTTTGGAGCACATGCTAATGATGCTGAATACAACACTGTTAGCTTCTGAATACAAAGCGCTAATGAATAAAAAGTACTGTCTGAAGAGCAGGTCGAATATTAACTCAAATTTGATAATGCTGAACAGACTTGCTGCATTATCCAGCTGGTTCAAGTCTAGTACCTTGCTTGTAAAAAGTAATTTCAGTATAGGAGTTCTATCATGTAGATCCTCTCTTCCATCACCTTTTCAAAAACAAAACAGGACACTCCAGGCACCTCTGCACAGTTCCTGTTCCCATGCTGCAGAGCTGTGAGAGGGATACCACCCAGCTGTTTGGAGCATGCCATCAATCCCCTCAAGGCTTCTCATTTTGCCTCTGCACATAACATGTTAGAAATGGGTTTCTAGTTGCCTAGGGTATGCACCTAAGCCGGGCAGAACCCACCACTCTAATCAAGGCAAGTAAGTTACACACTAAAGATAACCTGTGCTCACCCTCTGGTAGCTTGGTGCTGAGCAGACAGGCTTATCATCAGTGCAAACGTGTGAAGCATTTGCACAAAATGCTCACACAGCAACACAATGAATACACCACAAAAGAGACTCCATACAGGATTATATGAGAACAAATATATAGTATATTGTACATACAACCAGACCACAATAGCATGAAACATAAATACTGTGTGAGTTAGTCAATTGTCCAGTAACACAGGGAGTGCACTTTTAAATATATCACTTGTTGTCGGTAGTAAACAAGGTTAACACATTACACTTCTAAATATGCAGGCTGTAGACATTTTGTATTAACTCTACCCTATAAATACAGGGCACAGAAGTACCTGTGTCTCTATTGTGTACTTTATTTTGATTTTGCAAGTTCTTAGTGATACCAGTGAGTTTAGACTCCAACTGAAGGGCACAGGAGTATCTGTGTGGCCATTAATTGTACCACGGAATCCCTGGAAGTGGTGAGCCCCTTCTGGTGAAATGTAGGCCAAACACTCACAACGAACATGAGGCTTTTCCATAATGGTTGTGACACTCCCTGAGATCCCCGACATGAATCAACACAGGCGGACTTCTCCCACCTTGGAGCAGGGAAACAGCAATGCTCCCCGAGCACTCCATGTTAAACGGACCGTACTGAAGTTGATGTTTCGGTCAGCCACCTACAAGGGTAGTACGACAACAACAGTTCACAGTACCTCTTGTGGTTCCCACCCTGCTGCCTGTGAGTGCAGTGCAACTAGCCCAGACTTATCCACGCTGATGAGGTTGTATGCAAACTCCAATCCTCCTTGTCGTAATCCCAACCTGGGAAGGGTAATTGTGATGCAGCATCTTTGGTGAGGCTCAGGGCCAATGTCGAACTCCATAGGGGTACGGGCTTAGTGGTGGGTTCTAAAATGAGTCCTGGTGTTGCCCAGACAACGTGTCCTCAAGGGAAAGCATTGCAGTGGCTCTTTCACTTGGTGGAGATTTCACTCCACACCTTGCTGCAAGCAAAAGCACCTCTTTTATGCCAATCACCAACAAGAGCGCTGCCCCCCCGGGCACTCTTCATGGGGGGAAGCACTGATCTTCCAGCAGGTGTGTAGCACAGAGTGCTCCCATGTGTGAAAATGTGCAAAGGGCTGAGATTAGCACTGCACTTACTCCTCTGCCCAACCAGCAGCAATAAGGCACGTTCCCATGAAGCGGAGCACTCACTTTTGCAGGATAGCATGCTTCTGGTTTTTAAGCAGGTCACAAGGTCTTTGCTATCCCTAAGACCTTGGGGTTGAACAGGAGGCAAGCCAACAATCCCCTGGAGTGCACTGGTAGGGCACAAAAGCAGGAAGGCAGGCAGCAGGCCAGCACAAGAGTCCAATTGCAGAGTGACAGTCTCTCTGGCAGCCCAGGAGGCAGCCAGGCCAGCACAACAAAGCAAGTCGTTCCAATGGCAGCTCCTCCTGAAAGGACAGTAGTCCTCTAGCAATGTGCAGATTGTACAGTCAGCAGTGTCTGGTTACAAGTCTCACACAGTGTCTGAAAATATGGGGTCAGAGCCCCAGTACTTATACTCAAAAATGTCTTTGATCAAGGGGTGACTTCAAAGGAACCCTAACAAGTGCCCAACAATCCCTTTAAACCCAGCCCTGTCTCCAGACGATCTGTAGGGAGTAAATCAGTCCCTTGAGTGAGAGCAGGACATATCCTATACAAATGTAAGTGCGAACCACCTTTCCCTCTCCCAGTCCAGGATGATTACCAGTATGCAGATGAATGCAGATGTAATCCCTGTCACTTCCAGCCCTTCCTGTGTTGTGCTGTCTATGGAGAATGCACAAAGTGTAGCTGTCACCCAAATCCAGATGTGGATTGGAGTCAGGCTGCAAAGCACTCTGAGATATAAGCACAGAGAAATGCCCACTTTTTAAAAGAGGCATCTCTGAAACAGTAAAGTGAAATCCAACTTCACGAACAGGGCAGATTTATCATTACTATTCTAAACATGCTAAACATGACAAACCTACTCCTTTCTGATCAGAAAGTACCACCTAATAGGCAAAGGTAATTCCCAATGCTAACCTATGCATGGATCAGGCCTCACAGTAATGAAAAATGAAATAGGCTGTGTGTCACTACCAGGACATGCAAGACATAAACGTACATGTCCTTCCTTTTACTTACATAGTACCCTGCCCATATGGCTACCTTGGGCCTATCTTAGGGGTGACCTATGTGTATTGAAGGGGTAGTTTAACGCTTGGCAAGTAGTTTTAAATGCCATGTCAAAGTGGCAGTAAATTGCACACACAGGCACCGCAATGGCAGGCTTGAGACAGGATTGAAAGGCTTCTTCTGTGGGTGTGTCATGAACCGTAGAGGACAGTCCCATACTGCAGGTGGTACATTAGCTATGAGGCCACTGTGGAAGGCTGGCATGAAACTATGTGGAGAAAAGCATGTTTTACTGGTGGACGCTTATGGTGGACTTGCTGGAAAACATAGCAAACAGGAGAAAGCCTTCACCATTCACAATGGCCGACACCATACCGAACAAACCATAGAGAACCTCGGTGCTCCCTGTGAGTGACCCAGAAAATTATAAAGACCGCAAAGACAGCAGGGACATTGCCTGCTATTGTTCCTGCGTCTATTCGGTTGGCTTTTGTTATTGGCGTCCTGCCGTGCCTGAACTGTGTGTGCTGGGAGCGCTTCTTCTCACAAGGCATTTTGCAGCCGCATTTCACCCCAAATAGTGTGGCTGTCTTCTGGGCTGCATTTTGTTTTGAGTCCCACTGGAACTTAAGGAGTTCCTGTTCATCTGTTTGCAGAGTACCTGTGCCGTGCGTAACCGCCGGATTGGTGCTAACAGCGGCGTGGCAGCGTTTAGATTGACCTATACTTATTTCATTTGTGAGACTATGTGGATTTTCTTAACATAATCCGTTTAGGATTGCGTTGTTGCACCAAACTGATGTGGATGTGATTTGCCAGTATAAACAACTTATTTTTTGCTCTTTTTTTATTTTCGGGCCTGACTTCATATTTCAGAGCGTGCGTACCTATATATTTTTTACTCCTCACAATTCTTTCAAGTTAAGAGGTGGTACCATTTAACTCTGTGTCAGACATTATACTTCAGAACTGTATTCTTCTTTATTTTATTGTATATATGCGATTCATAGATAATAACTTATTGCCTTGGTATAGCACACTCCGGAGTTGTGCATAGCATGAACTGTATTGTGTTCCTACATGAAGATTAGTGTTTTGAGGTTGTTTTTAATTCCTTTATCTTAGGTGTTTTTTTGATGCTTGTTTCTTTTTCAGATCTCCTTCCCAACTCAACCCTCCCTAATTCCATTCCCCCTATTTAGCTTTTCTGCCTATATGTGCAACACATCTGAAGCAGAAGCAGGGTTGCTGAAAGGTGGGCCTCATGGGAGGATGCTGTCCCTGAGGATCCCTGGCACCGTGAAAGGGTGGCACAATCAGTTCTGCAGGCCCACAAGTAGTATTTAATTTACAGGACCTGGGCATTTGGGATACCACTTTACAAGGGACTTATATGTACATATATGTACCTCAAATATGCCAAACAGGTGTAAACCAATCATACCTTGTTTAGAGGAAAGAACACATGCACTTTAGCACATATTTGCAGTGGTAAAGTGCTTAGAGTCCTACAGCCATCAGAAGGAAGGTCAGAAAAAATAGAAGGAAGGCAAAAAGTTTGGGATAGACCTACAAAAAGGGCCAGACCCAACAAACATGTAGCTCTAGTAAGGTAAGCAAACACACACAAGGCAGCAAAGGCACACAGCAAAGATGTTCTCAAGCTACTTCCTCTGCTCAGGCTATCCCTTCTATCTCCATAGCAGATAGCATCTGCTTTTTTCAGAAATGTACTCAACTGTTGTTTGGCACTTGCCTTTCCATGTACAGACTCATATGGTAAAGATGTAAAACTCTATACTAACATGCCAAAGGGTAGCAGACCATTTTCCCTTCTTTCTGTGTAGGTGCCATCATTTTGTCAATAATGGTGCTAGCCTCAAAATAACAAAAATTATTTTATAAGAATGAACATCAGACTTGCTGTAAGAGTCTGCAAGACTCACTACTGCCACTATACTTTGGCCCTCATTTACGGGGATTTGGCATAGGGCAGCACAGCAAGTCACTTTGCTGCGCTGGCCTATGGCAAAGTGGAAGGGCAGGGATGCACTGTATTTATACAATATGATGCATTCCTGTCCTTTCCCCTTGCACTGGTGCTGTTTCAGAAGCCTAGCCCCAATGCAGGCACCCAGAAGCATTCTATACAGCTGATCATCATATGCCCTGTCAACTTTTAAAGTCATGTATCAGCATAGAGCCCTTCCAGTCCGCACTACACAAGGGTAAACATTGCTATCATAAACTACACTGCCATTATATATCATAGGGGCCAACCACAAAGTTCCCAGAACTCCTGATGAGACTGACAACAGTGTTACTAGTCCCATTGGCAAGTATGAGGTCCACTATACATCTCTGGACATAGTACATTTCACATGGGAGATATGGCTTCTGAAAGTGGCTTAAATCTCTTAGGGAAAGTATGGGCGAAAATGAGGAATGGTTATGGAAAGTGGATGTCCTTTGTAATTCTTAATTCCTCAGGTTTTACCTGCAGTTCCTGTTCACTTGACCACCAGGTGGCACTGGTGCTTGCAACTATGAAGAGGCTAGCTTAACCAGGTCACACCATCCGGGCTTCCCCTAGATGTCTTTTTAAAAAAATATACAAGTTGGCTAGGTTTCCTTAGGTGCTGGCTGAGCTAGGGTCCAAAAACTAGTGATACCCACATCGGAAAAAGAGAGTAATTTTTCAGTAGAAAAACGCACTGCATACATGTTGTGTTTTGAGTCGTTTCCTGTCAGGGAACTAGGTCTACCCACACAAGTTACATATCATTTTTATCCATAGAGTTGTGGGATTGCCTGGTGGAAGGGAGTTTGTGGCTCCCCACAGATTCCAGAACTTTCCATCACAGAAATATGAGGAAAATGTGTTTTTTCAGTCAAAGTTTGAGGTTTGCAAAGACTCCTGGGTAAAACAATTCGGTGAGAGCCACACAAGTCAGCCCACCTTGGAAACTACTAGTTGTCTACTTTAAAAAAATGTACAGGTTGGGTAGGTTTCCCTTTGTGCCAGCTGAGCTGGGGTCCAAAATCTAGAGCTATCTACATCAGAAAAAGTGAGCCAGTTTTCGTTGGAAAAATGTGCTGCGTCCATGTTGTGTTTAGGGCTGTTTCCTGTCACGCACACAGTGTCTACCCACACAAATGAGGTACCATCTTTACTCTGAGACTTTGAGAAATGCCCGGTGGAAGGAAGTTTGTGGCTCCCTGCAGATTCCAGAACTTTCCATCACAGAAATGTTTGGAAAATGTGTTTATTTAGTCAAAGTTTGAGGTTTGCAAGTGATTCTGGGGAACAAATTGTAGTGAGAGCCATGAAGGTCAGCCCACCCTAGATACCCCTAGGTGTATAGTTTTAAAAAATGTACAGACTGGGTAGGTATCCATGGGTGTTGGCTGAGCTAGGGTCCAAATTATAGAGCTACTCACATTGGAAAAAGAGGGTCAGCTTTTGGTAGAAAAATGTCCTGCGTCCATGTTGTGTTTTGGGCCATTTTCTGTTGTGGGTACTAGGCCTACCCTCACAAGTGGGGTACCATTTTTATTGGGAGGCTTAAAAAAGCATAAAATAGTAGAAAATGTGTTACAACCATTACATTTCAGTGCATTTGTGCCTTTAAAATATAAGCTAATGGATAAGAAAGATGACATTTTGACAAATACCCTCCAAATCATATGCTAGAACAGGTGCCCACGAATTCAGAGATGTAGTATTAACCATTGCTCCTAAATTCTATATCTTGTTCCCATTTCAGAAATACATACGTTTCCTGGATACCCATTTCTCACTATGCCTACTTTGCCTTGAGATTTGGTCTATACTCGGTCCTCAATGAAAAGCCTTAGTGGGGTGCAGCTCAGCTTATTGCTCTGAGTATCTTGGGTTCTTGGAGAACCTACAAACCCTATACATCCTCACCACCAGAGGGGTCTAGCAGACATAATGGAATATTGCTTTTGTCAATCAGCCATTGTGACAAATACCAATTTTTTCATACTCATGTTCAATATTTCTTTATTTTAGCAGTTATTTTCCTTGGGAAAACCTTATTGGATCTACATATGACACCTTGCTGAATTCTGAATTTTGTCTACTAGCTTTTATGGATCACTGATGGACTTCATACTGTTTTTCACCCCACAAACTGGTAGTAGATTTAGAGCACAAAAATAGGGAAAATAGGCTGCCTCTTATAAAAATGCCAAAACTGTGCTACAAAATTAGATTTTTTGATTCAGCTCTGCATGTTTCTCAAAGGTGGGAAGATGGTGACTTCAGTACAGCAAACCGTTCACGGAAGCCATTTTTAGGGAAAAACAGACACTTTTATGTAGAGCATTCTTTCCCTATTTTTCACAAAAAACTCAAAATGTTGCTATATTTTGCTTATTTTCTCAATCCCCTCCAAAGGACTTCACAAACTCTGCACACTTTTAGGATTCCCAGGATGTTGGAAAAAAATGACACAAATTTGGCATGGACAAAAAGTTATGAAGGTGTAAGAGTGAACTGCCCCAAATAGTCAAAACAACGGTTTCAGCACTGGGGGGTGGAAGGGCTAACAATGATAGAGTTATGGAAAATGGGCTGCATCTAAAAAAACATGAGTGGACTGGAAAACCCTCCTTTGCAGTTAAAAAGGAGTTCAAATCCCTATTTTCAACTGATTCAATGAAATAATCAGTAACTTGGTGAAATGCTCAATGAAGTTGACACTTTTAGGATGGATTTTCTCAGCTGTGGACAACATTTCCTTCCCGGACCTACTGCTGACGAAGCTGACCCAAGGAGAAGAATGCTTTTCTTATTGGCAAGGGCATTGTGTCAATGAAAATGAAGCTGGTATACCATATACCTCATAGTAAAAGCAGTCCTCAGACTTGAGATATTAAACTTCAGAGAAATACTAGTACCTCATTTACATTTGCTCTTCTGACACCTGCCTTGTCATATTTTCCTCAACGATTACTGCATTTGATATTATCTTGTTTAAAGTTCCAGTTGCTGCACAAGCCTCTGCAGGTGTTGGAAATTCCAAGAAGTATTATCGGGTGCAGTAATCACAGAATCCCTCCAGTGTGCCCTGGATTTTTTCAATTCAAACCTGCTAAAATTTGCCAGCAGAAGATGCCTGTCAAGAACCAGGATATGTGGAATTTGATGCACTTGTGTATCCCATTCCCTAATTTGAACTCAAGATAGGAGGTATTTACCACAAGCAATAAAACCCCCTCCATGCAGTGTCAGTATTTTCTGTCCTGCTTTGCCCCACTTGTGAGCAGGACCTTAGCTGGGGAAAACCATGTAACATAGACACACCATCAAAACTACCAGATTGGAAATATAGCTTTCTTCATCAACACAAGAGAGCTAATCAAAACCTTTTGTATAGTCAGCCAATGTAAGGCATTCAGGGTGGATAGAACTTATTCAAATACACCAAGCCAGCCTAATAGTGAAGCTGCCATGTTCTGCATCTATTGAAGAGAAGCCGCTGTTTTATCAGAGAGGGCAAAATTAATTCAACTTCCATAACTTTTGTCAAGGTCACATTAAGGTGTGATGAAAATAAGCATATAGACCTTGATTTAGATCTTGGTGGTCGCACCGCTGGTATGGCATTAATCGTGTTTGACCTATGAATTTGTGTTTCACCACTGCGCATATTAGTTGCTCAATGTTCACCAGTAGCACATTACATGTTGTATTCAGTTTAGCTGCCTATTGGCTTTAACATGGCACTAGACATTTCATTTGGTATTTAGGTTAGCTGCCTATTGGCTGTAACATGACATTAGACATTACATTTGGTATTTAGTTTAGCTGCCTATTGGCTTTAACATGGCATTAGCCATTACATTCTGTATTAAGTTTAGCTGCCTATTGGCTTTAACATGGCATTAGACATTACATTTGGTGTTTAGGTTAGCTGCCTATTGGCTTTAACGTGGAGTTAGACATTGCAGTTGAGACATTGCAGATGAGCTGTGTTTTTCCAAGCTGTGTTTTTCCACATGGTTAACCAAACTGTGTTTTTCAAATTGAATTCACACGGACCCTAACGTGATAAGAGAGCGTATATTAGGTGTTTTCCTTTCTGCTCAGCCTTGGGAAGAGGAGAGGTCTAGGAGATCTGGCCAATCTCCAATGGCTTGTTTTATTTCCCGAGTCTGAGAGGAAGGGGTAACGGTGGCCTTGGGCAGCAGCAGGGAGAGATCTTTCAGGACTTCGCTTTCAAGTTATGCTATAATATAATCACATGTATTTGCTGTGTACATTGCAATTGAGGAGTACTTTGATATATTTTGCTTTCATTGCTGCGACTACTTTTAAATGTGTGCTTCCAACCTACTAATCTCGTCTTTCAGGAACCTCATGGTGAAGTAATAATAATAATAAATGTCTTCTTTAAACTAAGAAGTGCATTCCAGAGAAGTTTTGTAAGCTTGGTCATAAGATAAGAGAAGGAAAGCAAAACAACCGCCAAGCTGCATTGGTGATGGACCCGCAAAGACCATCAAGTCGACGGTGTTTTGCCTGCCATATTTAGATGTTAAAGATCTACAGGCAGTGTACTGGTGGCGGTTTGCTGACTTCAGGAGGACATTGCAGGACTGAATGGATAGTGGGCAATGGCAATGGCTGTGGAATATAGGAAGTTACACACACACACATACTGTAACTTTGCCATATGTGCCCCCTTCACCACACATGACATAGCACACAGAACCAACTCAACAACACACTCATCTAAACAAACACTCTCACACACAAGCACAGCTGCACACATCGCGACAACAACTGCCACATAACACCACTCACCTGAATATTTCATGCAGCAACACAACACACATCACAACATACACAATAACATCAATGTCATATGCAAGTGGCACACATACCAACACAACCACAGCACCCAGTCCAGCTCCTTGCCCCTCACCCAGCCAATCACATCGCATACACACATACTGACTCACACACATAACGTGCAGCATAACATGACAGGTACAGGTCCCCTGGGAGTGTGTACACATGAACATAGTTGACAGGTGTGACTGTACTATCATTGTGGTGCCAGCATTCATGTGCTCATGAATATGAGCATTATAATGACAGTTGTGTATGTGTGCGATATGTTTTGTATGTCTGACTCACTCCTGTCCCCGACATTTGCCTGTCACAGTATCTGAAAACTATTATTGTGACATGTATATGTCCGCAGTGTTTCTGAAAACATGTGCAGTGAAACCTACACAGCCAATGCGGGACCCCTGCCTCATGTCCAGTAACAGGAGGGTTGTGTTTTCTCCATCGTCCAGAGGCAGCAGCAACAGAGGATGTTGCCCAGTCATGTCCAGTCAAAAACTGGAGTTGAACCAGGAGAAAAGGTGGGTGTCACCCCTTCCCCCCAATCCACCAACTCAGAAGTAGTCAGACTACCACTTTTTCCTTGGCTGTAAGGCTATTCCAAATCTGCTCAGCGGTAAGTGTAGCTGAAGTCCCGCTGTCAGCCACTATTTCCTATGGCGCCGTCAATTCTGGTGGTATTTCTTGGCGGAGTCAGCGGGACTCAGGTGGGCTTTCGCCTATGGGCCCACCATCATCTAAATCTGGCTGGGGGCTGCCAAGATGGCAGATGGGTTTTCAGTCGGACCATTACTGCAACATCTAAATCAGGTTCATAATCCGGTGGAGTAATTTAAAGTGGTAGAAACAAGTGATAGATACAGCAGCAACCTGTGTTTCTAAAGTCACATCCCCATCAAAAAGGCCAAAAAGTTCTCTTTCTCAGTGTGGACACTTTGCCAAAAGAACACAAGTCTTGGTCAGGTTCAAATTAAAACAAAAATAGCTTACCAGCACTATCTGATGGTTGGTAGGTATGATGGTAACTTAATGAATTCAGACCCATTCCCCTGGTATTTTTATATTTTTAGTTTACTTCTTCCACTACATATTCAAGAAGAGAAGTGATAGACTGTAAATGTCTGTATGCTATTGTGGCCAGGGTGACAATAGCCAGGACATACTGTTGCCTTCAGATCTCTCTACACGCCACCCCCAGAAACTTTGGTCAAATGTTTTTAACTTTGTGTAAGTAAAATTCAGATACTTAAAAAGCAATCTTCATGTACAAAATCTATAATAAATTTTATGTGAAGACAGGTGGGTTATATTATGCTCTCTGACATGCCATTTAATTTAATAGTTCAGCAGCCACGTTTTTGGTTCCAAGCTCATAGTCTTTCTTACCTTCTGCCCATCTCCCTCACGTCGCTATATTACCTGTGGTTTCCCTCTCTTCTCCTGAACTTCCTTCCATCTGGTCCTGTCTCGTAGGGGGATTCTCTCTCTCTTCCCCTTGTGCTGTGGTGTTCTGCTGAGGTTTTCAGGCCTGCGTGGCTCTCAGTACTGTGCACATATTTTCAGCATTGACACAACTTTCTAGTCAGAAGCTGGTGGACACATTTCTGGGTTGGTCGCAAGGGGCTTTCTTTGACTTCGCTGTTCTTTCTCTATAGCCTTGGTACAATTGTTTACAGAGAAATATTTATTTAAACTGACATTATTTCCATACTCTTCCCTGGGAAATGTCAAATACGTTTATTTAAGGATGGTTGAGAGAACAGAACAATGATTATTTTGCAATCACATAGAGCAGGAAGGGGCTTTTACCTACATGAACCGCAAACCTTTATTGATAACTCGGTTAATACCCTGATAAAAAGAGAAGTGACTCTTCCAAGAAAACCATAAAGAATGGCATTGGAAAATCTGACAGAGACTTGATGGCCCTGCAGTCCCTGTCTGTTGGTAGTAATAGGCTTCCAATTCCTTCCTCTGAGGACTCTGGGATTTCTAATAAACATAAAAATAACCAAATTGTCCACCAGCAACAAAAGGGCATATTTGTTTTCACTTATTAGTGCCTTCTGCATCTGGATCATCCAACTGTGTCATTGTTTGGACTGGCAGAGAAGGTCTGCAACTGAATGCTGGCTCACATTTGGCTTTGAGCTCCTCTGTTCCTAAGGTATAAAAACTTTCTTTGGACACAAAAGTTACTGTAGCACAGTTATTAGATACTGATTCAGATTTGAATGCATTGCAAATATTTCCCTGATCACTATAACAATCAGAAGGGAATCATTTAGAATGGTCTGGTCCTATACTAAAAAGGAGAGGATGCTGCTCCAAATTTTTCAATGAAAACTAAAGAAGTAATCCCAGTGAGGAATTACTTGATTTGGTGGGATGAACCCTTAATTAACCCTTCCTTTTGGAACAAACCCTTTCTTCAGAATGAACAGTGCTTGATTATTCTTTTGAGTATGTTCACAACATAGTTTGTTAAACCAGTATGTAATTAGTTTAAAGCAGCATCCCTAGTCCTTTCATTTCTGATTCAGTCCTACCTACCCCACTTATTGATCTTTAATTGTTAACCTTCTTTTCAAAGTACTGAAAGTACTCTAAATAGGGAATTAACGGGGCCTGGACTGCATGTTAGGATAAGCACCTGAAGCAGTTGGTCAAACAGTAAGGACTTTCGACTTACCAGAGAAAGCCAGCAACATTTTCTATATTATAAATCAAAAAGAGTTATTAAATTAGATTCTAGGTTGATCTGTTTTGTGAGTAACCCCAATGAAGCTGTCACTCATGAGAGATGCAAGGGTTTACTACTCAAGATTAATAACAAATTAGGTGAATTGGCATCAATGAAACTGGTTCTGCAGCAGGAGATCTTTCGAAGTTTTTTGCTAAAAGAACTCTCTAAATATGGAATTGCCTGTGTGGCTACCAAGAAGGTCCAATTCTCAATCAAAGGAATTTCTGGAAGGTATTATTTTATCCCGGGCTATAAGAAGCAGGGTCCATCTTACTGGTCATTTCTTTTCTGACAATCAATTATTCTTTAGAGGGCAGTTGGATGATTTCCAAAATCAGTGTCCCATTTTCTTCCCAAAATGCAGACATTCATACCAAGCTCAATATTTCAGAGAACAATCAATAGGCACAGAAACCTAAGTACATTTCTTTTATTTCACTCCCTCAGAATGTAGGGGAAAGAACTGTCCTTCACTTCAATAGTCAACAAAAAATGACTTCAGATCCTTAGGCACTTCAAGCAGTTCTAGGTTTTATATAGAATTTTACTCCACCTCTGTTCCAACACTTTATTCACGACCTCTTCGCCTGTCACATCAAGACAGCTTTGAGTATCTCAGGAGGTAAAAATATTGCTTTACAAATGAGCCAGTATAGCTAAGTGCGTGCTCGTATTTCTGAAGCATTATTTCCTGAGCAAGAAAGAAAAACATAAAGAACACATCCGACAAACCCCTGATAGTTCTTTTTTTTTCTTGTTTTTTTTACGGGTACAAAGTTACCAGAATCAGGACATGAAGAACAAAAACACAGCAGCAAAAACAAAAAAATATTTGGATGGCAGAATTAAGAAGACTCTTCACCAGCCCACAGCATTATACAAGTTCTTCCATCTTCACAGGATATTGTTTCACTGCAAGGCAGATTATATAATTTTTCCCTCTTTTGTTTGGTCTTTTGTCTGCTCTATGGTGCTTTATAAAATTATTAAAGACATTTGCAGCCTACTTGAGAGCTTGAATAGTTTGCATCTTGGTCTGTTTGGACAACATGCTCTTCTTAGTGCACTACCCAGTGACTGCTTCAGTTATCCATACCCCTTCTTCTGGACTCGGATTTCATCATTAGCATTGAAAAATCTTATCTCATTCTGTTTCAGTTCTTGGAATTTCCTGGATTCATGATTAATCCCAATCCTGCACACTTAAACTTCCCCTCCTTAATCTCCCTCATACCATACATAAAGAGTTCTTTGAGGATATAGGGGGTCATTTCAACCTCAGCGGTCTTTTCACAAGACCGCTGAGGGACCGCCATGCTGAAGACCGCCAGTGCTGGCGGTTTTCCGCTCGGTGAATTATGACTGCTGGCAGCCCTCCATCCTTTTTCTGGATGGAGAGCCTCCAGCAACCATACTGGCGGTTGGCGGGGAAGTGGAGGTTGCTCCACCTCCACCGCCCCGCCAACAGAACACCGCCCACCAAATCACGTTACGTGATTCGGCGTGGCGGTGTTCTGTTGACGGGGTGCTGGCAGCAGAGCAGCCCCCATGGATCTCGTCCCCTCCCAGAAGATCAACGGACCAGGTAAATTGATCGTCTGTTAGGGGAGGGGGGTGGGGGGGCGTTGTGTGTTGTGTGCGTGTGAGTATGAAGAGGGGGTGTGTGTTTGGAAATGTGTGCATGTCTGCCTGTATGTATGTCTGTATGGATGTGTGCGTGTATGCCTGAATGTGGGTGTGCGTGTATGTCTGTGTGTGTGTGTGTGTCTGTTAGCATGTTTGTTTGTGTGTGTGCGGGTATGTGTGTTGGTGGTGTCTGCATGCGTGTCGGGTGTGCGTCTGTGTAGTGATGTCGGGGTAGGAATGGGGAGGGGGGTCCTGCCACCTTTGGGGGGTAGCAGGGGCGTGGGGGGTATTGGGGAAGGACTCCGGGGTGGGTGGTGTGGGAGACCCCTATCAGTGACAGGGAAGGGATTCCCTGGCACTGATAGTGCTTACTGTCATGGATTTCATGGCGGTGCCCAACCCCATGAAATCCATGGCGGTCAGCCAGGTCATGATACCGCCGGCGATCTTGTGATGGCCGCCGAGCTGGAGACCCAAGTCTCCAGCCCAGCGGTGGTCTCCGCCCTGGCGATCGGTTCAGAGAAGTGGCGGATGACCATGGCGGTAACTGCCATGGTCATAATTCCAATTTATTTACCACCAGCCTGTTGGCGGTAAGACCGCCACTTCTCCGCCAACCACCAGGTTTGTAATGAGGGCCATAGTCTATATTTCCCATAGGCAATTGTAACCAATGGAAGCCCTGTTTTAACTCCTGCTCTGAGCAGGCCTTAAAAGTGCAGAAAAAACGGTGCAGGAAAATCTCTTAGATTTCCTTGTGCTATTTTTTCAGCCCCCCTACCTGGGGAACGCCCTCTTTGCATACATTATGCCTGGCACAGGCATAATGTAGTGAAAAGGGTTACAAAGTGGCGCAATGCATGCATTGTGCCACTTCCAAAAATATGAAGTAGCATTTTTGGTATTCAAGCGACATATTAGCATAAAAAAATGATGCTAATGTGGCGTTAGAATGGCACTAGGGGCTCCTAAATATGCCCGAAGTCTCTTAAAATGCCATTTCCTCCTCAGATATCTTCTACCTAGGTGTAAAGCCCAAACAAGAGGCAGTTTGGTGTTTGGAACATTTACTGGGAGGGACCAGAAGGATAATTCTCAGACAAATGCAGACAAAAGGCCTAAACCCATTGTTCTGTCTTTCTGAGATTGACCAACACTCCAGATGTTGGTGACATCAATTCTCATAATGACAAAAGTTCAAAATATTAGCAAATATTTCTAAGGAGTTTGGGAAATGTTGTCTCCATCCCATCACAGAATGTCTGGATAGGTGGAGTACCTCCCAGGGTCAAAGGATGTAATAGCAAATTTGTACTCCCACCATCTAGTAGACCACAGAGATTGTCAACTCAAAATCCTTGCCGTTCATAATCTTTTTTGTTCTTTCTGTGTAGATTTCTTTTCTTATTACCTCCATATTCAAATTTCCCTGATTTACAGTTGGAAACCGGAACCTCTAGCGTCAGTTGCCTTACTGTAAGTTTGGAACAAAGGACTCAATTATGGTTTTACCCCATTTGCAATACTAGGCAGACACCTGCCTGATATTAGACGTTGGGTCAAGTCTGATTTATGTATGGCTGGGTCTAAAGTGGTGTGGCATGGTGAGCAAAAGAACAATGGATTATATCCAGATCTGTGACTGGGGGTGAGTGTCTGAATAGTTTCAGCACTCCGTCCATCATCCTTTTGTGTTGCTAAACTCACCGTAAGTTGGCCAGGGTTTGTCCAGATGTGGATCCCTTGCACAATGTGCCATTGGATTCAAGCTACCCTTGCTGATGAGGGGTGATACCCTAAAACCGGTCCCTGTATGCTTGTTTCTGGCCCAGGGAGGACCTGGCCTCCCAAATCGGGTTTGACTGTTTCCATGGAGAACAGGGTCAAGCCTGATATGCATGTGGCTGGGTCTAAACTGGATTGGCATGGTGAACAAAAGAACAATAGATTTAACCCAAATCTGTGACTGGGGTGAGTGTTTGAAAGGTTTCAGCACTTTGTCCTTCATCTTTTTGTGTTGGTATAAGACATACTCAATCAGCCTTGTTCATTATTGCTCCTTTCTTGCCAGCACATGTATTCTTCTAAGAACTTCTGCAAAACGTGTGGGATTAGCTAATTTTCTTTCCTGACTTGCCTTTCCTGCTCAGGAATCCCTTGGGCCACAGTCACAAGTTAATTCTTTCAGATTTGGTAACTCTAATAGCATAACAAAGAAGGTGTCAGACCTCTATGAAATGTTCCAGGTCTTTCGTTAGAAGCAGTCTACTTTATTGGAAATGTATGGGCTGAAAGCATAAAAAGACTATTTCATTCAGCTTGGTCTTTCTGATTTGGTTCTCGAGTGGATGCAGACACCAATCCTATTTTGGAAAATGTCTTGCTCAGTATTAATTGTCTGACATTATTGACCTTGGATATTAGGAAAAGCCATAGATCGGTTCAGTCTTTCAGTCATTATGTTATGGCCGGCAAATGATTGATGACCAAACTGTTCTGTGCCACCTTTTGAAAAGTATGAGGGATATAATTCATACATGTCCCAAAATATAAAACGTTACGAGACATGGATTTGGTGATGCAACTGTTTCATACATTGGATAATAGTAATATGTTATGTGAGAAATTACTTTTATTTCAGCTGAACCTATTATTCTGTCAGGTTTCTTTGAAAAGAGTCTCAAACATCAGAGCTCTGGACATACCATGTAGGTAGTTTACTCATGTGAATGTGTATTTTCAGATTTCTAGAACTAAGACTTTGATAACATTTCTTGAATATTTGTGGTTTTCCTTTCCCCCCTCAAACTGTACATTGTTCTTTGTCTTAAATAATTTGAAAGCAAGATTTCACAGACAACAACATTTATTTTGTAACTTCTGATTTCCTTTAAAAAAATGATGGCTCTGTTTTCTCCAAAGCCATATGCAAGAGAGTCAATCCAGCCATGCAGTTAATTGATTTGATGTTTCGTCTTTTGGAGAGCATTCAGCAAGAGGTGGCATGGAATGTGAAGCATATTCATCTGGAACCAGAGTAAGGGATTCTAAGGCCTGCAGTTTGGTCTAGAGTAACTTAAAAAAAAAAAAAGCATTGTGTTGGAACAACTTGCATGACGCTTCTCCAAATGTTGTGAATAGACCTTGAACAAGCATAATATGAGACTCCAGTCTTTACATAAAATGTGGATTTTCCTAGTGATAGTGATCGAAAGTCCTTAGCTTAATAAAGACACAGAAGCAAGTATTACTCTAACATACATGAGACTGTTTAGTTATATACTTATCATAATCCCCTACCTTGATGAAATCCTATTAGCCTTTATCTGGTTTTCTTTTAGGTCCATCTATTTCAACACTTCCATCTTCTTGAGAAATCAGCTGGATGCATCACAAAAGATTGGATAATACCTCTTTCGGTACTATGTCTGTTCTATGTGCTACATGTTTTTCATCACTTATACAGTAAACATCTTTGTATCAAGAAAGAGGACTTGCATGCTATAGCCAGGGCTATATGTTGGTAACTATAATGTTCTTGGTAGAATTCTGTGGTTTATTTCCAATTGAAAGCTGAACAATATCATTCTGCACAATGCTATATTTCCTAATTTTTATTAAATAGCAATGAATAGACCATGATACTCATCTCTATGTATGTCATAAATTTAGAGCTATACATCAATTGCACAAGACAAATCCACATATTTGGTATTTCTGAACAAAATTATTTATAAAACATTGTATACATGAAAATGTCACAAAATACATAATGTACAGCTGTTTCAACAAAATTAATTTAAAGAAAAGTGTGCATGAAAATAAACCAAGTAAAGAATTCACAGACACATATTCCCAAGAAACTGGTTGCAGTATGATTCAGCTTAGCACTATGGTGAAGGACATTATGCATAGTGGAAAGAGATAAAACAAGCATAGCTAAGGTGAGCTACAAGTCTTCAGCCACCTGTGGATTGACATGGAGTTGTACCAAATCAAATATATTAATGAGTTGGCACTTTCAGGAGGTCCACGTTAAAATATCACAACACATATATGTTCAACAGGCAGAAAAAAAACATAATTGCATACTGTTAGAATTGGGATCTTTGTTTGGAAGTCAGGTTACCCCCGTCCAAGCAAGGACCCTCACTCTAGTCAGGGTAAGGAGAATCACCCGCAGTTAACCCCCGCTTACCCCCTTGGTAACTTGGGACGAGCAGGCAGGCTTAACTTCAGAGGCAATGTGTAAAGTATTTGTACCAACACACAGAGTAACTCAGTGAAAACACTACAAAATGACACAACACAGGTTTAGAAGAACAGGTCATATTTATCTGACCAAAACAAGACCACAACGACAAAAATCCAACATACACAAGTCAAGTTATACATTTTTAAGTAATAAGAGTCTTGAATCCTTTAGAAAACAGTGAGAACAGTGTTAGCGTGAAAAAGTACCTGGGTTGTGTCAAAATAACACCGCACGGGCGAGTGTGCATCGGAAAAGGCTAGCGATGCATAGATTTCTCACTCGCAAGCGAGACCATGTGTCATTCCTCCTCCAGTTGGGTCAGCGTGCATTGTTTTTCCTCTCCACAAGAGAGCGATGCGTCCATCTGGACAGGCACCTCGGGTCCGGGCAGGCTTTGCGTTGATTTTCCCCACCCAATGATGTTGTGTCGAAATCCGGTCGCACAGTGTCAAGAAACTGCGCTGCGTAGGGCTTGTGTCGATAACACCAGTCGCTGCGGGTGTTGCGTGTCGTTTCCCCAGCCACGTTGTGTCGATCTCCCAGCCACGATGCAGCTGGAGCATCGATTTTACCCGCGAGGCCACCAGTGTGTCATTTTTCAGCCGCGAAGTGGGTGGTGCATCGAAAGTTTCCCCGCACGGCGGTCTTTGCATGGATTTCTGTCCTTTTCCACCAGCTGCACCTTTCAAGGGTCCAGAGACAGGTTAGGGCACCATGTGGCAGGCAGCGACCCTCAGCAGAAAGCCCAAGTGCTGGCAGAGAGAAGTCTTTGCTGTCCCTGAGACTTCAACAACACTAGGCAAGCTCAGTATCAAGCCCTTGGAGATTCTTCTCCAGTGGGAAGTCACATAAAAGTCAGTCTTTATCCCCTCTCAGGTAGAAGTAGCTACTACAGACCAACAGCAAAGCACAATCACAGGCAAAGGGGCAGTACTCCTCCTCCAGCTTCTCCAGCTCTTCTTTTGTAGGAGGTTCCTCTTGATTTCAGAAGTAGTCTAATTTCCAGGGGTTTGGGTGCTCTTCTAATACCCATTTCCGCCTTTGAAGTAGGCCTACTTCAAAGAGAAGTCTCTGTTATTTTCAAGATCGTGCCTTGCCTAGGCCAGGCCCCAGACACATACCAGATGGTTTGAGACTGCATTGTGTGAGGGCAGGCACAGCCCTTTCAGGTGTAAGTGACCACTCCTCCCCTCCCCTCAGCCCAGATGGCTCATCAGAATATGCAGGCTACACCCCAGCTCCCTTTGTGGCACTGTCTAGAGGAGAGGTGCAAACAGCCCAACAGTCAAACTGACCCAGACAGGGAATCCACAAACAAGCAGAGTCACAGAATGGTTTAAGCAAGAAAATGCCTACTTTCTAAAAGTGGCATTTTCAAACACACAATCTAAAATCCAACTTCACTAAAAGATGTATTTTAAAATTTTGAGTTCAGAGACCCCAAACCCAACATGTCTATCAGCTCCCAAAGTGAATCTGCACTTTAATCATATTTAAAGGCAGCCCCCATGTTAACCTATGAGAGATAGAGGGCCTTGCAACAGTGAAAAACAAATTTGGCAGTATTTCACTGTCTGGACATTTAAAACATATTAGTATATGTCCTACCTTAAACAAACACTGCACCCTGCCCAGGGGGCTACCCAGGGCCTACCTTAGGGGAGTCTTACATGTAAGAAAAGGGAAGGTTTAGGCCTGGCAAGTAGGTACACTTGCCAAGTCGAACTGGCAGTTAAAACTGTACTCACAGACACTGCAGTGGCAGGTCTGAACCATGTTTACAGAGCTACAATTTGGGTGGCACAACCAGTGCTGCAGGCCCACTAGTAGCATTTGATTTACAGGCCCTGGGCACCACTAGTGCACTTTACTAGGGACTTACCAGTAAATCAAATATGCCAATCATGGCTAAGCCAATGTACACATATAATTTGTACAGGGGACACTTACACATTAGCACTGGCCAGCAGTGGTAAAGTGTCCTGAGCAAACAAACAGCACACAGAAACAACCTGGCACAAAGTTAGGGGAGACCATGCCAATGATGCCAAGTCTAACACGTGTCCCCCCAGCTGAGAGTGGGGAGCAACTACCCAACCTCATGGAAGTTCTCATCACTAAGGCGGAAGAATCTGGACAGACCATCAGCATTGGCGTGGTCAGTGACAGGGCGATGTTCCACCGTAAAGTCTTGTAGTGCCCGTCTGGTGTGGAGAATGCAGACCTTTCCTTAGCCCCCTCAGTCAGGGTGATCTGCCAGTACCCAGAGGTAAGATCAAACGTACATAGGTACTTGGCAGCACCCAACCGGTCAATGAGCTCATCAGGGATGGGGTCTGGAGTGGCACCAGGAGCAGCAGGCTTTGGGACCAAATCCTCGGGACTAGCCCAAGGGCTGCTGGAAAACTCAATTACCCCCAACGCTAACATTTTAGAGACATCCTCTTTAATGTTAGCCCTTACCCTGTCTGTCACTCTGTAAACTTTGTGTTTAACAGGAGGACTGTCCCCAGTGTCCACATCATGTGTACACAGGTGTGTTACTCCTGGGATCAGGGAGAACAGTGAGGCAAATTGGCCCCAACACCTGGCGACAGTCCATCTGCTCTGGAATCAGGGAGGGGGAGAGGATCACTCCCTCCACAGACCCATCTTTTTCTCCAGCAGACAGAAGGTCAGGGAGAGGTTCACTCTCTTCCTCTACCCCATCATCTGTTGCTAGGAGCATGGACAATTCAATCTGCTCAAAGTGTGGCTTGAGCGGTTAACATGCAGGACCCTTGAAGGGTTCCTGGGAGTCCGAAAGTCCACCAGGTAGGTGACTTCACTCTTGCGCTCCCCCACCTCAAATGGCCTAGTCCACTTGTCCTGGAGCGCCCTAGGCTCCACTGGTGCCATCACCCACAATTTCTGAGCAGGTTGAAACTCGAGCAGAGTGGCATTCTGGTCATACCAGCGTTTCATGTCTTCCTGGCTTGCTTCCAGGTTCTCCTGAGCGAGATTCCTGAAGCGGGCAGTACGTTTCTCAGAGCCAGCATGTAACTGAATACATCCTTTGGGGGTTTACTAGGGGCTTTCTCCAAAGCCTCCTTGACCAGACTCAAAGGTCCCCTCACAGGGTGGCCATATAACAGCTCAAAAGGACTAAAGCCAAGTCCTTTTTGAGGCACCTCCCTGTAAGTGAACAGAAGGCATGGCAAGAGGACATCCCACTTCGGCCTCAAGGGCTCTGACAGTTCCATTATCATACCCTTCAAGATGCAGTTGACTCTCTCAACCAGACCATTGCTTTAGGGGTGGTAAGGTGTGGTGAACTTGTACGTTACCCTACACACCTTCCACAGGGACTTAATATATGTTGATTTGAAGTTGGTAACCCTATCGGACACCACCTCCTTGGGGATCCCCATGTGGGCAAAAACCACCCATCAATGCACGGCCCACCACTGGGGCAGTGATCAATCTCAGAGGAATGGCTTCCGGGTACCAGAGGGCATGGTCCACCAAGACCAGGATAAACCTGTTGCCCATGGCTGTCTTGGGATCCAGAGGCTCCACAATGTCAATCCAACCTTCTCAAAGGGGGCACTAACCGCAGGGAAAGGTTGAAGGGGAGCTTTAAATTTCACCCACTCTTGCCACTTGCATGTCAAGTTGGGCAAGACCTACAATGAGCACCAGAGTGCCTGCCCATTTGGGGCCAATAGAAGTGGGTGACAAGCCGCTCAATGGTATTGTCTTGCCCTAAATGACCAGCTAAAGGCACATCATGAGCCAGCCGCAGTAGGAAGGCTCTGCAGCACTGGGATACCACTAGCCCATGGGCTGACCCAGGCTCAGGAACCTTAGGCTCACTATATAGGAGGCCATCCTCCCAGTAAATCAAATGTGATCCAAGCTCCTTGCCAGACACCTGGTCTGCAGCCTGCTGCCGCAAACCCTCCAGAGAAGGGCATGACTTCTGTGCCTCACAGAATGCTTCCCTGGTCGGGCCCTCTTCCTGCTGCCACTGTGACAACTCAGGGACCTCACCCAGTTTAGCCACCTGTTCCCCTGTAGGCTCCAGGGCCTCCCCCTCAGGTTCAGCCTCCTCCTGGACCATGGAAACTTCTGGATTTGGTTTTCCGCACCCCTTGCCCTTCCTCCTTCTAGCAGACACCTGGGCCACACTTTCAGGCTCCAGGTTCTCTTGATCGCCCTGACGGGCTGCCACAGACTGTGTAGACACCCAGGCCCATCCAGGGAGACCCAACCCAACCTCCTGCCAAGGGGAATCCAGGTAATTGCCAAGCAAACAATCTACAGGCATAGTAGGACTCACAGCTATCTTCAAGGAACCTGAGACCCCCCCATTCAAAGGGAACCTGCCCCACTCTGCACAGGCACTCCGAGTTGATCACTGCAACTACTTTGTGAAGTACAAGGGATCTATCTGCTCTTTAGACACCAGGTGACTCCTCACTGTAATTACACTGGCTCCTGTGTCTCTCAGAGCCTCCACCCTCCATCCATTGATGGTCACCCACCACCTGTACTTCTTAGTGTTATCAGGCATGAGGATCCTCTGGACCATCTCACTGTCCCCTAGTGAGACAAGGATCATCTTAGCTGGCTCCCACCTACCTGGAACCAACTCCTTCCCAAGCACTACACTGGCCAAACCCTGTGACTGAGCACCAGTGGGTGCCAGTGTCCTCATGGGACATTTGGGGTCCCCCCTCATGGGACCCTCCTGATTACATGCAAAGCACTTGTGGGACACCTTCTCTGCAGGTTTCCTTTCTACTTTGGGCTGGTATTCTTTACCCTGGAATTAGGTTGAGGCCCTTTTGAGAACTCCCCCTGTTTAACTTGCCAAGTCAAATTGGCAGTTAAAACTGCACTCGCTGACACTGCAGTGGTAGGTCTGAACCATGTTTACAGGGCTACTAATGTGGGTGGCACAACAAGTGCTGCAGGCCCACTAGTAGCATTTGACTTACAGGCCCTGGGCACCTCTAGTGTACTTTACTAGGGATTTACTAGTAAATCAAATATGCCATTCATTGATGAGCCAATGTACACATACAATTTATACAGGGAACCCTTACACTTTAGCACTGGTCAACAGTGGTAAAGTGTCCAGAGCAAACAAAACAGCAAAAACAGATTCCAGCACACAGAAACAACCTGGGAAGTAGAGGTAAATAGTTAGGGGCGACCATGCCAATGATGCCAATTCTAACACATACATTATAAAAAATCGTCAAATTTCCACAGAAGAGAATACTTTAGAAAACTTTTCCATCAATACAACACAGTTCTTAACCCTCGGTGGAAATACCACATGATTCAGAATAGCTACATTGAATTTCATAAAAGAAAATTAGCTATCATATGCAAAATTACGCAAAACCCCAAACTGTGCACACATTCAGAAAACACCTAACAGAGGCTTAAAAAAATACCTAAACAGAGCATTTCATTTGGTTGTTGGAACAAAAGATTGAGAGCAACACTAGAAGATCGAACATTATGTCCCTCGGTTGTGCAACAGCAACAGTACAACTAATGGCTTATCAGCCTTGGATGTAATGACATTTGTAGAAATTATCCGACAAGGACATGCTTTTTTCTTCGGTGCATCTGGCTCTGCCACTGTATGTGTACTCATGCTTGACTCTCCCACCCTTATATCCTGATCAAGTGGTTTAGGTGGTTTTGAGAGGAGGTGCAGTCTAATAAATCATCCTAGGATATATCCTCTCCTTCCAATAATTCTCAATATTTTTATTGTATTTTTCTTTCTCATTTCTAATCTCCTCATATTGACCACCTGCTATCTTTTTATCTACCCCACTCACAATTGCAGGATACACACCCACTCCCAACATGGTATCCTCTCTCTGTGCTTTTTTCAGCGTTTCCCATCTTAAATCTTACCAATGACTCATGACATTCTTAGCCCAATTCTTCATTTTCTTTTGTTCTTTTTCAATTGGTGTATGATTCTATTCATTCAGTGCTTCAAACGGTACATCTATAGGCTGTGGTTTTCTTTCATACATCATACACCAGATTTTCATGTTAGCTCACAGGGTACCCTCAAAAGATAATTGCATGTCACAAGATGTCATCTCATTCAATTCTTTTAACCACAGACACATATTAGTATCATTTCATAGCCAAAATTACATGTATTCTTTACCTAGAATGAAGAAAAGGGAGGTCAATCTCCAATCTAGTTGGGGGGAGAATGGTACCTTTTTGGCACTATAATTCAGAGCAAGGCAGCTTCCTGATCAGAGGTAACCCACAATAGTTCAGTGTGAATTTAGAATGCATTTGCAACTGGACTTGAAATTGTACCCTATTGTGGTGTGAATGTCGCACCACATAATGCACACCTCCACTTGGCAGACAATTTGAGCAATAGGAATATATCTTGTTTTTTTGTATTTCAATAAATCAATTTACCAAACCAAACTGAAACGCAAACAAAAACAAAATTAATCACAGGATTTAAATATTTTCAACTCATTCAAGCCCTAAAATTCCAACATTTCAGCAGGGTTACACAGATAGACACATTAATGAACTTTATCAATCTAACTCAAAGTTGTGACAAAAATAATTGTTGACATCAAAATACCTAAGACTACTAGTATGCCACAAATCAAACAACTTAATCAAAAAGCACACTTACACACAATAATTCATGACACAACAATATTCCATACTCTCAAACCACAAGTACCACAATGCACTCGGTCAATGTCAAAATCCATCACAATGCCTAAGCCCTAACAACACGTATGCTCCTTTGTTTCTGGAAACTGCTTCGGAAACACTGGAACACTAGAACACTGTCAGTATTCCAATATCTGAAGCCCATTAGAATCAAGAGTGTAGAGAGACCCAAGGAATGAAAATTATTTAGTTCTAGATCTTAGCTAATCTTCCAAACAATTGTGTTGCTGGCATTCTCCACCAAAACTGATGGTGCTATTTTATCAGGTAATCTAAAGATAAAGCACTTAAGCAGAATCAGTGGAGATGTTGTCCTCAAGAAAATATAAGGAAATGTATTTCTTAGGATTGTCAATTAATCAAATAGCATAATCTTTTGAATAAGACTTGTTGAGGCAAGATAAAAGTTATAAACTAAAGGTTTATAAAATGTTTTAAAAGTTCTTTACAGAAGGTTAAATATGGTTAATCTTAAAAACAGATAACTTCAGAATGGGAATTGACATAAGGTCTCTCTCAAATAAATCAGATCAAAATATGCAACAAATCAATATCAATCTGCTTTCTAAGAACCAGAAAAGTAGCATCAGTCTACACTGGCTCACCTCAAAAATTAGCCTTATTTTATAGTAAAATACGCAGAGAAATCACAAAGCCAGCACGGGGTGAGCAAACACATGCATAGGATCAGCAAATCACAGTACAAATAAAATGTAAGAGTACCAAGGTCATCCGCTAAATTAATAATATTTGGTCCCCATTTGCCCTAATGTCATTGGATGCTGCACTACAATTCTTGTTATACGTAAAACAATGACAGTTCAATAAAATGAATAGGCCTACTGAATTTCAAACAGGAAGAACAGGAAGATCCTTGAACAACTACATTTTGAGAGGAAGTTGCCTCTTTGAGAGCTTCCAAAGAATATCTTCTTAGAAGGAAATGTTAGAATCACAATACAAATTTAGTTCAATAATGGTTCAGTGCACATTTTGCTGCATGCGGAGACAGTAGGAATGAAAACATGGTAATGTTTTGAATTTCAAGAAGGAGTTAGGGCCTTAACTGGCCAACTTAAAGAAATGCAGCTCTGGCGAGTGCGGCAAATGTGTTTCAAATGCAAATTATTCATGCCAATATATAGTCATTATTTCTTAATTAGAAATTTGCTCTAACACTGCTATTGCTATGTGTCTGTTGAAATTGCATCCATGCTGATTAAATTTGTTGGTATCTTCTTCGCAATGGCGCCACAGAAAACCCCCATGTAAGGTGGGAGGAATTTCAGCAGGTTTGTTGCTTAAGCTTTTCTTGATTGTGGGCACCAAAGTAAATGTGCAAAAGAGGGTTGTGCAATTAGAGATTTGATTGGAGTCAAAGGTGGGGAGTGAACTAGCTCACCCTGACATTCATTATCCAAATCTGTTTAGATAGGGGCTTGAAGACAAAGGAAACTGTGAGTCAATCTTGTTGCTCGTTTATTTGTTTTTCAAAGGGACTCACAGTTATTTGTGAATGCTTTATTGTTTCAACAAGAGAGTACCCTTTATGCCTAAATAATCTGTTGCTAGTGTATATATTCACCCATTGGAACACAGTTCCATCTGTGTAAGAGAGATTCCAGTGGAAGCGCAGATATTTCCGAAATGGTAGATTTTTTCTTTGCAACATTGGCAGTTGCAGTTCCTGAGGGTGGCATGGAATTTATGTATTTTTATCAGAAAATGTCACTTTGACTTGGAAAGTAAGCTTCTGCCTATCATGCGTAGATTTCAAATCAATGTCACAGCCATTTTAGTTCAATGATATTCCTTTGCAACATCTTGAAAATGTCATTGATGCATCCAGGGACTGGAATTACCATTAGCATTATCTCCATTGTTCAAGTCCTGGGAAAGTACGTTCAGCCTACACTACACATAATTGTATCAATTTGTCCTCATCATCTCCTGTCCACTGGTCCATTTGCAGAATTTTCCAGCAGAGCTCTCTCTGAACTCTGTACAGTTCAAGGTCCTTTTCTCCAGTTCCAGTCCTCGGCAGATTGTCATGTCTCCACGTTAAAGCAAGCAAGGCCCAGCGAAAACCAGGACTCCAGTTTGGCTAAGTTAACAACATGAATTAACATAAAACATAGGTTATACATTCAAATATGACATATTAGTACATCTTTAATATTTATTATTCATTCTACAGCATCTTGTTAATACACATGGTGACCACTCCACGTGGGCACATTTTACCCATACACGTTATTCTCAAATATTAGTTCTTATATCAATATTTCTCATTAGTATTCATACGCAAATCATTAGAAATTTCCCATATTAGTATATCTGCTCCAACCGTCCCTTCTCTGATGATTAAATATGTCATCACACCTTTCCCTTGTCAATCATTTTACAAGTTACTTTCAGCTACATTTTGATTTCTCCTCCTAATATTTTCCCTATAGATTCTTCTGGGTTGTTCTTCCCTCTTCTGATCATTTTTGGCCCTATTTAGTTTAATTTTCTGCCCTAATTTACATGTCCCCCATACGCCTAATATGACAATGATCACAATTAATATTCCTTGGACAATTTTCCACAGTATCCAACCCCAAATTTGACTAAACCAATTTCCCACTGTAACAAATCCATTCCCAACCTTTTCCCAAACTCCTGGTTCCTTCAATTCTTTCAAATCCTTACTTGCATTAGTTAAATTAGTAAGTAGATCTTTTATCTCTTTCTCGTTCTCAGGAATGTAAGAACAGCAGTGCCTCACATGAATCATTTTATAGATTCCTCCTTCCTTCGATAATATTATGTATAAAGCAAGCCTATTTTGAAGCGTCATAGCTCTCTCCACAGCTAGTTCAGTGTTTAGTAAAATTATGGCTCCTGTAAAAGTGGTTAACATGTTATCCACAGTAGTAGACACTTTTCGTATCTTATTTGCATTCAATATAACTCCTACAGAAGGAATTATTGCTCCAAAAATATCCCCTATGATTGCAGAGGCTGTTTCTGTCCTTTGTCTCATCTGGTGTAACTCAGTCATTTTCGGTATCTGTTTCAGATCATCTATTTGATCAATCTTAGGAAAAACTATTCCCAAGTAACATGTCCCATACCATCCTCTAGGAAGATGGTAATAAGCATTAAGTCCACAAATATAATACATTCTAGGAATCACAGGGTCTGCACCATTCAGCATAAATGCCCATTTACTCTGAAACAAAAACACATGTCTACATTCACTTGTTCCCACAAATAAAGTGTCAGTGCGTGATTTTGGCCTATTTACACAAAGCTTCCCTACATGCCATGCATCTAAAGCTAATCTCCCTTGTGTTTTAATAGCAGTGTAAGCATAATCATTCTTATAAGCTCTTTTCTCTAACACTTTTTTAGTTTCTCTTTCAGTGCTTTTCTCCTGTCCTCAGAATGCCCAATAAAGCTCTTTTCCATGGGTGTTAATAATCAAGTTAAATTGTTACGATGCGCATAAGCCGTGCCAAAAGTCAGTCTAGGCTCAAAGAATCCTCTAACTAATACTATATCATGATCCTTAGCTACCCTACTCAAATATCTAATTATAGGAACAAAGGAAAATACAACATCATAATTTGAGTAAAAGTACTGTATATACTCCTGATTATAGAATCGGGTTAGTAGCAACTACAAGTTATACATAAGTCAGAGGTAGACTATGATAAGTGACCCTTTCTTCCACAGAGGAAGGAATCTGCGTGCACACAAGACAATCCTTTGCATCCATTGTTTCCACATATTCACTCAAAAACCGATAGAAGACCTTAGAACACAGCTCTCCCTTTGCGTTAGTATAATCATGCAGATATTGCTCATCTAATTTAAACCTCTCTAAAGCTGTTAGTGTAGTAGCTTCAGATACAGATGTAACATCAGCCTCTCTCATCTCATGAATAGACATTCCCACAATCATTATTACAAACAATATACCACACACAATCGTCATTGCTACACTCAAATACCTACAATACCTAATGTTCTTAGTGTAATTATTGAATCCAGCCATGATCTGTAAAGAACCAGAAAGCAGTATTAACTCTTAAGTAAGGTGCAACAAGAAAAATCAAAAATATACTTCTTTCTCACGCTTCAGATTCATATAAAAGACCCCTTTTTCTTCCTTTGTCAAAATGGGTTAGCAGCTGGTCTTCTCCGTATTTCCAAATGTCATATCAGGTTATAAGTGTCTCTTCCGGTAAAGTCAATAATTTTCAGTTTCTCTTTCTTTTGGCTCAACAACTCAGTCTATTGATTTCTCTTCAGGTTGCATCAAAATACTGATTCAGAACATCTCTGTCAAAGCAAAAGGACATAAATTTGTTTTGCCAATCACTTGTTGCGGCATATGCCCACTCTGGTCCTGCGTATCTTTGACTTGCTACTCTCTTCCTTTTCAACTTTCGTTCTCCCGCTAGTTCTCCATCACTTAGTTCGTCTTTCCTTGTAGTGTCTATTTCTTCCTCTATTGTCTCATTTATAACCAAATCCTTTTTCTTGCTCATTTGAGATTCAGGCCAATGGTCTCCTTTTCTTGTTCCTTCTGTCAACAATCTCTTTAAGATCGGACTTTTCTCCTTCGCCTTATTTGTTGTGCCTTCTCTTGATGGACCTGCAACGGGTTCAGGAGAAGTCAGATCAACTTGGCTTTGACCTGTCTCAACTCTTTTCCCCTCAGGCTCTGGCACTTGGTCTCCTTGTGGTTCTTCACCATTTGCTTCTGAGAGAACCTCCCCTGTGCTTGGTTCTCCAATCACTTCTGCAGGGTTGATTTCTTGCTCTGTTTCCTGCACTTCTGCATCCTCGTCTCTCACTGGGGTGATCGATCCGTCTTCCGTCAGTTCTAGATCTACTTCAGACTCGACCTGCTCTGGTTCTGGTTCAGGAAGAACTATTTGCTTTGCTGCTGTTGGTGTCCTAAATAACACTTCTTCATGGTCCTGAGGACTCACCATTCTCTTGGTATGACTCGCATGTATCCAGTTAGGCAAACCTGCACATTTCACAGCTGTTGTAGTTGTCAACACCACTTGATATGGACCTCTCCAACGTGGCTCTAGGCAAGTCTTTCGCACATGCTTTTTGATCACGATCCAATCTCCTGCTCTTAGGTTGTGACCTGGGTCATGGATAGGTAGCAGGGCAACGGCTTGTACCTGCTGAGAGAAAGATCGAACCACGTCAGCTAGACCCTTGCAGTAGTCCAACACCATATCATCTGTAATATTGGCAAGAGCATTGGCTGGTATTGCTGGAAACCTTATTGTGTTACCCATCAGAATCTTATGTGGGGACAGCCCTGTTCTCCTGTCAGGTATATTTCGCATGGACATCAACACCAAAGGCAATGCATCTGGCCATTTCAGGTTTGTCCAACAATACAAAAGAGAGGGGCTAAAGAAATACGGGAGGTTCGGAAACAAAGTCCTGGTCCTGTGTATAGTGCTCCCATCAAACATGTAAATCAAAAAATATACACAGTTCCATTACCAGAGTATGCGCCTATAATTCACAGGTTCCTGGGAGTTCAAATATTTGAAGCAAGAGCCCTCACTCACCATCCAGTGACATGCTTCATCATAGGGCTGTGCTCCTCGTCAGGCCGGCACTGCAATGCCTGACCGGCCCCACAGGGGGGCTGTTTGCTGGAGATCTTTTAAGATGGTAACCAGCCGGTCAAAAAGTATACCGGTACAGGATTGGCATGAGAGAAAATACTGTTAAAAATGACTAGAGGTAAAACATAATTTATTGCGATATCCGACCTCTGTCATGATGAAAAACAAGAGTGTGGGGAGAAAATAAAATAAGGTCTAAACTCCCCAAACAAAAGTGTCTCAGGTTATCACTAAGTCCCTAGTCTTGGAGTATAGTGACAGTAGGTACAGGATCCCCTGTACTACTCTTAAATCGTGGTCAACATGTTTCTCGCTTAGTAGTCTGAATGATCTGGCGCGATTCTTCAGGACCAATACACCTACCTAATCCTTAAAAAATATCACCCATATTCGGGGAAGTCATATTTAGCAGGAACCTAGAATACAGGACAGAGAAAACACGATTTGTAAACAAGTATCAAACATTCAATTGTGTGCACGGTGTCAACACATGAAAGCCGCAGACTCGTGAGATCTCCCTTACGTGATGTGCATCAAAAAACAGTGAGGGATTTTTTTTTTTTTTTTTTATATATACACAAAGGCAAATACGCCACACATGCTTACCCTCCACATATTAGTGGATGGGCCCCATCGGGGAAAGCACAAAGCTTGCGTTGTCCAATATGGTCTAAGGATATAGATATGAAACAGAAAGTTATTAGATTAGGAGCATCTATCATGTCAATTATAGGTTGAGCCAGCAGCATACTGTAGGAAGTAAGATTCCTGTAATGAGTAGATTGTACATCCCAAGATATTTCTTAAAGTGTTTCTAGACAAAACAGTGTTATTGTTGTCAGCCAAGTAGGAATTTAATAGGCGCAGCCTGCCATGGAAAACTTGCAATATGCTGAAAAACTATCTATAAATGTGTAAATATATATATGGTATCTACCCCCAAAGAAAGGGTCAGGAAAATATCTAATATAATTATGTAAGTGATATTAAAGAGGTGGTTTTCCTTGATTTAGGTATCACTCTGCTAAACGGTGTTTTACATTCTTCAGTGTTCCATAAACCGACAGATAGGAATAGCCTTCTACTTTATGACAGCCACCACCCTAAGGCCTTAAGAACTAACCTTCCTTTTGGTCAATTTTTGAGAATCAGACGGAACTGCTCTGAGTCAGCTGACTTTCATGCACAAGCAGGCGTTTTATGTTGTAAATTGAAAGAATGTAACTACCCCAAGCCTATCATTAGACGGGCCAGGAAACGAGCCAGTAACATTTCCAGAGAGACTTTACTAACAAACACGACGCATGATCAACAGTCTAGACTGACTTGTGTGACGACCTTTACTCCTTTGAGTAATCGTACAAAGAAGATCATTCAGAGACACTGGCCTATTCTTAACAGTGCTGGGGAATCCCTAGAACGCCCCCTTTTTGCTTTTAAAAAAACCCAGAACATCAAGGATCTAGTGGTACACACTAGACCAGCGCCTCATGGGTACCCTAACTCCACTAACACACGACATTGGCTGGGAATCAAGGGGCATCACCCTTGTGGTGGATGCAATGTTTGCTCTCTAACCACCAGTACTCAAGAATTGGACTTAGGTGAATCAAAGAAATGGCAGTTAAGAAAACATACAAGCTGCTTTACTAAGAACTGTGTATACATAATTACGTGTCCTTGCAATTTACAATACATTGGCATGTCCACTAGAATGGCTAAAACACAAATTAATGAACACTGCAGCACCATCAGGTGCCTTAGGTCTTCTACAAAATTAACAAATCACTATATCGAAAAGAACCACACCACCAATGAAATAAGATGGATCATCTTGGAAACCATTAAAGACTGTAGAGACTGTGCTACCCGGCTATTTGAGAAAGTACAGCGTTGGGTTTTCAGATTGAAAACATACCAGGTGGGACTCAACGATGATATTCCTTGGACCAATTTCATCCACAGATAGGTTTATCCCCTTGTTGTTCCCGTTGACTTTTGATATCCCGCACTTGGTCTTGATTCCCATGAGAATGAGGCACAGATTAAGATGCCTATTAGTTTCACTCTGGTCTCTGTGACATTGCCCCAACTATGCATATATTAATATAATCTTTTTTGGATAGGGGTGATTGCCATGCATCTTACTGTTATATTTGTACTCTCTTCCCTTTAGGAGCTATTGGGTACACTAGGGTTATTTTCCCTTCAAATATGGCCTCTACCTTTTCATTGTACTTTTATTGTTTCTACCCCCCCTCCAAGTAGGTTTAGACTTGTAAGTCCTTTCACGCTGTTCATGATTTCCCCTTCCTTTTAAGCTCCGACTACCAACCGAGCCCCACAGTACCGGGAGCTACGAGCTGGTGTAGGTGCAGCAGCCTATCGTGGACTATTCCAAGTAAGTAGTGAGATACTTCTTTACTGCTTAGCTATAAGCGTTTCTTACAGCCTACAACCAGCGTGGATTTCAGAGTTTTCACTCTTACGCGCGCCTTTCGGGACCGCGGTGCACGGTCCCGTTATTAGCATCTTGACACGCTACATGCCACTCTGGGGTGACTTATCAAAATGAGTAATATTTGACTTCCCTCCTTTAGTACCTTCGTACTAGGTCCCGTAAATATTAACTAAACGCGCTTTACATCATGAGGAAGGTATCGCTAGGTGAACGTTCTTTTTTCTCCTGTTTTCTTCCTGTTCATAGATTCATCTGTCGCTACATGCTTGTTTGACACAGTTTGTATATACTAAACCGCTCAGTGTGCCGGACTGCTTTTTAGAAGGATGTTCGTCTTAGCTGGGGCGATGTTTGAATATCACTTACATAATTATATTAGATATTTTCCTGACCCTTTCTTTGGGGGCAGATACCATATATATATTTACACATTTATAGATACTTTTTCAGCATATTGCAAGTTTTCCATGGCAGGCTACGCCTATTACATTCCTACTTGGCTGACAGCAATAACACTGCTTTGTCTAGATACACTTTAAGAAATATCTTGGGATGTACAATCTACTTATTACAGGAATCTTACTTCCTACAGTATGCTGCTGGCTCAACCTATAATTGACATGATAGATGCTCCTAATCTAATAACTTTCTGTTCCATATCTATATACTTAGACCATATTGGACCACGCAAGCTTCGTGCTTTCCCCGATGGGGCCCATCCACTAATATGAGGAGGGTAAGCACATGTGGCGTATTTGCCTTTGTGTATATATAAAAAAAAAAAATCCCTCACTGTTTTTTGATGCACATCACGTAAGGGAGATCTCACGAGTATGTGGCTTTGATGTGTTGACACCGTGCACACAATTGAATGTATGATGCTTGTTTACAAATCGTGTTTTCTCTGTTCTATATTCTAGGTTCCTGCTAAATATGACTTCCCCGAATATGGGTGATTTTTTTAAGGATTAGGTAGGTGTATTGGTCCTGAAGAACCGCGCCAGATCATTTAGACTACTAAGCGAGAAACATGTTGACTGCGATTTAAGAGTAGTACAGGGCATCCTGTACACTATACTCCAAGACTAGGGACTTAGTGATAACCTGAGACACATTTTTTGGGGGAGTTTAGACCTTATTATATTTTCTCCCCACACTCTTGTTTTTCATCATGACAGAGGTTGGATATCGTAATAAATTATGTTTTGCCTCTAGTCATTTTTAACAGTATTTTCTCTCATACCAATCCAGTACCAGTATACTTTTTGACCGGCTGGTTACCATCTTAAAAGATCTCCGGCAAAGAGCCCCCCTGTGGGACCCGTCAGGCACTGCAGTGCCGGCCTGACGAGGAGCACAGCCCTATGATGAAGCATGTCACCGGATGGTGAGTGAGGGCTCTTGCTTCAAATATTTGGAACCTGTGAATTATAGGCGCATACTCTGGTAATGGAACTGTGTATATTTTTTGATTTACATTTCAGATTTGTGGCAGCACACATTTTGGCAATTCTTGATTTCAGAGTACCATTTATCTGCTCTACAAGTCCTGATGCTTCAGGACGATAGCTGCAGTGAAGCTTCTGCTCAATGTGCAATGCTGCACATGAGAGCTTAATCACTTAGGCGGTCATTCCGACCCTGGCGGTCCATGACCACCAGGGCGGAGGGCAGCGGAAGCACCGCCAACAGGCTGGCGGTGCTTCCTGGGCTATTCTGACCGCGGCGGTAAAGCCGCGGTCAGAAAAGGGGAACCGGCGGTTTCCAGACGGTTTTCCCCTGGCCCAGGGAATCCTCCATGGCGGCGCTACTTGCAGCGCCGCCATGGGGATTCCGACCCCCTTCCCGCCAGCCTGTTTCTGGCGGTCTTCACCGCCAGAACCAGGATGGCGGGAACGGGTGTCGTGGGGCCCCTGGGGGCCCCTGCACTGCCCATGCCAGTGGCATGGGCAGTGCAGGGGTCCCCTCACAGGGCCTCATACAGATTTTCACTGTCTGCTTAGCAGACAGTGAAAATCGCGACGGGTGCCACTGCACCGTCGCACCCCTGTAACTCCCCCGGCTCCATTCGGAGCCGGCTTCCTCATTGCAGGGGCTTTCCCGCTGGGCCGGCGGGCGGCCTTTTGGCGGTCGCCCGCCGGCCCAGCGGGAAAGTTGCAATGGCCGCCGCGGTCTTTTGACCGCGGGGCGGTCATTCGGCGGTAACCGCATGGCGGGCGGCGACCGCCGCCCGCCGCGGTCAGAATGACCGCCTTAGTGCGTTCCCCTATCTGATTCTAAAGAGATCGGGAATCCGAACAGTGGTATCAACTCTCTAAGTAACAACTTTGCAACTGTGAGGATATCATTCCTACGTGTGGGGTATGCTTCAATCCAAATGCTAAACACACACACAATCACCAACACATACTTCAATCCACCACATGCAGGCATCTCAATGAAATCCAATTGCATTCTGCTGGATGGTCCACCTGCTCTTCCAATGTGGCCCAAATTCACCACTGTCCCTTTTGCCACGTTTAACTGCTGACAAATCACACACCTGTGACACACTGCTTCAGCTGCTTGCCTAAATTTTGGATTGAACCATTCTACCTTGAACAACCTAATCATGGCATCTATTCCAATGTGTGCCTGACCATGGTAATACCGAGACATCTGTGTCAACAGACAATTCGGCAATACCATCTGGTCCTCCTAAAACCCCATCCTGCAGATGATGTCAGTTGTGTTGAATCTCCCGCTCCCCTTCTCACAAGACTCTGTGACATGTCAGTTTGTTCCCCTGTTTCCGTTTTCTTCAGTGCATATAAAGGTACCGCTGGACCAACAGTAATCGGTAGCGATATTGCATCTGGGGCTGCCCTTGCACCTACACCTTGTGCGAGTGGTACTCCCATTGCCTGATTCATAACTGGTGTAGAATCAGTCGAAGTTCCTGTCAACGGGGTAAACTTTGACATACCCTGCGCCTCTGCTGAGGGTAACAATGTTGGTGTTGGGTCTGTTTGAATCAACATTGGCTGCGGAAGCACCTGCTCCCTTGGCACCATGATATTTGAAACAGTCTCAAGAACTGGTACATCTGGATAAATTCTCTGTACTGAAGGTGGGTGCATCTGTGCCTGAGCTACAGTACTAGTTTCTGAAAGAGGTGTACTTTGTACTACCCCTGGTAACTGTCCTCCTCTGCTTGTACAGCTCCCGCAACTCCATGGGATGTTCCAGGAGTAGCAGGAGAGGCTGTAGCATTGGTTCCGTGACCCTCTGCATAGGTCATCATAGGTGGAGGTCTATTTGTTAGCAACTGCGTAATGAGATTCCCAACATCAGAATCATCATCATCTACATAAGAATTTTTCCTTTTCTTCTTGCCCTCGCTTTCCTCTTCCTTGACACTATCCCCTTTTTCAGACTCCTCATCTTCTGTAATTGCTGGAAACATTTTAACCTCTTTCATGGTCGCCATTATCCATCTCTTTTGTTCCCAATCCCATCTAGCTTCCGCTAGTGACTTTTCTACTTTCATCATCCTTCTATTGAACTTCAGCTCTTGCTGCTGTCTGGCCACTAGCTCCCAAACTGCTAAAGCCTCAAACTGTGCTGGTCTCGGCAATGGCTTCATGTCATACAATGATAATCGCAACTGATCCAAAATTCTCAAATTAAATGTTCCATGTTCCGGAAAAGCTAATGTCCCTTGATTCTTAGTCAATTTACTCCATTGCTTTAACCAAAGACACAAAGCTATACCTTTCTCTGTCATCACAAGATACACCGGAGAATCCTCCGGGGGGGTCTGCTCTCCCACTGATGCCTTAATGTAAGAATCACCCTTCATTGCACTCATTAATGGCTTGAAAAACTTAATTTTGCATGTTTTTGTATACTATTAATTCAATAAATGAAATGACTTTTACTCCTGAGATTCCCTTCACCCGTTTACTCGACCAATTGCCTCTCACGGACAGCTGCCAATCCGGTTGCGGCTCCTCACACTAACCAACCTATCCCAGGGCGGCACCCACTGACGTCACACTGACACACAGCGGCTGACAAAGTCTTGTGGCTTGTCTTCCTCAGCTCGATTTCACTCAACTAATGCAATTTTATTGCGAGCGCCTTTACCAAAAAAATAACTAAAACAAACCTGCTGGTTTACTACAGGAAGGAACACAATCGCTTTAGGGACCTTATAGATTTTCACTAATGGCTCTTTCTGGCTCTTTAGCTATTCCTCTTTCTCAGTCCCCCACATTTGCAAGCAAATTTCGACCCGCAAATTCCACTCTCTACTGATTAATGGGTCTGTCCTGGTGCACATAGGACTCACCAAATCTCAGTCAAAGCTTCTTTTACTCAACTGCTATGCACACTGACTTGTTGACCACGCCCAATCAACCTACTAAACCAGACAGATTACAACATATAACCAAGTGTCTCCTACACTTGTCAATATACTCCAGAGTCTTAGACCACGCAGGGTCTGTACATCACCAACAACCATGTGGATAATTTTGTGCACAAAGCGCAACACACATATGAAGGTCAACGGCTTCCCTACTCTCACACTGTGGAGTACGCACACTCCTACTCACCCTTAACTGGAGTGCGCAGACTCCCTACTTTTACCTCACATACATCACAATTCACCTGCGATTTGCTTAAGCCTGTTCAAGCGCAACCTACTACTCTTATATTATCTCAAAAATACGCCAAGAACATACTTAACCTTACCAACGGGAACTGGGAAAGTCATTTTTGGGTTGAAGGGAACATCATCTTTGCTACTATTGCCATTTGAGAAAAACAAAATTCAAACCTCATAAAATACAAACAACTGAACCTAATTTAAACTACTACCATAACCACTAGTCAACACTTAACTAGCTCCCCAAGGAAACTAACCATCAAGCTGCTACCAAAGACAACTAGCGCACCTGGTCCTTAGTAAGTAAACTTACAAGGGGACGGGTATAGGTCGATGAACCTTTTAGATCGCATGGAGTATCCTAGTTAAGCAGTAGACCAATGAACCATTAAAAAAACACTATAATCAATGTCGAACATTTATGAAAAACCTTATCTAATAACAAAATACCATAACTCGGATCAAGGTTCATCTTTTTTTATTCCCTATTAGTTACAATTCTAATCAAAAATCTTTATTCAACTTTATTGTTAATCAAACTTTACTAATCATCACAAAGCAATTGTTCACCAAGAAAATCTCAAGCAAATCAAGCAACAACATAAGTCAGCAAAACCTTTAACATTTATGGAATCATTCATCAATGCAAATTAGTTAGTCAGTTGTCACCATTAAAGTCACCCTTTCATAGCCTACCTATCCCAAATTAGCATCAGCATGTTGGACTCCATATGAAAATAATTTAGACAAAAACCATTAATTTGGAAAAATCTATTTAAAAAGAGAAAAACATTTTGAACAGCGCAGTTGGTACCTAGAAGAAAAAGCACACATTAGTCAGTCACATTGTTATAGCTACCTATCCAAGATAGTTTAGCAACGAGTCAGTCTTCATCTCCAGGTCACCAGTCATCAGCAAGTATCAGGCTCACAGAGAGTAAGCCCAATTACCAGCACTTCGGACAGCGTCTCCTGACGTCATCAACTTTCACCCCTTCGCCCTAAATTTTCTCCCCTTGTCATGACTTTTTATTAGTGTCTCTCAGTCCATCCCACTAATTGCTAATTGGTTGACCTTATCAGAAGTTATGACTCTAACCTATAGTTTTTGGGTACCACATATTCAGTCAATTCAGGATTCAAGTTCCATTAGTCTGATTGGTTCTTCTGTCGATGAGAACATCATTTGGCTCTTCAGGTAACAAAACTGTTGCTCATAGTCAGTGCTTCTATTGTTCAAGTCCTGGTAAAGTACGTTCAGCCCACACTACACATAATTGTATCAATTTGTTCTCATCATCTCCAGTCCACTGGTACATTTGCAGAATTTTCCAGCACAGCTCTCTCTGAACTCTGTACAGTTCAAGGTCCTTTTCTCCAGTTCCTCTCCTCGGCAGCTTGTCACGTCTCCAAGTTAAAGCAAGCAAGCAAGGCCCAGCGAAAACCAGGCCTCCAGTTTGGCTAAGTTAAGAACATGAAGTAACATAAAACATAGGTTATACATTCAAATATGACATATTAGTACATCTTTAATATTTATTTTTCATTATTCAGCATCTTGTTAATACACATAGTGACCACTCCCAGTGGGCACATTTTACTCATACATGTTATTTTCAAATAATAGTTCTTTTATCAATATTTCTCATTAGAATTCATATGCAAATCATTAGAAATTTCCCATATTAGTATATCTGCTCCAACAGTGGTTTCAATGGACATTCAAAAGAGATGTCAGTAAAAAAGCTCTTCCAATACTTTTATCTCAAAAACTGAGTAATTCAGTAATTTTAGTGCAGCTCTTGAAAGAATCATAATGTGTGGTGTATGCAAAAATGATGCCCTTTTGCAATATGGTCACTATCCAGTTATTTAGTGATCACTGAGAATGACTACTAATTAGCACCTTGGAATGTCACCTTGCCCCAGCTCTTTGGGATCCTAGGTTAGTTCTTGGCCCATTGAGGGCTGTTGTTTCAACTGCCTCTGCCTCTCCTATGCCCTGTTTAAAAAAGGATAACTATCGAACCAATCCCCTTTTGAGATACTTGAGGCCTGATGTATCAGATGGTTTTGCCCATTCTGTAGCAGACAAAAGGATAGATTGCTGAAACTTTTCAAAACACTCACCCCAGTCACAGATCTCAATTAAATCCATTATTCTTTTATTCACCATCCTGTCCAGTTTGGACCCAGCCATATGCAAATCAGTCTTGACCCTGATTCCCATGGAAACAGTCCAGCCCAAACTGCCAGGTCAGGACCTCCCTGGACCAGAAACAAACATCCTGGGACAGCTTTCAGGGTATCACCCCTCATCAACCAGTCTAGCCTGAATCCAGTGGCACAGTGAGCAAGGGACCCACATCTGGGCATATCCTGGCCATTTATGGTGACTTTAAGAAACACAAAAGAATGATGGACAGAGTGAGAAATCTTTCCCACTCACACCAAGTCACAGATCTGGGTTAAATTCATAGTTCTTTAGCTCACCATGCTATCCTAGTTTGGAGCCAGCCATATACAAATCAGTTTTTAACCTGCTCCCCATGGGAACAGTTCAGCCCAAATTGCCAGGCCAGGTCCTCCTTTGCCCAGAAAAAAATCATCATGGAAACCAGGTTTGGGGTATCACCTCTCATTATCCAGTCTAGCTTGAATTCAGAGATACAGTGAGTAAGGGTATGTTTGGACATATCATGGTCGCTTTAGCAACACAAAAGGATGATGGAAGGTGAGCTGAAACTTTTCAAACATTCACACCCAGTCACAGATCTGGGTTTAATCTATGGTTCTTTATCTCACCATGCCACCCCAGTTTGGACTGCACCATATGCAAATTAGCTTTGACCCTGCTCCCCATAGGAACAGTGCAGCCCACACTGCCTGGTCAGGTCCTCCCTGGACTAGAATCAGCATGCTGGGATCCTGCCCATTCTTTGTCTATGAGGAAGTTTGTTATTGCACAAAGGCCTTGATACCCTTTGAAGCTGCCCTTATCTAATGGATTTGCAGGTGCGTCCTTTTCATGGCTGGGACTACAGAAAGTCACTTGTGCTTGAACTTTGCTCCTTTGAGTTAGGGCTATTAGGTAGTTTTTCATAGTGATTATCCTTTGTATACGGGAAATATTCTCAAGAAAGACTTTACTTACATCCTTCCTCGGTTAAGTATGTTTGTGAATAATCCTTGAAATCAGACACCTCCTGATTTAGCTCCTCTGGATGTTTCTAATGGAAGACATAGGTACTCAGGACTTGGAAGCATCTGTTTTGCAGTCAATAACTCATCATAAATATTTATAGGTGTGTTGATAGACAAAACTATCAAAAACGTAACACACCTGGTGGCTAGACCGCAAGTTCAGTGCAGTATGGAACTGCTTTATTTTAAGAGTGAAATGATTCTCCAATTCATACATTTGTAAAATGACACTGGCAGCCATATTATATGTGATATGTCCCGGAGGACCTTCAGAATTCCGGAAGTGAGGTGATGGTCCGGAGTTGCGTTGGGATGCTGCACAAAAAAATGGGTAAAAGCAAGGAGAAAGCAGTGAGAACAAGTAAAAAGCGAGGAGAAGGCACACAAAAAAACAGGGGAAAAAGCAAAAGGAAAGCAGTGAAAACGAGGGAAAGGCAAAGGGAGGCTGCACAAAAAAATGGGGGGAAAGAAAGGGGAAAGCAGTGAGAACAGGAGAAAAGCAAGGAGAAAACACTTTAAAAATGGGGGACAAAGCAAGCAGAAGAAAGTAGCAAGAGCGATGCAGCAGCACAGAGGATATACTAAGAACTTCTAACACTATGCAGTCAATTTGAATGAACTTTTCACTTACATATTCATGCAGGTGTTATCATTGACTTTTATTCCAAATACCTGCAACTTTGAATCTGTGTTTAGGTAATTTGTTATGTACAGAAACATTTCTAATGTAAAGGGCTCTGCAGCTTATAAAACCACAACTAAATAAATAACTACTTTTTTAGTGTAATGTCCATTTGTACTGTATGCAAAGGCCATTAAAATTGTTTGGCCAATACACAGTGGAGGGAGGAAAAGCAAACGTTCTGCAGAAAGACCCCACTAATGGCATTATTAGAAGATCAGGTGATACCAGGTAGGCCTTCCAGGCAGTTTCCTGTTTTTCCAGTGGTGCGTCGAGCCGCAACTGTACCAGTTTGGGGGACTCCAAGGTAATGAAGCATTATTTCCCTCTGGAGCAATGCTGTCTCTGCTGTTCCTCCTGTCTCTCTGTAGAGGAAGTAATGTGGAAGCCATCAGCCAGCTCTATGAACAAGTCAACAAGAAAGAGGAGCTGAAGCTATGACTGTGGGACTGGACTGCTTCCCTCTGGCTATAACTGTCAAACTCTGGGGCTCCTTCTGCACCACTCAGTTTAAGCTTCCCTCTGTACGGGCAGCATCTTTTAGTGACTTGGATAAACGGATTCACTTGATATAGCTATGCATGTTCAAATGAACACTTGTGAGGCAGTGTGGTGACTGTGAAATTAAACTTAAGTTTATGTGTCCACACAAGCGCACATGAGGATGCACTGAATAGACAGGTCTATACCAAAACATGTAGGGACTTGGCTGTACATGGTAAGCTGCTTTGAATATAGGAGCTGTTCCTCAACTTATTGTTCTGCATTTGAGTACCTAAGGGTGCTCTACTGAGAGTAAAGCACGTACTTGACCATATGAAATTCGACAGAAGCATGTGTAGTTACTCTTGAGTGTAATGACCTACACTTAACATTTGGGTTTATGGCAGCACCTGTGAGGCTTTATTGGACATATGGGGCTAAACCAGGTCATCTGGTTTCATTCACATGCCAGGGACCTCTTGTGTTATGTTATTGGTGTTTTTGTTATAGCATGCTAATCAGCCATGAGAGTATCCAGATGCTCTTCAGCAGGAGTGTAAGACACTGGAGTGGTTACTTGAAAAGCCAGGTCTTCACCTTCTTATGAAAGCTAAGAAGAGGTGAGGAGGCTCTGATATGTTGTGGGAGGTTGTTCCAGGCTTTATGGGTCAGATGCGAGAAGACATTCCCCTCGCTCTGCTTTTGTGCATGTGTTTGGTGTGTGCTAGTGAGAGACTGGCAGAGAGAAGGGGTCTAGAAGGTTGGTGGAAGAGAAAGTGGATGTTCAGATAGACAGGTCCAGTGTAGAGGAGCGTTTTGTAGGTGGCAGAGAGAAGTTTAAAGTGTGCGCACTTGTGCATTGGAAGCCAGTGGAGTTCCCTAAGATGTAGTGCGATGTGGGCCAGGTGTGGGAATTTGAGAACTAGTTTGGCTCCTGGGTTTTGGATGGTATGCAGGATTCTTGTGAGCTGGTTGCTAATCCCTTCATACTGTCATGTCCCGCCCCGGGGGCCATGCCCTCTGTCAGACCGAGCTGTTACTCCTGACCCATGCTGCAGGCTCGGGAGCACTGCCTTGGGCCTTTGTTGCACTGGTGGGGACTTTCTCTTGCCGGTCCATCACTAGTGCCTTGCACCTTTCACTTATGCAATGATTAATCTGGTGTTAATATTAAGAGAGCCATTGCATGAAAACATATTGACTTTAAGAGAAGCCATTGTCCGCTCATGCAATGATTAATGTGGAGCTAACATTAAGAGAAGCCATACTGAAAACCTAATGCACTTGGTCGCAAACATTGAGACTCTCATGTTGCATTAATGTCCATTGAGTACACTTCATCTGACATTCCGTTTTCTTTTTGTTTGCGTTTGGTGGACTGCCCAGTCTTGGCCATCCGACTAAAACCACACTTCCAGACGGTAAGGAGGCGGACAGAGACTGTGATTAAAACCTCTAGGTGGTTCTCCAACTCCTGCCGTCAAGCTAAGATACACTTACTGGGAGCACTTAAGGAAGGGAATTTAAGAGAGATAAGGAAGAGCAGGACTGTATACAAAGATGTACTTAAAAATGCAAAAAAAGAATGGGCGAATAGGAATTGGAACAAGATGGTTGTGGCGCTCCAGGAGAAGGATCTCAACCTATTCTGGAAACTAGTGTCAGATAAGAGTAGCCCTCAAGAAATGGAAAGTTACCCTGTCATCCAGCCAGAAACTTGGATGACGCACTTTTCAAATATATACAGAAAACCACATACCAATAGTACTATTACACCCCTACTAAAACCTAATGATCCTGTTGGCAATACCCTAACGTGGGGGAGTACAACACCACCCAAATTTGACCTGTACCTATTCTCCATAAAAGAAACAACAGAGGCTCTCCAATCCACACGCAAGGGAAAGGCCCCTGGTCTTGATGGTATCCCAGGAGATTTATATCTTTCTCGTCTGACAACGTGGTCATTGTATCTAAACGCACTTAGTAACGAGATACTGAGGGGGGGAGGACTCCCTACTACATGGCAAGGAGCAGTTATAGTCCCTATTTATAAGAAAGGGCCAAGGGAACAACCTAACAACTATAGGCCTATCAGTCTTATTGATGTTAGCCAAAAAATCTTCGCTAAGCAAGTGCTGAACAGATTACAGACATGGATAGATGATGCCCAAATTCTCTCCGAATCCCAGGGAGGATTCAGAAGAGGAGTGAGTACAATAGACCAGGCATTTAGGTTTAACCTCCTCTGCTGGAAATACCTGTCACTCAATAAAAGTCAATTGTATGTAGCTTTTATCGACTTAAAAGCTGCTTTTGACATGGTACCTCGGGATACATTATGGGAAGTTATGGAGAGTTATCAACCCAATAGCGAACTACTAAGACTGATTAGATATCTCCATGAAGGGACTTATGCTCATGTACGTTGGTCAGATAGTGGCGACCTAACGGAAGCCATACCCGTCAATAGAGGGGTTAGGCAGGGATGCATCTTGGCACCAACACTATTTAATCTCTACATAAACGGTGCTGTGGACCAATTGCTACACTGTAATCATGATGCCCCTAGATTAGCTGGAACCCCGGTCCCTATTTTAATGTTCGCCGATGACACCTTACTAATTTCAAGAACACCTATGGGCTTGCAAAATTAATTGGACACTTTTTATAATTTTTGCTCCAACAGAGGACTTGAAATTAATCCAACAAAATCTAAGTTTATGGCCTTTAACCCACACAAACTATTTAGGGGAAAAATGATGATAGCAGGCCAACCAGTGGAGAGAGTCAGACAATTTGATTATTTGGGGATTAGGTTAAGTGACGACCAACGTTGGTCGGCACAGATTAAGAAGAGTCTGACAACACTTAGGCAAAGGTCTATAGTGATAGCTAAGAAAATAGCTAATACTTGTGAAGGGGAGATAACACCTGCCATCACCGTCTACAAAGCAGTGGCAGTAGCGGCCTCAATTTATGGTGCCGAGCTTTGGGGTCATACCAACTCTAGGTGTCTGACCACTGTAGAAAACCGGTTTATTCGAAATTTCCTAAAGTTGCCGATGAGCACCCCTCTCACTCCACTCAGATTTGACTTAGCCCTAAATGAAATACACAATGAAATTGCATTAAGACCCCTAATGTATTGGATTAATCTTTGGACCTCAGAGGACCGGTCCACTCTCCATAAAGCACTAGATGAATTTCTTGCAAATGACAGCGTACTAAAGATCCCTTGGTTCAGACACATCAGAGATACGTGTAAATTTCTCAAAATGGAGGAGGTGTGGAGTGCTCCCCACAATTTGGCAAAGGGAACAAAGGAACGTGTAAAAAGGTGCTACTGGGAGAGCATTCTGACCCAAATTTGGCTAAAAAATCATGGTAGTCTGACTTTGCAGTTCTTAGACCATAAATGTAGTCCCAAGTTCGAGGCCTATATGGATAATGTAAATCCTCCATATACCAAAACACTATTTATTAAATTTAGACTAGGGACTCTTCCGCTTAAGTCATTTACAGCGCAATGGAGACCGGAGGACTGCAATTCAATATACTGCCATCATTGTCAAAAGACAAAAGAGTCACTTGCGCACTTTATGTTTTTCTGCCCTAGATATTTGGTACCTAGGAAAAAGTGGATTGCTCCACTATGTAGGGCAATTGGGATAAGGGAATGGAATACGGCATTACGACTCCTAACAACTGATACAAATGATAAAATAGTTTTTTCTGTGGTGGGATATCTGCGAAGTGCATGGTTAATAAGAACAAAAGAACTATTATAAATGTGTAATTTTAATACATTGGTTTTAGACTATATTCACTTAATACATCAGTTCTTAACCGGATGAACCTAAAACCTAAACGGTCTGGATTTTTAGTTTAAAGAATAATGATGATTTGTATGTTTTATAAATATATGACCTAACTATTTATCTAGGGTTCTTAAAAAAAGTAAATTATGCAATTTTCTCCTTTTATCTCGGATAACAGAGACAAATGATAAAATTGGTCACTCAGCGGCAAGGTTCTTGTAAAATACACAGGTGACACGAACTTGAATTCTGATAATCACGTGCTTCTAATAACTTGGTTTTAGATTATACTTAATTAGTTTGATAAAATTTTAATTAATTGAAGTTAAATTTTAACAACCTAATATTTTTATACGTTTTGAGATTTCGTAAAAACAAAAAATGTTTAAAAATAACGTTGTCTATACATTCTTAAAATTTTTAAAGTGCTATGTTTCTTAATCATGTTATGTCTTGTATTGTTTACTTTTATGGCTTATAGCCGAAATAAAGTTATATATGATGATGATGACTGCCCAGTCAGGCCATAATGTAAGAACTTATGTACTTTGTTTTCAAGTTTGGTTTTAGCATTCAGCTTCTCGCAAGACTATGGCAGTAGCAATGCTCACAAGCCTTTTCAAAATCCCGGCCTCCTACTTGGGTTTAACCACACATAAATCCCGAGTGCAGATTATTCAAGGGGTTCAAAGAGAGTCATGGTCTTGCAGTTGGCTGTTTCTATGCTCGATTTCTTTGACAAAAACCCAGTGGCAATTCTGGTAGGAATTCCTGCATGCTCTGAAAAAAAAAAACTAAATTAATTCCCTTGATTTATGCAAAGACTTTAACTCTCTGACTTTTTGACTTTGGCATTCCTCTGAGTTTAGCGATTGCAGTCTACAAGTACTGCCCTTGCAAAAGGGACATTTGGAAAATGGACGAGATTGGGATAATTACGAACCAATTCACCTGACTGAAGAACTTTAAAGAAAGCTACAGTATCCTTTGACCGTTGATTCTTACTCATTACACATGAGACTGATAGTGAGTGTATATGTACCTTTGGTTTAAGTATGGGAAAGTGTAGTACAAACAGCCTAGTAATGATCATCCCTTCTCGTTTCACATCTCTTTCCCTGCAGTACTCTCTCTAAAACCCCTTGGTCTCTCTGAAACTCTGGTAGGTCAAACTGCAGAGCTGCAGCCGGCAGGTGGGCTTATTGAGGGTACAGCTTCCAAGGAACCGTTGACCCTATCAACACAGGGTGTTCCTACAGTGTAGTCTGCTGGTGATGAGGGCTTCAGTGATCTTTGTTCTGGTTTTGTCTGGTAGCCTGCACTCAACATAGCCACTATACCGTTGCATACAAGGATCTGCATACACATTTGAAGCTATACTAAGTATTTGTGGCTGTACATGCACCTTGGTGTTTATCTTGCATATGTGACTATTTGGGATTTGTAAAAATAACTGTGTGTTTGAGGTTGTTGATGAGTAATATGAGGCTATATTTTGGCTTGTAGTCATTGGGTTGGAGCATAAGATTGCTGTCCCTGGTCACATGAGGATAACTGCAGTTTTTAGGCCATAACTGGCCATGCTATGTTTTGCCATGTAATGTTTCAATTACTTTCTGTTGATTGCAGTACTTTTTCACTGAGGACCATTATCCAGTAGAGGCTGTTGTGCCTCCTAGACACACCCTCAGATTGAAAAATAAATAGAAACCCTTTCCATCCTCACTGTGACTTGTTTTTGTTGGCACAGTCATAACAAACAAGTTTACCTGGTGTAGCTCAATTAATTATTCTACGTAAAAAATACTTGGCGTAATGCAATAACTGGTAAACAATTGAGATATTACCTCTAGTGCAACAGAGATTTCATGCTGACCAAGTCAACTTTAATAATAGCTGATCCTCTATTCTGTTCACTTCATAGAAGCTAAAACCCAAGCACCTAGTACATCCTGTACTTTCATTTTCTGTATCACCATGTAGTGTTTGCAAAAGTTTGCTGGGGTTGCCCATATTGTAGCCCTGCTGAACTGTGATATGGGAGCTACCTGGGATTTCTCCAAAGAGGTTAACATGCCAGTGGTCCATCTTTACTCTATTCCCTGTGGAAGAGGGACATTAGATTCTCTATTTACCAAGGCTATAAGTGAGCATACCCATCTACTGAGAGTCTGTAGAAAAGGCTTACAACCCTTTTTAACACTGCCAAAATTGATCAAGAGAGTTGTAGTATTCTTGACCTCAGAAACCCTGTCCTGAGAGATTAAAAACTGCTCTCTTCATGTCTAGCATGTGCAGGCTAATCTCCTCTTGAGTTTGAGGATTCAGAAGGAATTCAGGAAGAATACCTTCCTGTTGTGTATGGAAGGGGAAGTTAACTTTAGCAGCAAATCTGGGCCCTGAGCAGAGAACAATTGTATCCCCAAGTACCCAGAAAAAGGGAAGCTTGGTGGCTGGTGTATTAGAGCACTGGGTGCAATAAGCCATGTTAACATGTATTCCTTTTTTAAAGTGCAGTACACCTGTGCTGGACTACTGGACTGCCTAGTTTGAGGTTCGATTGAGGATCAGGTAGGCAGGTACTGACAGATCAAGCTTCTGCATGTGAGCACACACAAACTGTTGACAGCATTACACAGGGCTTAACTTTCAACAGCTCTTTATTTCCACAATGAGAGGTGGTGCAATAGTGGATCATGGTGCTGATGTAAAAAATCCGGTCTGGGCACTGCTGGGTGAAGCGCCGGTCATAGGTCACACGTGCTCAACCCCACATTCAATAGATTTCTCCATTGCAAAGACAATATTTATTAAAACACAGACTTACGGTAATTAGTACATTAATTCTCCCTGAGTCGAAGGGTGATTGAGAGTACTTTTCTTCAAAATCAGCCTCACCTTCGGAAGAAATAATTTGTCCTCGTGGATAAGACTTCTTCTTAGTTATTTTTCTAGCTGCTGCAAGGTCCTACTGATTTGCTGCACATACAGAACAGGCCATAACAGCAATGATTTATTAAGGTAACCTACCTAGGCTCTTGTTTTAATATGAGATGTATTTTTCGTGCTCTGCATGCTTTTGGTCTGCAGGTGCACGTTTGTGATTTCTGAGTTGGAGAAGGGAGTATTGGGTATTAGAGATTGAGAGGCTTGAGAAGAAAAATCTTTGCATGGACTGGACAATTTAATGAGCAGAAGAAGCCTCCTATTCATTGTATCACTGCAGTGAAGACATGCAAAGCTAACCAGGCCGTTGGAGCTCTGTGGGATGGGAGATTTGCCTGATGTTGCAAGTGTGCTCCACGAGGAAGAGAAATAATTGGGCTTTGGTGGCATGTTTGGGGATATGGATGCTCTTGGAACTTTCCACTTTAAGTTAGTGCTCTCATTGTCAAAGTTACAGCAGATTCCTTTGGACTTGGAGAGGTGCAGGCCTCTTTGTACGCTTTCTGCCCTTACAGTGTGTAGCTCCATGCTAACACTAGTTCCTTTCCTCTTAAAGACTTCTACTGGAGTATTATATGGCCCTGACACCTGCCTTTTTGCATTCTTGAGCCCCTAGATATTTTTAGCTTGAAGTTCCTATTTTAACTAGAATCTGATCTTGTTAACATTAAATCTGTTCATGCTTAGAAGGAGCAATCTGAATTCCTTTCGGAAATGTCAATTGCTGTTTCTTAGTATCTTTATTGCTGTGATTATAATTTCAGTATGCTTTATGCTATTGAGTTTGAATTTATTCTGGCGTTTCAGCTTGCCGATTCTGATTCTGTACCTTTACAATTTGATCTTGATCTGTGCAGATTTTGGAGTGATTACTAATTTGTAAAAAACCTATAAAACCTTTCTATATCGATTCCTGGTCCTCATTGTGTGGCCAGAGGAGCCTCATGAGTTCTGAATTGTAATCTGTTGCTAATTCTTTTTCTCCCTAGTCTACTGCAAGGTCCATCAAATAGAGACCAATGTCCGCTTCCATGCACGTTCCCTCCCAATCCTTTAGTTAGCGCGACTATTCAAATAAATACTCCTCCGTTGTAACAAATTTCTCACATCTGTTGATTCATTTTAAAGATACTATTTAGGTCATAATCTGGCTGTTAGGTAGTTGCAAAATCTCACAAGCCTCCTTTAAAATCCATACCCTTCCTACCTACACAATGTATCACACAGATGCAAAACCGCTTTATCATTGCAGAATAGTTAGTATTCCTAACACTTTACATTCTCTGCACTTGAGGCACTTCCTGCAATGTTGACTCCAAAATCGCATCAATTTTGAAAACAGAGGCAAAGCGCAGGTGTTGATTTATTGAAAATAACCGAGGATGGTAGCCACTAAAGAATGCCCCTTACAAAGAAGCCAACTTTGTCTCATTCATGCTTGCATTCAGACTTAATGCTAGAAACACAAAGGCCCTCATTATGACATTGCCGCTTACCGCTGTGCTGACGGCCGCCAACATACCACCGCGTTGGCGAATATCCGTTCACCATATTATGACACACACGCAAACACACCATTCCGGCAGTAAAAGCCATATACACAAATCTGCCAGCCCGAAGATCAGTGGAAAAGCAGCGGTCCCAAAACCCACACTGCTACACCAACAGAACAACGCCCATCACATTATGACCCACGAATCTCCACAGCGGACATTCAACTGCAGTAAACCATTGGCGGCACATACCGCCTCGCTCACAATGGACACCCACTGACAAAACAAATCCACATTGGACAATTCAAACAACACACACCTGACACTCATACACACAGCACACCCAGACCACAATAAAACACACATCCACATTACCCACAACCCTTTACGAATACAAATAATTGCCAACAAGACTGACACCAAGACTACAGCGACAACTAGACACACACACTCCACATTACACATCCCAAAATATTACCTAACATACCCTCACCAACACACATCACATAACACCCATGGCACCACAAAGGCACCCCTGTTTCACTGAGGAGGAGTTAAGGGTCATGGTGGAGGAAATCATCAGGGTAGAGCTACAGCTATTTGGAGCACAGGTGCAGCAGATATCAATAGCAAGAAAGATGGAGCTATGGCGGAGAATCGTGGACATGGTCAATGTCGTGGGACAGCACCCAAGAACAAGGGAAGACATCAGGAAGAGGTGGGACGACCTACGGGGGAAGGTACGTTCAATAGTAGCAAGACACCAGGTTGCTATATAGAGGACTGGTGGTGGACCCCCACCTCCTCCCCCACAACTCACAGCATGGGAGGAGCAAGTCTTGGCAATACTGCATCCTGAGGGACTGGCCGGAGTTGGAGGAGGACTGGACACTAGTAAGTCAACTTTTAACAATTATCACCCCCATCCCTGCATGCCATCACACCCCTTGCCCCCAATCCCATCACTCCACTCCATCATACACACTCCACCATCACATCACACTAATCCCAATGCCAAGCCCTGGACGCTCTTCCAATGCACGGTCACCCCTCCCAGCCCTGCATGGACACTCATAACCACAGCATGCACAGCATAGGGAAACTATCATAACCACTGTACGCCAACATACACAAGCAAAAGCTGGCAGGGGAACAACAACCATAGAGGGGAAGCTACAGAAGTACAAATGTCAGACACCCGAAGCATAATACATCATTTACATCCCCACAGGTACCCCAGCCAATGTCACTGGAGAGGAGGTGCCACCACTATCCAGTCCCCCTACAGAAGAGGCCCACAGTGACAACAGTAACTCTGGACTTCAGGATCTGGACGATCTACCTGGCCCATCAGGGACCACTGGACAGTCGGTCACCCAAGCCCATTCACAGACCACCACAGAGCCTCCCCATCAGGGGCCAACACCACAGCACCCACCCAGCGTACCCACACCTCTGTCCCCAGCACACGTCAATCAGCAGTGCGCCCACCTGTACAGGGACCCCAGCCACACCTCATACACAAGACAATCAGGGACCTGGGGTCAGTAGGCACACCATTCAGAGGACAGAGGCACAGGCCAACAGGGACATTGGGAGGACTGCTGTGCACCGGGGGAGGACAGGACCAGGGAACCGACTCTCCAGGAGGCACTCTCTGAGATCTTGGGAGCATACCAACATTCCCAGGACACAATGGGCTAGATCCTAGACAACGTGCAGGAGAACAGGCGGCTACAGGACGGACGGTATCAGGGGATCAGAGAATACTTGCAGTCCATTAACAACACCCTGGTCTCCATAGTAGAGGTGCTGGCAGACATGGCCAACATTATGAGGGAGGCAGTGTCACACCAGCGGGCCCCTACCACTAGCCAGTCATCTGAACAGCCCTCCACTTCTGCTGCTGCTAGTGGCCAGGAGGCCCCTCCAGAGGACCAACAGGCCACCAGCACCCCTCCACCTGCAGAACCCTAAACATTCCCTGCGAACCAGACAGAAGCCAGAGACACTTGCCAAGACCACCGCCAGGAAATGAGACTCTCATGATTGTCCCTCTGGTGTCCCAGTCAGTCACCTTGTCCACCTTGAACTGCCATTGCTCCCCTTCCTGTGTCCCCATAGACAATGCACCTGTGCTACAAACAGACTGGAACAATACCCTGGACTTTCCTCCATCATCACCCCTTCCCATTGCACTTTGCGTTCTATATTTTAGCATAAGAGTAAACACCCTTGGATAAAACCCGACTACTAGTATTTTATGTATTGCAAATTTGTATTTATTGAAACAGCTACAACCATTGCAAATGAACTGTACATAGAAAGAACATAGAATTAATGACCTGTAGCTGGCTGTTGTGATCACACCAGGAGAATATGTCATATCAACAACATCTGCAAAATGAATATCCAGAGGTAACAGTAAGTAGGGCAAAGAAGTAGGTAATGCCAGCGTGGCTATGCCGCGCAGAATACACCAATAGTCATAGATATGTAAAGTTGCACTGTCTCACCTGTGTGTCATTGGAAGTACTGACGTATCATAGATGTTCTGTTGTCCAGATCCTCATCCTCTGCCTCCTCATCCTCACTGTCCTTAGGGTCAACTGCTGCCACAGGGCCAGGTTGTGCAACATGCATGCCACTACTATCTGGCAGACCTTCTTGGGTGAGTAGCACCGGGATCCACCTGTCAGATGGCGGCTCCTGAACCTGGCCTTAGGGGCTTTCAATGATCCTTCGGGTTCGCCCATGTGACTCATTATAACGTTCTTCTGCCCTTGTCCTGGCATTCCTCACGGGGGTCAGCAGCCATGATAGTCACCAGCAAATATTGAGGGATAACATGTAGCCACACACTATCCTATATGGCCAACACCATAGGCATACACCAACATATACTGGGTGGGAACCAGCGCTCACCCATTAGCCACACCCTGTGCCTTTGTAGTTGGGACATCACATTTGGGATGCTGCTATTCCTCAGGACAAAGGCATCATGTACTGACCCAGGAAACTTAGCATTGATGTGGGAGATGTACTGGTCCACCAAGCACACCATCTGCACATTCATAGAGTGGAAACTCTTACGGTTTCTAAACAGCTGTTCATTCTGGCGGGGGGTACAAATGCAATATGTGTTCCGTCAATCGCACCAATTATATTGGGGGTTTGTTCCATTGCATAGAATCTGGCCTTCAAAGTGGCCAAATCCTCAACCTGTGGGAAAGCAATGTAGCTGCACATGTGTTTTATCAGGGCAGACAACACTCTTGTTAGCACGTTTCAGAACATTGGTTGTGACATTCCTGCTGCCAAGCCCACTGTCACTTGGAATGAACCAGTGGCCAGGAAATGGAGCACTGATAGCACTTGCACAAGAGGGGGGATCCCAGTGGGATGATGGATAGCAGATATCAGGTCATACTCCAATTGGGCACACAGCTCTGTGATTGCAGCCCTGTCCAGTCTATAGGTGAATATTATGTGCCTGTATGTCTCCATCTCCTATTCATCTGCAGCAGTAGGTATCTAAAGGACACAAGAGTGAGTAGGCTGTCACAAACTGTACAATGGAGCCACAACAGCAGTCCGCAATGTGTAAACATGTTGTGGGACAGTGTAATTAGTGAAGTATGTGCCTATTTATCCTGTGACGCAGCAATAATCGATAGGCCTGCTCACAACCCGCTGAAAAGGCGACCGCCTGTCCTGTGTGTAGTGACAGGTGGAAGTGGGGTAATGCAGCTGACGTTGTGCGCCATGGCAGTAGGCGGCTGTGAACCGTCGTGCAATTCCTCATTGGCTAGTATTTGGTCCTATGGTGTACAGTGGCCAATGGTGATCTATGCCGGCGGTGACTGTATGCACCACCTGAGACGTGACCACCATTTTCTATCTGATTCCTCACTTGTTTCCTGACCTTCCATAGGAGAGAACCTACACTGCATGTGCTGCTGTGACCTGTGTCCTGAACCTACCATGGGCCGTGTGACCGGGGAAAGGGCCCCAACCTTCACTTCGGAGGAGTTGGAGCGACTGGTGGATGGGGTCCTACCCCAGTACAGACGGCTATATGGGCCTCCAGACAAATAGGTGAGTACACCTTGTGCATGATGCATGTGGCATGAATGCTTGGAGTTGTGTGTGAAGGCCCCCTGTAAGAGGGGTGGGTGGATGTCCTCTTGGTGGTGTACATGTTGTGGGCTGGGCCATGTGTGTGTCAATGGTGATGCAAACGGGTATGGTGGGCCATTTGTGTGACAGGCTGGACTGTTTGTCTAATGGTGTTCTCCTGTCTGTATTGCCTCTGCAGGTCCGTGCCCATCAAAAGAAGGGAATATGGCGTGCCATCGCCAAGAACGTGCGGACCCCGGGGGTCTATGGCAGGCAGAGCACCCACTGTCAGAAACAGTGGGAGGACCCGAGACGCCAGGGCACAAAAGACCACAGAGGCCCAGCTGGGGACGGCCTCCCAATGAGGAAGGGGTGCCCATCAGACCATGACCCCCATGATGGCCCGCATACTGGCGATGGCCTACCCTGAGCTGGATGGGAGTTTGAGGACATCACAGCAGCCACAAGGGGATGAGTACAGTGGCTATCATTACAACTTACGGCTGGTGGGGTGGTATCCGTGTCGTGGTTGTGTGACAGTGGGTGCCCCTAGGCCAGGCCAGACATAGCAGTGTAGGTCTTTCGGTGGCTAAGGGTTTGAATGTAAAATACAGCTTACCTAGCTTGTTAGTATTCACTCCTGGGCAGGGCTGCGTGGGACCCAGGTGTGCTGCAGTTGGCAGTGTGTGCCACTCCTCATGTCTTGGTGACTAGCCATTTCACTGGTAGTGCAATGCATAGTGCGTAGGCCTGTTCCCTGTGTGTGAAGGTGCTGTGTATACCAACGGTGGTGTTGTTGCAGTCAATGACCCAGTATATCCTTTGTCTCTCTCCCCCTTTCTTGTTTTGTCATCCTGTCCTTATGTGCATTAGCACCATCCGGCAGAGGAGCAGAGGCACCAGTGAAAGAGGGAGCTGCATCACACAGGACCCTGGAGGCAGAGTCCACCGACGCTAAAGGCACTAGTGGGACAGAGGACGAGGGGAGCACCACGGCAGAGACTGGAGGGGACAACACAGACTCTGATACCTCCTCCGAAGGGAGCTCCCTGGTGGTGGGGGACATCTCTGTGATCACCCCAGCTGCAGGTACAGCCGCCACCACATACCAGGACTGCCCTCCCAGTAGCCCCTCAGCGAGTTGCCCGTGCCCGTTCACCCAGGAAGGTAGGCATCTCCTTCGCCCCAGGCACCTCAGGCCCTGCCCCATTGAGCCCTGCTTCCCTGAGTGAGGAGGCTATTGACCTCCTGAGATCCATCTCTGTAGAGCAAACAACCATTGTGAATGCCATCCAGTGGCTGGCAGCCCACATGCAGCAATGCAATGCATTCCTGGAGGGCATTCACGGTGGATTGGCAGCCCAACAGAGATCGATCCAGGCTCTGGCCTCCTCTCTGATTGCAGCCATTGTCCCTGTTTCAACCGTCCCCCCCTCCAACTTCCACTTCCCAGCCCCATTCTCCTCATTCCCAGCACATCCCAAGCACACAGCCAAATGAGCATGCACACTAGACAACACCCAAGAGTGGCACAGGCAAACTCAAGCGCCACACTTCATCCCACAGGCACTCACACAAACACCATTCAGTTGCAGACACAACAATATCCACTATCTCAACTGTCTCACCCTCCTCCTCCTCCACCTCCCACCCACTTGCATCTACACTCACACCTGAATGCACTGCGTTAATATCCACTACCAGCATCATCACCACACCAAGTAGAACATACACTTCACTGGCAGACACCTCCACAACATCCATGCACACATCCCCTGTGTCCTCTCCCACTGTGTCTCCCCCCTCCTAAAGGACACAAATGTAAACACTCAGACACCCAACAGCCATCCACCTCACAACAGCATACAGCCCATGCACCTGTACCCAAATCCAGCAGACAAACACCTCCAACAACCACTCCCTCATCCTCAGCTCCCCTTACTCCTCCCTTCCCCACCCAACATCCCTTAAAAGCTTTTCCTTTCCACGATTGACCTCTTCACCCCCTCCCCCCATCCTGCACGTATGGGCAAGGTAGCAAGGACCGAGCCGACCACCTCAGCCAACCTGACCACGGGTCCAGTGGTAGCACCACCTACTGGTAGTGGTTAGGATCCCAGGCCAACAATACTGAAGGGGAAGGAGTCTGCACCCACTGCAAAGAAGGGGAAGGAGCCTGCACCAGATTTAAAGAAGGGGAAGGAGCCTGCTCCAGCTGGAAAGAAGTGGAAGGAGCCTGCACCAGCTGCAAAGAAGTGGAAGGATCCTGCACTAACTCCAAAGAAGGGGAAAGAGCCTGCACCAGCTGGAAAGAAGGGGAAGGAGCCTTCACCAGCTGGAAAGAAGGGGAAGGAGACTGCACCAGCAGGCACAGGGGGGAAGAGCCCATCCACCAGTTCCAGGAAGGGTAAGGGATCCCCAATCCATGAGCAGGAAGAGAGGAGGCAATCTACGCCAGTGGAAGCTGCCAGCCAAACACCGCCACCACCAGTAGCTGTTACAGGGCCCCCACTGAAAGCCATGGTTGGGCAGACATCAGAGAGTGCAAGGGCTGAGCAGGAGCCTCCCACAACCACCACCACAGTGCAGCCATCTGAAATTGCAGGGGCTGAGCAGGAGCCTCCCACAACCACCACCACAGTGCAGCCATCAGAGGGTGCAGGAGCTGAGCTGGAGCCTCCCACAACCACCACCACAGTGCAGCCATCAGAGGGTGCAGGGGCTGAGCAGTTCCTGTTGTCCTTGCTTTATTCTGCAGATTTTCGTGGTCAAATTGTTTTGGTAATGCATGTGGCTGTGTGTATGGCGTGTATATGTCGGTTGTGTAATGCGTGTGTGTGTCACTCTCGTTTTCCTCCCACCCTCCCTTGTGTGCTAGGCACCGGTGGAGCATAACGTAGAAGATCATCGACAGACTTGCAGTTCGGGTTCCATGGCAGCATGGTTCTTCCCTGTGTCTCCAATGGTGAGTCCTTTCTCTTCTGTGATGTGTTTCCGCCAGGCTTTGGATGGCGTTGGTACCGCCCCGGAAAAGGTGATGAATCATGCAGCTTAATATGGTGGGTGGAACTTTGTCTTCTGCCTGGCTGTAGGCGGCTACTGGCGTGGTGACTGTTATTTCCGCCCTGACAGTCGGTGTGGTACATTGACTGTCTATCGGAGATATCACCGCCACAGTCATAATTTGGCGGTAGTTACCGCCAGCCTGTTGGCGGTATTACCGCCACTTTATCACCCACCGCCAGGGTCATAATGAGGGCCAAAATGTGCATCATACACCAAGTGGGCAAGGTGATAAAAGATTGTCTTTTTAGATGAACACCTGTCACCCTGATTAAACCCACCTAAACTGGATAGTTCCTACCAAGTTCTTGCTTGGAAAAGCACCACTAAGATATCATAATTCAAAAGCTAGCTTTGCCTTGTGTGAAATTCCTTATCTGCCATGCACTCTTTAGAAGTTCACGAGCACTTTGTATGAGAATTTGCATTATGGATTTGTACAATATATACCGTTATGTAAAGAATGTTTTGATCCTATACATGGCAGGAACAATGTCTATTACCCACATGGCTGCCAGTGCCCTCTTTGTAATAAAACAAATAGCTGGATAATTGATGTTGAAATCACAATTAAGAAGTCTAGTCGATTTATCTTACCCTTGCAGGAAACGTTCATGTTAATAGCTCATGTTTATAGCTCACATCTGTTGTGATCTGGTAGGCATATAAGGACAAACCAACCTTTCATCCATAAGCACTATAATTTGGTATCCCTAATATGGCAAATGGTAAAAACTGGCATGAGGTCCAAAAGAAGAGCATCACACATGCATTGTCCGAAGATGGTAAAGAACATTTTTTGTACCTGTGTTTTTATTATACAGTCACCACGTTCCATTTTTTGTCATTTTGTATTGCATCTGTGTGAGAAATTGGGTTGTTGATTGAGTGGGGTGAAAACCCTGCTCAAGCAACAGCTACAATCCCTGTCAGGGTGAACCATTGCAGACACTAAATTAACCTGTGATTAACCCTCTGGTAGCGTGACACAAAAGCAGCCAGGCATAATTTAGAAGCAATGTGTAAAGTATTTAGGCACACAAAAAGTAATAAAGTGAAAACACAGCACAAGAAAATTCAGAAAAACAAAGTAAGTTTTAATACAGTATTTGACAACACAACAACAGAAATCCAATTGATAGAACTGGAAATATGTAATTTTAAACATTTAAATAAAAAAGTGTCTTAAATCACAAAAGCACCATCTGTGGTTTTCTGGCCACACCGGACTGGGACAAAGTCGTGATTTTAAGATGACAGTTATGGAGCAGGGGTCAGATGTAGGGACCAAGTTAGGCTCTCCGAACAAAGTACCTTAACTCCGGTTGCAGAGCGTTGCAAGGTTCTGTGCCCAGGATGCATCATGCAGTGGTGGTTCGGAGGAGTTGTGGGGGTGTGATGCGTTGTTGTTACTCGAGGATGCAAGGTTCTGTTTTGAGGTGTGTTGCACAGCAGCGGTGCAGATGAGCTACAGGGAGATGCATTGCACTGCGTCGGGTCTTCTAGGATCAAAGTTGGGATGCGGAGCACCTTCAGGTCCACTTCCAAGGGTCCAGGAATAGTACCACTTGGGGGTAGGACTCACAGCAAGTAGAGTCCAGGTACAGGGTCAAGGTGTTTGGAGCATTTTCTATCCTGACGCTCTGATCAGGAGGCAGGCAAAGTAGCTCTTGGAGCCCTTCTAGTGGTCCTGAACTCAAAATGCAAGTCCAGTCCTGTTCCCTCAAGCAGCATAGCAACAGTGCAGCAGAGTAGCAGAGCAGCAGGGTAGCAATGCTTCTTGCAGCAGAGCAGCACAGTAGTCCTTTTTCAGAGTCTTCCCACAGGTCCAGAAGTGTACTGAAGAGTGGGGCTGAGGACCCAATTTTAATACCTGGTGCCTTCTTTGAATTAGAAGACGTTACTAGAGATCCTATTTGAAGTGCTTTGAATGTCCTGCCTCCACTGCACATGCTCCAGCCTGGCGGCAGGCTCAAAATACTTGTGTGAAGTCCTATGTGTTTAGGCAGGTAATAGCCTATTGACTTGCAGGTATGGCTGTGCCCAGCTCTGCCCCTCCATCCTGAAAGTGAGGGCCCATCTAATCACTCTCCTCCATTGTGTGGCTGTCTGGGTGGAATATAGAAAATACAACTGCCATCTACAGTCATGTGACCCAGGAACAGCCTCCAGGCACCACATAGTGAAGGCAGGAAAATGCCAACTTTCTAAAAGTGTCATTTTCCAAATTGTCATTTAAAATTCAACTTTACAATTAAATAAGATTTTAAATTGCAATTTCTTAGACACCAAACATGAATGTCCTTCTTGCTCCAAATCAAAAGTTAGCAGTTATTAAGTACCTACAAAATAAATAGACAGTGGCTTATGCTAAGAGATTCGCACATCCAATGTGTATATGTGATTCTCTGGGGAAATTCCTTGTCCTGTAGAAATAAACTTAAATAGTTGGTGCCATACTGGTTTTACACCCAACCACCAAGGGTGTAAGTTTTGCTGACTGGAAGGCCAATCAGAACTGAGATACTTATCAATAAATACCAGGGCACACCAATATAGGCCACAATGTCCATAAAAGTAGTAAGGGGTGCACCCAAGTCCAAAATGCTTTTTCGTGGCTCTTCTCTAAACCCAGTACATTCCAAAATGCAGGCTGCGTGTTTCATTTTCACTAACAGAGGAAACCATCCACAGCTGGGCCATGGTGAAGCTATTAAAATCACTTGCTCTGCTTCCCTCCGTAATCTGATGAAAAATTGTAGGATTAAGGGAAATAGGGAGAATGTAAAATGTTTCGCTCCTCTAGGGGAAAAGAGACTGACAGGGTACTCATCCACTTCATCCCCTTGATCTCTATGCCATCTAGTCTCAAACAGAGCAACTGTGGAGTGCTCTACTGGTTCTGATACCAAGCTGAGGCCTAACACCTAGCCCACCGAGCTCTAGTAAAAAAACACTATTATCCAATGAACTACTAGGAAGAAAAATATAAATATATCCTCCAGCCAGCAAGGGGCTTCTTAATTTCCTTCATTGTTCTGATGGTGTTAGAAGCAGGGGAAGCCCTTAACGTTAGGTAGGAGGGGGACATCTGGGACACACATGCACAGATACACATTCACTCACACCCATACATTCACACACAGGAAACACACACACACATCCATTCACAACACTCACTCTCAAATATTCATACATACAAGCACACTCCAGAAGTTTAAAAATAACACATACCTGTGCAACTCTGCCTCGGAGGCCTCAGGAGGGTTGGGACAACTGCCTTCTCTCACTGGCTGACCTTAGGTCAGTCAATGAGGGGAGGCAGCAGTTCCTATATCATCACAGAGTGGGATAGGTCAGTGAGGCCCTTATGGTGCTTTGCCAGGCTGAAGCGGTCACTCTGACAGGAGCCAGAAGCCTGCACACCTAGCATGTGTCTAGCTCCTGGCTGTCTGACCTGAAAATACAGAATGTTTGTCGGGTTGACCTTTCCTCAGCCTGACAAACACCCTTTAGGTTGGGAAAAAGCTGAGGGGGCATTGCCCCTCCGCCCATTAGGATGGACTGTAGCTGGTTAGAAGGTACCCAGATACCTCTGCATACACTCTCCTGCTCTCCTCTCTCTCTCTCCTTCGAGGGCTTCCCCGATGCCTGACTCGCAAGAGGAGCCAACGCTCATGCGTGCTCCCTCCAAGAGCAATGGAGTCATCATAGATAGTGCGGCACCAGACTTCAGGGAATCAATATTTCTCTGCAGCATCCCTGCCCCACAACTGGACTCCAGGTAAGGGGCATTTATGTTAGACCGACATCCTGTGTGTTTCAAGACACAATAACAACAGGCCATGGTAAAGGTGGGAGGGGTTTGTATTTATTTTTTATTTTGTTGGTGTGACAGGAGGTGTGATTGTCTGGGTAATTAAGCTAAGCAAAAATGTGGGGGAGAATTGTTTTATAGCATTTGATGTTGTTAATGAGCATTTGAGGGACACGTCTTGGCATTTGAAGCTAGAATAGCCCAGGAAAGGCCTAGTGGACATTTGATTCTGTATTTCAACATTTAAATGGAGGCATAATGGTTGTGTCTGGGTATCCGATTACCAGAGGACATAATCCTAGTGTGGATAGACTATTATGGACTTCCCCATTGGGTTTCAAGCCTGGTTCCCTGGTGTAATGTGACAGATTCCAAGTTTCTCTATCCTATTCATTTAAAAAAAAAAAAAAAATCTGCCCTTCTACATGCTTTGTTTTTATTTCAGGCATGTCGCTTCCCATGATGGCATCAGTTTCAAAGGTCATGTCTTGTAAACCTAGTGTTAATGTTTTAGGTATGTCCCTTCTGCTACCACGTCTCAGATAATGCGACTTAATTCCTAAAGAAGAAATAAAGAATGACGTTCAGACAGTTTCATTATTCTAAATGAGTGTGCAAAATTGGCTTATTTCTCTATTAACACAGCATTTTTCATTCGCTCATGATTAATTCTTCAGGAAATCACCATCCATCAAGCTATTTCCTCTACAATACCGATCAATAACTTTAGTTTTTTTCTAGATATTTTCAGTCATTTATATTCACTTTATGCAATTATAATGGTAACATGACTTGTTAACGTGTTTGTTGACACTTAATCATTATGACAAAAAGATGTGTAAATCCCATCCTCTAATTTCTTAACAGGTTCTTTCTGACTGCCTTTACGTGCTATGAGAAACAGTGTTACAGTTCTGATTTATCATTGTGTGTTGGAGAGTAGATTTCAGGAAGATTTCGGGACAGATTTACTAACATTGTGTACCGGTTTGTGTCACAAAAGTGACACAAACCATGTGCAAAATGTTTCTTTGGAACTTACTTTTTAGCGCTAAACATGTTTTGAACTGGAAACATGCCCGAAAGTTGCACTTTGCACTATTTCCCAATATTTTGCATCAAGGGAGAGTCCGTAGGTTATAGATAGGCATTCCCATGCAACCAACCATGGTTTGTGATGCAAAACCCTATTTACTAATATAAGTAAACAGTGTTTTGCACCAAAAATAATACCTCTGCTGCAGGCGTTAATGGAAGAAATGTTTTTATTTCTCCTAACATTTCCTACTTTCAATGTGTGCTGCACTGTACAGCCCACATTCAAAGTAGGAATAGTTTTAAAAAGTTTGCCTCAGCATAAAATTGTGTAGTGGAAGGGTATCCTACGCTACACATCACACAGACACATTTTCATTATGATGAAAAGGTGTGTACATGGCGCTAGACCGCCTGATTGTACACCAGCCTGTGGAGATACACTGTCCTCCTCTCTCCGTCTCATTCATCGCAGCACAGCAACTTTGGTTGTTGTGCTGCATTGTGTGACAACTTTTTAAATCAGGACCTTCATACATAAGACTCAGAGGCTCAAGTTTGTTCGCACTTTGCACCGAGATTGTGTGACTAAATTGATGAAAACTTACTGCAAATTGTTGGAATGTTGCCTAAAATAACACAAATGAGTGCTATGTGGTACTTTGTGCTACTTTGTGTCAAGTGAGCTTTCTATCTGTGATACATGGACCTTTCCATGTTACAACCAATGGTTTTTTATATACATCCCTATCTACTGACACTTGTAGACTGGTATTTCCACTAAAAATTGCATATCCTCAAGATATTTGTAACACTGCAGCAAGTTTTAAAACTCCCCATATTTTTCTAACTTTGCATATGTTCTTCTCCATACAGTACACATAAAATGTGGAAAAAGTAATAAAGTTTGGTATTTTGTACTGGAAGGGTCCCCCTTCCACTACAAAACCTATGCTTGACAGAACGCACAGTAAAATAAATAATTGGTACAATATCTTTGCAGATATGGTGCTGTTCTGCTAACCCTCTTTTATGCAATGCATCACAACATTTTTGGTAGCTGTGCTGCGATGCCTGAAAAGTTAGATAAATCTGCCTGAGTGGGCCACTGACAAGTGCTACGTTAAATATTTTTATACTCAACAATTCCCTTGTTTCCTCATATTTACTTGGTCAATGTAACCATCCAGGCATTATTAAATTCTAAGTAGTAATCTTCTTGAAGGATGTTTTTGTTTGCTTAGTTTGACTAATGTATAAAGGTAAGACACAATGATCATTGTTAAATTTTTTCGGTAGCTGTGTTTATATAGGCAAACCTTGCTGCTCCACAACTTTTTTCAGGCACGAGAAAAATAAGCAATATGTTCCAACTAGCAGGATGTTATAGGAAGCCAGAATTCAAACTTAGGGACAGATGGACGTATTTGTAGAATAATTATTCCCAAATAGTGTTTTTTTTTCTTCTGAATGGCTATTTGGTATTCGGTATCCTAAATGTATGAAATGTTTACTTATACATTTGAAATTCCTAGTGGGTGGCAAATCGACTGACCCCATGAATATTAATTAAATATGTCACAATTTGTGATCCATTAGCAACCACAGCCATCACAGGGATAGTGGTCTGCTGAGGTCAGCAGACGACTAGGTCTGTGATTGCTTTTTAAAGAAGGAATGTATATATTTTTTTTAATGCAACCCGTTTTCCTTATTTGAAAATGAGATGGGTTTAAAAAGAAAAAAGGAAAAAAACCTGAAACTTTCAACTTTCATTTTGTAAGAGAAGGCAGTGGTCCATGGGATCCTTGCCTGCCTAAAAAAAAACATTTTTCAACATTCTCAAAGGAAAAGGGTCTCAAGTTGACCCTTTCCCATTTGAGAATGGATTACCTCCATTTTTAAAATGGTTATAATGTATTGCACTTTTGCGATGAGAATTCAGTCTCAAAACAGTAATACAAACAATAGCATTCTGTATTTGGAGGGGCTGCCTAAAACATGACCCCTTCCCAATACCGAATCACAAATGTAAATCGTGACTGGTAACAAGCTACTGAACCACTTTCTGTACTTTTGAAAAAACATTATTTCTGTTGCAAACGGTGTGATTCTGTGAATTGGGCAGTTTGTGACTGGAAAAATGCTTTGTCCGTCTGGCCTGCATCTGGCAGTTCCAAAGTCGACAGCTCTACCCGCTCTGTCTAGTAGTAGAGTGCACTTTTAGAGGGGAGTTTCACTGCCAAGGCATCTATGCATTTCTACGCATTTCCAGTCACAGCTGGCTGCGTGGTAAAGGGGCAGGGCCCGCGCCAGGGGCAAGAACATTAAATTTGAGAAAAAATACAAATAAAAACATACCTGCTCTGCTGCTGCACTGCTGTTCTTTCCTGGTCATTGCAGGCAGACTCAGGCTCCCAGCTTGCCCTGCAGCTAATCCTAACAGTGCATGAAAGCAGCATTAGGACTGTCCGGAGCGTCCAGCCAGGGCGCTCCCAGGCAGACTGGGATCCTCTGCCTGCTCTCTCCAGCCTGGCAACACAGTGCTGAGTTGGAGAGAGCAGAGTGCGGATGTGTTTGGCCGGCCCAAGACTGCAGGCCAAACACACATGCGCGCAGAGGGTAGTGCACAGTGCACACCCTCTGCCTGTGTTATCCCTCATGGTCCCACGCCTTTAACAACAAAACGATAATAAATGCACTTTATTATCATTTCCTTGTTAAAGGATTGCCGCAACTTCGCGGGGGAGGGTCTCTCCTCCGCCACAGCGGAGGAGCCGCCGCTGTGCATTTCAAGATGCTTACAAACATCAGAAGGACAGAAAACATGTTAAAACCGATTTTAAGACTCGGAATATACCCTGAATCGGACTTTCCACTAGAGCGTTGTTGGCATAGGCTCAGATGAAAAAAAATGAAAGCCATACTTATAATTCTCCTCAAACCCTAAACAGAAGTGATATATTTGTACTGATCAAACACGAACAGGAAAACAAGCAGGACCTATTACAACAATAGTGTGACCTTGGGAGAAAGGACGGCAGCTTTAGATGTAAACTCTCATTCTGAGTGAGTCAGTAATCTCGATTTGGGCACAAGCGAGAGTTTGAGCAATAAACCGATTATAACATGTGCAAAATTACTGCACCATTTTCGTCAGATAAAACCAGATGGATTTTGTGTGTTAATCTGAATGCAATATTCTGAATTTTTAAGATTACAATATACATTGTTATGCTGCCATCTGACATTCTGAGCTTCTCATGGTGCAGTAATTCCATGCCATGAAAAAAGCAAACTGCAGTATCTGTAACTCACCCATGAAGAATAGTGAATTGTGCTACCGGGAAACTCGCAAGGAACCCCATACTTTACGAATATCAAAATATGTCTCGGAATTTGCCATGAATTTGTCATACCTATTAAAATAAATCAGATCAATGGATGCAGAATGACTGAGTACAAAGGTAATGTAGTACTTGACTGTACGGTGACTCGGGCAAAGTGCTTAATTTGTGCATGTTGTTTCCGGTGCTGGGCACCAGCACTTATTTTTGAGGGCCAGAGCTTATTCTTCTGCCTCAAGCATTTTCTGCAAGCAAAAGTCACATTTGGGAAAGACAAAGGAAGAAAAAAACGAAAAAGTATCACAAAGGGAAAAAGCAGAAAGCTGCAAGAGTGATCTGAAGGGGCAAGGAGTGGCTTTAAATGGATTGAAGAGGCCCGAGATGGCTTCAGGATTACGCTGCCTCAGTATTCTGTGTGCGCACATTTAATTGCAGCAGCCACGTGTTTAAGCGGAGGGCTTTGGGCACCGGCATGTTTCTATTTACAAATTAAGCACTGTTCGGGCATAGTATGGCTCATGCAGACCTTACTTAATAAACAGTATTAGGTTGTTATCTGGCTTTTTGTGTGAATGACACAGAATGTGCTGATCAGCAAGCACACATCATGTCTTTGTCTAGGCACCACTATCTTGAGTGTGAGACAATGTCATTGCTGTGCCTCTTCTGAAGGACGTTGAATAGTATTGGACACAGCGAAGCCAATAAGTTTGAATTCAGAAGGCTAGTGTATTTCAGGACTGACCGAGGTTTCTAGTTATGCGATAATTATTAGGACAGTAATAAGGTATTGTCACTTGCACAGCACACAATACTTGCTTAGCTCTCTCTCTGGCCTCTTTTCAGCCGGCTCAAAAGATGGTTCAAGTACTGCTGGGAGACAATGTACCAGCAGAGATAGCGTGAATCCAAGAGGGGGATGCTTCTTGCCAGTTGACTTGGATGACTTTGGTGTAGATTAACTAATTTAGGATTATCTATGCAACATTGACATCTTGTGAAATGGTTCATATGGGTAGAGGGTTAATGATATCATTTGTAGAGCTCAACAGTGACCTTACCAAAGTATCCCGTCTCTGAGGACATTGACTCATGTCAGTTACTCCACCCACCAACAATAATGCACATACCAGCATGTGTAATAGCACATCACACAATTTCCCCAACATCACACCACCTCTAATGCAACAGTACTGTCAATAATACAACCATCAGTATCCCCCTACTATCAATATCATACCACCATACATACCAATACCACAAATGTTGTCTTTTTAACACTGTACAATTTAACAAACATTCATCGGAATTGTTTTCTTCACACTGATACCAATTAGTCAATCCCTTAATACCGCCACTTCCTAAAACATAATATATGCATGGGATATGTTTTAACTGTTTTTAAAGGTGAAGCGGAACCTTTCTATAGCCTTCTGAAAAACAGAATCTAAAAATGTAGGTCTATGCTTTTTCAAGGTAACCTCTGATTCAGTTTCCAAAACATCTTTAACCTTAAAATACTCCATTTTCATCTTCAGCTTCAAAACACGCTCTCGAATGAAAACAAACATTCTCAAATGTTTTCACAAGTCCTGTTAGCAGGGTCATGGGTACAGCAACAGACAATCTTGACTGGCTAGCTAAAAAGCTCTAAACCATGAGGGAACTTATACTCAATAACCTTTAAAATGACTGGCACCGTTTTTAAAGAATTTGGGAGTGTGGCTGACTTACAAAAAACATTCAAAGGGAACTGTGCCTTTCCTTCTCCAGAAAGAACTTCATGCTAATAAGTTCTGAGTATTATGCTCGCACACCTGCACAGTTCAGAAAGTGGAGCCAAGGTCACATATCATGACAAAATATCACAGACACAAATACTAAGCCACAACCATTTACTATACCTAACCATCACTATTACAGCCACAACTGCCTTTACCAACACCGTCACTGATGCTACCACAATCAATACCACTACTACCACTACCAATACTTCCACTGCTAGAAATGCCACCACCAAAACCACACCAACACTAGCAGAACCACTAACACTAATGTCACCAATAACATCAATATCAGCACCACAATACCAATACCACACCACCACCAATTCCACCACTAATGCCACCATCACAAATATCACAACCACCAATACACAATCAACATCACCACCACCAGTTATTTCAACATCAATAACAATACCATCACCACCACCAGTATCACAACCAGCACAATCTAGCAAGCACTGACAAAGCCAACAGGTCAGCTTTATTATTATAAATACTTTTTTGCATGACTTGCACACATCAAAGCCCGGTCAGTTTGCTTTTCCAAAACAAATATTTGCTTAGTTTCATGTTTTTTCTATTTTCTGACGTCTTTAATGCTGGTTCTACAAAATGGAATGCCTGGCTCTTGTGTAAACCAGAAACACATCTAACTGTTTGGGGGCCTATGTATGAAATTTGATGCTGCACATAGTGCAGCACCACTTTCCTTGCACCCCTTAGCACCCTCGCTCACGCCACCATGTGTGCGCCATATTTAACATACAGCACACCATGGTAGTAATTAGGGAGCTAGCGTCAACATTTTTGACGCTAGCTCGCCCCTTTGCAGGATTAACATAAAAAATGTTGACGCTAATCCTGCAAAGCACCCAGAGGCCCATTGAAAACAATGGCCCAGATGTGGCACAAGGGCCTAGCGCCTCCTTGTGCCACATTAGTGTTGTTTTTTTACGCTAATGTGGACCAACGAGACCAAAATTGCAGCGCCAGATTTAAAAAGTGGAGCAATGCATGCATTGAGCCACTTTGTAACCTTGCACCACATTATGCCTGCACCAGGTATAATGTACGCAAGGGTGGCATTCCCCAGTTAGAGGGGGCTTAAAAAAATGGTGCAAAGAAATCTAAAATATTTCTTTGCGCCATTTATTCGGCATTTTTAACGCCTGCTCAGAGCAGACATTAAAAGGAGGCTCCCTGACTACTGCCATGTATCACAAGAACATGCAGTTGTTTTACTGTAATTGGTTGCAGATCTTTCTTGGATCTATGCTAATCTGTTATGAGGGTAGTATTCTACACGTGTAAAATAGTTGCTTGCTGCTGTCGCTTTCTATGCTCAATTGGGTGAGAACTGTGTTGCTGCTTCTACAGTTGAATACATATGCCCACATAAAAGGATCGCTGGCCTCGGGCTTGGTTTCTCATTCGTGTTAGTTTGTATTTTTTTAATTCTTTTTATATTATACTGTTTTATGAGTTTCAATGATTATTTCCAAACACATACAATTGAAAGGCTAGGGGCTGTTACAGTAGCCTTCTCTTTTAACGTGCAATTTAAACAGTTTAACAAAAAAGATTCAAGCCATCTAAAATACCCATATAGCTCTGCTGTGTATTAACCCCTTCTGTGCCGCAGACGTAGTGGTTACGTCCTGCGGCACAGTGCTGCTGTGCCGAGGACGTAACCACTACGTCCTCGGCACACAGCCCAGAGGGAGCGCTCTCGCTCCCTCTGTGTGCTTCCCCCCACCCCCCAAAGTCAGGGAAGGAAGGGGAAGCCCTTCCCCTTCCACCCCCGACCCCCCCCAACCCCCCCATAATGACGTCAGCACGCGATCGCGCGCTGACTTCATTATGGGGATTTCGCCGCACAGGAAGCCATTTGCTTCCTGCGCGGAGAACGGAGAAGAGGTGAGTTCCTCTTCCCGGTGGGTGGGGGGTTTGGGCTAAAGAGGCACCGGGGGAAAGGAAAGGCTTTTCCTTTCCCCCGGTGTCTCTTTGAGCATTCCTGCTGCCCGATCGCATTGCGATCGGGCAGCAGGAATGCCCACTAGACGCCAGGGATTTTCTTTTTTTTGTTTCACTTTCTTGTTTCTGTGTCGGGGAGCGGCCCCTTGAGCAAGGGTCGCTCCCCTTTGGGGGGCATGTGTGTTATGCCCATTTCTGCCCCCCTTGGGGGCAGATTGGCCTACTTTTTAGGTGGATCTGCCCCCAAGGGGGGCAGAAACCACTGGATCACCAGGGATTTTTATTTTCTGTGCATTTATGTTGGGGGGGTGCCCCCTTGGGCAAGGGGCGCCCCCCCCAAGGGGGCAGAGAACTGTTGGCCTTTTCTGCCCCCCTTGGGGGCAGATCGGCCTATTTTTTTTAGGTCCATCTGCCCCCAAGGGGGGCAGAAGCCACTTAGGCACCAGGGATTGTGTGTGTAGTGAATGGGGGGGCGCCCCCTTGGGCAAGGGTCGCTCCCCTGTGGGGGGCATGTCCTTTAGGGCCATTTCTGCCCCCCTTGAGGGCAGATTGGCTACTTTTTAGCCAGATCTGCCCCCAAGGGGGGCAGAAAACACTAGATCACCAGGGTTTTTTATTTTTATGTGTACTTATGTGGGGGGGGTGCCCCCTTGGGCAAGGGGCGCCCCCCCCAAGGGGGCAGAGAACTGTGGGCCTTTTCTACCCCCCTTGGGGGCAAATCGGCCTATTTTTTTTAGGTCCATCTGCCCCCAAGGGGGGCAGAAGCCACTTAGGCACCAGGGATTGTGTGTGTAGTGGATGGGGGGGCGCCCCCTTGGGCAAGGGTCGCTCCCCTTTGGGGGGCATGTCTTTTAGGGCCATTTCTGCCCCCCTTCAGGGCAGATCAGCCTATTATTTTTAGGCTGATCTGCCCCCAAGGGGGGCAGAAACCACTAGAACGCCAGGGATGTTTTTTTATGTGTTTATTTTTGTGGGGGGGCGTCCCCTTGGGCACGGGGCGCCCCCCCCAAGGGGGGCAATGACCTGTTGGCCATTTCTGCCCCCCCTGGGGGCAGATGGGCCTATTTTTCTAGACCCACCTGCCCCCAAGGGGGGCAGAAGCCACGTAGACACCAGGGATAGTGTGTGTGTGTATGTGTGTTAGTGGATGGGGGGGGGCTTGGGCAAGGGTCGCCCCCCACTTTGGGGGCACATGTACCCAGGCCATTTCTGCACCCCTTGGAGACAGATCAGCCTATTATTTTTAGGCTGATCTGCCCCCAAGGGGGGCAGAAACCACTAGAACGCCACGGATTTTTTTTTATGTGTTTATTTTTGTGTGGGGGCGTCCCCTTGGGCACGGGCGCCCCCCCAAGGGGGGCATTGACCTGTTGGCCATTTCTGCCCCCCCTGGGGGCAGATGGGCCTATTTTTCTAGACCCACCTGCCCCCAAGGGGGGCAGAAGCCACGTAGACACCAGGGATAGTGTGTGTGTGTGTGTTAGTGGATGGGGGGGGCTTGGGCAAGGGTCGCCCCCCACTTTGGGGGCACATGTACCCAGGCCATTTCTGCACCCCTTGGAGACAGATCAGCCTATTATTTTTAGGCTGATCTGCCCCCAAGGGGGGCAGAAACCACTAGAACGCCAGGGATTTTTTTTTATTTGTTTATTTTTGTGGGGGGGCGTCCCCTTGGTCACGGGGCGCCCCCCCAAGGGGGGCATTGACCTGTTGGCCATTTCTACACCCCCTGGGGGCAGATGGGCCTATTTCCTTAGGCCCACCTGCCCCCAAGGGGGCAGAAGCCACTTAGGCACCAGGGATAGTGTTGTGTGTGTTTTTTTTGTTTTTTTTTGTTTGAGGGCTGTCCCTTTTGGCAAGGGTCGCTCTCCATGGGGACACAGTACTAAAGGTATTTTTTGGTTCCTTGGGGCAGACAGGCCTATTTTTTTAGTAGGCCCATCTGCCCCTATGGCAGAATCCACTTAGGCACCAATTTCTAAAATGTTTGATGGTGGGGTGTTTGTCAACTGAAGAAGTCTTTGCATTTGTGATAAAAAATGTTTTCCTCCTTTTTGTTCTAGTTCAAAGCTTTTGCTTTATTTGCTGTGGCTCCTTGCGGTTTTGGCGGTGGTTGACCTGCAGTTTGCACAGTTGCATGTTTTAGGTAAGTAAAAACAATTCACTCCAAAGGAGTATTGTTGCCATGCATGAATGACATGTTTGTAGGGGGTGTACTAAATGCAGGATTGTGTGTGAAATTGTCCTTAGGTTTGTGCACAATGATATTTGTTTTGTCTTATTTCTAATTTGCCTTTCTTTCTTTCTTTTTAGTGGGATATCATTGGTGATTGCTGTGTAGTTGCTGGTGAATCAAGATTTTTCAGGCAAGTGAGCGGTATAGTTTTTGAGTTTGTAACTCTTACTAACAAAGCTACACTTTGTTACTTGTCTTACACAGTGCTGGTTGTTGGTGGTGAATTTGTCCAGTTAATTTTAGCAGGAGAGATCATGGCTAGCCGCAGGATGACCGCTCAGCAGGTGGTTGGTATGCTTTTTGAGTCACAGTCTGATCATGACTATGAGACGGACTCTGCATCTGAGGCAGAGGAGGAAGTCAGAGATTCTGGCAGTGATGTTTCTGTTGGAGGGGAATCTTCTGATGATGAAGCCACACTCAGCGCAGATGAAGGTTCTGTTTTAGAGGAGGACATTGATGTGCCAATAGTGCAGCAACCTGGGGCTGAAAGGTTTCCCGTTAGAAGACCTGATGTCTGGGTTGCCCCAAACATGGAGCAGCCAGAGTTGCCTGCCTTTACTGGTCTCCCGGGGTGTAACGCCAATACAGAGAACTTTATGCCTATCAATTTCTTTGAGTTATTCATGGATGATGTGTTTTTGGAAGAGATTGTTGAGCAGACTAATTTGTATGCGGAGCAGCATTTGAGGGACAACGCTGCTAGACTTAGGCCACACTCTAGAGCTGCCCAGTGGATTCCCACAAATTTGGAGGAGATAAAAAAGTTTTTGGGTTTGACTTTTTTGATGGGGTTGATAAGGAAGCCGTCACTGGCTTCTTATTGGTCTACTAGTCCCTTGATGGCAACAGCTATATTTCCAGCTACCATGAGTCGTAATCGGTATTTGCTTCTTCTTAGGATGCTGCATTTTGTTGACAATGCATTAGCCTTGCCACGAGATCACCCAGATTCTGACCGTCTTTTTAAGATTAGGCCTGTCCTTGATCATTTTGTAGATCGGTTTTCGGAGGTCTATGTTCCAGGCAAAGAGATAAGTGTGGACGAGTCTTTGGTCCTCTTCAAGGGTCGTTTGGTTTTTAGGCAGTACATTCCTAGCAAAAGGGCACGATATGGAATTAAATTGTATATGCTGTCTGAAAGTAGGACAGGATATGTGTATAGTTTCCATGTGTACACTGGTAGGGATTCCAATATTGACCCCCCTGGTTGTCCTCCCACTTTTGGAGTTACTGAGAAAATAGTGTGGGATCTTGGTAGACGACTGTTCAACAAAGGTCACCATTTGTATGTAGATAACTTCTACACTGGTGTGCAGTTGTTCAAGGAATTGTTTAGAGTGGACACAGTTGCTTGTGGCACAATCCGTTCTAACCGGAAAGGCTATCCAAGGGAGCTTGTCTGTAAAAAACTTGAGAGGGGACAGTGCTGTGCCTTGCGGAACGAGGAGCTGCTAGCTTTGAAATTTTCAGACAAGAGGGATGTCTACATGCTAAGTACCATCCATGATGAGAGTACTTCCCCTGTGACTGTTTGGGGCCAGGTTGCTGAAGTGCGCAAACCTGTGTGCATTTTAGATTATAATAAGCACATGGGAGGTGTAGATAGAGTTGACCAGACGTTGGAACCTTATACTGCTATTCGTAAGTCTTATGTTTAGTATAAGAAGTTAGCACTTCACCTCTTCCACTTAGCAACCTTCAATGCTTTTATTGTGTTTAGGGATAGGTCTCCAGACTCAAAGATGACATTTGTGAAATTTCAGGAGTCAGTGATAGAGAGCCTTATTGTGGTGGAACAGGCCAGAGTTCCTAGAGAAGCAGTGGTGGAGGATGTGGCTAGATTGAAAGATCGCCACTTTGCTGAGCACATTCCTCCCACACCCAAAAAAGACTTTCCAGCTAAGAAATGTAGAGTGTGTTTTCGAAGAGGTATCCGGAGGGAGTCTCGAATGTACTGCCCAGATTGTCCTTCAAAGCCTGGGCTGTGTGTCGGTGCTTGTTTTAAGAATTACCACACCCAGAAGAATTTCTGGGAACAACCATGAGTGTAAACTCATGTCTGTTTTGTATTTTCATGTGTTTAGTTTCATGGTTAGCATTTCTGTCATGTTCTTAGTTAGAGCTTTTGTGTTTGTTGTTTTGTAATTCTTTCTACTTAGTTAGGGGTTCCTCTGTTTAAAAAAAAAAAAAAATATGATGCCATTGTGTGTGGAGTGGGGCTTGGCTGAGACTGTACATATTGACTTGATGTTGGCTACTGCAACACACTGCCAGCCAAACACCAGTCCACACACTCCCATCAGCTGGTGTGATTGTTGTATCAGGCATGTGGGCGTATGTAAGTGATGGGCCCTTGAGTGGCGCTGTCTGTCGATGTGAGTGTTGTAATGTGCTGGGCCCTTGGCTGGCGGTGTGAATGGCCTTGTGTGTGTCATGTATGAAAGTTGTGTGAATGGACTGTAAAGCGGTTGGTGCCTTGTCGCGGCTTTACAGCTCACGAGCTGTGAGTCATTGGTTCAGTTTTTTGCCTTTCAGTTACTAACAGTGCTTTTCATTTTTGTGAAAGCTCTTGTTAGTAAAATTTGATCCACTGAACCATCACTCACCCTCGTGCCAAATCCAACCAGTATGTGTGGTAAAAATGACCAAACCTGCTCCGCTGTAATTAGGCGTCGCAGCACACCTATGACACGCTAGGTGCCTCAGGTGGGACCCCGATGATGAAGCATGCCACCAACTTGGTTGGTGGGTGAGGGGTCTTTTTCACATAACCTAAGTGTGTTTCTTTTCAAAATTTTAGTGTTTGGCACATCACGGACGTATGTGGGCACATCAAAACGATATATTACAAAACTACCTGCGTTTGGGGGGGGAGAGGGCACCTATGTTTTTGGTCCTGTGTGCGGCCTTCATCTAGGGAAACCTACCAAACCCAGACATTTTTTAAAACTAGACACCCCAAGGAGTCCAGGGAGGAGTGGCTTGCGTGGATCCCCCAACATTTTCTTACCCAGACTCCTCTGTAAACCTCAAAATGTGCTTAAAAAAAGCATATTTTCCTGACTTTTCTTCGTACGATCACCACTCCAGCACAAAATTCCTACTCCCCAGTGTTCCCCTCAGTCTCCCAAATAAAATGACACCTCACGTATGTGGGTCCCCAAAGCAGAGTCAGTCTAAAGATGTATAAAAGAATATGTCCTTATAAACTCGCAGTACTATCCCCTGTATCTCTACAAGTTTTGGGCCTTATTCTGTTGGAGGCACCTGGCCCACCCACACAAGTGAGGTATCATTTTTATCGGCAGACGTGGGGGAACGCTGGGTGGAAGGAAATTTGTGGCCCCTCTCAGATTCCAGAACTTTCTGCCACAGAAATGAGAGGAACATGTGTTTTTTTAGCCAAATTTTGAGCTTTGCAAAGGATTCTGGGTAACAGAACCTGGTCCGAGCCACACAAATCACCCCATCTTGGATTCCCCTAGGTCTCTAGTTTTCAGAAATGCACAGGTTTGGTAGGTTTCCCTAGGTGGCGGCTGAGCTAGAGGCCAAAATCTACAGGTAGGCACTTTGCTAAAAACAGGTCTGTTTTCTGTGATGTGTCCACGTTGCGCTTTGGGGCGTTTCCAGTCGCGGGCGCTAGGCCTACCCACACAAGTGAGGTATCATTTTTATCGGGAGACGTGGGGGAACGCTGGGTGGAAGGACATTTGTGGCTCCTCTCAGATTCCAGAACTTTCTGCCACAGAAATGTGAGGAACATGTGTTTTTTTTAGCCAATTTTTGAGCTTTGCAAAGGATTCTGGGTAACAGAACCTGGTCCGAGCCCCGCCAGTCACCCCTCCTTGGATTCCCCTAGGTCTCTAGTTTTCAGAAATGCACAGGTTTGGTAGGTTTCCCTAGGTGGCGGCTGAGCTAGAGGCCAAAATCTACAGGTAGGCACTTTGCTAAAAACAGGTCTGTTTTCTGTGATGTGTCCACGTTGCGCTTTGGGGCGTTTCCTGTCGCGGGCGCTAGGCCTACTCACACAAGTGAGGTATAATTTTTATCGGGAGACGTGGGGGAACGGTGGGTGGAAGGAAATTTGTGGCTCCTCTCAGATTCCAGAACTTTCTGCCACAGAAATGTGAGGAACATGTGTTTTTTTAGCCAAATTTTGAGCTTTGCAAAGGATTCTGGGTAACAGAACCTGGACGGAGCCCCGCCAGTCACCCCTCCTTGGATTCCCCTAGGTCTCTAGTTTTCAGAAATGTACAGGTTTGGTAGGTTTCCCTAGGTGCCGGCTGAGCTAGAGGCCAAAATCTACAGGTAGTCACTTCGCAAAAAACACCTCTGTTTTCTTCCAAAATTTTGGTGGTGTCCACGTTGCGCTTTGGGGCGTTTCCTGTCGCGGGCGCTAGGCCTACCCATGCAAGTGAGGTATCATTTTTATCGGGAGACTTGGGGGAACGCTGGGTGCAAGGAAATTTGTGGCTCCTCCCAGATTCCAGAACTTTCTGCCACAGAAATGTGAGGAACATGTGTTTTTTTTAGCCAATTTTTGAGCTTTGCAAAGGATTCTGGGTAACAGAACCTGGTCCGAGCCCCGCCAGTCACCCCTCCTTGGATTCCCCTAGGTCTCTAGTTTTCAGAAATGCACAGGTTTGGTAGGTTTCCCTAGGTGGCGGCTGAGCTAGAGGCCAAAATCTACAGGTAGGCACTTTGCTAAAAACAGGTCTGTTTTCTGTGATGTGTCCACGTTGCGCTTTGGGGCGTTTCCTGTCGCGGGCGCTAGGCCTACCCACACAAGTGAGGTATCATTTTTATCGGGAGACGTGGGGGAACGCTGGGTGGAAGGAAATTTGTGGCTCCTCTCAGATTCCAGAACTTTCTGCCACAGAAATGTGAGGAACATGTGTTTTTTTAGCCAATGTTTGAGCTTTGCAAAGGATTCTGGGTAACAGAACCTGGTCCGAGCCCCGCCAGTCACCCCTCCTTGGATTCCCCTAGGTCTCTAGTTTTCAGAAATGTACAGGTTTGGTAGGTTTCCCTAGGTGCCGGCTGAGCTAGAGGCCAAAATCTACAGGTAGTCACTTCGCAAAAAACACCTCTGTTTTCTTCCAAAATTTTGGTGGTGTCCACGTTGCGCTTTGGGGCGTTTCCTGTCGCGGGCGCTAGGCCTACCCACGCAAGTGAGGTATCATTTTTATCGGGAGACTTGGGGGAACGCTGGGTGGAAGGAAATTTGTGGCTCCTCCCAGATTCCAGAACTTTCTGCCACAGAAATGTGAGGAACATATGTTTTTTTTAGCCAATTTTTGAGCTTTGCAAAGGATTCTGGGTAACAGAACCTGGTCCGAGCCCCGCCAGTCACCCCTCCTTGGATTCCCCTAGGTCTCTAGTTTTCAGAAATGCACAGGTTTGGTAGGTTTCCCTAGGTGGCGGCTGAGCTAGAGGCCAAAATCTACAGGTAGGCACTTTGCTAAAAACAGGTCTGTTTTCTGTGATGTGTCCACGTTGCGCTTTGGGGCGTTTCCTGTCGCGGGCGCTAGGCCTACCCACAGAAGTGAGGTATCATTTTTATCGGGAGACGTGGGGGAACGCTGGGTGGAAGGAAATTTGTGGCTCCTCTCAGATTCCAGAACTTTCTGCCACAGAAATGTGAGGAACATGTGTTTTTTTAGCCAATTTTTGAGCTTTGCAAAGGATTCTGGGTAACAGAACCTGGTCCGAGCCCCGCCAGTCACCCCTCCTTGGATTCCCCTAGGTCTCTAGTTTTCAGAAATGTACAGGTTTGGTAGGTTTCCCTAGGTGCCGGCTGAGCTAGAGGCCAAAATCTACAGGTAGTCACTTCGCAAAAAACACCTCTGTTTTCTTCCAAAATTTTGGTGGTGTCCACGTTGCGCTTTGGGGCGTTTCCTGTCGCGGGCGCTAGGCCTACCCACGCAAGTGAGGTATCATTTTTATCGGGAGACTTGGGGGAACGCTGGGTGGAAGGAAATTTGTGGCTCCTCCCAGATTCCAGAACTTTCTGCCACAGAAATGTGAGGAACATGTGTTTTTTTTAGCCAATTTTTGAGCTTTGCAAAGGATTCTGGGTAACAGAACCTGGTCCGAGCCCCGCCAGTCACCCCTCCTTGGATTCCCCTAGGTCTCTAGTTTTCAGAAATGCACAGGTTTGGTACGTTTCCCTAGGTGGCGGCTGAGCTAGAGGCCAAAATCTACAGGTAGGCACTTTGCTAAAAACAGGTCTGTTTTCTGTGATGTGTCCACGTTGCGCTTTGGGGCGTTTCCTGTCGCGGGCGCTAGGCCTACCCACACAAGTGAGGTATCATTTTTATCGGGAGACGTGGGGGAACGCTGGGTTGAAGGACATTTGTGGCTCCTCTCAGATTCCAGCACTTTCTGCCACAGAAATGTGAGGAACATGTGTTTTTTTAGCCAATTTTTGAGCTTTGCAAAGGATTCTGGGTAACAGAACCTGGTCCGAGCCCCGCCAGTCACCCCTCCTTGGATTCCCCTAGGTCTCTAGTTTTCAGAAATGTACAGGTTTGGTAGGTTTCCCTAGGTGCCGGCTGAGCTAGAGGCCAAAATCTACAGGTAGTCACTTCGCAAAAAACACCTCTGTTTTCTTCCAAAATTTTGGTGGTGTCCACGTTGCGCTTTGGGGCGTTTCCTGTCGCGGGCGCTAGGCCTACCCACGCAAGTGAGGTATCATTTTTATCGGGAGACTTGGGGGAACGCTGGGTGGAAGGAAATTTGTGGCTCCTCCCAGATTCCAGAACTTTCTGCCACAGAAATGTGAGGAACATGTGTTTTTTTTAGCCAATTTTTGAGCTTTGCAAAGGATTCTGGGTAACAGAACCTGGTCCGAGCCCCGCCAGTCACCCCTCCTTGGATTCCCCTAGGTCTCTAGTTTTCAGAAATGCACAGGTTTGGTACGTTTCCCTAGGTGGCGGCTGAGCTAGAGGCCAAAATCTACAGGTAGGCACTTTGCTAAAAACAGGTCTGTTTTCTGTGATGTGTCCACGTTGCGCTTTGGGGCGTTTCCTGTTGCGGGCGCTAGGCCTACCCACACAAGTGAGGTATCATTTTTATCGGGAGACGTGGGGGAACGCTGGGTGGAAGGAAATTTGTGGCTCCTCTCAGATTCCAGAACTTTCTGCCACAGAAATGTGAGGAACATGTGTTTTTTTAGCCAAATTTTGGGGTTTGCAAAGGATTCTGGGTAACAGAACCTGGTCCGAGCCACACAAATCACCCCATCTTGGATTCCCCTAGGTCTCTAGTTTTCAGAAATGCACAGGTTTGGTAGGTTTCCCTAGGTGGCGGCTGAGCTAGAGGCCAAAATCTACAGGTAGGCACTTTGCTAAAAACAGGTCTGTTTTCTGTGATGTGTCCACATTGCGCTTTGGGGTGTTTCCTGTTGCGGGCGCTAGGCCTACCCACACAAGTGAGGTATCATTTTTATCGGGAGACGTGGGGGAACACTGGGTGGAAGGAAATTTGTGGCTCCTCTCAGATTCCAGAACTTTCTGCCACAGAAATGTGAGGAACATGTGTTTTTTTAGCCAAATTTTGAGGTTTGCAAAGGATTCTGGGTAACAGAACCTGGTCCGAGCCACACAAATCACCCCATCTTGGATTCCCCTAGGTCTCTAGTTTTCAGAAATGCACAGGTTTGGTAGGTTTCCCTAGGTGGCGGCTGAGCTAGAGGCCAAAATCTACAGGTAGGCACTTTGCTAAAAACAGGTCTGTTTTCTGTGATGTGTCCACGTTGCGCTTTGGGGCGTTTCCTGTCGCGGGCGCTAGGCCTACCCACACAAGTGAGGTATCATTTTTATCGGGAGACTTGGGGGAACATAGAATAGCAAAACAAGTGTTATTGCCCCTTGTCTTTCTCTACATTTTTCCCTTCCAAATGTACGACAGTGTGTAAAAAAGACGTCTATTTGAGAAATGCCCTGTAATTCACATGCTAGTATGGGCACCCCGGAATTCAGAGATGTGCAAATAACCACTGCTTCTCAACACCTTATCTTGTGCCCATTTTGGAAATACAAAGGTTTTCTTGATAGCTATTTTTTACTCTTTATATTTCAGCAAATGAATTGCTGTATACCCGGCATAGAATGAAAACCCACTGCAGGGTGCAGGTCATTTATTGGCTCTGGGTACCTGGAGTTCTTGATGAACCTACAAGCCCTATATATCCCCGCAACCAGAAGAGTCCGGCAGACGTAACGGTATATTGCTTTCGAAAATCTGACATTGCAGGAAAAAGTTACAGAGTAAAACTTAGAGAAAAATTGATGTTTTTTTCACCTCAATTTCAATATTTTTCTTTTTCAGTTGTTATTTTCTGTAGGAAACCCTTGTAGGATCTACACAAATTACCCCTTGCTGAATTCAGAATTTTGTCTACTTTTCAGAAATGTTGCGGTTTATGGGATCCAGTGTTGGTTTCATGCCCATTTCTGTCACTGACTGGAAGGAGGCTGAAAGCACAAAAAATCGTAAAAATGGGGTATGTCCCAGTAAAATGCCTAAATTGTGTTGAAAAAATGGGTTTTCTGATTCAAGTCTGCCTGTTCCTGAAAGCTGGGAAGCTGGTGATTTTATCACCGCAAACCCTTTGTTGATGCCCTTTTCAGGGAAAAAACCACAAGCCTTCTTCTGCAGCCCATTTTTCCAAATTTTTTTAAAAAAATGCAATTTTCACTGTTTTTTGGCTAATTTCTTGGCCTCCTTCTGGGGAACCCACAAAGTCTGGATACCTCTAGAATCCCTAGGATGTTGGAAAAAAAGGACGCAAATTTGGCGTGGGTAGCTTACGTGAACAAAAAGTTATGAGGGCCTAAGCGCGAACTGCTCCAAATAGCCAAAAAAAGGCTCGGCACAGGAGGGGGAAAAGGCCTGGCAGCGAAGGGGTTAAAGAGGGGGCAAGGATAATGAAGCAGAATATATAGACAAACTAAGGGCCAGATTAAAGAAAAGTGATGCTGCACCCAATTCAATGCCACTTTTCGTGCGCCCCTTAGCGTCCCCGCAACACCGCCATATGTGCGCCGTATCTAAGATACGGTGCACCATGGCGGTAGTTAAGGAAACTAGCGGCAACATTTTTTACTCTAGTTTGGAGATTTGCAGGATTAACATCAAAAATGTGGATGCTAATCCTGCAAAGCCTATTGAGGCCTATTGTAAACAATGGTGTACCTCCTTTTAACACCGGCTCTGAGTATGTGCTACAAGTGTCGAAAAAATGATAGGAAAAAAATATCTTAGATTTCTTTGCGCCATTTTTTCAGCCCCCTTAATGGGGGAACACCCCCTTTGCATACATAATGCCTGGCACAGGCATAATGTAACACAACGGGTTACACAGTGGTGCAATGCATGCTTTTCACCACTTTGTAAATTTGGCGCAGCGATTTTGCCCTCGTTGGGCTACATTAGCGTCAGGAAAAATTACGCTAATGTGGCTCAGGGAGGCAATAGGGGCTCTTAAATCTTCCCCTAAGAGTGGAAAGTGGAGATGGGTAGGAAGAAAGTAGTCCATGAAGAGATTCTTAATTAAGCATCTGTATATATGCAATGTATTGCATTTAATTCACCTTAGGAACAAGCTCAAACTGCTATATATTGTGGGCCTCTCCATAATTAGTGATTGGCTTCACTGGATCCCTTGGAAACCACTTGACTTCAGATAATAATATTTTAGTGGGACATGGCTTAGCTCAACAAAGTTACTAAATTGTTTAGTATTGTTTTAAAATATTTTTAAAGTCCAGGCGCTTCAAACATACTACCTATTTTAAATAGTATGAGGAAAATGTCAAAGATTTACTCCCCCCAAAAAATGAATTAAAAAAGGACAAGCATAAAAGGGTGCAAGCATTTTATGAATAGCCACCATGATGTGAAAATATACAGTGGTAGGGAGTCATATTGAATATTCATAACTTTGCAAAACACAGATTGTGCTGCTGCAGCACACAATATTTTGTAAATACTCGAAAACACACATGACAGAAAGGGCCAAAAGTACATTCACATGGTTTATTAAGGGAAAAGTAAAGAAGGAACAAATAAAAGAAGGATGTGAAAAAGGGCATGAACGTTTATCTATAGACATCATTGAAGCCATGAAATAAAGAATAAAGTAAATGATAAATCAGCCATACCTGCTTGACAAAATAGTTCATGATATGGGGGTAAAATTAGCAAGAATTTGCAGAACGTTATTTAGCCTAGAAATATTGCAGGGCATGCTATGTGGTCAATTCCAGGTTAATAACAAAACACCATTTTCAATTTTCACTTGAACTCTGTTCTGCATTTGACTTCATTGAAGACCTTTCTAATGCCCACAATGTTCCTAAGGAAACTTTGATTGATCAAAATCTTTCTACAATCTGCAGCACATTAAATGCATTTTTTCTCTCTGTTAGTACGTAAAATGGTCTAGTTTACAGTGATCCTAATTAATTGAATAATATAGGATCTTATTGGCCTTTCTTTCTTTGACATAGCTGGAAACATGAAGGGCCTGATTACGACGTTGGTGGTCTGACTGTCGGTCCGCCAAAGCGGTGGGGGTGAGGCTTCCGTCAAGCTGGTGGCCTCACCCCCATTGTATTACGTTTCCACTGGTGAACCTGGTGGAAACAATTCGTAGGCATTGGCCTTGGCTCCCTTAGGGAGCCGAGACCAATGCCATTGCACACTAGCACCTTTAGAATGTGCACTATCTGCAGACCAGACAGTTTGCATTCTGCGGGTGCTGGCAAGAGAGGCCCTGCACTGCCCATGACATGGTCCCCCTGTGACCTCCAGCATTGGCTTTCTACCAGCCTTTCCATGGCGGTGCAAACACCAGGGAAGGCTGGCCGAAAGTGGAGTTGTGATCAGCATGGAAGTGCCACCATGGGCACCGCAATGGCTGACCATGATTCAGATCGCTGCCAACCCATTGGGATCTGTGATCCTGGCTGTGGCGGCAGTCACCTGGTGGCCAGACTGCCAGGATCAGAATCTGGCGGTCGGACCAGTAGGAGTGTGGTGGACCGACTACCACCGCAAGTTTGGCAGTCACATAATCAGGCCCTAAGTGCCTGATGTAGAGTTTGGTATGCAGGCTACTTCTTCCCAAATATGGCAAGTATCCAGTTTGTCTTAATACAGGCGAAGTATATACGTGTTCACTTTGCAAATTGATCCTTGTGGGTGTATATCATTCAAACAGTTCTGGCTACCATTCGCTTTTACAGATCCATCAGCTACAATTGCCCAAGTATTAACTGGTATATATTATAAGCCTATTTCCAAGCTAAATTCAATGATTTAATATATTCATGTCATGTATCATATCCAATGTTAACACGTCTCAGTGCAAAGAAAGCACATCTCTGTGTTATACCTAAGACTGGAGCTGTACCGCCCTAGCTCTATAGTGGTTTCGCACATCTAGAAAACCAGGAACATCCCGTGAATCTCGCTCTGTTTTCCTGACAGGTCTTTAAGGGTCGAACACCTATAACATCTTTCTTTCATGGGGAGATTGTGTGGGGTGTTGATGGGGCACTGGGGAACATACTCATATGAAGTACAACACCGAGGTTGTATATATTTCACTTATGATGACAGCTACATTCAGATGAGACTTCCCCATTGTCAGTCGGTAGCAAATCTAGTTTATGACCACAACAGACCAATTGACTCAATAACACAGTAAGCCACTGGGCAGCACGTGGCGAGTTCTACATTATATGGATCATTGACACCAGATGATGACATAGCTAGCCAGAAAATAAACCTGAGTCTAAATAAAAAAGATACTACGTTGGGAAAAAATAGTAAAATCCAGTTCCTTCACCCTTGTTTTGTTTGTGTTCACCTATTTTAAGGGCTTAAAATTAGTTTGTTTTTTAGGGTATTTAGTTATTTTACTAGAATTCCCTGAAAAATGTCTAGATGCTTTCCTCACCTATGTCTCCCAGCTGCTGCCACGAAATCTGCTACCTAGGAAGGCAGATTTAATGTTCTCTGCTTCTACAGTTCTCCAAAATGGCAAGTAGATTAGCAATAAATTCCTAAAGCTTAACCGCACAAAGACAGTAATCATGGTAATTGGGGGCCCACTCACATATGGCCTATCTAATTGATGGTTTCCCAACCCCTGTCCTGAAAGTAAAGAATTGGAGGGGAGGGGGTTCATCACACTACAACAAACACAGTTCACACCGGTTTCTAATAAGGTCCGGGATAGATTCTTTCATCTTTTCTGAAATGGATATTCCCTTTCTCTAAGTTTATCCACTTCCTACAAGGTAAAAGCTGTAGCACTGTTTGACATTGATTATGCAAAATATTTTTATTACAGACTTTCAGTATTTTATTTGCAACCTCCGTCTACTAAAAAACTGCACCAACACAATTATTTTATTTTTAAATACCACAAGGAACATAGAGCCAAGATTAGTCCTTGTCAGATGGGTATTTCATCTCAAACACGATGGATGGTCCATCTGTCTTTTTCAAAGTGTATTGGGATATAATGCACATGTAGTAAGGATGACGGGATATCTGCCACAATAGTAACAGAGTACCCATCTCCCAAACACAGACACATAGGGCATGATCTGTATCTTGGCGGTATGGATACTTCGTCGCAACAGAGTATCTTTGCCACCAAGACTGTGGTCTGCCAGACCAATTTAGTGCAGGCATACCTTTGGTTTAATCCTGACAGAGACTGCTCTGCCTCTGTCGTGATTAAACCGCTCCAACTCGCAGACAGAGTAAGGGCCATCAGAAGTTGACCTTTAATTCCACTCATCTAATTTAGATGGTTGGAATTTAGAAGTCAAATGTCATTGACTGTCACAACTAGTAAACCCCGGCAGTAAGGAGCAGTGAAAACTACAAATGGCTCACCTTGTCATGGGAGAGGTCTCCTTTGTTGAAGAGAACTTTGCCTTTTTTTATTTTCAAAAAGAAAATCCCTCTTCTGAATTCTTTTTTTTAAATAAAAAATAAAACAGTTAGCCGTTCAGCTCGACCATGCTAGTCAGAACCATGTGTCACATTGCTAAAGGCATTGACAAGATCTGCTGTGACAGCGGTTCCTGCTAATGCTTTAAGAAATGTCCAATGACTTGGCAGTCATTTCATAATTTTGCTGCTTTATCTGTGTATTTTTGATGCTGAAATCTAGTTGCTCCATATTTGTTCTGGTACAACTACTGTTTTCTCTATAATACATGGAGCAAGAATGATACAAAAGAATGTATCCTGTTTTTGGATCAGTTCTTAGTTTTCAGCATAACTACCCATTCAACAAACTGAAAACGATATCTTCCAAATATACCACGTGCTACATTCTTACAGAAAAGTGAAACACCAAAGCACCTATGTATGCTTAATAACTGAGTAAGTGTAATCTACTTCTGAAATATGTACTACACTGTCCTGCTCAGGCTTGCAAACACTAATGACCCTCAAAGCTACCTAGGCATTTATCTAGCAATAGGTCAAGGAAAACATTAGAACCCTTAAAATGCAAGAACTTATGCATCTGCCAGAATGATCTACTAGGAACATGCTAACGCAAAGAAGAGGGGAACAAACTGAAGTAAGTTATGGAAGTGCTCCGAATAAATGGCCCAGACAAGATTCAGTGCCATATCTATAAAGAAAAAATTCAACAGAGGGTAAGTGACATGTAATCTGATTAACAAAATAAATAACCTTCGTGTAAAACATTTGACATTGTCTATTAGGGAAACAATATACACGCTACCTCTCTGTGGCTCCCGCTTAATATTGTGAGAACTTCTCTTCAATCTTCGAATACAAATCTCGAAAATATGATAAACAACTATTTATGTCCAGGCCATGTGTGTGAATTTACGAATAATGCACCAAAGTATTTATTTTTCAAACTTTTACTACAAATATCAAACTTCTCTACAATGCAATTTCCTCCATGAGGAGAATGTTAGAGGCTTGAAGGAGGTCATAAACATTCACTTCACTCCTGAAGAAAACTGTGGCATTTTGGCCTATTATACACTGATCACAAATCTGTTACCATAGCAAAAAAAATCTAATAAAATTTACAAGACACAGCAGAAAATGTGGAGCAACGCACGCTACTCTGTGAAACCAGCCAGAGAGCAAACACATGAAAGTAATAGAAACCAGATTGTCTGAGATTAAGGATGACCTACTCAATACCCTTGATGACAGCCCTTACGGAACATGGTCTTCTTGCTTTAATTGCCGCTTATTCCATTAAATCATATGGCTAGCAGAGTGGACTCAATCACAGGCACATAATACAATCCAGTTGTTTCTCTGTTGTCTGAGTCAAGTCTTTAAAACTGGGTCAGTCAAGTCCGTCTTTAGGAAAGCCGCACATGATGATTCCAAAATCTATCCCCTAACTACTATCCTTTCACATGTAAATGAATCCAGTGACTCAGGGAATTAAACTATATCGTCTACGTTTTGAAATGTATGCAGGAGGTACAAAAACTCAGAAATGCCTGGAAAATAAAGCTGATAAAATTTGCAATATTACAGAGTAGCACATATGCTACTGGATGTGTGCACTCTTCCTGTGTGTCAATAAAGTATTAAAAAAAAGATGGACGGAATTCTTGAATTAACCTCAGCCACTGGTACAGCCAATGAGGACCTGGCCAGACAGTGTGGACCGGACTTCTCCCATTAAAGCACAATCAGGATCGTTGGATCGTTAGGTTCGAATTAAATATGTGGAACTTTACTTGTTTGTTTAAGAGACAAAACTATACACACGCCCCAAGTTCCAGTAATAGCCAGTCAGCTGAACTTTGCATTGAAAGTCATCTCAAGGGAGAGGAATTTTTCAAAGAATATTAGCTGCCAAATGACTCATTTGGAGGATCACTTCTGCATCATACTTCCCATAGGTGTGAGGCGCAAACGATTGCGAACTGTGACCTGAATTCCTTGGTCAGTTGATCAGTAAAATACTATGGTCAGACGTGGCCGCAATAAATGAATAGGTTTGCTTGTTCATGGACGTGGCAGAACCAGGTTCAGGGCATTATCTGGTGTATTTTGGTATACAGTATGTGCCATTGTCTTCTCTATGGCATTATTCTGGGTTCACTAGAAATGTCCCAATAAACGTTTGCATTACCGGTCTCTAGAAGTGAAAGGGTGGAACAATAGTGTTTCGGTCAGACTGTCATTGATGGAGGTCGACAATAACTAAACTGTTTGAATGCAAGATAGTGGTGTACTTGCCAAGGGAACTGTTTTTTTTGCACCACACAAGCACGCATTTTTAAATATATTAGTGCATAACATCTAAAAACGCAATTGTGAGAAACTGAGGGGGGCATATTTAAGAAAAATGGCACAGCACACAGTGCAGCACCACTTTTCTTGCACCCCTTAGCGCCCCCCTAATGCCACCATGTGGGCGCCGTATTCAAAATACGGTGCACCATGGCGGTAGTTAGGGGACTAGCAGCAGAATTTTTCTATGCTAGTCCGGCGCTTTGCAGGATTAGCATAAAAAATTCTGACGCTAATCCTACAAAACACCCAGAAGCTCATTGTAACCACTGGAAGCCTCCTTTTAATGCTTACTCTGAGCAGGCGTTGAAAGTGCTAAAAAAAATGGCGCAAGGAAATCTCTTAGATTTCCTTGCCATTTTTTTGCCTTCTCTAATGGGGGAATGCCCCCTTTGCATAATTACGCCTGGTGCAGGCAAGATGTAGTGCAAAGGGTTACAAAGCGGCACAATGCACGCATTGCACCACTTTATAAATATGACGCTGTGTTTTTGGCCTTCTAACACCACATTTGCATCAAAAGAATAACACTAATGTAGTATTGGAATAGAGCTAGGGGCTCTTGAATAAACCCCTTGGTCTCCAGTTGGCAGAGGTATACACCCTTGTCCAAGTAGGGATCACAAGCTTAGTCATGGTAAATAACAACACAATCCAAATTATCCTGTGCTCACCCTCTGGTAGCTTGGCACAGAGCAGGCAGGCTTAACTTAGAAGGCAATGTGTAAAGTATTTGTGCAATAGCTCATACAGTAACAGTAAAAACACAACAAAAAAGAAAACACACAGATTTAGAAATATAGATATTATTTATCTGAATAAAATAAGGTAAAAACAACAAAGATCCAATATGCACAAGTCGAGATATCACTTTCTAAAGGTTTAAAAGAGTCTCAATCCTTAAGAATTAGTGGTTGAATCCTTGTAACACACAGTACCTGGCTTGCATAAAAAATAATGAGGCATGGAGGCCACAGAGGAGGATATGCATTGAAAAATAAGGTGCTATGTCAGATTTTCCGGTGCAGCACAGACAATGTATCATTTCTTTCCACGCTGCAGGATGATGCGTCGATTTCCAGGAGCGCAGCCTTGGTTCCTCACTGCGATGGAGGGGTATTCTGAGGTGCAGGGACGATGGGTTGAAAATCCTGAATGTGCTAGTAGAAAGGAGCAGGTGCTGCGTCAATCAGGTAGGCACTGTGGTGATTTTTCAGCCGCGAGGCAGGCACTGCGTCAGATTTCCAGTTGCAGGTCTGGCGCTGCGTGGTTCAAGTCAACAGTGCAGTGATTTTCCAGCCGCGATACAGGGGCTGTGTCAGTTTTGGCAGGGGTTGCATTGATTTCCCTACACATTTGAATTTCCTGAAGAGGTAAAGTCTTTGTTGGCCCTGAGACTTCAGAAACAGGAGGCAAGCTCAAACCAAGCCCTTTGAGAGCACTTAAGAAGGAAGGCAGAGTCCTTCCAGCAGAGTCAGGAGCACCAGGCAGCAGGGCAACAAGCAGGAAAGCAGTCCTTCAGCAAAGCAGTACAGATGAGTCATTTGGGCAGCCAGGCAGTCTCTCTGACAGAGTCCAGGTGTAGTTACAGAAGTGTCTGATTTGGTGGGGTCAGAGACCCAGTCTATATACCCAAAAGTGCCTTGAAGTGGGGGAAACTTCAAAGATTGGTTCTGGGGTGCATACGTTCCCTTTTCAGCCCAGTCCTGTCTGCCAGGATCTCTGTGGGAGTCAATATTCCTTTGCGTGAGGGCAGGCCACCGGCCTTTGAAGTGCCCAGGGAGACCCATTCAGTATGCAGATGAATGCAGATGTGACTGAGTGTTCTGTGTTTATCGCTGTTTGGGTCGAATGCACAAAGGGAGCTGTCAACCAGCACAAACCAGACATGGATTGGAGACATGCTGCAAAGCACAGATGGCAGTAAGTGCAGAGAAATGGCCACTTTCTAAAAGTGGCATTTCTGAAATAGTAATGAGAGAGTGTAGCTTCTATAATCTATATTAACACAAAATGGTTATGAATTAATGTGTGATAATGCCACACAGAAACTGTAGAAATGATTTTTTTGCTTAAACGTGCACTTGTAATGTGACCACGGGGAGTGGCAGCCAATGCATACATGAACTAATGAAAATGACTAACGTTATGAATTAATATAAAGAATACGTTTATACTAATTATTAATGATTACATTATTGAATTTGTGCTGAAATCCTTGTAGGCCTTAAGTTAGCATGAGCCGGAGCTTAGCTGCTTGGCTCTGATATTAAATGTATTTTTCCTATCTTGCAGTGTGCTGACTCGCAAAAGGACATGACCCCTTGTTTTCTTCAAACTTGAAGCTGAATGTAACCATAGTAGATCCGTTCCCATGAAATCCCCATTACCTGTAGAAAATGTTAATCAAAATGCAACAGTGTAGATTAATGTAATGTACAAGGTCGTTCAAACCGGTGAAGACAATGGAGCTACTGACCAAAAGATGTGCAAAGAATTACAGAAGGATGAAATCATACCGGACATGCTACCTCTGAAGACGTCAATCATGTGGACCAATGAAAAGCTTGTAAAATAATATGGGGTGAAAGATTAATGACATAATCCATTTCCCAATTGGATAAAGATAGTGGGGTATAACTAAGAGTCAATAGAATTTTAGGGGAACGTACAACGAAAAAGGGATAAAAACCCATGACACGGGGAGCCATTGAGAATTAGGTAGGGAATGCTATTGATTTTATCTAGAAACTTTGTCACTCTGTTTGGTGACTTATTGGTTTGCTTAGAACCATCCTCGTCCTTAGATTGCCCATTTTTCACTTTACCTCCTTATGAGGGAAGTGCCCCTTTTGCCCTGGAGCTGATTTCTGACTGATGGCGATTAGACTGATTCCCTGAAGACGAAGACTGAACCTGAGTGCTGACCTAAACCTTGGAGGGTAACTTTGACAATGAAATTGTAATTTGTCTGTTTGCTTTTCCTTTCTAGGTACCAACTGCTTACTTTTGACAGAGACCATAGCTAGATGTTTTCCAAATTGGTGTTCTAAATTGTTTTGCATGAAGCCCAACATGCCAATGCTAATTAGTGGTTAGAACAGGTGTTCACTAAATTGATGCAAATAGACAAACGACTGAATCTATGTTTTGTTGAACCGACGCATTATTGACACTCTGCTGAATTGATCTATGTTTACGCCGTGTTGTTTTGATGTTTGTGATTCTCGCCTTAATGAAATCTTATCAAAGTTGCCATATCGTGACTATGCTATTATGTTTCTTGGTTTTGAGATTGACACATCTACTTTTAGAATTTAACTAATAGGGAATAAAAATCATAAAATTCTACTAAACTGGTGTGGTTATTCATGACTGCAAGGTCATGGTAGTGTCTTGAATTGATTAATGACTTTGACTAAAGTAAAATGTATCGTTGTGATAAATATTGATGACATTATTGATGTATTGATTGGGGGGTATGATGTGTTTCTAAATTCACCATGACTTTCCTGGGATCTCGGAGCCTGCCTAAGTGAGTTGGGGATGTTCTCGGCATTTTAGCATGTGTGGTGAAGGATTTGCGCTTGCTCAGCTTATGCATCTTGCAGGTGATTTGCAAAGTTTGTGTGTATTTAGGCCAGGTGATGTTGTTTTAGTAGGAGTGGGCGTACTCCACAGTATGAGAGTAGGGAAGTCGGCGAACTTCATATGAGTGTGGCGCTTTGTGCTAAAAAATTATCCATGTGGTTGGTTGTTAATGTACGGACCTGTCGCGGTCTAAGACTCCTGAGTATATTGACAAGTGTAGGAGACACTTGGGTTTATGTTGTAATTTGTTCGGTTTAATTAGGTCAATCGGGCGTGGTTGACAAGTCGTGTTTGAGTCAATTGTGTGAATTAAACCTTCGATGGAGATTTGGCACGTTCTAAAGTGCACTAGGACAAACCATTGACAAGTCGAGAGTAGGATTTGTGGGTCAAATTCTGCTTGTGGGTGTGGGAACTGAGAAAGAGAGAGTAGCGGCCGAGGCTTCAAGTGAAATCTCTGTAAAGTTCTAAAGCGATTGTGTGCCCTTCCTGTAGTAAACAGGCAAGTTTGAGTTGTTGTTGTTGTTAAAGGTGCTCGCAATATGTTGCATTAGTTTGGTGTGAATCTAGTGAGGGGCGGACGAGCTGCAAGACTTTGTCAGCTTCAGTGTGTGAGTGTGACGTCAGTAGTGCCGCACTGGGATAGGTCAGTTGCTGAGAGGGGTCGCGCACGGATTGGCTGCCGTCCGTGAGAGGCAATAGGTTGAGGAAGGTGGGTGAAGAGTGTCCTGGGAATTAAAGTCACTTCCTGATTAAATACAAAACAAAACAAAAGACGCAAAAATGAATTTTATCAAAGCTTTTAGGAGCGCTCTGAAAGAAGACGCATACATTATGGCGAGTGAAGAGCCTCCAGCTTATATAGTTATGGAGGAAAAGGGTGTTGTGCCTTGCTTATGGATGAAACAGTGGCGCAAACTGACAGAAAAAGAGGGATGTTTGGCGTTTCCGGAGCGCGGAACGTTCAATACGAGAATTTTAGAGAATTTGAGGTGGATGTTAAGTGTACAAAAGCCACCTCCGAGGCCAGCTCAGTATGAGGCATTAGCAGTCTGGGATTTAATGGCTATTAAACAGAGACAACAGAAATTTGAGAGGAGAATGAAAAGGGCAGAAAAGATTTTAGCTGAGGCTAGATGGGACAATGAGAGCAAAATGTGGAGACGGGGAATAGTTGATGGACTCAAATTGTTTCCAGCAATAGCACAGGGAGACGAGACGCAGGGGAAGAAAGCCACCTGTAAGACAGACAAGGACTCTAATAAGCCTAAAGAGACTAAGAGGTCATGAATAGAGGAAGATGACTCAGACGATGAAGAGTTTCTTAATCATTTATTGCATGATCGCCCGCCACCTTATGCAGTAGACGACAATGTCCTGAGCACCAGTGCGGGTCCTGGGAACCAGACGCAGGAGAAGGGAGTTACCGATACAGCACAGACCAGTGATACGGGTTTGATACAGAATGGTGTCAGAGTACCCACTGCGCCAGACATGCAGATACAGTTGCAACCTCCACTGCAGATACAGAGAATCTATCCAGACGTCCCAGTACTGGAGACTACTACAAAGCTGATAGTGCCGTCTGACCCGATATATACAAAATCAAGGTTAGTGCAGATTGAGCCAACTCCACAATTGCTGCCCCAGCCGCAGCAACAACTAATATCAGGGTATAGTCCAGCAGCAGGACATCCATTAGTACCTGCCCCGGCTTCAGCGAGTCAAGCTTTGGGAGTTACTGCTCCGCGGGGTTTGGGACCAGGTCAGACACCAGCTGCCATATCATTACCAATTACTGTCGGTCCACCGCTGCCATTGTATGCACAAGGTAAGCCTGCCATGTGTGATAAGGGAGTAATGACCCAAGATGCAATAAGAGGAGGGTCCGTGGGAATTCCCCGGTTAATGGTCCCGGGAGAGCAATCAGTTGAAAGACCAAGGTCTTTGTTAGACCTTAGTCCGGTTGAAACACCTTTTGAGGCAATGAGACAGGCAGGGCTAGGTGTGCTAACCCCACAGACAATGAGTACCAATGCTTTGCAGTCACAAATGATGCATGCAGGGAATATTTCACTGCAAGGTTTTACGTGCAACAATTAAACGAGTGGCAAGAAAAGACGTATGCTCCACAAAAGACTGCAGTAACTGCCGAGAAGCCAGAAAAGTCAGAAAAAGATGAGTACCTCAACTTTGTGAGACTGGGCGTGGAAGCTGCCGAACTAGTGGAAGGGACAATAGGGGTAAACAGATTAGAATCATACACCGAAGCAGAGTTAAGGTATCTGTGCCCCAAGATTACTAAAGAAGTGGGCAAGGTGCATCAGAGGTTGGCGAACCTGGCAGACAAATACAATATTGAAATTGAGAATACTAAGCATTTGAAAAGAAGTTGCAGGCTAGACTTCGACTCCAAAGATTTTGATCACATGAGGGCGGCAGGAATAAGGGCGCATCTTAAAGAAATACTGCAAAGTGCACAGATCTGGGAAGCCTTAGAAAAGTGGGAAGGCAGATGTGCAAAGAAAAGTGATAAGGAGAAAAGCGACAGTCCGGGATCGAGTCCGACTAAAGCCTCACCAGACGCGGGAACAGTAAAGATATTACCAATGAGAGAAACAGCTGGAGGGGTCCTAGTCCATGTACCGTGGACTAGGGGAGACATTCTGGCCCTCATTACAACCCTGGCGGACGGTGTTAAAGTGGCAGTAAAACCGCCAACAGGCCGGCGGTAACAAAATTGCAATTACGACTGTGGCGGAAACCGCCAACAAAGACAGCCACTTTAACACTCTGACCGCCACGGCGGTACAAACAAACAGAGCGGCGGTCACCGCCAACAGACAAGCGGGAGACAATGTACCATCCACACTATTATGACAGGCCAATCCGCCACCTTTTCCGGGGTGGAATCACCGCGGATAAAAACACAGCGGAAACAGGAATCCCGAAGGAAAAACGCTCACCTGTACATACCTCACGAGGAACGAGGACACCATGGAACTGGAACTCCAAATTCTACCTGCGATAGTCTTCCTGCTCCTCTACCAGGAGCACGAACGCCAGCGGCGAAGACCACGGTGAGTACTGCACCTACCACACAGGGGAGGGGGGAGGGAAAAAACAGGGACACACACACGCCCACCTCCACCCTCACCCACCACAACACACACACTAATACAGCATGATACATTACAGTTACACCCCCAAACCCCCGGAAGAATGCAAAGACAAAAGGAAATGATTGTAACCATTGTAATCTATTAAAATCCAGTACTCCAAAATATATATACACCATAAACAAATATATACACCAATAATAGAAGTCCAGGTATTGCACCATTTATAGTTCGTGGACCACTGGGCCCAAAATGCATGGGAGAGGCCCACACTCGATACCCGAACAAAACAGAGAGAACACTGCAGGGGCATCAGATAGAAATACAACACGCACCTCAGGGGGAAGGGAAGGGGGGGGGCACCTCAGCCGGATGAGAGTACAATGCCAGATCCACGAGGTGGCTCCATGCCCACTGTTCAATCCTGGGGAGTGCAAAGCCACAGTCTCTCAAGTCTCTACAGTGGGTGGGTTGCCCACTGTTCAATCCTGGGGAGTGCAAAGTCACAGTCTCTCAATTCTCTACAGTGGGTGGGTTGCCCACTGTTCCATCCTGGGGAGTGCAAAGCCACAGTCTCTCAAGTCTCTACAGTGGGTGGGTTGCCCACTGCCATATCCTGGGAAGTGCAAAGCCACAGTCTCTCAAGTGGATAACAGTCTCCACTGGTTCTGGAGGGGGACTGGTGCCCAGAATGCATCACTCACCCTGTGACGGACCCAGTAGCGTCAGTGCCCCTGCTGCTCATGGGCTAGCGGTGCTTGAGTTGGTGGTCCTTCATGGCCCAGCGGTGCTTGTGCTGGCGGTCCTTCATGGCCCAGCGGTGCTTGTGCTGGCTGTCCTTCATGGCCCAGCGGTGCATGTGCTGGCGGTGCCCTGTTCAGCGGGGCTTGTGCTGGCGGTCCTTCATGGCCCAGCGGTGCTTGTGCTGGCGGTCCTTCATGGCCCATCGGTGCTTGTGCTGGCGGTGCCCTGTTCAGCGGGGCTTGTGCTGGCGGTCCTTCATGGCCCAGCGGTGCTTGAGTTGGCGGTCCTTCACGGATCAGCTGGGCTGGTGCTGGCGGTGTCCTCCTGGGCAGCTGGGCTGGGGCTGGCGTTGGCCTCCTGGGCAGCTGGGCTGGGGCTGGCGGTGTCCTCCTGGGCAGCTGGGCTGGGGCTGGCGGTGGGCTCCTGGGCAGCTGGGCTGGGGCTGGCGGTGGCCTCCTGGGCAGCTGGGCTGGGGCTGGCGGTGTCCCCCTGGGCAGCTGGGCTGGGGCTGGCGGTGGCCTCCTCGGCAGCTGGGCTGGGGCTAGAGGTGGCCTCCTGGGCAGCTGGGCTGGGGCTGGCGGTGGCCTCCTGGACAGCGGGGATGATGGCGGTCTTCTCCACTGTGCAGCTCTTCCCAGACTTACCGGGTTTCTTGTGGCCCTTCCCCACCTGGGGAGGTGTCACAGCTGACTCCACACTCCCACCGGGACCCCTGGGAGCGGCTTTTGGTGGCTGGAGTCTTCCCCCTCTCCCGCCGGGCACTGGCCAACTTCTGATGCTTCACAGGTAGGGGACTGGCTGTGCTGTGGCTCCGTGCCACACTGGCTGTCCTGGTGGCCGGTGCACTCCACATACCGGTGACTACAGGCACCACTGGTCCCGGAGATGTTGTGGCTGTGGTGCTACTTCGGGACCTATGAGATGGACGGGGTGGGGGAGGTGTGGGAAAGAGGTCAAGGGTGGACAGGAAACGTTTCTTGGACACACTGGGACGGGTAGCTGGAGGGGGTTTGGGAGTGGAGGAAGAGGTGGTGGTAGTAGGAGGTGTACGTTTGGTGACTTTGGGTGCAGGTGCATGCGCTGGAGGCTGTCGTGAGGTGGATGGCTGTTGGGTGGGTGTGTGGCTGCGTTTGTGTACCTTGGGCGGGGCGTCACAGACACACTGGGAGAGGACACAGGGGACGTGTGAATGGTAGTGGGGGTGGTGACGGCACGTGAGCGGGGTGTGCTGGTGGGTGTGCTGGTGAGGGACGTAGTGGCTGTAGAGGTAGTGCATGCAGGTGTGAGTGTAGACGAGACTGGGAGGGAGGAGGGAGACGACGAGGAGGGGGACACAGTGGAGGCAGTGGATGTTGGTGTGTCTGCATGTGTGTGTTGCTTGCGTGAGTGCCTGTGGGATGTGTGGTGCTTATGTTTGCCTGAGCTTCCCTTGTGTGGTGAGGTGTGTGCAGGCTGGTCTGATGGTGTGCTTGGGATAGGCAGAGGTACATGGGATTGGGTCTGGGTGGAGGAAGTTGGAGGGGGGAGGCTAGAGACGGGGACAATGGCTGCCATCAGTGCTGACGCCAGAGTTTGAAAAGCTCGGTGAAGGGCCGTCTGACCAGAATGAATGCCCTCCAGGAATGCATTAGTTTGTTGCAACTGTCTTTCTACACCCTGGATGGCATTCAAAATGGTAGACTGCCCAACAGTGAGGGACCTGAGGAGGTCAATGGCCTCCTCACTGAGGGCAGCAGGGGTGACAGGGGCAGGGGCTGAGGTGCCTGGGGTGAAGGTGATGCCCACCCTCCTGGGTGAGCGGGCACGGGACGAAGGCAGAGGGGCAGCTGGGAGGGCGGTGCTGGTAGGGGGGGTGGCGGCTGTACCTGTAGATGCGGGGGGCACAGATGTTGCTGCCACCACAAGGGAGCTCCCATCAGAGGACGTGTCCGTGTCGCTGGTGTCAGCTCCTGTCCCCGCTGTGAAGCTCCCCTCGCCCTCCGTCCCACTGGTGAATTCCGAGTCCGTAGTCTCGCCCTCCAGGGCCATGTGGGATGCAGCTCCCTCGTGCTCCGGTGCTCCTCCACCTGAGGATGCTAATGCACACAAGAACAGGGAGAACACTAAAAGGGGGGGGGGGGCGACAGAAGAGAGACATTTTGAGTGCATGGATTACCGCTACCGTTGGTGGACAAGACAGACACAGAGGCCCCCTGCACTGCGCCGCGCTCTTGGCTCCACTGTTCAATTACTGGGAAAAGGCCTACAAGCCTATGGACGACATCTGCACACATAGATGACACAGGGGCATAAATAGCTGTACTTGGCAGTCTACAGAGGTGGGCTGGGGTGCCACATGGCCTGCCTTACGGAGGGGCCTTGCCTACGGAACTCGCCCTGGCCTAGGGAAACCCACAGCCCTCCTCCCCCACCCAGACAACTCCACTGCGCGCAAAGTCAGCAGAATGAGAGTGTACTCACCCCCTTGTGTCTGCTGTGATGCCCTCAAGCGCCCATCCAACTCCGGGTAGGCCACCGCCAGGATCCTGAACATCAGGGGGGTCATGGTGCGACGGGCACCCCTCCCACGTTGGGAGGCCATCCCCAGCTGAGCCTCCGCCGTCTTCTTGCTCCAGCGGCGAATGTCCTCCCCTCTTTTCCGGCAGTGGGTGCTCCGTCTGTGGTAGACCCCCAGGGTCCGGACGTCCTTGGTGATGGCACGCCATATATCTTTCTTCTGGTGGGCGCTGACCTACATGAAATGTACAGGGGAAGAAGAGAGGTCATTACCAACCACAAAGTCAAAGTGATTGGCCCCTATCCCTACCCTTGCCATGTGGCACGTGCATTCACCGTCTTTCATGCTCGCAGCACTCTACCCCCTTCCATCTTACATCCAGCCCTCTCCACACAGGCATAGCCCATACAACATGCTCCCTGTGTACTTACCTGTTTGTCTGGAGGACCGTAGAGTACTGTGTACTGGGGGAGGACCCCATCCACGAGCTTCTCCAACTCCTCCGATGTGAAGGCAGGGGCCCTTTCCCCAGACGCACGAGCCATTGTCTCTTCCAGACCGAGGTCACAGCAGCAGTTGCATTAGGTATCGAGTGATTGAACAGATAGAAAATGGCGGTCACGTCGATGGCGGTCACGTCCGCGGCGGTGCGTACCATCACCGCCGGCATACATCGTCATTGGCTCCTGGGACCCATAGGGTCCAATGTTAACCAATGCAGCATTGCGCCGCTGTCTCCGACCGCCTACCGCAACGATGTACAAAGCCAGAACAGTTACCTCACATCCCATTGTCCCACTTTACAGGTCAGGCAGCTGCCATTTCAGGGACGCACATGGCCTAATTTTCAACTGCGTCACACATACCTAGGCCTAGTCTCAACACACATAAAGGCCACCTTTTGTGTATGATTGGTGTTCTGTGTAAGCTGTGGGTACGTACCTCTGAGTTGTTTGACTCTGTGCTCGCTGTTGTCCTTCATAGGCACTGTCCGCTGGGACATGTGAGGAGATGGTGGCATCCTCCGGTGTACCGACCGTTGGTGGACCTGTCGACAATGGAGGAGCGACATTTGATATTCACCTACAGGTTTGACCGTGCCACAATCCAGGAACTGTGTACCCAGTTGGAGCCAGGCCTGATGTCAGCAATCCGCCATCCCACAGGAATCCCCCCTCAAGTGCAGGTGCTGTCAGTGCTCCATTTCCTTGCAAGTGGGTCTTTTCAAACAACTGTGGCCATGGCATCAGGGATGTCCCAGCCTATGTTTTCCAACATATTGTCCAGAGTGTTGTCTGCCCTTCTGAAACACATGCGGAGCTACATCGTTTTCATCGTTTTCCCTCAGGTGGAGGATTTGCTGTAGGAAAGTACCATCTTGCCTGGCATGTTACCCCCATTTTTCACTGTATATATGTTGTTTTAGTTGTATGTGTCACTGGGACCCTGGTAACCCAGGGCCCCAGTGCTCATAAATGTGCCTGAATGTGTTACCTGTGTAGTGACTAACTGTCTCACTGAGGCTCTGCTAATCAGAACCTCAGTGGTTATGCTCTCTCATTTCTTTCCAAATTGTCACTGACAGGCTAGTGACCATTTTTACCAATTTACATTGGCTTACTGGAACACCCTTATAATTCCCTAGTATATGGTACTGAGGTACCCAGGGTATTGGGGTTCCAGGAGATCCCTATGGGCTGCAGCATTTCTTTTGCCACCCATAGGGAGCTCTGACAATTCTTACACAGGCCTGCCACTGCAGCCTGAGTGAAATAACGTCCACGTTATTTCACAGCCATTTTACACTGCACTTAAGTAACTTATAAGTCACCTACATATCTAACCTTTACCTGGTAAAGGTTAGGTGCAAAGTTACTTAGTGTGAGGGCACCTTGGCACTAGCCAAGGTGCCCCCACATTGTTCAGAGCCAATTCACTGAACTTTGTGAGTGCGGGGACACCATTACACGCGTGCACTACATATAGGTCACTACCTATATGTAGCTTCACCATGGTAACTCCGAATATGGCCATGTAACATGTCTATGATCATGGAATTGCCCCCTCTATGCCATCCTGGCATTGTTGGTACAATTCCATGATCCCAGTGGTCTGTAGCACAAACCCTGGTACTGCCAGACTGCCCTTCCTGGGGTTTCACTGCAGCTGCTGCTGCTGCCAACCCCTCAGACAGGCAGCTGCCCTCCTGGGGTCCAGCCAGGCCTGGCCCAGGATGGCAGAACAAAGAACTTCCTCTGAGAGAGGGTGTGACACCCTCTCCCTTTGGAAAATGGTGTGAAGGCAGGGGAGGAGTAGCCTCCCCCAGCCTCTGGAAATGCTTTGTTGGGCACAGATGTGCCCAATTCTGCATAAGCCAGTCTACACCGGTTCAGGGACCCCTTAGCCCCTGCTCTGGCGCGAAACTGGACAAAGGAAAGGGGAGTGACCACTCCCCTGACCTGCACCTCCCCTGGGAGGTGTCCAGAGCTCCTCCAGTGTGCTCCAGACCTCTGCCATCTTGGAAACAGAGGTGCTGCTGGCACACTGGACTGCTCTGAGTGGCCAGTGCCACCAGGTGACGTCAGAGACTCCTGCTGATAGGCTCCTTCAGGTGTTAGTAGCCTTTCCTCTCTCCTAGGTAGCCAAACCCTCTTTTCTGGCTATTTAGGGTCTCTGTCTCTGGGGAAACTTGAGATAACGAATGCATGAGCTCAGCCGAGTTCCTCTGCATCTCTCTCTTCACCTTCTGATAAGGAATCGACCGCTGACCGCGCTGGAAGCCTGCAAACCTGCAACATAGTAGCAAAGACAACTACTGCAACTCTGTAACGCTGATCCTGCCGCCTTCTCGACTGTTTTCCTGCTTGTGCATGCTGTGGGGGTAGTCTGCCTCCTCTCTGCACCAGAAGCTCCGAAGAAATCTCCTGTGGGTCGACGGAATCTTCCCCCTGCAACCGCAGGCACCAAAAAGCTGCATTACCGGTCCCTTGGGTCTCCTCTCAGCACGATGAGCGAGGTCCCTCGAATCCAGCGACGCTGTCCAAGTGACCCCCACAGTCCAGTGACTCTTCAGCCCAAGTTTGGTGGAGGTAAGTCCTTGCCTCACCTCGCTGGGCTGCATTGCTGGGAACCGCGACTTTGCAGCTACTCCGGCCCCTGTGCACTTCCCGCGGAAATCCTTCGTGCACAGCCAAGCCTGGGTCCACGGCACTCTAACCTGCATTGCACGACTTTCTAAGTTGGTCTCCGGCGACGTGGGACTCCTTTGTGCAACTTCGGCGAGCACCGTTTCATGTATCCTTGTAGTGCCTGTTTCTGGCACTTTTCCGGGTGCTACCTGCTTCAGTGAGGGCTCTTTGTCTTGCTCGACGTCCCCTCTCTCTGCAGATCCAATTTGCGACCTCCTGGTCCCTCCTGGGCCCCAGCAGCGTCCAAAAACGCCAAACGCACGATTTGCGTGTAGCAAGGCTTGTTGGCGTCCTTTCGGCGGGAAATCTCTTCTGCACGACTCTCCAAGGTTAGTGGGATCTGTCCACCAAAGGGAAAGTCTCTAGCCCTTTTCGTTCCTGCAGAAACCTCAGCTTCTTCTGTCCAGTCAAAGCTTCTTTGCACCCGCAGCTGGCATTTCCTGGGCATCTGCCCATCTCCGACTTGCTTGTGACTTTTGGACTTGGTCCCCTTGTTCCACAGGTGCCCTAGATTGGAAATCCACAGTTGTTGCATTGCTGGTTTGTGTCTTTCCTGCATTATTCCTCTAACACGACTCTTTTGTCCTTAGGGGAACTTTGGTGCACTTTGCACTCACTTTTCAGGGTCTTGGGGAGGGTTATTTTTCTAACTCTCACTATTTTCTAATAGTCCCAGCGACCCCCTACAAGGTCACATAGGTTTGGGGTCCATTCGTGGTTCGCATTCCACTTTTGGAGCATATGGTTTGTGTTGCCCCTATCCCTATGTTTCCCCATTGCATCCTATTGTAACTATACATTGTTTGCACTGTTTTCTAAGACTATACTGCATATTTTTGCTATTGTGTATATATATCTTGTGTATATTTCCTATCCTCTCACTGAGGGTACACTCTAAGATACTTTGGCATATTGTCATAAAAATAAAGTACATTTATTTTTAGTATAACTGTGTATTGTGTTTTCTTATGATATTGTGCATATGACACTAAGTGGTACTGTAGTAGCTTCACACGTCTCCTAGTTCAGCCTAAGCTGCTCTGCTAAGCTACCATTATCTATCAGCCTAAGCTGCTAGACACCCTATACACTAATAAGGGATAACTGGGCCTGGTGCAAGGTGCAAGTACCCCTTGGTACTCACTACAAGCCAGTCCAGCCTCCTACATTTGCCTACAGTGAAAGGTGATTTCTATGCCCTGGGACATATCCCCAACATCATAGGTGCCATTGATGGGACCCATGTAGCTTTGGTCCCCCCCCCCCACTGGAGTGAACAGGTGTACAGAAACCGGAAGAGTTACCATTCCATGAATGTACAGATGGTATGTTTGGCAGACCAGTACATCTCCCATGTGAATGCCATGTTCCCTGGCTCAGTGCATGATGCCTACATCCTGTGGAATAGCAGCATCCCTTATGTGATGGGTCAACTCCAGAGGCACCGTGTGTGGCTATTAGGTGAGCACCTGGAAGCAAGACAGTGGGAATGGTTGTCTGGGTATATCCCTACAGGTTAGTGTGTGTCTAACAGTTTTCCCTCGCCATTTGCAGGTGACTCTGGTTACCCCAACCTGTCATTGCTACTGACCCCAGTGAGGAATCCCAGGACCAGGGCAGAGGAACGGTACAATGAGGCCCATGGGCGAACTAGGAGGGTGATCGAGCGGACCTTCAGCCTCCTGAAGGCCAGGTTCAGGTGCCTCCACATGACAAGTGGATCCCTATTCTACTCACCAAAGAAGGTGTGCCAGATCATCGTGGCCTGCTGTATGCTTCACAACTTGGCTTTGCCAAGGTATGGGCCCGCTGGGTGGGTGCTGTGCTGGTGTTTCCAGAGGGGGGAAGGTCTGTTGTGGCCTGTGCCTGTGTGAGGGGAACCGACTGTCCAGAGGTCCCCAATGGTCCGGGCTGGTCATCTAGATCCAGTTGGACAGAGGTGCTGTCATCACTGTGGGCCTCTTCTGTTGATGGTGTGGATATGTGTCAGGTGCCTTTTCTGCAGGAGAATGGTCCAGATGGCGGTGTTGTGGCAGCTCTGGAGCCTGTGGAAAGTGATGAGGATGAAGCAGAGGAAGAAGACATGCAGAACAGGGACTCAGTGATCCAGCAATATTTCCAGTGAAACACAGGTATGAATACAATCCTGACTACTACATGTACTTTTACACTACTACCTCTCTCCTGTCTGTCGTTTTCACCCAGTGTATGGTCACTGAGTTGTCACTTTCCCTTACCGTTTCACAGATGTGGGTCCCACTGTGTGACATCTGCTTAAATTCCTCATGGACTAGAGCTGTGTGACATAGGTATGTTGACATTACTATTTCAATAACATTTTGTCACTGTAATTGCAAATACACTATTTCGAAATCACAGACTGACTCCAGATCATTTTGTGCTTTAGATGTGTTTATTTAAATGCAAAATATTGGAGGGGGAAGTTAAATGGTGAGGGGTGATGGCGGAGTGTCCATGGCAGAGTCCAGTCTATTAGTCCCACAGGTGCATTGCCCATATGGACATAGGAAGTGGAGCTGGGGCAGTTTAAGTATGGACAGGGTGACAAAGTGGGACAGTAGGATGACAATCAGGGTGGTCTCATTTCTTGGTGGGGGTCTTGGCATTGTTCTCTGTCTTTGTCCTGGATCTCAGGGACCGTCTGCGGGGTGGTTCTCCATCTGCAGGGGGTGGGGTGCTAGTGTGGTAGTCCTGTGGCGGGGTATCCTGTCCACTAGCGCCGGCGGAGGTAGTGGGCAATTCATCGTCCATGCTAGTGTCAGGGGCCCCTTGTAGTGCCACAGTGTCCCTGCTGGTGTTGAGTACTTCCTTCAGCACCCCTACGATGGTGCCCAGGGTGGAGCTGATGGTTCTGAGTTCCTCCCTGAAGCCCATATACTGTTCCTCCTGCATGTGCTGGGTCTGCTGAAACTTGGCCAGTACCGTTGCCATCGTCTCCTGGGAGTGGTGGTATGCTACCATGATAGAGGAGAGGGCCTCGTGGAGAGTGGGTTCCCTTGGCTTGTCCTCCCCCTGTCGCACGGCAGCCCTCCCAGTTCCCCTGTGTTCCTGGGCCTCCGTCCCCTGGACCGTGTGCCCACTGCCACTGCCCCAGGTCCCTGTTGTTGTTGGGGTGGTGGGTTATCCTGGGTTCCCTGTAGTGGTGGACACACAGCTGATTGACGTGACCTGGGGACGGAGGTATGGGCCCGCTGGGTGGGTGCTGTGCTGGTGTTTCCAGAGGGGGGAAGGTCTGTTGTGGCCTGTGCCTGTGTGAGGGGAACCGACTGTCCAGAGGTCCCGAATGGTCCGGGCTGGTCATCTAGATCCAGTTGGACAGAGGTGCTGTCATCACTGTGGGCCTCTTCTGTTGGTGGTGTGGATATGTGTGGACCCTCCTGTCTGGTGACGTTGGGTAGGGGACATGCAGTAGTATAAAGGGATGTTTGTTAAATCTGTGTGTGTAATGGTGTGCAATGGGTGGGTGACCGTGTACCCCAGTGCTAGCATTCCTGTGTGGGAGCTTGTTTGATGGTGGTTTAGGGGGGTATATGGGTATGTGCAGTGGGCATGCTTTGGTGATGTGTGTCCATGCTTTGGTGTTGCATGCAGGCCTTGGTGTTGGGATGTGTGGTTTGTGAAATTGGGACATTTGTGAGGAGTTGGGGTGCTGGGGGTGAGGGTGGGGGTATGTGACAGCATGCAGGTAGGGTGGGGGATGTAATAGTAAAGCTTTGACTTACCAGAGTCCATTCCTCCACCTACTCCTGCGAGGCCCTCAGGATGCAGAATCGCCAAGAGCTGCTCCTCCCATGTTGTTAGTTGTGGGTGAGGAGGTGGGGGTCCGCCGCCAGTCCGCTGAACCGCCAGGTGGTGTCTTGAGACCACGGAATGCACCTTCCCCCGTAGGTCATTCCACCTTTTCCTGATATCCTCCCGATTTCTTGGGTGTTGTCCCACTGCGTTGACCCTGTCCACTATTCTTCGCCATAGCTCCATCTTCCTTGCAATTGAGGTGTGCTGCACCTGTGCTCCGAATAGCTGTGGCTCTACCCGGATGATTTCCTCCACCATGACCATGAGCTCCTCCTCTGAGAACCTGGGTTGTCTTTGCCATGCCATGGGGTGGTGTACGTGATGTGTGGAGTGGAGTGTGTGGTGATAAGTGTGATGATATGTAGTGGTGTGTTGTGTGAGGTGCGTGGAAGTTGTGTGGGTGTTGGTGTTATGTGCCTGTGGATGCTGTTGTACTTGCTGGTGGTGTCTCTCTCTGGCCTTCTTTCTGAATTTTTTGTCATGGGGGTTTGTGGGTGATGTGGGTGTGTGTTTTATATTGTAATGGGTGTGTGTATGTGTCTCAGGTGTGTGTATTTTAAATTGTCCAATGTGGGGATGTTTTGTAGAAGTGTGTGTATTTTGAGCGTGGTGGTATGTACCGCCAATGGAATACCGCGGTTGAAAGACTGCCGCGTGGATTCGTGTGTCGTGATAGTGTGGGCGTATTTCTGTTGCCGTGATGGTGGAGGTTTTGTTATCGCCAGTTTATCACTGACCTTTGGTGTGGCGGACTTGTGTGGGTGTCTGAATTTTGGCAGAGTACGAGATGTGGGTCATAATAGCTGTGGCGGAATTCCGCAGCCGCGGCGGTGTGTTTGCGGTCTTCTGCATGGCGGTACGCGGCTTTTACCGCCAATGTTGTAATGACCGCCTCTGTCTTTTACGAATGTTTATCCCAGGTTGAGGGAGAAACCGATAGAGTGGTATCAGCAGACAGATAGGTTTGTAAAGCTTGCTAAGTGTCTCTGGGAAGATTTGAGTACCTTGTTTGAGATTATTGTCCCACCCGACTTATGGGTTGAGTGCAAGAGGGGTGTAGACTGGCCGACACAGGAGCCGGCAAGGGATAAGGCGACTGGAGCACCATCTGAGGAGGTGATGAAGTACTATCATAAAGTGATTGAGTTTTTGAAGCAAAAGGTGTCGCCGAAGGTGACAGATTGGCAGAAAATCGACCGGACCTCACAGGAGGTTAAAGAGTCAATCCATGCTTACTATGAGAGGTTATTGAAAGCGTTCAAACATTATAGTGGCACTGAGACTATTGAGCCAAAAGACATGAACCATCTTGTGTTTAGTTTCATTGAAGGGCTGAGACCAGAGGTTAGCCAGATGATTAAGAATCATTTGATCTGTTGGCAAGCGAAGCCGATTGATGAGGTGTTGCAGTATGTGAAATACTGCAGTGACAAGATTGAGCTGAAGCAGAGAAAATTGAAGGAGAAAGTGATGGTGATGCAGATAAAGGCAGCGCAGGCAGGTATGCAAGGGAATGGAATCCAGCAGATGGTACAGCAACAACTGCAAGGGAATGGCGTGTTTCAGGTGCAACCGAGAGGCTGAGGTCGAGGTTTTGTGAATCGCGGTCCAGACTTGAATACTGTTGTGGTTCAAAACGATGCGCAAGGGATGAAAAAGATGTCACCATGTCACACGTGCGGGGCGTGGGGCATTGGAAGTGGGAATGCCCGAACGCAGTGCATGATGGTGTTGTTCAACAAAGCACTGATGTCGGTACATTTCAAAATGTGAGAGGTCCAAAAATGAGAGGTCAAAATCAGAACTTCCAAAATAACATGGTCCAGATGCAGGCGTTACAGCCCATGCAGCAAATGCAAATGCCACGTGTTCAACCAGCACAAATGCAGCAGGTACAACAGCAGGTTCCCATGGTACCTAGACAGCAAATGCAATTACCCTTAGCTCCAATGGGACAGCAACAGGTGATGCTTCCTCAGCAGGTCACAGGTCAAGCAGTAAGTCAAAATAATACAGTACAGCTGTTCCCATTACGTGGTGAAGATGGAATGAATGACAAATGGTCGGATGAGAGTTCAGACAGTGAAGAGTGCAGGCTTGCAGCATCCCTGGAAGTAGACCAGAGGGGACCCTATGTCGAGGGAAAAGTAATGAGTCACAAGGTACGCTCTACAGTCAGAAGTGCAGAGGTTCCAAAATTGTCACTTTCAGGGCGTTCCATAAGAGTGGTAGGAGTAGCAAACCAGTATTTGACAAACCCAATCACAGATCCGGTGCAAGTTGAGATTGGCAACTTCCAGGGACTGCATAAGTTTGTAGTCTGCGATTCAAGTCCAGTGTCCCTACTGGGAAGAGACTTACTGTGCAAAACGAAATGTTCAATTACCTGTTCCAATGATGGAATTGAGGTGCAGACAAACAGTGATGATGAAGGGGATGATGGTCAGTTCTCAGAGTTAGAGACAGAGACTGTGAATGAGGATTACCCTTTGATACCTTATTCCCAATGCTTACAGTGACTGACTTACCAACTGAGTTACGGGGAACAGTAACAGAGAAAGTGTGGGACTTGACAGGAAAAGAAGTGGGACTGATAAAAGGAGTGGAACCAGTTAAAGTACAAGTAAAGCCAAATGAGGTGTTTCCCCAGGTGCCGCAGTACCACATGGCACAAGATGTCCTTATTCAGGTGTCGCAAATAATTGCGGATTTTGTAAAGCAAGGAGTTTTGAAAGAGGTGTTGAGCAGCCCATGTAATTCACCAATAATGGGTCTGAAAAAGCCTTGTGGGAAGGTTCGAATTGTGCAGGACTTGAGGAAAATAAACGAGATTGTGGTCAAATGTTGCCCCATAGTGCCGTATCCAGCAGTGATTATGTTTCAGGTTCCGTGTGATGCAGAGTGGTTCACCGTTGTTGACCTGTCACAAGCATTCTTTTCGGTGCCTCTTCATGAGGACAGCCAATTTTTATTCAGTTTCAAATTCCTAGACAAGGTGTACAGTTGGTGCAGAATTCCTCAAGGGTTTTCCGAGTCACAGTCCATCTTCAATCAGATATTGAAGAAGGACTTAGAGTCGTTAGAACTGCCTTTTTTGTTCAACTCTAGTGCAATACATTGATGACTTGCTAATTGCGTCCAGAACAAAAGATGACTGCAGGTATGACACAATTGCTTTACTGAACCATTTGGGAAAGAACGGACATAAAGGCCCTCATTCCGACCATGGCGGTTTGAAACCGCCAGGGTGGAGGGCAGAGGAAGCACCGCCAACAGGCTGGCGGTGCTTCCCGGGCCATTCTGACCGCGGTGGTAAAGCCGCGGTCAGAAAAGGGGAACCGGTGGTTTCCCGCTGGTTTACCCCTGGCCCAGGGAATCCTCCATGGCGGCGCCGTTTGCAGCGCCGCCATGGGGATTCCGACCCCCTTCCCGCCAGCCTGTTTCTGCCGGTTTACACCGCCAGAACTAGGCTGGCGGGAACGGGTGTCGTGGGGCCCTTGGGGGCCCCTGCACTGCCCATGCCACTGGCATGGGCAGTGCAGGAGCCCCCTAACAGGGCCCCACAAAGATTTTCAGTGTCTGCTTTGCAGACACTGAAAATTGCGACGGGTGCCACTGCACCCGTCGCACCCCTGCAAATCCGCCGGCTTCATTCGGAGCCGGCTTCCTCTTTGCAGGGGCTTTCCCGCTGGGCCGGCGGGCGATCTTTTGGAGATCGCCCGCCAGCCCAGCGGGAAAGTTAGAATGACTGCCGCGGTCATTTGACCGCGGTGCGGTCTTTTGGCGGTTTCCGCCCGTCGGGCGGCGCCCGCCACCCGCCGGGGTCGGAATGACCCCCAAAGTGTCTCCAAAGAAGCTGCAATACTGTCAGAAAGAGGTGAAATACTTAGGACACTTGATTGAGAGAGGGTCCAGGAGAATATCAAAGGAAAGGGTGACAGCTATACTACAGATGAACCCACCGACAACAAAGAGAGATGTCAGGATGTTTTTGGGGATGGTGGGCTACTGTCGCCAGTGGATACCCAATTTTTCGATTATCTCTGAACCATTGATTAAGCTGACAGGCAAGGAAACTAAGGATGACCCGTATACTATAACTCTGTCCAAGGAAGAGCTTGAGTCATTCATGGAATTGAGGGAGTGCATGTGCAGGGCACCAGCTTTAGGTATGCCTGATTACACAAAGCCTTTTCTACTGTTTTGTCATGAACGTGATGCTTGTTCTTTGTCTGTCTTGACACAGGTCCATGGAGGTGCAAACCGCCCTGTAGCGTATTTTTCAGCTACCTTGGACTCTGTCGCAGCAGCCCTACCGGGTTGTTTGCGTGCAGTCGCAGCAGTTGGTCAGAGCCTCACGCAGTGTGAAGACATAGTGATGGGACATCCCTTAATAGTAATGGTTCCACATTCAGTTGAAATTCTGTTGACTCGAACTAAAACCCAGCACATGACAAATGCCCGACTTACCCGATATGAGACAATTATTTTGGGGTCGCCAAATGTCTCCTTAAAGAGATGTACTATATTGAACCCGGCAACTCTACTTCCTGTTGAAAGTACTGAGATTAATAATGAAGAGGAAGTGGAGCATGATTGTCTTGAGGTAACAGAACTATGTACCAAACCCCAACCTGACATTCAAGATACGCAGTTAAAAGAAAATGACTGCATTATGTTTGTTGATGGATCCTGTTTGAGAGATTCAGTTGGAATACTGAGAGCCAGTTATGCTGTGTGTACAATCGCTGGGATTATTGAAGCTTCTTGGCTCGAGAGAGTGTATTCCGCACAAGTGGCAGAATTAATTGCCCTTACTAAAGCATGCCACGCAGCTGAAAACCTGAAAGTCACTATCCATACTGACAGCAGATACGGATATGGAATTGTACATGATTTTGGCCAATTGTGGTCACAGAGAGGTTTCATGACCTCTTCTGGTTCTCCAGTGAAAAATGGCGAACAGATTACGGATTTGTTACATGCGATTCAGTTACCTCTTGAAATTGCCGTGGTGAAATGCAATGCTCATGTTAAATCACAGGACTTTGTGTCAATGGGAAACGGCTATGCAGATCAAGTCGCAAGGTTTTGCGCATTGAACTGTATATCTTTCAAGGATCAATGGGAATTGTTACCGCAGAATGAAAATGAAACATGTTTGAACTTTGCCCTAAGAGTAGTTGATACCTTAGATGAGTTACAATCACTGCAGGGCCGTGCTAGCAGAGAGGAAAAACGCTCCTGGCAGAGAATGCAATGTGTACAGAGGGCTGATGACTTGTGGGTCTCAGAGGAGGGGAAACTGGTTTTACCAAACAGTCTCCTGTCACAATTTGCAAGGCTTTATCATGGACAGGCACATCTTGGGAGAGATGCAATGATCAGGTTATTCAAAATTGACTGGTTTAACCTGAAATTCAGACAAGCCGCAGAGGTTACTTGCCACAGGTGCATCATCTGTCAACAGATGAATGCAGGAAAATGAACTGTGGTAACTTTGAGCCACATAGGGAGAGCTGGTGGTCCATTTAGCAAGATGCAAATGGATTTCATTGAAATGCCTGTTTGTGGAGGATTGAGGTACGTGTTGGTGATTGTGTGTGTTTTCAGCCACTGGATTGAAGCTAACCCCACACATAGAAATGACAGTCTCACAGTCGCAAAGCTGTTGCTCAGAGAATTAATACCAAGGTTTGGTTTTCCGGTCTCTTTAAAATCAGATAGGGGCAGACACTTCGACAATGAGGTGATTAAGCTCTTGTGTGCCGCATTAGACATTGAACAGAAGCTGCATTGTAGCTAGAGAATGGCAAAAATGTGCGCAGCTACCAATATGAAATGGCCAGATGTATTGCCCTTAGTGCTGATGTCGATGAGAAACACCCCTGATAAGAAGACAGGACTATCACCCCATGAGATTCTCATGGGCAGAGCCATGAGGCTACCCGCAGTACCCGCAAATGCTCTTGTGAATATCATGGATGATATGGTGTTGGACTACTGCAAAGGTTTGGCCTGATGTGTTTCGCTCTTTCTTCCACCAGGTGGAAGCCAACACATTGCCACCGATCAGTGATCCAGGTCACACCCTGCAAACCGGTGACTGGGTGGTTGTCAAGAAGCACGTGAGAAAGTCGTATTTGGAGCTGCGCTGGAAGGGGCCATATCAAGTAATACTGACAACAACCACTGCTGTGAAATGTGCAGGTGTTCCAAACTGGGTACATGCCAGTCACACAAAGAAGGTAACATGTCCGACTGATGAGGAACTTGAAGTTTCCGACTCAGCAATTCCAGAGAAGGAAGTCTCAGGGCCAGAAGACAGCCAAGGGGGAACTGAGACTACAGGAGAGCCCGCTGAGAACAGCCTAGTCCCTCAAACAGTAAACGAGTTCGAGAGAGGTGACAGTGAGCCTATCTCAGTAGAGGCAGCAGGAGAACTAAATCAAGGAGAAGTTCTCCCAGAAGTAGACGGGTACGGGTTAGAGCATGAACCTGTTACAGACCCAGAAGAAGAAGAAGGGGAAATAGTAGAGAGAAGTCAAAGCACACTGGCATCCCCTGAGCCAGTTGCAGGTCCCTCAAGAGAAAACACCATAACACAAGAGGAGGGTGCTGTTCAGCGTCCTGAAAGGCCAAGCAAGAAGAAGACGCACAAAGGTGATAACTGGCCAGAGAAGCAGGCTTCGAAAGAAAAGGTTGTACCAGACGAAACAATAGCGGAAGAAATCGATACAACCCGAGTAGAGAATCTAAGGGAAGGAGAATTGCAAAGCGAACGCAGGTTGAAAAGAAAAAGAACCGCAAATAGAAGGTACGCAGGACCTGAATGGGCATATGCAACAACATCTGAATGGTAACAAGAATTCTTAGCGTTCTGTTTTGATCGAGAAGTACCAGGCCAATACTACGGTACCTGAAATCAATCAAAGAAAGAGACTGTGTTAAAATTGAAATTTAAAGTTGAAAAAGCTGAGAAAGAGACTTATAAACTACCGGATGTGACATTAATAACCTGAATTGACTTTGAAACCCGATTATGACAAGCTGCTAACCTGATTGACAAAAAGGGTCCTGGAGTGAGTGAAACGCTGTAAATACACGCAGAGAGAGAGAGACTTTGCATCAAGAAAAAAAAAAAAGAGCTTTTAAATTATCCTCCAGTTGATTGTTAGCTTTGAGTTATTCTGCTATCTGATTCTTTACAGACCATGGCTCATAATAGAGGTAGTAGCAAGAAGGGTAAGGTATATGGTTGGTTAAGTGCTATATTAGGTATTGTGTGTGCAATAATAATTGTAGGTGTGATTGTGGGAATGCCGTGGTTGGATAAGAAAGCGACTAAAAATGCTTCAAAACCTGAGACTACAACACTAACATCATGGGAAAGGTTTGAGCAAGATACAAAACGTTTGCATGAGGGAACTAACTCAAAAGGGGAACTCTCCACTAACGTCTTCTATCGCTTGCTGAATGAGTATGGTGAAGCCATGGATGCGAGAAACTGTTATGTGTGCACAAAGATTCCTTCATCAGTGCAGGAAGGGGTCACATGTCATAGTCTTCCACTAACATACGGGATAAGTTGTAGCTTGCTATTAACAAGATTTTATGACCAGGAGCATGTACAATATTTTTACTCAAATTTGGATGTGGTGTTTTCTTGTGATTGAGTTCCTGAATAAATTAGCTAAGGAGCATAGTATAAAAATAGTTAGAGGCTTCTTTGAACCAACACTTACATTTGGGACAGCTTATGCACACCGCAACAATATGACTTGCTTATTAACACCTGTAGAGAAAAGCTTCTTAGATCACACTGATGATAGACGCAAAGCATTGAAAGAGAGACTAGAAAAGGGGCTAGAAAAACACACATATGCAAATGATTATGCTTACACTGCAATAAAGACACAAGGCAAATTAGCTATAGATGCACTACATGTAGGAAGGCTTTGTATATATAGGCCAAAATCTAATCATGACACTTTATTTGTGGGAACAAGTGAATGCAGGCATGTGTTTTTGTTTCAGAGTAAATGGACATTCATGTTAAATGGACAGGATCCAGCGATCCCTGGGATCTATTATATTTGTGGACTTAATGCTTATTACAGTCTCCCTAAGGGATGGTATGGGACATGTTATTTGGGGATAGTTTTTCCAAAGATTTACCAGATTGATGACTTAAAGCAAATACCTAAAGCGTCTGAATTACAACATGCTAGACAAAACGAGAGACAGCGACTGCTGTCGTTGGTGACTTTTTTGGAGCCATAATTCCTTCAGTGGGGGTTATCTTAAACTCCATAAAGATTCAAAAGTTGTCTACTATTGTGGACAAATTTTACAGGGGCTATACTCCTGATGGATACTGAACTTGCTGCGAAAAGAGCTATGACTCTTCAAAATCGGCTTGCCTTAGACATTCTTTTAGCAAAGAGCGGCGGAGTCTGCAAGAAAGCTCAACGAGCATCATTGTTGCTTATTCATACCGGACAATAGTAAAAAGATTAGAGGTATGCTTACTAACCTAACTAGAGATAGTACAGATTTGAAGGCACTGAAGGAACCTGGAGTGTGGGAGAAAGTGGGAAAAGGAATTGCCAGAGTAGGGAATTGGTTTACCAATATTTGGAATGGGGTACTTGCAAAAATATTAGGGGGTCTACTAATTGTCCTGGCTTGTCTATTAGGTATATGGGGAGCATGCACAATTAATGACAAAATTAAAAGAAATTGGACAAAGAGAAACAAGAGAAATGAGGAAAGTGAAAGGGAGAAAATGTTTAATGAAATTTGGGAAACTTCACACAAGGGACAAGATGTTGAAATGCGCATTATGCGCAAGGTGAAAAATTAAAAGTGAAAGGTCAAAGGGAAAGGTTTGTGTGATGACGAACGTCATCAGAGGAGAGACTGAGAGAGTGTATCTTATATAATCTATATTAACATGAAATGTTTATGAATTAATGTGTGATAATGCCGCGTAGAAACTGTAGAAATGATTTTTTTGCTTAAACGTGCACTTGTAATGTGACCAGGGGGAGTGGACGCCAATGTATACATGAACTAATTAAAATGACTAACGTTATGAATTAATATAAAGAATAAGTTTATACTAATTATTAATGATTACATTATTGAATTTGTGCTGAAATCCTCGTAGGCCTTAAGTTAGCATGAGCCGGAGCTTAGCTGCTTGGCTCTCATAGTAAATGTATTTTTCCTATCTTGCAATGTGCTGACTCGCAAAAGGACATGACCCCTTGTTTTCTTCAAACTAGAAGCTGAATGTAACCATAGTAGATCCATTCCCATGAAATGGAGATTTTCTTAGCTTTAGTGAAGGAAAGTCTTGATTTTATTAAATACACGGAGGCAATTATTATGCTAACTTCTCTTGCTTTAATTTAAACAGCAGCCAAGATAAACTACAAATCCCAGCAGACCCAGCTGGGAAAAACTACAAAAATATGTCATACAGAATGTAACCAATCAGATTCACAGGAGAGTATAAACATATTGGCTGAGAGCAACAAGTCCTCTTCACTTGCAGAGCAGTTAAGTCACTCTGAATAAAGGTACAATCAGGAGTAAAATAGCACATGCCAATAAAATTGAGAATAAAGCTTCAAAACGATGTACAATATGAACAGTCTTTTGATCAAGATCCGGGATGAAAAGGTCTTGAAGTAGAGTCCTTCCCTGAATCCAGGAGGATGTGGCCATCGGCGTATCCTGGTAGGGTGAAGAAAGAGCCTTAGGATGTCTGGTTGGTAGTGGTAGCTGTACCTGATGAAAAATAAAAGGGAGGGTTAAATAGAAAACAATAGTGGTGGGATAATACTCGCCTCCGTGTATTTAATAAAATCAAGACTTTCCTTCACTAAAGCTAAGAAAATCTCCATTTTATTACAAGCACGGAGGCTCCTATTATGCTAGTTCAAAGCATAGAAATTACTGAATTAGCTACATGGGAAACAGGCTTGCAATAAAAGGTTCTAAAAGTTGAGACATTTGACCAATCAGCGGATTTGAGAATGTCCCCTAAACTCAATCCTGCCCAAAAGGCTTTGGAAGCCATAGCTCCTCTGGTGGAATGGGCCCCAAAAAGGGAGATATTGATACCGGCCAGGTCCATAATCCATTTTACCCAACGGGCTAGAGTAGTGGAAGTGACAGGATTATGAGAGGATCTAAATGAGACGAGGAGTTGAGTTTCAGAAGACCTTCTCAAATCTTTAGTTCTTGAAATGTATTCTTTCAAACAAGTGCCTACACATATGTTCGCATGATCAGGGAAATAAGGATAAAAAACAGACATTAAGGCCCATATTTATACTTTTTGACGCTAAACTGCGCTAACGCAGTTTAGCGTCAAAAAGTTTTGCGCCGGCTAACGCCATTCTGAAGCGCCATGCGGGCGCCGTATTTATTGAATGGCGTTAGCCGGCGCAAGCAGACCGGTGCTGCCTGGTGTGCGCGAGAAAAACCACGTACACCAGGCAGCGCCGGCGTAGGGGGAAAATGGCGCATGGGCGTCTTAAAATGGGGCAAGTCAGGTTACGTCGAAAAAATCGTCGTAACCCGACTTGCGCCATTTATTTTCGACGCCCATCCCCCATCAACATGACTCCTATCATTGTAAAGATAGGAGTCATGCCCCCTTGCCCAATGGCCATGCCCAGGGGACTTCTGTCCCCTGGGCATGGTCATTGGGCATAGTGGCATGTAGGGGGGCACAAATCAGGCCCCCCTATGCCAAAAAAAATTATTTAAAAAAAATTAAAAAATACTTACCTGAATGTCCCTGGGGTGGGTCCCTCCAGCCTTGGGTGTCCTCCTGGGGTGGGCAAGGGTGGCAGGGGGGGTCCCTGGGGGCAGGGGAGGGCACTGTGGGCTCATTTTGAGCCCACTTGTCCCTTAACGCCATGCCTGACCCAGGCGTTAAAAAGCGGCGCAAATGCGCCGTTTTTAGCCACGCCCACTCCCGGGCGTCTCTTTTGCCCGGGAGTATAAATACCACGTAAAGGCCTGGGAGTCATTTTTTAGACGGGAACGCCTCCCTTGCATATCATTAACGCAAGGAAGGGGTTCACGCTAAAAAATGACGCACATTCCGGGAACTTTGGCGCTATTCGCCTCTAACGCCATAGTATAAATATGGCGTTAGTTGGCGTTAGTTTAGCGTCGAATTTGCGTCGAAAAAAACGACGCAAATTCGGCGCAACCAGAGTATAAATACGGCCCTAAATTAGTTTTAGTTCTTCTTTGAACTTGAAAGAAAACACCTTGAGGAGTATACTGTACAGAAGTCACATCTAATGCTCTAACATCAGAAATACGTTTAAGGGAGACGAGACAGAGGAGAATGGTTAGTTTAGCAGAAAGAAATTTTAGGGATAAAAGGGAATTAGACGGTTGAGATAAGAGAAACTGTAAGATTACATTAACATCCCACATGGAATTGTACTTAGGTAAGGGGGGTTTGGAAAAACGAACTCCCTTTAACAGTCGACAAATCAGAGGATTTTCGCCAATGGGTTTATTATCTATTCTATCATGTTCCGCGGAAATTGCGGACCTGTACATGTTGACTGTTCTGTAGGCCTTGCCCTGGGCTGCCAGGGATGCTAGAAAATTAACAACTAGGACTACATCTGCTGAAGTGGGATTGGCACCCCTGAGCAGACACCAATTATGCCAGACTGACCAGGCTGATTTGTAAGCTTTGGTTGTGCCGGGAGCCCAGGCTTGACGTATGAAGCTTGCAGCTTCCTGCGAAATTCCTGGGGTTCTCCAGGCAGACCCGAAACCATCCATGAGACTAGCTGAAGAGATTGCCTGAGTATCAAGTCGTGAGGCTGACCTTGGGGATTCAACAAGAGGGAGGGAAAGAGTGGAAGGAGAACAGGGGGGTCTATGAGTAATTCGAGAGCTGAAGGGAACCAAGGCTGACCCTGCCAGAGGGGGTAATCAAAAGCACTTTGGTGGATTGACGACGAACCTGCGCCAAAACTCTGGGAATCATTATGAAGGGGGGAAAGGCATAGTTGATTTGGTTGGACCAGTCCTGTTGAAAGGCGTTGGTTGCTAAAGCCTGGGGGTCTGGTCGCCAACTGTAAAATTGAGGGATTTGAGTGTTTAAACGCGAAGCAAAAAGATCGACGGAGAAGGGACCGAATTTGGAAGAGAGATTGTTGAAGATGGAAGGGTGAAGACGCCAATCGCTGGAATCTTGAAGATATCTGGAACACCAATCCGCGATTGTGTTCATATTTCCCGGAAGGTACTCTGCTCGTAAGGAAATCTGATTTTGAAGGCAGAATTCCCATAGACTCTTCGCTAGTTCGGCGAGGGGTTTTGACCGAGTACCTCCGAGGTGATTTATATACCGTACTGCTGAAAGATTGTCCATCCGGAGGAGAATAGAACAGCTTACCCTGTCTTTGGCGAAGGTTTGGATCGCGAAGGAACCTGCAAGAATCTCTAAACAGTTTATGTGCAGAGATGACTCCTCTCTTGACCATAAACCTCCAGTTGAGAACTGAGCGCATCTTGCGCCCCAACCAGTCCGACTTGCATCGGATTCTAAGACAAGATCTGGTGCTTTAGAGAATATTGCCCGGCCATTCCAGGCGACTAGGTGATCGAGCCACCATTGAAGTTCGATCCGGGATTCGTGATCTAACAGGATTAGATCCTCGTAAGTAAAGCCTTCTAGGAGATGTCGAATTTTTAGTCGCTGAAGCGCTCGATAGTGAAGAGGACCTGGAAATATGGCTTGAATAGATGAGGCTAACAGGCCGATTATACGGGCAAGACTTTTGATCATAAGCTGTGATTTGTTGAGAACCAAGTGTATTTCCTTTTTTATATGGGAAATCTTTTGGGCCGGAAGATGAAGTATAGCTTCGGTAGAGTCTATGAGAAACCCCAAGAATTCCATGTGATGGGACGGAATGAGGTTGGATTTGTCTTTGTTTATAAGAAACCCTAAGTTCTGAAGGAGGGAAACGAACATGTCTAGTTGTTGTATGAGTAGGGATCTGTCCTGGTGTAGAATTAGGAAATCGTCTAGGTATACAATAATTCTGACCCCTTGAGCTCTTAAGTGAGTTATCACCGGCTTCAACACCTTGGTGAAACACCAAGGAGCTGAAGAAAGGCCAAACGGAAGGCACGTAAATCGGTAAAATTGGTCCTTCCATTGGAATTGTAGAAATTTCCTGAAGGAGTGATGAATGGGAATGGAGAGATAAGCATCTTGTAAGTCTAAACGAACCATCCAATCGTTTGTTAATAACGAATCTCGAAGATGGAGAATAGTTTCCATCTTGAAGTGGTGATAAACCACAAATTTGTTGAAAGATTTGAGGTTTATGACAGGACGATATTTCTTGTTCTTTTTTTGGACCAAGAAGAGCGTACTGATGAAGCCTGAAGGATGAGGGAAGCATGGCTCTATCGCGTGCTTGAGAGTTAGAGAATGGATCTCTTGAGAAAGAAGAGTGTCTTGTTGTTTGGAAAATTTTAGGGGTTTTGGAATATGATGTTGAAAAGGAACTGAATAGAGTTCTATATGATAGCCTGAGACTGTCTGCAGGACCCATGGATCTGCGGTTAAAGACTGCCAATTTGTCATAAATAGTGCCGTCCGGCCTCCCACCAACAATGAACCATAAAGAGGAACGCTTACCTGAGTTTTGGGAGCCTCTGGATCTGTAGCCACGTCTGAAGGAACGATACCTTTGTGGGTAAAACTGTGGCTTGTATTCCTGTTGGTAGGAAGTGGAGCCTCTGGTCTGGTTGACCGCACCTCTCTGGGTGTATCGGCCGGCAAAGCGGCTCCTGCCTTTGCCGGCTCTTCCAAAAACACGAGAATTAAAAATCTTATGCATGGAAGATTGCGCTTTGTCCATGGAGGTAAAAGTTTGTACATATTTACTGAGTTCTTTAATGAAAGAGTCTCCGAATAGTAAACCATTGGCTTCCGGACCCGTTTCTTTAGCTGCTAGAGTATTGAGTTTGGGATCGATTTTGAGTAGCAGGCTTTTGCGTCTTTCATGCGCCATTGAGGCGTTTGTGTTGCCAAGTAGGCAAATCGCCTGTTGGGCCCAATTAGAAAGGATGACTGGGTCAACTTTCTTGCCTTCCATTCTGGCTTCTTCTGCCAGGTCCAAAATTCTGGTGAGAGGGCCAGAGAGGTCAAGCAACCTGTCCTGACAGTTGGTCCAGGCTCTGTCCACACCTTTTTTGGGGTCTTTCCCAAATTTAGTAAAAAACATTATCATATTAGGGTCGATAACAGGGATATCAGTGATGTTGTTGGGGAGGGAGGGTAAGGGGCACTCAGACTTAAGTCTATTGCGTACTAACTTATCTAACGGTTGACGTAGATTCTTTAAAACATATTCAGAGACATGGTCACAGGGAGTCCATTCAGTGGAATTAGGGTGACGGATAAGGGATGGATCAAACATCGGTTGACCCGCAAAATCTAATAAAGTACTTTTCGATTTGGTTTGAGATGACTCTCCCAATTTGTTTAGAGAAGTTTTACGCCTCTTCTCCACAGGCCCCGACCAGATCATTATGATGGTCATTCTGAGTCTGGCGGGCGGCGGAGGCCGCCCGCCAGACTTCCCCCCTCCAAAATACCGCTCCGCGGTCGAAAGACCGCTGAGGGTATTTTGGCTTTTGCACTGGGCTGGCGGGCGACCGCCAAAAGGCCGCCCGCCAGCCCAGTGCAAAAAACCCTTCCCACGAGGACGCCGGCTCAGAATTGAGCCAGCGGAGTGGGAAGGTGCGACGGGTGCAGTTGCACCCGTCGCGAATTTCAGTGTCTGCAAAGCAGACACTGAAATTCTTTTTGGGGCCCCCAGGGGCCCCGCGACACCCCATACCGCCATCCTGTTCCTGGCGGGAGAACCGCCAGGAACAGGATGGCGGTATGGGGTGTCAGAATCCCCATGGCGGTGCAGCAAGCTGCGCCGCCATGGAGGATTCAATAGGGCAGCGGAAAACTGGCGGGAGACCGCTGGTTTTCCCTTTCTGACCGCGGCAAAACCGCCACGGTCAGAATGCCCTGCGGGGCACCGCCAGCCTGTTGGCGGTGCTCCCGCCGACCCTGGCCCCGGCGGTCCGGGACCGCCGGGGTCAGAATCACCCCCTATGTCTGGATCATCCTTATCCGTGTCTTTATCCGTGTCAGAATCACCCATATCGTCATCTGTATCTCCCAGATTAGTGATTTGAATGGGAAAGGAACTACTAGAGGTGGAGGGTTGGTTGGGTACATCTTTTGACGGAGAGTCAGAATTAGCCTCAACATTGTCTGCCTTTCTTTTCTTGGCCTTGGAAGGGGAGGCAGTAGAAAGTAATCGTTTAATAGAGGCTTCAAATGTTTTAGAAAAACCGGAGATTGAGGAAGAAACCGCTTTCTGGACGGAGTCTTGTATAAAGGAATCCAAATCCTCTTTAAACTGCTGAGCGTCCTCATCTTTAGAATAATTTTCCATAGCAACAGGGATAAATTGTAATGTTTTAGTGAATTAATAAAGGACTAATTATGAGTGCCCCTCAAACAAGGGTTAAACGATTAATTTAATAATTAAGTCACCCTTCTGGAAACAAACAATAAAATATTTATGGGCGTCTGATAGCAAAAACCTGAGAAAAAAACGGCCTTGCAGTGTAATTAAATTGAGCCCCGGCAAGAAAAACGGCTTGGAATGCGGAAGAAAGCTCACCGGAGTCGCTGTTGGAATGCGAGAGAGAGAGCGAGCGGAAGCGCTAATGTAGCGTGACCGCAATGCTGCAATCTGAAGGAGAAACAGCTGATCTGACGCGCGTTGAATAAACACGCTGTCAGAAGCTGTGCCGGCTCGCGTTCTGTCAATAAAACGCTGCCGAGCAGAGCGCACGCCCCAGGCGTTCAGTTTAGAACGTTGGGGACGCGATAATAAACCATAATATGACGCTAATACCGGCGTTTAAAACGAACCGAACAGAGAAAGGGGGTGAGAGGAAACACATAACAATATAAATGTATAATGAAACTATATGAAGAAGAAAAAAACACCAAATATACATGTAAAGGAAAATGTAAACGCATGAATAGAAAGATAGTACTTATCTTGACTGCGAGCAGCAAGAAAAGAGGACTTGTTGCTCTCAGCCAATATGTTTATACTCTCCTGTGAATCTGATTGGTTACATTCTGTATGACATATTTTTGTAGTTTTTCCCAGCTGGGTCTGCTGGGATTTGTAGTTTATCTTGGCTGCTGTTTAAATTAAAGCAAGAGAAGTTAGCATAATAGGAGCCTCCGTGCTTGTAATAAAATCCCCATTGACTGTAGAAAATGTTAATCAAAATGCAACAGTGTAGATTAACGTAATTTACAAGGTCGTTCAAACCTGTGAAGACAATGGAGCTACTGACCAAAAGATGTGCAAAGAATTACAGAAGGATGAAATCATACCGGACGTGCTACCTCTGAAGACGTCAATCATGTGGACCAATGAAAAGCTTGTAAAATAATATGGGGTGAAAGATTAATGACATAATGCATTTCCCAAATGGATAAAGATAGTGGGGTATAACTAAGATCCAATAGAATTTTAGGGGAACGTACAACGAAAAAGGGATAAAAACCCATGACACGGGGAGCCATTGAGAATTAGGTAGGGAATACTATTGATTTTATCCAGAAACTTTGTCACTCTGTTTGGTGACTTATTGGTTTGCTTAGAACCATCCTCGTCCTTAGATTGCCCATTTTACACTTTACCTCCTTAGGAGGGAAGTGCCCCTTTTGCCCTGGAGCTGATTTCTGACTGATGGCGATTAGACTGATGCCCAGAAGATGAAGACTGAACCTGAGTGCTGACCTAAACCATGGTGGGTAACTATGACAATGAAATTGTAATTTGTCTATTTGCTTTTCCTTTCTAAGTACCAACTGCTTACTTTTGACAGAGACCATAGCTAGATGTTTTCCAAATTGGTGTTCTAAATTGTTTTGCATGAAGCCCAACATGCCAATGCTAATTAGTGGTTAGGACAGGTGTTCACTAAATTGACGCAAATAGACAAACGACTGAATCTATGCTTTGTTGAACCGACGCGTTATTGACACTCTGCTAAATTGATCTATGTTTACGCCGTGTTATGTTTTGATGTTTGTGATTCTCGCCTTAATTAAATCTTATCAAAGTTGCCATATCGTGACTATGCTATTATGTTTCTTGGTTTTGAGATTAACACATCTACTTTTAGAATTATAACTAATAAGGAATAAAACTCATAAAATTCTACTAAACTGGTGTGGTTATTCATGACTGCAAGGTCATGGTAGTGTCTTGAATTGATTAATGACTTTGACTAAAGTAAAATGTATCGTTGTGATAAATATTGATGACATTATTGACGTATTGATTGACATATTGATTAGCTATCTCATCCTAAGGTTTCTCTCAACTGGGTCAAAAGATTCATTGGCCTAAAACGAGTCCTGATGTGTAATAAATTATCATAAAGGGACGCGTTAACAGTAATATTAAATCAAACTTCAACAGTAAGCAGGATTTTCTTTTACCATTCTGCCCATACTAAACATGACAGGGATACTCCTTACAGATCAGAATCTACCACTTAAAAGTATATGAAGACAGTTCTGATGCTGGTCCAAGAGAGGAACAGGCCTCACAGTAGTAGAAAACGAATTTGTGAGTTTTTCACTACCAGGACATGTAAAACACATAAGGACATGTCCCGCCTTTTACTTACATTACACTTTGCCCCATGAATTATCTAAAGCCTACCTTAGGAGTGAATTATGTAGAAAAAGGGAGTTCAAGGCTTGGCAAGTACTTTTAAATGCCAAGTCAAAGTAGTGGTGAAACTGCACACACAGGCCTTGCAATGGCAGGCCGGAGACATGGTTTTAAGGGACTACTTATGTGGATGGCACAATCAGTGCTGCTGGACCACTAGTAGCATTTAATTTACAGGCCCTGGGCACATGTAGTGCACTTTACAAGGGACTCTCAAGTAAATTAGACATGCCAATTGGGTATCAGCCAATGTTGCCATGTTTTAGGGAGAGAGCACATGCACTTTAGTACTGGTTAGCAGTGGTAAAGTGTCCAGATTCCTAAAGCCAGCAAAAATGAGGTCAGAAAAAGAGGAGAAGTAAGGCAAAACGTTTGGGGTTATCCTTCAGCGAGAGCCATTTTCCTACAACAATGCCTTTGTGACTTTGTCTCGTTTGAAGAAGCAATAACATAGCAGGCAATACAATGTCCACATCTACCATGGACTCTTGTAAAGTCTGAGAGAAGAAACACAAGAATTCAGAGGGATGCACTTTCAAATCACAGGTACTTTGGAAAAGGGCTGTCGATTAGGCAGTAAGATTTAATTTCCCCTTCCCAGATACAGGTAGATGGAGCATGCAAATTACTTTCGAACCTCACATACATTCCCTTTGCCATCTGTTTGTGGTTTCGACCTCTTGTGTTTCTCCCAGTTATTACAAGAGTCAGGATGTGCAATGTCACTTGGGTCTTTGGCTTATATTCTTGGTATAAGCAGCGAAGACACTGCAAGATCTTAATTTTGTGGGGGAAACACATTTGCTATAAATGATTATTGTTAGTGGCTGAGAAGCGGTGGGCATATGAGAGCTTCTATAACATGTGTCCAGGCCGTGCCTACATGCAAATATTTTGTTTTTTTATAGGTAGAGGGGACAACATAGATCCCTTTGAGAAGGGGAATGTGAAAAATCTTCAGTCGAAATGATATCTTAACTAGCACATATGTTCTTAGGCACTATTGCAACTTGTTCAGAAATTATTACTTTGAAGACAGAACCTTGGGAACAACCCTCCCACCATGAACTATGTTAGTTACAGACTACAATTGGATTGGCAGACTTCAAGTGAATACACAAGATAGAAAACACCTGCCATGGGCTGCTCAACCTGCCTTCTTCATCACTGTTTCATCACAATGGGTCGGTCCAGATTTCTGAATTGAGCCTGTACCTGCAAACTCATTTGGCATACATTAGCAAGTGAGCCTTTTCTGCAGATGATGGGATGTGATTGCCTGGGGAGTCACTCACCATTGTCGAGTTGTTGTCAAAAACCTGAATAATGCTAATTGGTTTTGACGTTATTCAATGTTAAAAATACATTTTTCGTGGATGAGATATCAGTGAGAGGTCTTCTCAAGGTCATACAGCTTGTACCTCTTGTACCTATGCTTGAGTGACTTGATCCGCGTTTCGCTTGGACCAGCCTCCATTATTTTGAAATTTGCTGTTTGGAGAGCAGTGGGCAAGTCCTATCCCACTAAGGTCCATTTGGGTATGATGTGTATAATGGAGTGTGTTTTGACCATGGACAAACAGGATGGGAGTATATTAAAGAGTTCACTAAAAATGTTTTGGGAAGTTTTACATGATTATCAATAAAATCAACAATACCTTTTCCAGATCTGGAGTATCCGTGTTCATAAAGAGTTTGATGACCAATAGCACACGAACTTCCAAGCTTTCTGTAGTTTTACATGTAACGTTGCTTCTAGCAGTGAGGGGAAGAGGCCTGTAAAAAGCTGACTGGAGTGATATGCATGTAGAAGACCCCCCTCAGTAATGGCATTATACTATCTAAAAATGATGAAACAGACAAATAGTTGTCTGTCATTTTCAATACTCTTAGTGAGAGCAAACATATCATTCTGACGTCATATTCATCTATCTCATTTTCACAAGCCTCCTGCAGTCATTCTGTTTCAATTTAATTTATTTTGCACTTGCTTTAATATGTATTAAAATTCGCGGTTCCTGTGTCTTTCATCTATGATTGTGGTTATTTTCTCTATCTGCGCTTGAACTGTGGAAAACTCGATTTATTTCATTTTATATAAATCCTGACAATTTACAAGACCTAATCAAAACAAAATTAACAATCAAATTCTTCTGAACTTATTATTTTGAGTAGCTGTTAGTCTATTGACTGTGTTTTGCCAAAAAATACTGTGCATTCTGTGCTTGTTTTATTTTTATTTTTATTTTAAAATGTTTAGGTCAAATTGCTAAATATAGTTGAAATAAATCAATAAACCAAATGAAACCAGCTGGCTTATGCCAACTCTTTCAAGCACAACCATTTGAACAACATTGTACATAGCAGATTTTTCTGAAATTAATCATACCTGCTATTATCTGGCCTTATAATTTCACGTTGTAAGAATAAATCCCTTCATGCAGCATCTGGCATTTACTGAAGTGTAATGATTCACCAGGTATTTCAACTCGCTCTTCAAATGCTTTTCTTTGCCTCGCGAAATCAACCATTTTGCGCCTGTTTCGCACATTGGAAACCAATACAAAAGCCATGATTGATTGACACTGTTTGCTGGGAGGCCAGCTGCTCCCTCAGTGTCACAGTAAATGATGAAGCACCTAGTTCAGAAGAGGAGAGGCGTCCACAGCGTCAAGCTGCAGAAGCAGCTACAATTATTCGTTTACTAAATGTGGCACACCGTCTGAATAGTCAAATGAATACATTCCATCTTCTGGAGACATTTGTAATAAGCGCCATCGTATTATCGACAAGATCTCGCAGGCCTGCACATGGTAACGCAGGAAGTATGTGTACTTTCTTACAAATAATAATCAAAGCAAACGAGTGTCTTTTTAGTTTACTTGTTTTATAGAGATTTTTAAAAATGATACAAGACACGGATAACACAATAAAAATATACAATCAAGTTTATATAGTAAAAAGTACAATGTAGCTTTAGGGATGTGAAATTAGAAATACTTCGAAAATTGATGGTGTGACATTTTTAAACATGAGCAATAATTTGAGGAAGACATAGGACCAGATTTATGGTTTGGCAGACAGGGTGATTCCTTCACAAGCGTGAAAGATATCCTGTCAGGTATATTACATGTCCATAGGACATAATTGAAAGTTTAAACATTTTAAAAGCACAATATAGCTTTGGGGAGGCGAAATTAGAAATACTTTGAAAATTGATGGTGAGAAATTCTTAAATATAAGCAATAGTATGAGGAAGTTTAGGACCAGCTTTAGGGTTTGGCAGGCGAGTTACTCCGTCACAAACGTGACGGATATCCAGTTCTCTGTATTACATGTCCTTAGGATATAATGGAACCGTAATGGGGCGGGCGGGATATCTGTCACATTTGTGGCGAGTAACCCCATCCCTAAGCTCTAAAACAGGTCCCATAGTCTTCTTAAGAAATATTAATAGCAAACATAATAAGAAATAGCTTATAAAAAATATCACAAAAAACAGATAATAAAATATATAACTAAACTGATGAAGAGGTGTTTGAAAATCATGATAAAAATTTGAACAGAGAGAAGTAAGGAGGAAGAGAGAGAGAGAAAAAAGAAAGAACTCTTTCTCTGTGGGCGAACCTGTGCAGCGAGATCAGTAATTCCAGACATGCTAGCCATGTAGCTCTCTGGCTGACATTCCTTCCTCGAATTCTGTTAAGCAGCTATGACTCTGTCGATTGGACTACCTCAAACTACAGCTGTCAAATCAATACAAATCTGTGCGACTCTCAGAGAAATAACCTTGCACAAAATTGCCTTTTTGAAAGTGTCAACCCTTTCTGACAACGCAAATGAGAACAAAACATAAGAGCGGGAATTCGGAGCTATGCTCCTCGCGGGTGGTGTAGGGGGCATGAAAATTACTTTGTAAATTTTGTGAATCCGGCTCAAGACACCAGCGGAAATGTCTCCCATGCGGCTTTCAAATAAGGCTCAGTGTGATTGCCATGAAGATGCAGGAATTATTTGCCTGGGAGTTTGACTTTCAGCATCACTTTCCATTAGGACAGGCAGGGTTGACTTTGACCCTCTCCAGACAAAAGCTCATATTTCCTTATCTCTATTTAGAGTTTCTAGAATTTCTACTCACGCTTTATGTCCATAAAGGAGAACACCTACAAAGTAAGTAAGTGGACAATATGAACGGAAAACGGGAGCGGAAAACGCATTTACAATCATTTCCTGAAAGGACTATGGGGGTTATTCTAACTTTGGAGGAGGTGTTAATCCGTCCCAAAAGTGACGGATTTACCACCAGCCGTATTACGAGTCCATTATATACTATGGAACTCGTAATACGGCTGGTGGTATAACCGTCACTTTACCGTCACTTTTGGGACGGATTAACACTCCTCCAAAGTTAGAATAACCCCCTATATGTAGTTGGGAGGGTAACGTGAGAGATAACACATGGATTTGGAAAATGTATCAGTGTGGAGCCCTGTGGCATGCTGAAAGAATTGCATTGTGTTTTGTCAGAGCTTTGCAGGATGGTGTGGTCCTGTCTGTGGAGAGAAACCTATGTATAGCATTGCACATGTGTAGAGCATTGTAGTTTAGTTGAATCTGACACTATAGAGCTAGAAGATCTGTTACAAATTGGGTTCCTGGTGGACTGGGGCATGAGACCTGGTCAAGCAGCAACCACAACCCTTGTCAGGGTGAGGCACAAGCCAACCCTAAATTATCCTGTGCTTAAACCCCTGTAGCTTGGCACAGAGCACTCACGTTTAACTTAGAGGCAATGTGTAAAGTATTTATGCAACACTTCAAAAAATAAAACAGTAAAAACACTACACAGAAAGATCCCACACCAGGGTAGAACATTAGAGCTTAATTTAATAAATAAAACAAGACCAAAGCAATGTAAATTCAGTTGGTAGAACCAGAGCTATGAATGTTTAAAGAATAAACTGCAATATAGCAAAAACAGAAAGCACCAGCTGCTGCTATCTGGTCACGCTAGACATGGTCAAAGTGAAAAGTTCAGGCTGACCGCATGCGTGGGTTGGATACAGTCCTAGATTAGTCCTGTGGAACTTTTACCTTCTCAAGTTTTGTGCCAAGAGTCCTGATCACCTTAGAGAGGGTCAACCGCAGCAAGGAGAGCACCGTGGGCAGTAGTTGGCATGGCACAAAGAGCTGGCCGGGCATTGCGGATGGGTGGGCTGGGGCTTTGGGCTGGGGATCCCCCACCGGCTGTTGATGCTGCTATGTGAGGAGGTGGCTTGTGCTGATTTTTTGAGCGAGCGACATGGTTCAGTGTGAGCAGGCCCATTCATGGTTGCACATAGCCAAAAAGCTTGAGTTCAAGAGCTCGAGAGCCACACCAAAGGTTCAGGATCTGAGAAGCACCACTTAGGGGTTAGGAACTCACTGAAGGTGGGTCAAGGAGCTGTTGGGGAGTCTTTTGTGTCCCTGAGACTCAAATCAGGTGACCTGCAGACTAGGTCTTTGAGTCCCCCTGGTGTCCACAGTTCAAGATGCAGGTCCAGTTTTTCTTCCCCAGGTAAAAGGGAAGCAGGCAGTAGATGAGCGGTTGAGTGGCAGTCTTTGTAGCAGCTCAGCAGTCCTTCTTTCTGGCAGAGTATCCAGAGGTCCAGAAGTGTACTGAAAAGTTAGTCTCTGAGGTCCTTCTTTAAAACCCTGGTGCCCTGGTTCTGAAAGGTGGGAGAAGCTTCCATGGTTTTGAAGTGCACAGAATCTTCTGCTTCCTCTGCCCTGGCTCCAAGCTGGCTGAAGAGCAATGCAGGGTCTTTAGGCCTTTTGTGTGAAGGCAGAGCACAAGCTATTCAGGTGTAAGTGAGGCTCGGCTCAGCTCTGCCCTCCCATCCTTCCAGCAGATGGCCCACTCAGGCACACCTAATTAATCTATTGTGTGATTGCCTGGGAGGAATTCACAAATTCTATCAGTTACACCCAGTCATGTGACCAAAGACTGGTTACAGGCGCAAAAGGGCTAAAGGCAAGAAAATGCCAACCTTCTAAAAGTGACATTTCCAAAACTGTAATTTAAAATCTGAATTCACCATAAGTTAGGGATTTAAATTCCAGTTCCAGAGACATCAAACATTATCTTGTGATCTCTTCCTATTTGGAAATTACATTTATAAAATCTAATAAGGCTACTCCTATGTTATCCTATGAGCGAGTTAGGCCTCACAGAGGTAAAAAACTAATTTGGGGGTTTTTCACTACCAGGACATGTAAAACTGAAAGTACATGCCCAACCTTTTAATCATACAACATCCTGCCCTATGGGCTACCTAGGGTATACCTTAGGGATGATTTATATGTAATAAAAAGTGAGGTTAAGGTTTGGCAAGGGGGGTTTAATGCCAAGTGGACCTGGCAGTTTTAAACTGCATTCAGGCTGTAAAGGCAGGCCTGGGATATGTTTTAAGGTGCTACTTAAGGGGGTGGTACAATCACTGCTGCAGGCCCTCTAGTAGCATTTAATTTACAGGCCCTTGTTATGTGTAGTACCACAATACTAGGGACATATGTAAGTAAATTAAGTATACCAATTCGATATAAGCCAATGTAACCATATTTTAGGTAAGTGAGCACACACACTTTAGCACTGGTTAGCAGTGGTAAAGTGCCCAGAGTCCTAACGCCTACAATGACCAATGACCACTTGTTAATTTGTCTTACCTTATTGAAAAAAGAAACAACCTTTGAAAACAACCATTAAGTGCCCCCGAGGAATTTATTCCTTGATTACAAGTTGGATGTTCTTAAGGGAGTCAAAATTATGTCAATCTGGAATTACTGAGTCCTAAGCGGGATCCCCCTTCTGAGCACAGTTCTGCTCCCACTTACCACTTGCACTCAGCAGGTGGTAACTGGGAGCAGGAGCCATTGTGGATTGCAGAAAAATGTGTGAGGAGGGATAGGATAGGGAAAGAGGAGCGATCTGTGGGCCCACTATGCAGTAGTAAGGTGCAAGATGGTGGATAGGCTGCTCTAATGCCAAAACCCCATGCCTGAGCTTCACTCAATTTTTCCAGCCAATTTTTATATCCAGTAAGTTTGGGCTCTATGTTCCCACACCCAGTAAATCTGGGCGAAGGCCCGCGACCATAGAGAACTCGAGGGGCCGGAGCAGAAACCACGCTGAGGCCCCCGAGCAAAAAGCGCACTGGATGGGCTGAGCAAACAAAGAACGGGCGGGGGGACCGGAAGCGGTCTCCCTGCAAAATGAACACTCTGCCCCCTGTTTCCAGCCTGACCCGGGGGGGGGACACAAGGCAGAAATGGAAGAGGGGGCAAAGAAGGAGCAACGACCCAATGGGGTCAAAGCATTTTTTAAATAGCCCAACATGCCTCAAAGGCAGAAGCGGGGCTTAAAAAAGGCTGCCCCGCTCAGAACCCCCTATTCGTATCCAGGGCGGCCAGGCAGCAGATTGAAAGGACACCAGGAACAGCGTAGGACTTCATCGAAGGACAGCAGGAGACGGCGCATATTGACCACGCAACCTGGCATCCCGCGAGCTGCAAAGCAACAACTGCGAACGCACAGAGGGCGGCGCTACCTTGCTGGACCATCGGGAGCAGCCGAAGACCGGAGAACTCCCCAGGAGGCGGAAGAGTTCGGCTGATTTTGCAGATACGGGCAAAGGGGGGCCGGTGCTTTAAACACCGGAAGGAGCGGCGCAGGGGCACCCCCTTTTTTCAATTGAGCGCCGCTCCGCCCCTGCCACACCCCCAACACTCCTAATGCCTCCTAAAGCGGTAGCGTGGCGGCAAGCAGCACTACCCGTGGCATTTTCCTCTTCGTACAGAGGCACTGTCTCTCGTCTGCAACCGCCGCCTGGGGCAGGGCACAGCAGGCAACCGCGCGGCCCGGCCGATAGATTGGAAGGAGGAAGGGAACGCAATAGGACCACGCCCCCCTCCCCATTGCATAGTGGCACGGCGGCAAGCGACTCAGGGCAAAGCAAGCAACCAGGCCGCCCACCAACGGTCACTGCACGGCCCGTCCACAATATTACAAGGAGGAGGGGAGCGGGCTAGGACCGCGCCCCCTACGCATCGCATAAGGAGCAGTGGCACAGCTGAGCAAATCCTGCTGGCGTCGTAGAGCCAAGTCCCAAGACATCCATCAGGCAAACAACGCTTTTAAACCGAGCGGCAACACACACAAGAGGATAAAACCAGGCAGCAAGGCAGCAACAGGAACATTTGGGGAAAGATTAAAAAAAAAAGATATATATTTTAAGGACAAGCGGTGCAAAGGGAATTAGGAGACCAGGGACAGCCCATTTGGGCGACGCAACCTGGTCACAGACAATACCCAAGCAATAAAATGCAGTTTAAGTATCAACAGCAAGGACAAGCAGCCAGGGACAGCCCGCAGGGGGCGACAGGACCTGGCTGCCAGCACAAGTGCAAAAGCAGCAGCCCACTGGGTGACGAGACCTGTGCACAGATAACACCCAAGCCGCTTAAGACGTTTTAAGGACTACAGCAAAGACAAGCAGCCAGGGACAGCCCGCAGGGGGCGATGCGACCTGGCTGCCAGCACAAGCGCAAACTCAACCGGGGACAGCCCAGCTGAGCGACCCGCATTTAGAGCAACTAACAGTATCAGGGGACAGCCCACGCAGGGCGACGCGACCCGGTGTACAGCCATTACCACAAGTCAACATGGAAAACCATGGCGCCTCCCTAGAGCTTGACATAGAAGAAATCATCAGGGCAGCAAGGGAAGCGGTGACGACGCGCAGCAAGGACTGGATCTTGAACCAAATCAGAGGTCTTGGAGTAGTTGAGGGTCAGTCGCAGGAAGAACACGACAACGACAGACCAAGCAACGCTGCCAAAGACGATGACGAGCCACCTAGCAAGGCGAAAAAGCATCAGCGGAACACAAGCAGAGGAGCGAAAAAAGGGGACAAAAGAGACGCAGGTGAACTCCTAGAAGCGGGGGTGCCAGGACCGAGCAAGAGAACGAAGGTGAATAATGGTGAGCAAATCAGTATGATTGTCCAAGAATGTTTAAAATCAGTGCCGCCATTATTATTTGCTAATCCTGGGGGAGCGCGTGAAACAAAGGGGTCTAGTGGGGTGGATTCCAACGGGGACACAGCCAGCAGCGACGCCCGGGGGAAGGTGTCCCAGGCTAACAGAACAGAAGCACCGCACGCACCATGCCCATCACCCGAAAGAGGGGACGAGGAGGCAGCATCCGCAAGCGCAACCGCTTCATCAACACAAGTATGGGGGGCACGACTCAGATAAGAACGGGCGTATGCGGCACAGTCCATCAGCCGGCGGTCTAGCCCCAGAGGCATACAAGAGGGGGAGCCTAGGGAGACCTTAAATGGTAGCAAGAGCACCAGGGCTGGCAAGCACGATACCATTAGCGGTGAAAGAATGAATATGGTGTAGGGAATTTATCAACATGTTCACGCTATTAGAGATTCAAGTCGAGGGCCTAGATCTGACCACAGTAGATAAAAAAGAGGAAGAAAGGAGGGAAAGAAATAAAGTAAGGAAAGAGAGGAATTTTGACAACTGGCTAGATGTCTTTAGAATCATGGCATGCATAATAGTTTCAAAATACCCACACTGCACAAAAGATTTATGGCTCTACGAATCTAAAATACACAAGGCGCAGAGGCAAGTTACAGGGGATGCATGTGCATGGCTAGACTACGACAAGGGTTTCAGGTTAAAAATGAAAGCCCACCCGGACATGGAATGGGATGAGGAAGATGATAGCAAGAGAGGCCAAGAGCTGGGCAAATAAGGGCGAACAGCCCTTTCGAGGGGGCTTTCAAAAAGGAAGACACAAGAAGGCGAAGCCCTTCTACAAGAGGCAGCAATACATGCAGTGGAAAGGGCCACAAACTGGGAAGGTAACCACAGCAATATGCTACAAGTTTGACAAGGACGAGTGCACCTGGGGGACCGAGTGCAAATTCAGACATGTGTGCTCTACATGTGGGGGGGGGGTTATCCCGCAACAAAATGCAAAAGGGGGGGAAGCAACTTCAAGAGGGAAAAAGATAAAGATAAGAAGAAGTAGGCACACCAACATGGTAGCCTGGATGGGAAGAGAAGTGGAGTTGGCTAGATCCCCATAAACACAGGCAGACTGAGGCAACTGGCCAACGAGTATGACAACAAAAAAGACGCAAGATTAATATGCGAAGGCTTCGAGCAAGGTTTTGGAATACCATCCAGGCTGGAGACACACACATCAGAACCCAAGAACCTGCGCTCGCTAAAGAATACCCAGAAATAGTAAAAGAAAAAACCTAACTCCCCCACCCTCATTAGAATCACAGCGCCCCCCAATCCCCTGCCCCACTCCCCCTATAATCTCAGGGCCCCCCACCTCAGACCCCTCCCCGCAATCATGCACACACACACCCACACGCACCACGCATACACCCATTCACCACCACTTCCATACACGTATTCACTCACACTCATCCATACACGCATTCACTTACACATACTCACACATACTCACACACATACACTGACATACAGACACGCACTTACTGTAACATACATACACGCATTCACTCACATGCATACAAACACATATCCACCACAACACTCACAGACGCATACACACATGCACACACACATTCATACACACATGCAGGTCTCAAGGTGCTGAGGAGGGGGAGAATGGGAGAGGAGGGGGAAGTGCTGCTAATGCTCAAACAGCCAGGTTTTGAGAAGTTTCATGAAGTTAAGGAGGTCTTTGTTCTGATGCAGGTGGGTGGGAAGAGTGTTCCATGTCTTGGTGGAGAGGCGCGAGAATGATCTGCCACTGGTTGTAGTTCTGCGGGCACGTGGGACGGTTGTGAGGGCGAGGTCGGCAGAGAGGAGATGCTGGGTCGGGGTGTAGAAGGAGAGCTGTCTCTTGAGGTAGTCTGGTCCGGTGTTGTGCAGTGCTTTGTAAGCGTGGGTGAGGAGTTTCAAGGTGATTCTCTTGTTGACTGGGAGCCAGTGCTGGTCTCTCAGATGGCCTGGTATGTGGCCTGTGATGTGGCAGTGGTGGGGGATTCCAGGATGAGGCGTGCAGAGGCCTTCTGGATGCATTGCAGCCTTTTCTGGAGTTTGGCCGTGGTTCCTGCGCTGATCTTTCGGAGCATGCAGAGGGTGTTGAAGCAGGAGGAGGAGATGGCATTGACTTGCTAGGTCATGGATAATGAGGAATCCAAGATGAATCCTAGGTTGCGTGCATGGTCGGTGGGAGTCGGAGTGGCTGTAAGAGTGGCAGGCCACCAGGAGTCATCCAATGCGGAGGGGGTGGAGCCAAAGATGAGGCCTCCCGTCTTGTCAGAATCAAGCTTGAGGCAGCTGTTCTTCATCCATTCGGTGATGGCCTTCATTCCTTCATGGAGGTTGGTCTTGGCTGAGTCCTTGGTGAGGGAGAGGATCAGCTGGGTGTCATCGGTGTATGAGATGATGCTGAGGTTGTGGGATCGGGCGGTGTTAGCGAGTGGGCCATGTAGATGTTGAAGAGGGTCGGGCTGAGGGACAAACCCTGGGGTACGCTGCAGATGATTTTGGTGGCCTCCGAGCGGAATGGGGAGGCGGACTCTCTGGGTTCTGCCGGTGAGAAAGGAGGTGACCCAGTCCAGGGCTTTGTTGCGGATTCCTGCATTGTTGAGGCGTGAGCGTGGGGTGTGGTGGCAGATGTTGTCGAACGTGGCCGAGAGGTCCAGGCGGGTGAGGGCCGCAGTTTCGCCGTTGTCCAATATGGTTCTCATGTCGTCGGTGGCATCGATGAGGGCAGTTTCAGTATTGTGGTTGCTGCAGAATCCGGATTGAGAAGAGTCCAGGGTGCAGTTCTCCTTGAGGAAGCGGGTTAGTTGTCTGTTGACAGCCTTCTGGATGACTTTTTCCTGGAAGAGGAGCAGGGAGATAGGCTGGAAGTTCTTAAGGTCCTTTGGGTCCGCCTTGGTTTTTTGAGGAGGGCGTTGATCTTGGTGTGTTTCCAGCTCTCCTGGAAGGTGGTGGACTCGAAGGAGCTGTTGATGATCTTCCATAGTTGGGATGCGATGACTGACCCATGGCTTTGGCGGTCTCGATTCAAGACCGATAAAGTCATAATGAGGGCCTTAGTCTCCTCACTAGGAAAAGGGAGAATAGAAAGGACCTGTTTCAGAAGTCTGAGTGCCCCAAATCAGTAAGCAGCCAGCTTTTTAGCTTGATACTCCATGGCAAGGCTGCAACCAAGCCACATTCTGGTCAGATAGATTTGTGTGGTTCTGCATTTCTCTGAGCTGGGTGGGGATACCATGGAGGAAAACGACAGTTCTTTAATTCACTTGTAGATTACAAGGAAGGGACATGGACACATCTCAGGAAGGGAGATGGGACTGATAAGACAATCCTAAATAGAAGAGCTGGGGACTTGGGATTAACTTTTTGATGCACATATCACTGCCACAGACATCCAGATGTGAATTCTGGCCACTCCCATGAATTGTTCAGTGAACAAGCAGCTTTGGAGTTGTTCTTGCTGTGGCAGACCTGTTTCATGAAGGAAGATGAAAAGGAGAAGTGCCCACTTGAAAAGAAGAACACCAACATACAGCTTCAAAGCCTCAGACCCTAAATCACATTTTGGTGTCTGGAAATGAACTCTAAGAAGGAGAGGTTGAGACCCTAAACTTTGTCATCTGCCAAGCAGCCAGACAGGCTGTGTGAGAAGGGGAAGGTCTGCAGGACTTCTGCCTGGGACCTGGACTGGGGGCAAAAGCCTATAGTCTCCCTGCTGTGGGAGGGGACATCAACCAGGGAAACCAAGACCACTCACCTTGGAGCCTGGAGCACCAGTGCCTAACCGGCTTGCCAAGATCAGTGTGCCCTGTGAAGAAGATGAGAGTGTTGGATGTCCAATGGGGAGCCCTACCATGAGGACTCACTGTGAGGTGTGAGGATTTGGCTATGCACTGATCGGGCACTAGCCTGTGTGCAAGAGTGACCCCCTTATGCCAGGAGAGGGCCGTAGTAGCCAGTGCCAAGTATTGAGCACTGTGTGGAGGACGTCAAACTCACACAGCTGTTTGAAGACTAATGATCACCTGAGTCGCGAGTCCACCTGTCAGGAGGGGCCACCTTGGTGCAAGCAAATGCACCTGAGGAGTCGACAATGTGTCTGGAAGGTACCGCAGCAGTCCATATGCCGAGGGTGGCTGCAGGTACCAAATCCTCAAAGACTTTGGGCAGTTGAGCAGGCTGAAGTGAGACTTTGATGGCAGGACTCGCAGCACTGAGGAATCTGCCCGGACTGACCCCGATGGACAAGAAGGATAACGCACCCTTGCAGGACTCATGTAGGGCCCAAAAGACTGCATTTCCTTGCCAGGGGGAACTTGGCTTACTTCAACACTGTGAGCTGCTCCTTTCACTGGGGGGAGCGGCTGCACCATTCTGGAGAGTGAGCCTGTACTCGCCCCACACTGGAGTGTGTAGAACAAGAAGCCTGACTTCTCCAAGCAGGACTGGATCTTACGAGTGCCTGCCATGAGGGCAACCACTGTACCGCCGAACATTGGCATACTGTGGAGCAGATAAGGTTGACCTAGGGCCTTTGTGGGTCCTGAGAGAATCAATGCTAAAGGTGCTGCAGCACTACTGTATAAACACTTTTGACTGAAAGCCTGAAAAGTCAAATGGACCTTGAGTACGGCCTAATGGTTTGCATTCCCTGATGCAACCAGGAGTGAATGGAGAATAACCCTGAGCACAACACAAAGGAGGGTGGGACAAGATTGGCCTGATGACCACTAGAGGCCTGACCTTAAGGGTGGCTGTGTTGTTGCATGTGAATGTTGCATCTCTTTACATCTTCAGAGTTAGAAACAAAATACTATGTTTTTCCTATAAAAGCAAGTATTTTGCTAGACATTGATTTATTGTTTGTACTGTTTCCATTTCAATTTATGAGAGCTCCATTGGCTTCTGATTCACAAAAAGTGCCCTTCAAACTCCTCACGTACACATACAGCACCTTACACAACATTGATCCCATGTACCTCAACAACCACACAAACTTCAACACACCTACCAGACAACTCCCCTCAGTCTGACTCCTGCTTGCACATACTTCCTGCAGGTACAGGACCAGATTTGGTGGTCAAGCCTTCTACTTTTCTTCTAAAATCTGGAAAGACCCGCCCTGGCATATCAGAGCCTTCCTATTCCACAAGAAACTGAAAACGTGGCTCTTCGCCTAGGCTTGATAATGATTCGGCACATAAGCTTCTGCTTCATTGCCAGTATACCCTCCTGGGTGAATTGTGCACCAAACAAATACACATTATATAACATGATAGAAAGTAGAGGTTGGTGATTCATTGAAAGTTCGAACCAGATGCCTGGTCTAGCTCAGCTCAGCTCAATGTCTTCTTGGTCCCCGTCAGCTATAAACAAGACAACTTTTAAAGTGGCTTCTGTCTGCCACCCATGCTTTAGGTTAATTCACAAAGAATTAAAGTCAATGCACTAATGTTTCATGTAAAACAGGAGGAGGAGATTCCCAGCTAGTGGCGAAATTGTGAAACTATAAAACATGGGATGAATCCCAGCTTCACGACGTGACAAAATTCTGTGCAAATCTTTTATTTCAACATGCTGTTGCTTACTTCATTATCACGCATGAAAACACCTTCAAATGTGTGAGTTTGTAAGTGTGTTGTATAATAGCAAAATGTTATGGTGTATTGATGTATTAGGCTTTAATCTTGAAAGCTACATTACATATAGGGTACACATGACAAGTGACTGGCCTTTTAGCATTGTTGGCTAGAGATGTGCAAAAATGCTTCTAAATTTAGGTGTAGAAATTCATATTCAATTAAATACCTCTCAAAGAAGTAGTGATGTAATCTCATATTTTAAAGTTAAATGCTACCAGTTTGTGAATGTTTAATACATGTTTTTTAATCTGAGGAGGTTTTTTAACCTGATATTTGCCGCATGAAGTACATGCCAAATATTGACATTGATTCTTTCAAGCAAAGCCAGACCCTCAACTGGCCTCTGGCCAGTATTGCTTGTTCATTTCTTGTCCTTTCTAGTTTGTTTTTGTGGACAGGACTTACTTGCAGAGCAGATGATGATCTTTATTCACTCAGCTCTCTGGAGCACTTTTGATTTCTTGTTCAGGCTCACCTCCCCTTCCATGCTTGGTACCTGGTATAGTCTGCAGATCGTATAGGTGACAGTGGATGCTGTGGCACAGAGGGCATGAGCTACAGGGGAATCCAGCTCTGACAGTCTGGTGGCTGCAGGTGCATTGAAAGCAGCAGAGCACCACTGTGGAGACCTGTGCTGCCTTTCACTTTGATGCTGTCTACATGGCGGGAAAGAAACAGAAGCTGTTCCTTGGGCTGCGCAGTGCACATGGAGCTCTGTGCAAGTTGATGATTTAATTCCTGGAGGCAGAGCAGGGAAAAGTGAGGGACGACAAGCCCCAAACTCTTTCCTCTACCTTGTTTGTCAGTCAATTTCCCATTTTCACTGCAAAGTGAAATACATGTCTGTTGCAGCTTGAAAGTACCCTCCTCCACTTACTATCCTGTTAATGAGCTCAACCCAGCTATAGACCCCAGTCAAGCTAAGAGGAGCAACGTGCACTTCACCCAAACAAAATAATATTTTAATGCAACAAAGCACCACAAAGCCTGTATTGTTGGTGGGGGGCACACAAAAATATGGGCTGGCCTGGCCCACTAGGCCTCCCTATGGCTACGGCCCTGCTGACTACGTTTTAGTAGAAAAAGCCTATAAACTACTTAGAGTAGCATTCCAACCCTTTGTTTTTCACCCACCCTGAGGCCTGCCTTAAGCAAATCAGTACTGATCATGCTCTTCATGGGAACAGTCCATCCTTCTAGGCGAGGCCTGCTCCAAAAGATACCACAAGCATTCCCAGGCAGGTTTCACTCTTGTTAAGCCTCATCAGTGAGGTACAACTTGGATCTTGTGGCACAGTGAGCAAGAAACCCACATCTGGGCACACGCTTGGCCACACAAAGTATTATATCAAACACACACAAGACAATGTGGGGGGAGTAATGCTTGCAAATAGTCTACCCATTGACAGTCACTTAGAGTAGCATTCTAAGTCACTATTTTTCACACACTGTCCCTTTTTAGACAGTGATACATATCACTTCTGACCCTGCTCTCTTGGGAACAGTGTGGTATCGAGGCTACTTGCATCGTAGCGAGGCTACTTGCATCGTAGCAACGATACGAGGGGATTCAAGAATGTCAAGCACTGGGCAGTTTGAGTTGTGAAGAAATGACGACAGACGTTTACTGCTTGCTCTTAAATAAACAGAAGTCAATCTACAAAACCATATTGAGTATCGTTCTACAATTTGGTGACTGGAGGGTAGGATTAGAGCAAGCACTTACAGCGGAGAGCAAGCGGAGAGCAGGAGTGCTGTCTAGGCGTACGGCGCTGACGTGAAGAAAAGTAAATCCCTATGTATATGAGGACAGAGGAGGCGGAGTCACCGCAGTGAGTTAATCGCTATTGTGGCAAGTCAGCAAGGATTTGCAAGTGTGGTGAATCAGCTAATTGGGAAAAATGCTTGCATGTGTGTTGCGAGCAAAAATATAAAACGGTTCAGCTGCTGCTAGGATACACGTGTGACACACATTGAAGTGAGAGTTAGCAGCCATTGTGGAGACGCGTTACCAGCCAACCTGGATACGTGCTAATATTGCCTGGACACACGTTAATCCTTAGTAGTTAAAGGAACAGCACACATAAAATTGGAAAAAAAAGAGTTCAAGAAGTGTGGAAATCCTCTATTAAGAAAACAGAAAGTGTGTGAAGTCAAATTGGAGAAAATAAACTGAGGAATAAATAAGAAAATGCAGAATTTAGGATTAACACCACCAGTACCTTTTTTACCATGTCCTGGAGAGCCGCAAATGGACTGGAAAGAGTATTTTAAGAACTATTTATCAGTAATTGAAGATGAATATGGTGAGGAATTTACATTGAAAAAGCAGAAACAAATCTTATTACACAGTTTAGAGCCTGAAGGCTTACGTTTATATACTCAAATGGAGAAGAAACTTAGATTGGAAGAAAGTCGAGATGTATTCAAAGATGCTTTGGAAGATTTAGATACATTCTATCAACCTACAGTGTGCGTAGCTATTGACAGATAGAATTTATTCCAAAGGAAGCAGACTACGACATAATCAATAGAGGATTATGTGTCTGCTTTGAAGAAATTAGCTATAAACTGTAAATTTAGGACACTACAAGAAGACTTAATTAGAAATCAAATTGTCATGCATTCAAACAATGACAATATACAAGAAAAACTGTGGGAATGTGGAGAAGCACCACCTAATGAGATAATAGCCATAGTAAAGAAAGTGGAGATGTCAAGGAGATATGCAAAGGCGGCAAAGAAGACAGAAACTAAAGTGGAGTCTGTCTGTAAAGTGACTAAGAGTAGTAGTGCTTTTAAGAATAAGACAAATGAGAAATCCGTTGAAAGGATATTCATGGGAAAAACTAATGACAATGATAGACTACCTGGGAAAGAGCAGGAATGTTTCAGATGTGGAAATAAAGGACATTACGCGAGAGATAAGAACTGCCCTGCTTTGAGAAACAAATGTTCGTATTGTGGAACAATTGGCCATTTTGCGAAAGTTTGCAGAAGAAGGAAAAAAAGAGAAAGTGTACATTGCATTTTGGATGAGGAAAAAAAAGTATTGGAAGGAGGAAATTAAACAGATGAAGAGGATGGCACGTTGAGCATTGAAGATAATGCAATTTTAGATGTGGTTGATAAAAGTAAAAAGAAACTAATGTGCAATATGACTATTGCTGGTGTGGATATTGAAATAATAGCCGATTCTGGTTCTCCATATACTATAATACAACAATCTGTTTGGAATAATAAATTTGCAAAAGTTTTAGGAGGTGAGTTAGACGATACGGATGTGCACCCGGTTACCTTTACTGGTGAAAAAATTCCTACGGTAGGTTTTAAATTGCTCACATTTGATTTTCAAGGAAGGAAATCTCAAGGAAAATTATATGTAGCTGAGAAAGGATCTTTGGTGTTAGGGTGGATGGACCAAGTGAATTTAGGTGTAACTTTGGATCCTAACAGCAATGAACAAGTTATGTTGAGGAATGAACCTATGAACTCTGTACATGCACAGGTGGTAGAAAAGTTCCCAGAAGTGTTTTCAGGCAAAATAGGAAAATTACAAGGATATATGCACAAGATGGTAAGGAAGGAAGGAGCAGTACCAATATGTCACAAAGTAAGGAATATACTTTTGGGACCACAAAAGAATGTAATGGAAGAATTGTATAAATTAGAGAAGAAATGGATAATTGAACCTGTTGAAAGTGCAGAATGGTTGGCACCTTTGGTAGTGGCCAAGAAGCCTAATGGGCAGTTGAGGTTATGCATTGACCTGGGAGACATAAATAGGAACATTGTTGTGGACAAACATCCTCTTCCAAAAATAAATGAACTTTTTACTGGTGTAAAATGGTTCTCTACCATAGATTTAACATCAGCTTACAATTAGGTAGAAATACATCCTGATGCAGAAGTTTGAGTTCGTTTATCACACCTTTTGATTGTTACAGGTGTGTATCCATGCCCTTTGGTCTTGCGTCTGCAGCAGCAGTGTTCCAACGATTGATGCAAAAATTGTTCAAGGGTATGGTAGGTGTAACATATTTCCAGGATGACATTCTAATTATGTCAACAGACAAACTGGAACATGACAATAGATTGGAAGAGGTATTGAGGATACTTAACATCAATGGGCCAACAGCAGAGATAACGAAATATAAATTTGGAATAAAATCTGTAATGGTTTTAGGACATGAAGTGATTCTGTGAGAGATGCTCCTGCTCCAACATCTAAAGATGAAGTTACATCATTTTTGGGTCTGGCAGAATTTTACTCTAAATTTATGAAAAACTTTGCAATGAAGACATATGGTTGAAGACAATTGCTAAAAATAAGAGAAGAATTAGTTTGGAACGAAGATCTTCAGAAGGATTTTGAGAACATCAAATCAGACATATGTACTGCTACACCTATCCATGGTTTTGATACAAATGTGCACAGCATTGTGACTACAGATGCTAGTGGCAAAGGTTTAGGTGCTGTTTTGAGCCAAATTAATGAGTTAGGGGAGGAGCATACTATAGCATATGCTTCTCATTTGTTAACCTCAAGTGAAGAAAAACTTTCAGTGATTAAAAAAGAAATGTTGGCAGCAGTTTGGGGTATGGAGAAATTTAGGCAATATATTTGGGGTTCTAGATTTAGATTATAAACAGATCATAAACCTTTGGTGAAAGTTTTGACAACTAGTAACATAGTTAGAGCAACACCACGTATTGCAAGACTGACACTATGGCTTTTAGACTTTATATATGATGTGGAATACTTACCTGTATAAAAAATAAGGTTGCAGATCATTTGAGTAGGTCACCTTTGTCTCTAGATGAATATTTAGTGTATATTAAGATTAGATGGAGCGAATATAGTGTGGCTATGATTAATGAGATCAGCACTGTAATTTTGGAGGATGAATGGAAAAATGAATATGACAAAGATGAGACATTATCTCAAGTGAAAGAATTTCTTGTAAACGGGTGGAGGGAGAAAATCAAATTACAGGGGGAATGTAAATATATGCGGGAAATTAAGGATGAACTGTCTCTTAGTGAAAAAAGGACACGTATAGAGAGAAGATAGATTGGTTCCGCCCAAAGGTTTGAGAGTCAAAATATTAGAGATCACCCATGAAGGTCACCTGGGTATTGTTAAATTGAAAAAAAGAGTAAAGTCAGTTTACTGGTAGCTGGGTATAGATGTTTAGATGGAGAAATTTGTCAGAAATTGTCTAGTGTGTGCAAGTGCGGATAAGAGGCAGTCTACATTTAGACCACCAATGGGAGAACACATACATCCAGGAAATCCTTGGGAAGAGTTGAGTGTAGATATTTGCAGGCCCATTTTGGATGGATGGGGAGTTTCTAAATATATTATGGTTCTGATGGATAATTATTATAAATGGCCTGAGATTAAAATAAATGGGGTGATAGATGCCAATACAGTAGTTTCATTTTTAGAAAGATCATTCTTGAGAGAATGAATTCCCAAAGTATTGATTTGTGACAATGGGCCACAATTCACAGCTGAAAAGTATAACAAATTATTGGATAGAAATGGTATTAAGAGTAGATGTGCACCGGTTTAACAACATGCAGGGAATGGTACTTTGCTATGGTTTAACAGAGGCGTAATGGGAAGTGTTCAGGAGGCCATAAGTGCGGGACTGGATTGGGAGAAAGGATTAAATAAGACTGTTTGGGCATATAGAATTACTCCAACGTTAACAGGGTACAGTCCTTTTAAAAATTTAAGGGGAAGGGAACCGTTCAAGAAGGATAATAAGGCTTGGATGGATATGAAATTATGTAGTAAAAGGTCCCCATCAATAGTGAGAAGGAATTTACAGAATATTCACATATTGTAGAAAGAATATTATGACAAGAAACATGGAGTGAAGGAAGTTTAGTTGGATCCTGGAGATTGGGTAAGAGTTAAGATGGGACACAAAACCATGAAAGAGTGCAGTAAATTTTCCAAGCCATTGCAAGTTAGGGAGGTATATGCGAGATCTGCATGGGTAAGTGATAATAAAGTGTGGCATTTTAGTAGGTTGTCCAGATTATAGATTGGGGGATGGAATGAAGAAGGACTTAATCAGAGATTACACAAATGATTGGCTGTGGAATGATGCAATGGAGGTGAGTCCTGATACCAGAGGTGAGTCAAATGTAACCAGAGATGATTTACATGTAAGGGGAAGTTCGGACAACAACGAGACATCTGGTTTTGCTTAAAAATGTGTAAATACCTGTATAGGCAGAAATGTCAAAATTCCATTGAGATATAAGGAGTTTATACTGAATTAAGTACACTTCAACATATTTGTAGGTATTCATGTTCTAAATAGGTGTGTTAGTTATTGAGTAACAAAGTAATGTTTTTAAGTGTTATGAGTATTTGTATTGTATTGCTATTTTCTGTTTGTTATTTTTATGTATTTTGAAAGAAGGGAAATGTGGTATTGAGGCTACTTGCATCATACTGAGGCTACTTGCATTGCAGCAACAATACAAGGGGATTCTAGAATGTCAAGCAGTGGGCAATTGGAGTTGTGAAGGAACGACGACAGACGATTATCACTTGCTCTTAAATAAACAAAAGTCAATCTACAAAATCATATTGAGTATCTTTCTACAAACAGCCCATCCCAAACTGACAGATAAGACCCCCATATGAAGAGACCAACAGCAATCCTAGTATGATTTTGCCCTTTTTAGGCAATGCCAGTGAGATATAGCTTGGGCCCACAGGCACAACGAGCAAAGGGTCCACAATTAGGCATGCCCAAAGGATGTTACATCAAACACTCACAAGTAATGGGAGAATGCTTACAAATAGACTAATCATGGGGAATCGCTTGGGTTAGCCTTCCAAACCATTGTTTTCCCCCCACTGTGCCATTCTAGACAATAGCCGCTTTATGCAAATCACTTTGGACCCTGCTCCTCATGTGAACAGTACACCGAGCTGAAGAAACCACAAGCAACCCAATATTGTTCTTATTAGGCCTTGACTGTGAGGACAAAACCGATATGGGATTGATTGGATTCCAGTTCAGAATGGAACTGGCCTCGGAATTTATACTGCAATACCCCTATTTGAGCAGGACCAAGGCTAATATGCATTTGGCTGGGCCCTGTTGGAGGTGGCATGGTGGACAATTACCCGCCACGGTGCCTTGGACGAGGTGATCTCGTCCAAGGCACCGGTTCCCGGGTGCTTTGGACGAGATCACCTCGTCCTGCACAAGGGAACTGGGGGGAGCACTAGCGCTCCCCCCATGGGCCCCCCTCCCAAACCCTACGGTCGTGGATGGAAGGGGAATCCCTTACCCTTCCACCCCCAACCCGCCCACCCCCCTCGTGACGTCAGCGCACATCGCGCGCTGACAATCACAGAGGCCTCCTCCATCGCGCTGGAAGCTCAAAGCATTTCTCTTCCGATCACGTGGAGGAGGCCGGAGAGGCTTCAAAGGGAAGGAAATGAAATTCCTTCCCTTTGAAGTCTCTCTCAGCGTTTCAAAAGCCAGATTATAAAGCAATCCGGCTTTTGAAAGGCCCACTAGACACCAGGGATTTATTTTCAATGTGGAAATTGGCATAAGGGAGCGACCCCTTGGGCAAGGGTCGCTCCCAGGGGGGGCATTTTTTTAAGGCCTTTCTGTCCCCCTGGGGGCAGATCGGACTATTATTAGGCCGATCTGCCCCCAGGGGGGGCAGAAACCTCTAGGCACCAGGGATCATTTTTTTTTGTTTTTGTTTTGTTTTTGTTTTTAGAGGTGGGGAGCGACCCCTTAGGCAAGGGTCGCTCCCCTAGGGGGCAAATTACATTTAGGCCATTTCTTCCCCCCTTGGGGGCAGATTGGCCTACTTTTATGAGGCCAATCTGCCACCAAGGGGGAAAGAAACCACTAGACACCAGGGAGTTTTTTTTTTCTTCGTGAATTTCACGCAAGGGGAGAGACCCCTTAGGCAAGGGTCGTTCCCCTGGGGGGTAAATTTATTTTATGCCATTTCTGCCCCCCTGGAGGGTAGATCAGCCTATTTTAATTGGGCCGATCTACCCCCAAGGGGGGGCAGAAACCACTAGGCACCGGGGATTTTTGTTGTTGTTGTTGTTTTACAGATGGTGAGCGACCCCTTAGGCAAGGGTCGCTCCCCTGGGGGGCAAATTGTATTTAGACCATTTCTGCCCCCCTTGGGGACAGATCGGCCGATTTTAGGTCAATCTGCCCCCATGGGGGCAGAAATAACTAGGCACTGGGTTTTTTTTTTGCGCCAATGTCACGCAAGGGGAGCAACCCAGTAGGCAAGGGTTGCTTCCAGAGGGGCTTGGGTGGGTGGGTGGGGGCAAATTTATTTTAGGCCATTTCTGCCCCCCCTGTGGGCAGATCGGCCTATTGTTATTAGGCCGATCTCTCCCTGGGGGGGCAGAGACCTCTAGGCTCCAAGGCTAATTTTCTTTTGTGTTTTTTTTTTTGGTTGGTTGGTTTTTTAGAGATGGGGAGCGACCCAATAGGCAAGGGTCGCTCCCCTGGGGGACAAATTGTATTTAGACCATTGATTGGCCAATTTTTGTTAGGCCAATCTGCCCCCATGGGGACAGAAACCACTTAGGCACCAGGGATTGGTGTGTGTGTATGCGTGTGTTTTCTTTAGGGAGGCAGCCCCTTGGGTAAGGGTCGCTCCTCATGGGAGCGCATTACTGTTGGCCATATCTGCCCCCCATTGGGGGCAGATGGGCCTATTTATGGAAGGCCCATCTGCCCCAAGGGGGGGAGAAAGCCCACCAGAGGCCAGGGAAGTTTTTTTTCCAAAAATAAGAGGGTGGGGGTATGGCCATACCCCCACCCCAAATAAATGGGGCCAAAGTTGTTCTGCCCACTAGTGGGCAGATGGGGCAATTACCCCTGATGCACACCCGGGGGGGGCAGAAAGTCTAATAGATGTCAGGGAATAAAAAATAAAAAAAGAATATTGGGGTGGTGACTACCAACCGGTATGGGCCTGGTTACGCCCCCACCTCAACTGAAGGGGGTAACAGTCTTTCAGCTCTCCCCCGCATTCTAAAACATCTTATCCCACAGCAAGCAAGAAGGCATTTGATTATTTTGGGTTTTAGTTTTACATTTGGGCCATGAGAACTTGGTTATTACTCTCAAAATCGTCCCACTTGGAATGGTGAGGGCTGCACTTTATGGACTTTGGGACGCTGCCATGTAGAAAAATCCACAAGACCTAGACACATCGGAAAACTAAACATCTGGGTGATTCCAGACTGGTGTGTTTCACATGCACCCCGCACCATTTTTGTACCCACAATCCCCTGCAAACCTCCAACTTTGCTGGAAATCACACATTTTTCCCACGTTTTTATGATGGAACCTTCCGGAATCTGCAGAAATCCACAAAATTCCTACTCATCTATACCGATAAAAATTCTGCTGCACTTGTCAGCCTCAAAAATGTTTTTTTGCAAACTGCCCTTTTGGACCGCCTTTGTTCCCCCTCAATATCAACATGTTTTTGGCTCTTCCCTTTCACAAGCACTTGGCCCACCTACACAAATGAGGTATCATTTTTACAAGGAGACTGAGGGGAACATTGGGTGGTATGAAATGTGTCCCAGTGCGGTGATCCCACACAGAAATGTGGGAAAAATGTGATTTTTTTAGCTAAATTTGAGGTTTGCTGAGGATTCTGGGTAAGAAAACATTGGGGGATCCACACAAGTCACACCTCACTGGACTCCCTCGGGTGTCTAGTTTTCAGAAATGTCTGGGTTTGGTAGGTTTCCCTAGAAGGCTGCTGAGCCCAGGACCAAAAACGCAGGGCCCCCCTGCAAAAACAGGTAGTTTTGTATTTGATCATTTTGATGTGTCTACGTTGTGTTTTGAGCCATTTCCTTTCGTGGGCGCTAGGCCTACCCACACAAGTGTGGTACCATTTTTATCGGGAGACTTGGGGGAACGCTGGGTGGAAGGAAATTTGTGCATCCTCTCTGATTCCAGAACTTTCTGTCACCGAAATGTGAGGAAAACGTGTTTTTTTGGCCAGATTTTGAGGTTTGCAAAGCATTCTGGGTAATAGAACCTGCTCAGAGCCCCACAAGTTACCCCATCTTGGATTTCCCTAGGTCTCTAGTTTTAAAAAATGTACAGGTTTGGTAGGTTTCTCTAGGTGCTGGCTGAGCTAGAGGCCAAAATCTACAGGTAGGCACTTTGCAAAAAACACCTCTGTTTTCTGTCAAAAAATTTGATGTGTCCACGTTGTGTTTTGGGGCATTTCCTGTCGCGGGCGCTAGTCCTACCCACACAAGTGAGGTATCATTTTTATCGGGAGACTTGGGGAAACATAGAATAGCAAAACAAGTGTTATTGCCCCTTGTCTTTCTCTACATTTTTTCCTTCCAAATATAAGAGAGTGTGTAAAAAAGACGTCTATTTGAGAAATGCCCTGTAATTCACATGCTAGTATGGTCACCCCGGAATTCAGAGATGTCCAAATAACCACTGCTCCTCAACACCTTATCTTGTACCCATTTTGGAAATACAAAGGTTTTCTTGATAGCTATTTTTCACTCTTTATATTTCAGCAAATGAATTGCTGCATACCCGGTATAGAATGAAAACCCACTGCAGGGTGCAGCTCATTTATTGGCTCTGGGTACCTAGGGTTCTTGATGAACCTACAAGCCCTATATATCCCCGTAACCAGACGAGTCCTGCAGACATAACAGTATATTGCTTTCAAAAATCCGACATTGCAGAAAAATGTTACAGAGGAAAACGTAGAGAAAAATTGCTGTTTTTTTCACCTCAATTTAAATATTTTTTTTTTCAGTTGTTATTTTCTGTAGGAAACCCTTGTAGCGTCTCCAAAAATTACCCCTTGCTGAATTCAGAATTTTGTCTACTTTTCAGAAATGTTTAGGTTTCTGGGATCCAGCATTGGTTTCACACCCATTTCTATCACTGACTGGAAGGAGGCTGAAAGCACAAAAAATCGTAAAAATGGGGTGTTCCTAGTAAAATGCCAAAATTGTGTTGAAAAATTGGGTTTTCTGATTCAAGTCTGCCTGTTCCTGAAAGCTGGGAAGCTGGTGATTTTAGTACCGCAAACCCTTTGTTGATGCCATTTTCAGGGAAAAAACCACAAGCCTTCTTCTGCAGCCCTTTTTCCAATTTTTTTTAAAAAAAACTAAATTTTCACTGTATTTTGGCTAATTTCTTGGCCTCCTTCAGGGGAACCCACAAAGTTAGGGTACCTGTAGAATCCCTACGATGTTGGAAAATAAGGAGACAAATTTGGTGTGGGTAGCTTATGTGGACAAAAAGTTATGAGGGCCTAAACGAGAACTATTCCAAATAGGCACAAAAAGGCCTGGCACAGGAGGGGGAAAAGGCCTGGCAGCGAAGGGGTTAAATGATGGACTGGGATGCAGTTCTGAGTAATTAGTAGTAGGTGGTCGTTGGTGAGAACGATGTGTGAGATTTCTAATGAAAACAGTTAAACCATAAAGTTATCTAAGAAGGGGAGCTTATGTTTTCTGTTTTTTAGGTTTCTCGAGGCATGCAGTGGAATTTACAGGTTTAATGTAGAGAAGGTTGGCCTAAAAATGGAAATCAAGTTGTGCTGTGGTGAATTTCTGTGGATCTGTTTGAGCATGCATTGTAGTCGGTATGTTGGCATACTCAAGGGGGTACCTTCAAGAGGTGGGTGTGGGGGAACAACACCGCAGTACTTTTTTATAAAGTTCTGTTGTGTCTTTGATATGAAAATAGTACTGCATGCTAACACCTTTATCAGAGTCTCACACAATGTACAATGTTTTCAGTCTTCAGTGACACTTCAGCACTCAGATCGATTTACATTCAGCTTCTGAGAGTGTGCGTTTGTTTCCAAAGCAATTACTCAAGTCTCCTGGCAGATGCCTGCAGTTCGAGGCCTCCTGTTCCATGATTCCAGTGGCGGGCGACTGCATGATGGTGTTCTGGGCCTGCTTCCCTCCTCCCATCCAAGTCTCATTTAAATAGGCATGACCACATCTTATGCTTTATCCTTCCTGCAGATCCAAGTATCCCTGTGTGGGCAACTTGAATGCTGGACTGAAATCCCACAGTCGGCAAAATAACAGAGTAGTGGAGTGCAGACCCTTAGGAGCCATGGGCCAGATGTAGCAAAACGCCAATTTGCGACTTGCAAATTGCGAGTCCCTGCGACTCGCAATTTGCAACTCGCAAATTGGTATGCAGAACGGTGTCTCAGGCACCGTCTGCGAGTCGCTATGGGGTCGCAATGACCCACCTCATTAATATTAATGAGGTGGGTCGCAAATTGCGGCCCCATAGCGAGTCTAGGCACTCGCAAACATGGAGGCCTGCTGTAGTCAGCAGACCTCCATGTTCGTGACTGCTTTTAAATAAATCAGGTTTTTTTTTTAAGTGTAGCCCGTTTTCCTTAAAGGAAAACGAGCTGCACTTAAAACAAAAAACCGAAACCTTTAGTTTTGGTATTTTTTCAGGGCAGGGACTCCCTGCCCTGAAAAAATATTTGTGGGTCCATTCACAAAGTAGAAGGGGTCCCATGGGGACCCCTTCCAATTTGCGAGTGGGTTACCATCCACTTCAAGTGCATGGTAACTGCGACTCCATTTGCGACCGCACATGCCTTCCTATTTGCAATTCTGAAATGCATATTGCGAGACGGGCCCGACTCGCAATATGCATTTCTGAATAGCAAAGAGGCTTTTGCGCCTCGCAAACTGCGATTTTCGCAGTTTGCGAGGCGCAAACCCTTTGCTACATCTGGCCCCATCTTTTGTGCCCAGCCGCTATTAAGAACACACCTCACCGACCTCTGCTACCTGGGAAAGTGCAAACAATCAGGATCTTATATGCTGGTCCCACCACAAATAGCATTGTTGTTACATTTACTTCACATTTTGATCTCTATATGTGTCCCTTCTAAGCATAAAGGAGTTTGCTTTGGGGACATTTGCTATTTTGCTACAGAAATCCAGAACTTGCAAAGTGCGGCAAGTCACCCATGAGGGTCATGAACTGTAGGCACGGGAGATAAAGTGATTTGCCCAGAATCACAGGATGTTTAGCTGACACATAAACTCGGGCTTGGTAAACCCCAGCAATGAAGTCGACAGCTCAGGCCATAACGCCACATCCTCTCCCCAAGCTAGTACCTTAAGCGGGATTTGCAATGATGGTATTTTATTTTAGATATTTTATTTCATTATATTCTTTTATAAGAAGAAGGCACAGGGGTTTGAGTCCCTTCTGAGGAGAACTTATATTAAGTAAAAAAAGTTCAAATCCCAGCAGGGCCTACTCTGCCCTTTATCTGTCCAAGGTCAATACAATGAGCACTAGTGGGCTGCAAGAAGTCCCCCTTGTCAAAAAGAAATAGATAACTCAGTTGTTACTGTTGATCTAATGAGATAATGCACTTTAGGGGGTGTGGTCTTATTTTCTTTTATTTAAGCTAAGAAATACCAGATTAGAAAGGTTTCAATGGTCACAAATTTATGTTTGCAAATCCAGAATCTTGTTAAACCAACTTAATAGAACACTTTCCGATATTTTTCTTTTCTTCTTTCTTGGGACTGCTAATCTGTGTTTTAATTCTGTTAACCAGACAATTTCTAATATTTGACATAAGTGATTTGTTGTGTTCTCAACAAAAGTGTCACACAGAAGCACTGGAAATTTCACATGTATGTAGAGTGGCAGTTTAAAAATAAACCTGAAAACATGCCAGCTATGCCAGTACACCTAAACTAACTTAGACGGCCTGAGACCAGGCACTCTGTGGGGAGCTATAAAAGAGAGAACACTAATTCAGGACCTCCATCTCACCGTAGCTCTTTGTTTATTTGTAACATGCAAGAATTAAAAAATCTCAAGGCCCCCAAGTGAACATTTAGCAAGGGTGCATAATTTTTCATTAACCACTGAGACAGCCCTCTACTTCAAGCAGCACACTACCCATTTTTATGTACTTTGTTCCAGTTTGCATTGTTTTGTGTGTGCTAGTTATATATTGACATCCGACCTACTAAATAGCTCTGACACATCAGTGAAGCTGTCCTCATTCTTAAATCACAATCATAAGAGGGCCACAGCTATGTACACACTGCTTGCTAGTAAAAAAGAGCAATAAGTGCCAAGCCATGTATACAGCAGTGGCACACGTGCATACATACCACTGTGTATGATGTGAATGTGTCAATGCGTTGTGCCACTTTGTAAACACAGCGTCTGGCAAATGGCTTTAACTAGTATGCATTAGTTACACAAATGGGCAGTGTGGCATGTTTTTGGGTAGGAATATGCAAACGTTTATTTCTGCCAGCAAAGTTTTGCAAAGCTCCAGATTATTAGCATTTGTGAAAGGGCCACGCAACATTAACACCACCCCCTGCCCACCTCCTGTAGCCCATGTATTGCCTTTTTATTTGGGTACACCACCTTGCTTATTGTGAAATTTCTGACTCCCCCCACCACCCACTACTACTGACTAAACTAGGCCTCTGAACATAGAATATAGATTACCAGAATATATTCTAGGAGAAGCGCGTAATGCTTTTGGGTAAAACATGTTCTACCCATCACAATTTTGCAATGGGAAATGGAAATAAAATAATGTAAAAAACAAAGGATGATGTGTGGAAACTGACCAGCATTGATTTAGAAATGGTGTAAAGATTTTCTTTGCTGTATGTAAAATAGCATTTTGCCTAGTGGAGTCTCTATCCTTTGTGGACTTGTCAGACCTTATTAGCATTTACATAGTTATGATAAACTGACACTTATAGGGTAAAAGATCTATTACCCTCAGAATTCGACTCAGACCTTTTGACTTAGACAGGAGTGGGAAATCATCCAAACAGACACTGTGAAAATAACAGACATCAAATATAACATCAAATAATCAACATAATCAATGAGTCAATAATTTGAACACACCATGACTTATAAGGCCATGCAACACTACACCAGTTTAGTAAAGTTTAAACATTTATTGCTCTTTAAATTAACAATGCTAAGATTACGTAAATCGTGCACAAGACCAAAAGAAAGAAATACAGACTGTCCAAAACGCCTGAAAAATCTCAATCTAATTAAAGCATTAAACATACGAAATTCCAAATGAATAATACAGAACAACAATAGAATTAAATGAAAAATATAAATGATGTTCATTTAATCGTGCAACTGAATGAAATCCCAATCAATTAATATACATTCATAATTATATTTAGGTCAGACATCTCTAACCAACACTAATTTGAAAGGCATGTGTGGGCTTCATGCAAAAGGAAAAATAAGACAAAAATAAATTTAGAAAACATCTAACTAGGGTGCTAATCAAAATAAGCGGTTGGACTTTGTAAAGGGAAAAACTTGCAAGAAAAAAATGCACATTGATTATACCTCTCCTAAATGGATCAGCAAACAGCAGACCCTTTGTCAGCAGAGCACAGGAACATCAGGTCTTCAGGAAACAGCATCAGGACATGGAGGGAAACAGTTCAGCAAGTTCGGCCTAATATAACTGAACTTTTAGCATCATAGGCAAAGACAGAAACACATCTACCGCAGAATAAAACTGGAACAGAACTGAAAAAATAGCTCAGAAAATGGGCAACTAACTACATCTCCTAATACATTGCTATATTAAAGTCCCAAAAAATATGAACTAAGCTTCTATTGGTCATTACTATGAGGTGGTTTGGTTTGCAGCTGATAAAATATTATCTGCGCATCAGACTTCTCTCTTCGCGTTTTCCTCAGCAAGGATTGGATTAACACTGTCACTCCTCTCCGGACATCAGCTTACATGATTAATTACATTTAAAACTATGTGAAAACATAAAATGTGCTTCCTGACAAAAATGAAACTAACAGAAATGAAATGTTACATGAAAAACATTGAGTACTGAGGCCTACTGTTTCGTTTTTGCGTTATTATCTCATCTCAGGAAGGACAACAGTAACAATCGAAGAACATAACTTTTCCACAGTGTGTCAATCACACAGGAAGCTAGAAGAAACATTATTTTGCAGAACTAGTACTTTTAAAACATTGTCTCTAGAAAATTAATAAAACGTAAGGCCTCTTAAACTAATGCTAAAACTTGAAGAATAAAACATTTCATATTATTTAAACTATTCAAACTTTTAGTACCATTAATATAAATTTTTCAATACATTTAATTATTATCAAGGAAAATACATTTTGATTAGACATTATTATTTCATATTAATATATGTTGTTTATGGTGTTCACCATATCAGCTGTACATTTTTATTTACTAATTCTTGATTTCAGTTAGGCCTCTTAATACATGTTATTTCATATTATATTTTAGTGGCCCAATTTTATTAATAATGTTTACACTCCAATACCTTTCTAAACTCTGTTTTCTGGCACTTGTTGCAATTTGCAGTGCCATTAGATGAAATCTAAAGGCAGCTGTTGTTCTATGGAAGTACCTACCACGCATTTGGATCTACGGGCCCTGGCTTCCCGAAGGACCACAAACATAGCAGATTTCATTAAGGGTAACTTCTGTTGACCAGTGAGGCAATCCTCATAGACATCATGTTCGAGGTCTTAAGTACAGCAAACCTAACCATATAGTTACCAACGTAGAGAAATAAATACCCAAATACGTTTTAGTAAACAATATAATCATTCCATAAGTAAAATATATAATAAAAATAAAGAAAATGCTCAGAAGGTTACAAGAAAGTAGCCAGGAAATTAAAACATACCCCACCCGAAACATACACTAATCACATTGAGCACGCAAAGCCAGTAAACTCATTCCTCAGGAAAGTTTCCTTCACTCTTTCATTGTCTTTCCATCCCTCCTTTCCACTATCTGTTCAGCCTTTTATTTCTGCATGCCTTCAGCTTTCCATCACCCATCCATCCATAATCCATCATTTCACGCAATTACCCATTGAAACATCCACTTATCCATCCTCTCACCCATCCATTCTTTCACTCTTCCCTAACTGTCTATTTTTATACTTCCATCCAGATCATCTATCAGAACTATTATTCCTTTCACTTTCCATCCAGTCTTCTTTCCATCCATGTACTCACTTTAATTCAATTCAATAATCTTTCTTCGATTCTTCCAAGAAAATCATAAAAGATACAAACAAGAAAAATTGCACAATAAATATACACAATAAATGAAAAACATGATATGAAGCATAAATCATACCATACCATTGTTTAAAAACTTAACATCAACAAAGAAAACAAATGCATTAAATACGATAAAAGGCAGTATGCCGTGAATTAAAATGGCATTCTTTTCCTCTGGGCTATAATACATTTAAAAAACAACTAACTAAATGGCAGGTGTTAGACCTGGCAGCCTTGGCATAGTCTCCCCTATCTTTTTGCCTCTGCTTCCTATGTTTTTGACTGTGTGCTGGACTCTGTTTTTACTGTTTTGGTACTCTGGGCACTTTACCACAGCTGACCAGTGCTAACTTGCAAGTGCTCTCTGTGTAAACTTTATGTGTAATTGGCTTTTCCATGATTGGTATATTTGATTTACTAGTAAGTCCCTAGTAAAGTGCACTACAGGTGACTAGGGCCTGTAAATCAAATGCTACTAGTGAGCCTGCATCACTGACTGTACAACTCACATGAGTAGCCCTGTAAATGTGGCTCAGATCTGCAACTGCAGTGTCTGTGTGTGCCTTTTTGAACTGCCAATTCGACCTGGCAAGTGTACCCACTTGCCAGGCCCAAACCTTCCCTTTTTGTCCATGCAGGTCACCCTAAGGCATGCCCTGGGTAGCCCCATGGACCACTGTGCTGTGTATGTTAAAGGTAGGACATGTACTGGTGTGTTTCACATATATTGACAGTGAAATACTGCCAAATTCGTTTTTCACTTTTGCAAGGCCTAGCTCTCTCATATGTTAACACGGGGCTGCCTTTTAATATCTTTTAATTGCAGTTTCCTATTGTGAGCAAATGGAGATATGGATTTTGGGGTCTCTGAACTCACAATTTAAAAATACATAGTTTGGTAAAGTTGGTTTTTAGATTGTCAGTTTGAAAATGCCACTTTTAGAAAGGCCATTTTCTTGCTTAACCATTCTGTGCTTCTGCCTGCTTGTGTATTCCATGTCTGGGTCAGACTGACAGTTGGGGTGTTTGTGAATTCCCTTTAGACAGTGACACAAAGGGAGCTGGGGTGTAGCCTGCAGATCCTGATGAGTCTCCTGGGCTAGAGTGGGGAGGGAGGAGCTGACACTTACACCGGAATGGGCTGTGCCTGTCCTCACACAATGCAGTCTCCAGCCCCCTGGTGTGCATCTGGGGCCAGGCCTGGGCAAGGCAGGCTCTTGTCAACAACAGAGACTTTCCTTTGAATTTTGCCTATTTCAAAGACAGAAAGGAGTATAAGTTGTGGACCCCAAACCCCTGATTTTTAGAACACTTCTGGATCAAGAGGAACCTCTGTCAAGGAGAAGAGCTGGAGGAGGAGTACTGTCCCTTTGCTGTGTGTGCTTTGCTAGTTTGGCCTGCAGTTGCTGCTTCTGCCTTACAGAGGACAAAGACTGGACTTTGCTGTGTATCTTGCTTATGAAGTTTCTGTAAGGGCTTGGACTGAGCTTGCTCCCTGCTTTGAAGTCTCAAGGCCATCAAAGACTTCCTCTGCCAGCACCTGGACTCTCTGCTGAGACTCCTACCTGCCAAGTGGTGCCTAATCCAGTTCCTGGTACCTTGAAAGGAGACGTTGGTGAAAAACCAAGAAGATCCAAGTGCACCAACTTTGGACGACCCCAGACTGATGCCACTGCCAGATCCCGCAACACCACCTGCAACTGAAGCCGAGGTCCTCGCTGGAGTGCTATGACGCTGCAGGCCCAACGCCGCCACAGCCTCACTGAAGTCCATGACTCCGTGAGTCTCGAAGTGCTGTGTCACAGACGTCCGTGACTCCCAACTCCAGCACGGCGCCTCCAGCCTTGTGGTGTGACCGCGACCCCGTGAGGTTGCTGGACCACCTCATGAGTGCCGGATATTGACCACGCTGGAAGTGCAAGGATCCGATAGCTTGCACCAATGGCGCCTCACCTCCAGAGCTCCACAGCAAGGACCCAATGCCTCGCACCAATCCTCCGCTCCTTGGCTCCGCAGCACCGGATACTATACCTGGGGGTCCAAGCGACTCCGTGACCGGTGCCATTGGCGTTGGATTGTTGGAAACAACTCTGTCACAATGCTGTGATATCACCAATTCTAAGCATTTGTCTTTCTAAGCACTAAATTGAAGTTTAATCTTCAAATATTCATAACTTTGCTTGTGTATGTTGGATTTTTGTTGTTTTGGTCTTGCTTTACTCAGATAAATATTGGCTGTTTTATGTTGAGTCCTCTTGTGGTGTTTTCATTGTGTTACTGTATTTGTGTGTAATTGTACAAATACTTTACACATTGCCTCTGAGAAAAGCCTGACTGCTTGTACCAAGCTACCAAGGGGGTGAGCAGGGGTTATCCTAGGTGTGTACCTCACTTACCCTGACTAGAGTGAGGGTCCCTACTTGGATAGAGTACAAACTGACTGCCAACCAGAGACCTCATTTCTAAAAGCAGGTATCATAATCTTTAAGTTGTTGAAGAAAGAACAAAGCAGCTTTACATTTTATAAGCTTGTACCTGCGCAACAAAGGCAGTAAAAATTGCCTATTAAAGTGGTAATTATTAGTTATAAAACAACACAAAATGTAATGGCAACTGGGTTGATTGCTCATCGCATGGACAGATGCAGATTTCAGCAGATGGATATTGCCCTAAAGACAAACATAACAGCCATTGAATTGCGCCTAATCAAAATTGTGTCAATAATGTATGCTTGTACACATTCTCCACAAAGGTAGATAAGGTGAGATCCCAACATTCATCTGAATTACACAATAGTCTCTTATAGCTTGTTTCACCACCTCTACATCCTCCCTAGAGGCCTGTCTGGGCTCCATAAAACAATTCTGAATGCAAGTTTTTTCTTTTTTTGTAATAATATCCAGATTCACAAAAAATGTTCACAACCCAGGACCAAAGTAGTGTCTCTAATATTCTTTAGCCATGGAATTTTTACACCATTATTACAATTAAGAAAATCTCTAATAACAGCCTGGTTGAGCTTGACCACTGTGTTTGCCCATACTGAGCACCAGAGGACCAGAGGGGCTGCGTTAATAAGGTCTTGGACATATTCCAAACCTAATTTCTGGTGAAAGAGTAAGGTGGGGTCTAAGGGGGAACCCCCAATAGATGTTGGCAAAATCTATTCTGTTGTGCTTGAATCACCCTAGCATCACAGTAACCCCAGATCCCTATTCCATATGTCACAGTTGGAAGGCATTTCCTTTTGTAAATTTCTGAGATCGGGGAAACTAGAGGCCAGATGTATCATCACGGCCCTTTGCGATTCGGTAATAGCGATTTTTAAGAAATCGCTATTACCGACTTGCAAAGTGCCATGTATCACATTTGCGATTCAGTAATAGCGATTTTCTTAAAAATCGCAAATGCTAATACCGAATCGCAAATTGCGATACCGGCCCCATTCGCAGCTGTGGGCCTGATGGTCCATAGCTGCGATTTTTTTGCATTTCCAAAATTGCGATTTCTGAACCAGAAATCGCAATTTTGGAAATGCAAACCCCCGGGTGCTGGGGGCCTATGGCCCCCTCTGCTGCACCCCAAAAATGTTTTGGGGGACATGAAGTTCCACACATGCCAAAAGGGCATGTGTGCTTTACATGTTCAATTGAAAAATGCATTTTAAGTGCATTTTTAAAATTTGCACCAGGTTATCACCTGGTTGCAGTCCATGGTATTTTGCATATGCAAAATGCCATTCTGCGAAAAATCGCAATTTGCGATTTTTTGCAGCATCGCCTTGCGATGTGGATTTTGCAAATCGCAAATTGCGATTAGAAAAAAACCCAGTTCGCAACGCAAGAAATCGCTATTTTAGCGATTTCTGCTTTGTGGTCTGCGAATGCCTTTCATGCATTGCAGACCACTGTTTTGCACTCGCAAACAGCCGAATTTTGCGATTCGCACCGTTTGCGAGTGCAAAACATTTTCATACATCTGGCCCTAGTTTTCTACCGATACAGGAGGCGAGCAAAAAGGTGGTACAAAGGGACCGGGAAAAACAAGTCACCCTATTTCATAGACAGGAAGACCATGTGCAAGCATCATCGAAATCCAAGGCCAAGTACTGGAAGGAAGTCATCTTGTCCAGCTTCCTTCCACCAATACATAGTGCACAGGTTTTAGTGTTTCTGGAGACGCACGCCGTAGTGAAGGTTTTGGTGAAGTTGGTCTCCAAATCAAGACCCTTCATGAATGATACAAAAGAAAAGAATAGGGTTTTCAGGCCATTAGTGTTGTGGCAAGAAGATCCGCGTATAATAAGGCGGGTATGGCCTTGTCCCTGAAACATGGCACATCTGCACTGGCGGATACGAGCATCCTTTCCAGGTCATTGATGTAAAGTAAAAATAAGATGAGGGTGAGCAAGCACCCTTCGCATATGACTCAGGTAACCTTCAAGGGTGGAATACACTCGCCAGCTGTCCCAAGCCTAACAGAGGCCGAGAGGTCCCGATGAAGTAATGTTAGGAAGGACACCAGACCCCCCTCGAGCCCAATCGATTCAAGAAAGGCTCAAAACTTGGACCTTTTGACACAATCCATGGCACTCAATCAATCCATGAATTCCAAGTGAATTGAAGTTCCTTTAGCATATTAATATCTGGCCACAATGAGATGTAAAGTGAGACACTGTTCAGTTGTCCTACAGCCCTTCCTAAATCTGTATTGTACCTGAGAGAGGATATCCCTCTCATTCAACCAGGTGTGGAGACTTTTCTAGATGACCATCAACTATTTTTGTCGTGGAAACAAGGAGGGATATTGTTAGAAATGGGGTTTCTGGTTGGCTAGGGTATGCACGTTAGCCAGGCAGAACACACCAACTCTAGTCAGGGTGAGGGGGCTACACGCCTAAGATACCCCCTGCTCACCCCCTTGGTAGCTTGGTACGAGCAGTCAGGCTTATCCCAGAGGCAATGTGTAAAGCGATTGCACAACACACCCAAAACACATGACACAATGAATCTCCCACACTTGGAAAAACAACAACCAGTTATATGAAAATAAACTGTATTGCATGAAACATCATTAGACCAAACACAACGTCAGTAATATCCTGATACCCAAGCAGTTGTTAGAACATCACACAGGTTACTAGTACTTTGCGTAAATAAGCAGTAGTCAGGTAAACATATAGGTTACTGGTATTCTGCAACACTAGCAGTAGTTAGGTTCTCATTATCACCAAAGATGCACATGTCAGAATAATATCAAAGGTGCCAAAACCCCATCAGGAATATACCTACAATGAAACATTCCTATCAGGTACGTCAGGCACCAAAACAAAACAGGACACATTATCATCAGCAGGGCATGCCGTACAAGTGTTACTAAACCAGGCACATCACAAATATTATGAAGAGTGAAATCACCAGGTGTGTTAGATAACGTGTAATATGGTAACTCAACTCAAACAGGGCCACAGGAACACCAGCGTGCCTATTACGCGTCTTACGGTAATTTCCTGCAACACCTTTGTGAGGGCCAAGGTTTTACCAAGTGACTGGGACCTGTCACGCAGGTGAGGGACAACTCCCCCCTTCTTCAGGTCAGTCACAGCGAATCTGCACGTCCTATGTTAGATATCTGAGAGGTGAGCAAACCTCACCCCGTCACCAAGGAGCTCCCACACTCCTCTTACAGTAAATGCAGTGGTCTTCCAAGGGTGGGGTGGACTCACTGGCCAGGGCTGTCCCCAGCAAGGCAAAGACTGTCACGGTCTGCACATCTCTCACCGCTGTATGCTGCAGTACTTGGAAGAATGCCTGGCTTCTTACTGGTTCTGACTGGCCAAGATAAGGGCGACCCCTTCTAGTAGCCATGGTGCTGCTGACTAGAAAAATGCCAAGGCAGACCGTACCCTCCAGAAGGAGTCCCAGAGGAAAAACCCAAGTAATGGGAAAAAAACGTCTATAAGAGGAGTGAGGATCACCACCAGGACGGAATTGTTTGCAACGCAAGGAAGGAGGGAACTGCAGTGCTTATATACCATGAAACAGGAAGTGACAAAACAGGAAGAATGTACCACACCATCTTGGATTGGGAAAAGCCACATAGAATGAATGAGAACTAAAACCAAGTAGAAAAGGAAAAGGAACAAGGCACGCTTGGAAGACAACCAACACAGAAGAAGACAATATGGATGACCAAGAAGAAAGAAGACGTGATGGCAGAAGAAAAAGAAGAAAAAAGAAAAAGGACCCAAGTAAGGCAAGTGGGAAGGGAAAGTCAGGGAGGCTACCAGGAGCCGCGGTGCAACCCCGAGCACGAAATGTGCCTCCTGGGCCGCACTGCAGCAGAAAATGCCAAACAAGCACCAAAAAACGGGCTGCAGCGGTTCCTGAAACGTGGACTGCCGGCCCAACCGCGGCCTGAAGAAGGGATGCCGCATCACAGAGACATGGAAAGCCCTATGTAGACTTCCCCATACAGAGATTCGAATGGGGAGCATGACCTGCAGAGGAGTAACGCAACTGCCTGAGAAGAGGCGACACCTTCTGACGTTCTCCCGCTCGAGGCAGAAGAGCGAGCCTTACGGCAGCCATCTGTGTTCCAAAGCAGCACAAGTGGGTCCCTCCTGGGCTTCCCCGACCCCTGCCCTCCTCCTTTGGCACAGCACTGCTCAGGAGAAGCCTTCCGCAGCCAAGCCCACAATCCGGCTAGTTCGCTCTCCCAGCCCAAGTCACGGCAGTGATCCCACCAGCAAGGGCCGATCCCCAAGGGGGCAAATTTTTAGGCCATTTCTGCCCCCGGGGCACAGAAATGGCTAGACACCAGGGATAATTATTATTATATATATTTTTTTTTATATGTCAGGAGCGACCCCTTCGGGCTGCTCCCCAGGGGGGCAAAATATGTTTAGGCCTGGGGCAGATCAGCCTATTATAATAAGGCCTATCTTCCCCCAAGGGGGTCAGAAACCACTAGACACCAGGGGACATTTTCTTTTTGTTTATTTTTTTATATGTGGGGAGCGACCCCTTAGGCAAAGGTCACTCCCCGAGGGCAGAATTAATCTTAGGCCATTTCTGCCCCCTTTGGGGGGAGATCGGCCTATTTTTATTAGGCCAATCTGCCCCCAAGGGGGGCAGAAACCACTAGACACCAGGGAATTTTGTTTTTTTTACATCATTGAATGAGGGGAGCAGCCCCTTGGACAAGGGCTGCTCCCCAGGGGGGCAAAATATTTGTAGGCCTTTTCGGCCCCATTGGGGGCAGATCGGCCTATTATAATTATGCCAATCTGCCCCCAGGGGGGCAGAAATCCCTAGACACCAGGGATAATTGTTTTTGTTTAATGTGTTATTGAATAAGGGGAGTGGCCCTTTGGGCAAGGGCCACTCCTCATGAGGGGCAAAATATTTTTAGGCCTTTCCTGCCCCCTTTTGTCCCGGTCCGATGATCCCACACAGAAATGTGGGAAAAGTGTGATTTTTTAGCTAAAATTGAGGTTTGCTGAGGATTCTGGGTAAGAAAACACTGGGGGATCCACGCAAGTCACACCTCCCTGGACTCCCTCGGGTGTCTAGTTTTCAGAAATGTCTGGGTTTAGAAGATTTCCCTAGATGGCTGCTGAGCCCTGGACCAAAAACGCAGGTGCCCCCGCAAAAACGGGTAGTTTTGTATTTGATCATTTTGATGTGTCCACATATTTGTTTTGGGGCATTTCCGTCTGCGGGTACTAGGTCTACCCACACAAGTGAGGTACCATTTTTATCGGGAGACCTGGGGAACGCTGTGTGGAAGGAAATTTGTGGCTCCTCTCAGATTCCAGGACTTTCTGTCGCCAAAATGTGTTTTGGGGCCAAATTGTGAGGTTTGCAAAGGATTCTGGGTAGCAGAATCTGGTGAGAGCCCCACAAGTCAACACATCTTGGATTCCCCTAGGTGTCTAGTTTTAAAAAATGCACAGGTTTGGTAGGTTTCCCTTTGATGCCGGCTGAGCTAGAGGCCAAAATCCCCAGCTTGGCACTTTGCAAAAAACAGCTCTATTTTCTTTGGGAAAATGTGATGTGTCCATGTTGTGTTTTGGGGCATATCTTGTCGTGGGCATTAGGCCTACCCACACAAGTGAGGTACCATTTTTATCGGGAGACTTGGGGAAATTCTGAGTAGAAGGAAATTTGTGGCTCCTCTCAGATTCCAGAACTTTCTGTCACCCAAATGAGAGGAAAATGTGTTTTTTGGCCACATTTTGAGGTTTGCAAACATGTCACCCATCATGGATTCCCCTAGGTGTCTAGTTTAAAAAAATGCCCAGGTTTGGAAGGTTTCCCTAGGTGCCGACTGAACTAGAGGCCAAAATCTACAGCTAGGGACTTTGCAAAAAAGACATCAGATTCAATGTAAAAATGTGATGTGTCCATCTTGCGTTTCCTGTCGCGAGCATTAGGCCTACCCACGCAAGTGAGGTAGCATTTTTATCGGGAGACTTGGGAGAACACAGAATTGCAAAACAAGTGTCATTGCCCCTTGTCTTTTTCTACATTTGTTCCTTCCAAATGTAAGACAGTGTGTAAAAAAGACGTCTATTTGAGAAATGCCCCATAATTCACATGCTAATATGGGCACCCTGTAATTCAGAGATGTGCGAAATAACCACTGCTTCTCAACACCTTACCTTGTGCCCATTTTGGAAATACAAAGGATTTCTTGATACCTATTTTTCACTCTTTATATTTCAGCAAATGAATTGCTGTATACCCGGAAAAGAATGAAAACCGATTGCAAGGTGCAGCTCATTTATTGGCTCTTGGTGCCTAGGATTCTTGATAAACCTACAAGTCCTATATATCCCTGCAACCAGAATAGTCCAGCAGACGTAACGGTATATTGCTTTAAAAAATCTGACATTGCAGGAAAATGTTACAGAGTAAAACATGGAGAGAAATGGCAGTTTTTTACACATACATTTCAGTACTTTTTTGATTCAGCTGTTATTTTCTGTAGGAAACCCTTGTAGTAGCTACACAAATTACCCCTTGCTGAATTCAGAATTTTGTCTACTTTTCAAAAATGTTTAGGTCCTGGGATCCAGCATTGATTTCACACCCATTGTTTTCACTAACTGGAAGGTGGCTGAAAGTACAAAAAATAGTAAAAATGGGGTATGTCCCAGTAAAATGCCAAAATTATGTTGAAAAATGTGGTTTTCTGATTCAAATCTGCCTGTTCCTAAACGCTGGGAAGATGGTGATTTTAGCACTGCAAACTCTTTGTTGATGCCATTTTCAGGAGAAAAAAAACACAAGCCTTCTTCTGCAGCCATTTTTTTCCTTTTTTTTTTTTTTTTATTTTTTTTTGCTGTATTTTGGCTAATTTCTTGGTCTCCTGCAAGGGAACCCACACACTCTGGGTACCTCTAGAATCCCTAGGATGTTGGGGAAAAAAAGGACCCAAATTTGGCGTGGGTAGCTCATTTGGACAAAACATTATGAGGGCCTAAGCATAAACTGCCCAAATATAAAAAAACGGCCTTGCACCAGAGGGGAAAAGGCCTGGCATTAAAGGGGTTAAGCTTGCCCAGCCAATAGTTTTAGTCATTTCATTTATAAGCACATGCCAACAAACACCTTAATCTGCCCAAAATATTTGTTTGCACATAGACATTTAGATTACCCAACATAGTTCAGAAAAGGTAGCATATCGGCATTGTGAGCTAAAAGAAATAAATCATTGGTTAAACTGGCTTTATTGCAGAGAATGTAAATAGAACCACATGCATACATGTACACATAAATACACTCTTGCAGACTAAATATCACTCGTGTCAGTATCCATGCACAGTGGTGGGAGGGGGTGTTTGGGGTGTTACACCCCACTATTAACTGTATTTTTTGATGAATAGTTGGGTGAGGATGCAGGTGCTTTCAGTCAGGTATGGTGAGGTGTCTGTTGCATTTCAACCCAGACTTTTTACTACACACAGATAAAAAGGCACACACTCATTATCCCTCTCCAAGGTTTGAAAGTCTTTTAAAAATGTTGGCCATTTTACAATTTATTGTGAATTCTCTCACTTCGTACCCCTACGAATATCCACCTCTCTCTCTGTTCACTGCCACAAGCCCCTGGCACGCTCCCTGCATGCGGTATAATATATTGTAATAGGCCTCAAAAGAAAGAAAGAAGGCCCACTCTGGTCAACACATGGCTTAAGGGGGACATGTGCAGGAGCATACACAGTGCGAGACAAATACAGGCCTAAACCAGGGTACCATGTTACAATGGAGTACAGGGGCAGAAAGAAAAAAGAAGAAACAGGCCAGGTGCAGGGCAAAGCAGTTGCAGCTGGTCCTCGTATACCACAGATAATTTAAAAGGCCGAACACACGAGAGCCTAAGCCACTTTCTGGTACGAGTGTTAGGAGGAGGAGTACATCATAGCAGACCTGAGAGGAGGACACGGGATTCTTGTGAGCGTCAAGGTTGGTAGAGGGAGGAGGACAGGCTGTAAAACTTCAGAGTATGGGAGCAGTACAGGGAGGAAACACAGATAGATTTCCAAGGGTGAGATCAAAAGAAAATTTGCTTGTTAGAGGGTGCATATGAATATTATATACGCTACAGCTGGAATTTTAATGACAAGTAGTCGGATGCGTTTTGTGAGAATTATTGCTTATGCCAAGAATGAAGGTAGAAACATTATATTAAGCCACTGTGTTAATTGGAAAAATGATAAGAAAGCACATGAAATTAAGCCTATAAAAGACACTGGCCCTCATTATAACCCTGGTAGTTGGTGATAAAGCGGTGGTAATACCGCAAACAGGCCGGTGGTAAAAAAGAATGGAATTATGACCATGGCAGAAACCGCCAACACAGTAAGCCACTTTAACACACAGACCAGCAACAAGCACCACTGCCGTAACCGCCAACAGCCAGGCGGAAGACAAGGTTCTGCCCACTGTATTATGAGACACCAATCCGCCACCTTTTCCGGGGCGGTATCAATGCCATTAAAAGCATGGCTGGTTTACCTCCTCCTACACCAGGAATACCAACGGTGGCGAAGAAGACCACAGTGAGTACCGCCCTAAGCACACAAGGGAGGTAGGGGAGGAAAAAGAGAGTGACACACACAAGCAACATGCAGCACCACCAGCACCAACAAAATACACACAAACAGATGCAACAACATTAGATATCGACCCTGTACCCCTCAGGAATAATGTAAGGACAAAATGAAGTGAGTAAAGTGAGTGCAATAATATAAAGTTCTAGAAATACGTCCTCAAATCACAAAACAATATCTATATATATATATATACACAAATGGAGGGACACTGCCCAGTTCATAATGTCCGTGGGCCACAGGGCCATATCACATAGGCCAAGGCCCCACTCGACTCCTGCCTCAATACAGAGAGAACACTGCTGGGCCATCAGATCAAAAATACACAGGCACCTCAGGGGGAAGGGGAGTGTGGGCACCTCAGCCGAAAGATGGTACAACGCCACTGCTCCTGGCGAGGGCCACATGCACATCACTCTGTCCTGGGGAGTGCAAAGCCACAGTCTCTCTAGTGGGTGGTTTGCCCACTGCTTTGTCCTGGGGAGTGCAAAGCCACAGTCTCTCTAGTGGGTGGTTTGCCCACTGCTTGGTCCTGGGGAGTGCAATAGTCTCTCAAGTGGATGGCTTCTCCACTGGTTCTGGAGGGGGCCTTGTGCCCAGTGTGCTTCATCCTGGCAAGGATGGGGTGAGTGGATGCCTTCTTCCACTGGTTCTGGAGGGGTCCTTGTGCCCAGTGTGCTTCATCCGGGCAAGGATGGGGTGAGTGGATGATGAAGGATGGGGTGAGTGGATGCCTTCTTCCACTGGTTCTGGAGGGGGCCTTGTGCCCAGTGTGCTTCAACCTGGCAAGGATGGGGTGAGTGGATGGCTTCTTCCACTGGTTCTGGAGAGGGCCTTGTGCCCAGTGTGCTTCATCCTGGCAAGGATGGGGTGAGTAGATGTCTTCTTCCACTGGTTCTGGATGGGGCCTTGTGCCCTGTGATGCAGATTTTGGGGAGTGCAAGGTCACAGTCTCTCACTTGGTGTCACACCTACAGGATTTGCAGGAGGCACGAATACACACTGCCCGCCGGCAGTGACGACTGCTCATTGGTGGCAGTGGCGGTGCTGGTGGAGGTGCTGCCAGTAGTGGGGGGAGGCTCCAGCCCTTCCCCTTTAGCCTCGGACGGCTATCCACTGGAGTTTCTGCTGCTGGCAGTGGTGCTGGTGGCAGTGCAGGTGGTGGTGCTTTAGGCAGTGCAGGATGCGGTGCTGGCGGCTGTGCTGGCAGCGGTGCTAGGGGCGGTGCTGGTGGCGGTGCTGCCAGTGGTGGGGAGAGGCTCCAGCCCTTCCCCTGCAGCCTCGGACAGCTGCCCACTGGGGCTTCTGCTGCTGGCAGTGGTGCTGGTGGCAGTGCAGGTGGTGGTGCTTGTGGCGGTGCAGGTGGCGGTGCTGGCGGAGGTGCTGACGGCGGTGCTGCCAGTGGTGGGGGAAGGCTCCAGCCCTTCCCCTGCAGCCTCGGACAGCTGAAGTGCCATGTCTGGTGTTGTATGCTCATATTCTGCTCCAGCACCCAGCCCCATATCCATCCTGCCTGCGGCATCTGTGCCTTTGTCATTGCCCTTGGCAGCTGGTGGTCCCTTCTTGCCCTTGGCAGCTGATGGCCCCTTCTTGTCTTTGCCAGCTGGTGGTGCCTCCTTGTTTTTGCTAGCTGGTGGTGCCCCCTTGCCTCTGCCAGCTGGTGGTGTCTCCTTGCCTTTGCCAGCTGGTGGTGCCTCCTTGCCTTTGTCAGCTAGTGCTCCTTTTTTGGGTTTGCCAGCTGGTGGTCCCTTTTTGCCCTAGGCAGCTGGTGCAGGCACACTGGCTGTGCTGACAGGAGTCTCCTTGGAGCCTCTCACAATTGAAGTAGCTGCAGAAACAACAGTGGCCGTGGGCTGGGTGGCTGAGGTGCTAGCCTGGGTCCTGACCAGTCTGGCCCAAAGTGAAGGACAGGGAGGGGCAGGGAATAGGTCAAAGGTGAAGAGGAAAAGCTTTTTAGGGACACTGGGGTGGGAAGAGGGTGAAGGTTTGGGAGTGGAGGAAGGGGGAGTGGTGGTAGGAGGTGTATGTCTGCTGTGTTTGGGTGCAGGTGCATGGGCTGGGTGCTGTTATGAGGTGGATGGCTGTTGCGTGTCTGAGTGCTTGCGTTTGTGTACTTTGGGAGGAGGGGGCACAGACACAGTGGGAGAGGATATGGGGACGTGTGCATGGATGTGGGGGTGGTGATTGCGAGTGAGGGGCGTGTACTGATAGGCGTGATGGTGATTGGATTGGGGACGAGGATGTGGTGCATGCAGGTGTGTGTGGAAACGATACTGGGAGGGAGGTGGACGAGGAGGAGGAGGGGGACACAGTGCAGGCAGTAGATGTTGTTGTGTCTGCATCGGGATGGTGCTTGTCTGAGTGCCTGTCGAATGAAGTGTGGTGCTTTTGTTTGCCTGAGCCACTCCTGTGTGTTGTTTTGGGTGCATGCTGGTCTGATGGTATGCTTAGGATAGGCTGGGGTTGAGGGGAATGGGACTGGGTAAAGGACGTTTGAGGGGGGGAGGCTAGAGACAGGAACAGTGCTGCCATCAGGGAGGAGGCCAGAGCCTGGAATGATCTCTGTTGGGCAGCCACGCCAGAGTGAATGCCCTCCAGAAATGCATTTGTCTGTTGCAAATGCCCTGCCAGACCCTGGATGGCATTTACTATGGTTGACTGCCCAACAGAGATGGATCTCAGGAGGTAATAGACTCCTCACTGAGGGCAGCAGGGCTGACTGGGGCAGGGCCCGAGGTGCCTGGGCGAAGAAAATGCCCACCCTCCTGGGTGAGCTGGAACGGGAAACACGCTGAGGGGAGGCTGGGAGGGCGGTGCTGGTACGGGGGTGGCGGCTGTACCTGTAGTTGGGCTGGCCACAGAGGTGTCCGCCACCACCAGGGAGCTTCCATCGGAGGAGGTGTCACTGTCCGAACTGTCCCCTCCAGTCTCCATCTTGGTGCTCCCCTCGCCCTCTGTCCCACTGGTGCCCTCACCGTCGGTGGATGTGGCCTCATGGGCCATGTGGGATGCAGCTGCCTCCGTCGCCGGTGCCTCTGCTCCTCTGCCAGATGATGCTAATGTACACAAGGACAGGGTGACAAAACAAAAAGGGGGGGAGAGACAGAAGATACACTTGGTCAGTGCCAGCAACAAAACCACTGTTGGCATACACAACACACAGGGAACAGCCCTATGCAGTTGGCCATGCACTACCAGTTACAATGCTAGTCACCAGGCCATGGAGTATAATGCCTAACGCCAATAGCAGCACACCTGAAATCCAAAGGAACCTGCCCAGTAGTAGATGCCACTAGCATGTTTAGGGCTGGAGTGCAGCAGACCCTGCCCAACATGGAACCTACACTGCCATGTTCGCCCGGGCCTAGGGGCACCCACAGGCCCACATCCCCCACCCAGATAACACCCAACCACGCACAATTTGCTGAATGGGAAACTGTACTCACCCCATTGTGGCTGCTGTGATGGCTTCAAGTGCCCATCCAACTCCAGATAGGCCACCGCCAGTATGCGGAACGTCAGGGGGTCAGGGTTCGACGGGCACCCCTTCCTCATTGGGAGGCCATCCCCAGCTGGGCCGCCGCCATCTTCCTTGCCAAGCAGCGCAGGTCCTCCCACCGTTTGCGACAGTGGGTTCTCCGCCTTTCATAGACCCCCAGAGTCCGCACGTCCTTGGCGATGGCACGCCAAATACCCTTTTTCTGATGGGCGCTGACCTGCAGAGAAAGATATATAGAAAAAAGGTATCATACCATACCATCCAGCCTGTTACACTTATGCCCCACCACATCCCTCCCATCCCCTTACACACATACATTGACCATCATACATGCAGCACTCTGCCCAAGACCCCTCAACCAGCCCCCCTTACACGAGGCTTACACAGACAGCACTCCATGCATTCATGCCCCATGCATCGTGCTCAAAGTGAATTCACCTGTTGGATTGGAGGGCCATAAAGTAAATGGTACTGGGGTAGGACCCCATCCACTAGTCTCTCCATCTCATCCGAAGTGAAGGCTGGGGCCCTGAGACTCGAGCCATGGTCACTTCCAGACACAGGTCACAGCAGCATTTGCAGTGCAGGTCCCCTCGTATTGAAGGTCAGGTAACAAGTGAGTGAACAGATAGAAAATGGCAGTCACGTCTGCGGCGGTGTGTACCATTGGCTACTGGAACCTATGGGGTCCAATGATAACCAATGAGGAGTTGCACAGCGGTCCTCAACCGCCTCCCGCAACAGCGCACAATGTCAGCGGAATTACCTCATTTCCACTTGTCCCTCCACACAGGTCAGGCAGACGCCATTTCAGGGGGGAGCAGGCCATGGCACCTAACTGCGTCACAGCAGACATAGGCACATTTACAGAACTACACGCTATCATACTGTTTCTGTCACAACATGCAAGGCATTTTACTCTGAGGATATGTTTGAATATGACCAGCTGCTCACCGTTTTTCATCCTAGAGTACAACTGCTGAGGGTGAATAGGAGATGGAGACATACCCCTGTGTACAGATCCCTGATGGATCTGGCAACAATGGAGGACAGGCACATTATCCTCACCTACAGACTTGATAGGGCCACAATCCAAGAGCTGTGTGCCCAATTGGAGCAAGACCTGATCTCAGCTATCCGTCACCCCACTGGGATCCCCCCTCTTGTGCAAGTTCTATCAGTGCTCCTTTTCTTGGCAAGTGGCTCCTTCCAAGTGACAGTGGCCATGGCAGCAGGGATGTCACAGCCTATGTTCTCAAACGTGCTGACCAGAGTGTTGTCTGCCCTGATGAAACACATGCGCAGCTACATCGTTTTCCCCTAGGTGGAGGATTTGGCCACAGTGAAGGCTGACTTCTATGCAATGGGACATATACCCAACATCATTGGTGCTATTGAAGGTACACATATTGCCTTTGCGCCCCCCTCCGAGAAATGAACAGGTGTCCAGAAATTGAAAGAGCTTTGACTCGATGAATGTGCAGATAGTGTGCCTGGCGGACCAGTACATCTCCCATGTGAATGCAAAGTATCCTGGGTCTGTGCATGATGCCTATATCCTGAGGAATAGCAGCATACCATATGTGATGGCTCAACTCCAGAGGCACCTGGTGTGGCTAATAGATGAGCCCATGGTCCCCACCCAGTGTATGTTGGTATACAGGTGTGGGGTTGGCCCTAAGGGTGAGTGTCTGGCTAACAGGTATCCCTTGATATTTGCAGGTGACTCTGGTTACCCCAACCTCTCATGGCTACTGACCCCAGTGAGGAATGCCAGGATAAGGGCAGAGGAACATTACAATAAGGCACATGGGCGAACAAGGAATATTATTAGGCGCACCTTTGGACTCCTGAAGGCTAGGTTCAGGTGCCTCCATCTAACAGGTGGATCCCTGTGCTACTCACCCAAGAAGGTCTGCCAGATCATCGTGGCATTTTGCATGTTGCACAACCTAGCCTTGATACGCCAGGTGCCTTTTCTGCAGGAGGATGAGGCTGGAGATGGGCGTGTGGCAGCGGTGGAGCCTGTGGACAGTGATGAAGAGGAGGCAGAGGAAGAGGATGTGGACAACAGAACAACTATCATACAACAGTACTTCCAGTGACACACAAGTAAGACACTGTAACCTCACCTTACATTGCTGTTTTGTGTAGTGAATTTTCTCTGGCTGGCTGCTGTTCCCACTACTATGACCACTTATTGTACCCTTTAATATGTCTTTTTGCAGATATTTGTGCCCTACTCCAGCTCCTGGTGTATTGACTGCAGCACATTACAGGTCATACCTATGTATACATAAATGTACAGTCTATTTGCAATGTCTACAGATTGTTAAATGAATACATCCTTAAATCATTTGACATACTCCATACTTGTATTTTTTAAAAGGGTGTTTATTTCAGTGCTGAGAAGTAAATGAGGATGTGTAACAGGCTTGGGTGATGGTGGAGGAAAGTCCAGGATAGAGTCCAGTCTATTGGTATCATAGGTGCATTGTCCAATGGGGCATGGGAAGTGGAGCAATGGCACTTCAAGGTTTACAGGGTGACAGAGTGGGACACAAGGATGACAATCAGGATTGTCTTATTTCCTGTCAGGGGTCTTGGCAATGTTCTCTGGCTTCTGCCTGGATCGCAGGGACCGTTTGCGTGGCGGTTCTCCTTCTGCAGGGGTTGGGGTGCTGGTGGCCTGTTGGTCCTGTGGCTGGGCCTCCTGTCCACTAGCGTCAGCGGAGGTGGAGGGCTGTTCATCAGTGTGGCTAGTGTCAGGGGCCCGTTGGTGTGCCACTGCCTCCCTCACAGTGTTGGCCATGTCTGCCAGCACCCCTGCAATGGTGACCAGGGTGGTGTTGATGTCCCCCAGGTTCTCCCTGATCCCCAGATACTGTCCCTCCTGCAGCCGCTGGGTCTCCTGCAACTTGTCCAGAATCTGGCCCATGGTCTCCTTGGAATGGTGGTATGCTCCCAGGATGTTGGTGAGTACCTCGTGGAGAGTCAGTTCCCTGGGCCTGTCCTCCACCTGTCGCACAGCAGTCCTCCCAGCTTCCCTGTTGTCCTGTGCCTCTGTCCCCTGAACCGTGTGCCCACTGCCACTGACCCCAGGTCCGGACCGTCCTGTGTTTTTTGGGGTTACCTGGGGTCCCTGTAGTGGTGGACACACTACTGACTGACGTGTCCTGGGGACAGTGGTATGGGCCTGCTGGGTGGGTGCTGTGCTGGTGTTTCCTGAGGGGGGAAACTCTGTGGTGGTATGGGACTGTGCCTAGGTAACCGACTGTCCAGAGATCCAAGATGGGCCAGGTTGGTCATCCAGATCCAGGCGTGCAGAGCTGCTGTCATCACTGTGGGCCTCTTCTGTGGGGGGACTGGATGTTGCTTGCACCTCCACTCCGGTGACTTTGTGAGTGGGCCCAGTGGGGATGTAAATGCAGTGTTAGTGTTTCTGCGTGTGACATCTTGTGCATGGGTATGTTGCCCTCTATGGTTGTTATTGCCATAGCAGATTGGCTTTAGTCTGAGTAGGTATTTGGTTGGCTAAGTGATTGTCTCTAGTGTGCATGCAGTGGTGATGGTTGTCCATGCAGGTCTGTGAGTGGTGTCCATGCATTGGTGTTGCATGCAGGGCTTGGTTGAGGGAGGGGTGGGTTGTGATGGTGGGGTATGTGGGAGGTGGTGGAGTGATGGGGGTGAGGGTAGGGGTGGAAGTTTGTGATGGCATGCAGGTAGGGGGATGAAAGTAGTAAATAGTTGACTTACCAAAGTCCAGTGCTCCTGCTACTCCTGCCAGGGCCTCAGAATGCAGTATTGCCAAGGCTTTCTCCTCCCATGTTGTCAGTTGTGGGGGAGGAGGTGAGGGTCCACTGCCAGTCCTCTATACAGCTATCTGGTGTCTTGCAACCACGGAACGCACCTTACCCCGTAAGACGTTCCACCTCTTCCTGATGTCATCCCTTGTTCTTGGGTGCTGTCCCACGGCGTTGACCCTGTTCATGATTCTCCGCCATAGCTCCGTCTTCCTTGCAATGGATGTCTGCTGCACCTGTGATCCGAAAAGCTGTGGCTCTACCCGGATGATTTCCGCCACCATTACCCTTAGCTCCTCCTCAGAGAATCTGGGGTGTCTTTCTGGTGCCATGGGTGTAGTGTGTGTGGTGTGTATGAGGGTGTGTGGGGTGATGTTTTGGGGTGTGTGCTGTGAGGTGTGTGGATGGTGTATGGGTGATGGTGTTCTGTGGCTCTGGTTCTATGGATGCCCTTGGTGTGGCTCGCTCTCTGTTGTACATTTTTTGGAGTCGTAAAGGGTTGTGGGTAATGTGTGTGTGTGTGTTTTATAGTGGTGTGTGGGTGTGGGGTGTGTATGTGTGTCAGGTGTGTGTGGTTTGAATCCTCCAATGTGGTGTTGTTTTGTTAGGTTGTGTGTATTTTGAGGGCAGCGGTATGTAGCGCCAATGGTTTACCGCAGTTGAATGTCCACCGCGTGATTCGGGGGTCATAATGCTGTGAACTTACTTCTGTTGGCATAACGGTGTGGGTTTTGGTACCGCCAGTTTATCACTGACCTTTGGGCTGGCTGACTTGTGTGTGTGGCTGTATAGTGGCGGATTTCTATGTGTGGGTCATAATACGGGTAGCGGTATACCGCCGTGGTCGCGGTATGTTGGCGGCAGTCAGCATGGCGGTAAGCGGCACTTACCGCAAATGTCATAATGAGGGCCACTGTTTGTAAAAGCTGAGTTGAGTGTGGCTTCAGTTACAGAGCTGTGTTCCCAGCCATATTATTCTTTGATAAATACTATATTGCTACCAGAGTTGTGTCACTTCTTTATTCCTGAAAACTCGACTAAAATATTTTAACATTATATTGTTGGTAAACTGAAGGTTACACCCCGTCAGTTGTACTGACCGAGCTACACCTCTGTCCATGCACAGAAAAGCCAACATTCATAGTGACACCCCACACACACAGAGATCTAGATGCAGGCACCCATCCACACAGATCAATAGACAAACCAGTAGACACACACTTTGAGAAAAGTTACAAACACAGATCAAAGTACATAGATATTACAAAGAAGCACAGACAGAACAAGTGCCACAAAGGCAGGCACACACATAGTCCCAGACTACATGCCTACACCAGTTGACTTATTTCTTCCCCTTTTATCCTACCACCCCTTCTTCTTCTTCCTTCTATCCCCTTCTCCTTCCTTCCCTTTGATGTAGCACTGGGCCCTTGTTCTTACCATTACTCTTTGGATAGATCTTTTTAGGACGCCTGAATGGTAAAGGGGAGTTAGTTCAATTTCACAGTCCAATTAACGGTGTAATCCATTTGGTAACACATTAAGCACCAGGAGACGATAAGTAAAATCAAATTAGTTTTATTACAATTTAAGGGCCAAACTAATGTAAATTAATCACAGAAATATGCTATATAAGTACAAGGTCACCAAAGGCAAACCAAAGCTTCGAATAAGGTTACATTGTAATAGCATAAGGCATACAAGAATATCAGTTGAGACAATACAAAAGATAAGAAATATAATCTGATGATCAGTGTACATTAGGAAACCCTAGTTAGTTCTGGAAAAATAGAAAATATCAAGGTAGTGGAGACTTCAGTAGAAGTTCTCCAAGACAGGTGTTGTATAGCAAAAAGCCACACAAAGAGAATAGGAGTAAAGAGGTCTGCACGTTCAGAATACATGATTATAAGTGCATCTTAGAAATACAGAATAAATGCAACAATCATAAATGAAAACATGAGTTTATAAGGAAACGTCTATAAAGCGATGTAGCTGGAATTTGTAGATGTGAATAACAATCATTAATTTGCATGCTAAAGTTAAACATTAGAACACACACATATATGAATCACTAGTCTTCTACAGAGAATGCAACTTCAATAATTCATTTTTGTGCTTCACTTAACATTAGAAATGTTAAAGAACACAATATATATGATGTCAGTTACATGGTTATATTATTTCTATATGTCCAAGGGTAGAATCAAAATTAGGCTTCTCTGCCTTCTTCTCATTACATCATCTCCTCTACTTTCCGCTCTCATTTCCTTTTTTTTTTCTTACCTTTCACCTTTTCTCTCCTCTTCTACATTTTCTTTCTCTAATTTCTCCTTCCCCTCACTTCACCATGAAACCTTAATCCTATTGGCTTGCTCATCATGTAAGTGGACTCAGTGCATAATTTGTGCAGGTAGTTTTATGTGATGCACACTGGCAGTCTTTTTGTGGACTTTGACTTTTTTTACCATCTGACTGACCCGCATGAGATAATGAAAGGAAGAAAAAGTGAGCAAAAGGAACAGAGAGAATTACGGCAAAACAGTGACAAAGGAGGAAGGCAGGCTGAAACTGCATGAGGGATAGTAGAGAGATAGGAAGAATAGAAAGAAGCATGAGGTGGAATTTGCACTTATTGTAGAAAAAGACAGTCTAAAAATATAAATGAACTTGTGTTTTGGCAAGTTTGTGTTGCTCTGTTGGAGCATATATGATTCAGGACAGAATCAAAAACAGCCCCAACATAAATGCTCAAACTAATCCCGCTCCCTTTTGTCTCCTCGTGCAATCTCTCTCTTTCTATCCAACCATTATATCTCTTTCCTCTGCTCTCTTTCAGATAGCTTTTTCTCTATCTCTTTGATCCTTCTTTGTTTTCCTTTACGCCTCTCCAATTCTGCTACAGTTAAGCTGAAGAAGCTAGGGACAGTGACAGAGGCAGCAGGAGTAGCAGTGGGCTTTCAGAACTGGCCTCCAAGTGGTCTAGCTCACCAGGGCAATGTCTGGTGAAATAAAAGACCTTGCCAGCCCTGTAGAATGCCAGAATGTATCCTGAGCAAAGGGGGTACCTCTTTTTGATCAGACATTTTCCCACCCATCACAAAGGGAAGTTTTGCAAAGGGAAATGGAAAAATAATACAAAAAACAAAGGATGATGTGGGGAAGCTGAACAGCATTGATTCAGGAATGGTACAAAGATTTTCAATGCTCTATGCTAAGTAGAAAATTGCATAGTGGTGTCTTGCCCATACCCTAATAAAAACACAGTTTTCTGGCATGAGTTCTATTTCTGGCATTGGGATCAATTTCTCCAGATGGATGAAAACTAACTGCCCCAAGCTCAATACAGACAGGACATAGGTAGTAATCTGCTGCAAAGACACCTTGCTCTGGGACTCCAACTGGTGACCTGCCAAACTCCCCTCCTGGCAACCTCAGAATAGTACCCAACAATCAACTCTCCACGAGACGACAAGCGAATGTGGTTTCCATCTCCTGCTTCCACATACTAAAGATGCTCAATAAGATCATCAAATGGCTCCCCATCAACACTCACAGTCACCCAAGACTCACCTGCAAGCTGGACTACGACACAGCACTCAATTTTGGGATCAATGCTTAACTGACCCGAAAACTCCAGACCATACAAAAGTTTGTGGCTAGGCTCCGCATCAGTCACGCTCACATCAACAAACACCTAAAGATCTCCATTATCTCCTGATACACAAACAGCCACTCATACAACCCCTCACACACAATACAAAGCCTTAAACAACATTGGCCCCACATAAGTCAAAATCCCCATAAACTTGCAGAAACTTATCAGACACCTTAGCTCAGCTGGACTTCTACTTGCACTTATGCCCGGGCATACCTAGAACCAGACTCGGCCATCCTGGCTTCTGCTACCTCTCTCTTAAAGACTGGAACAACTTGCCCCAGCACATCAGAGCCCCCTCCTCAGTTCTTGAGTTCTGCAAGAAACTGAAGAGCTAGATCTTCACCTAGTTTGACCCGGGCTCGGCATATATAGCTCTTGCTTCAGTACACATATCATAACATAACATAAGATAAGACAACATCACATCACATAACATAACATTTGTGCACTGCCATTAGTTGACACTAGAACACAGCTGTCGCATTTTGGAAGTGCCTACTTCACCTTTGGAAATGCTGGCCTTGGCTTACAAAAAGACCACAAAGGCAGCAGGTTTCATTAAGGGTATCTTTTTTCACATTTTGTATCTTACCTTGACAAGTGAGGTAATCCCTAAAGAAAAGCTTGGGGTGTTAAATGCAGCAAATTAAACTATATAGTTAATTAAAGAAGTCAAATGGCCAAATACCTTTTCATTAAAACATATAAACATTTAATAGGTAAACTTTATAACAAAAATGAACAAAGTATTTAGGAAGTTACATAGATATGATGGAAAAGCACAAATACCAAAAGGAAACAAAGAGGGGGATGCTGTTCACGTTTAATCAATCTCAAAGTCCGAAAATACCCTAAAAGGCCATAATTCCTAGAGGGTTGTTTTAGGGACTGTGACGCATGGGTCAGTAGTAGTCAGTGAAGAACTGCACATTCTGAATTTGAATAGCTATAACCATTGAGCCAGTGCCAAAGCCAAATGTGGGTGTAAATCAGATAACCAGAAGGGTAACAGTGCCATGGGTCAGACGATGCCTTTAAATGGATAATGCTTGATGCAGGGTGTGGGACAGGCTTTTCTTTGGTCAGTTCTGCATGATGGTTTTCAGAAAGTCTTTACATGGAAACAATTTCAGGGAACGTCCCACTTCTGGAATAGGACCATGACTTCTTATGCAGCAGCCATAATATGTAACAGTCCCAGGATCGGCCTTTTGACTCGCCAGGCCAAATCTATTGTAAGAGGTAGACTATCTGTTTGAGGCTTGGTCAGCTAATCTCAAGTGACAGAGAATGTGAACATTCTCAGGTCCAACAAAGGAACAGACTTGGGACTCAAGCAATCCATAAGGAATTCCTCGTGTATGAGAAGGTCTGGGGAATAAAGCTGTGCCTTTCTACACGCTACCAAGATATGCTTTTAGGGATACCGCTGGTAAAAGATAGGATTCGAGCATTAGTTGACACCCAATAATGTGCTTCTTGGTGTAGGCTAAGCCTTGTCTACATTCACAAACCAAAATGTAAGTCCCTGGGGTAGACGGAGGCTGGAGATGGCAAAAATGTTAAAGCTGTGTCTATACATCGAGGTCGAAAGAAAACCCTACGAGAATCGAGATGTGGAAGTAGGAAGAGCTCTTTCATTACAGCTTCTGGCAAGTGCATATTTTAGTTGGATTGACAGATAAAACACCAGGGCATGTTGTACATTATTTACATTCTTTCAGGAAAGTCAATTAATACGAGACATTAAGAATGTATACTAAAAAGGAAAACCAGCATGTGCAAGCGAACTTCACAGTTCACAGACAAACGGCACTCAGGAGTAGTTCTGAACAGATGCTACCTTGTGGGTGAATATAACATCACAGTAATTGCACAAGTAATGTCCCCCGTCTTAAAGGTTATTTCCAGCGTGTATTGTATTAAAAGCTGCTGATGCAATGGGTGACAGAGTAATTTCTTTTCAATACACATTAGTGTTATTTCCTTTGGACTAGGTCACTCAATGTTCCCTTTTAGTGAGTTAGCCGGTTTTAAGCTATTGAATATATGAGAGATTTAATAGGTATTTTTTATTATTCTATTACCTGTATAGTAAAGCTTAATGTTAGAAATGGGGTCTTTTGGTTGGTAGTCAGGTTGCCCCCTGTCCAGGCAAGGACCCTCACTCTAGTCACAGTAAAGAATAATCACACTCAGTTAATCCCACTCACCCCCTTGGTAGTTTGGCATGAGCAGGTAGGCTTAACTCAAAAGCAATGTGTAAAGTATTTGTACCAACACACAGTAATACAGTGAACCAATACAAAAGGACACAACACGGGTTTAGAAAACTAGTAAATATTTTCTCAAATAAACAAGACCAATTACGATAAAAAGCCACAATACACCATTAAAAATATGGTCTTAGCACTTAAAAACACAAAAAACAATGCATAGAGGCACAATACTGCAATTTGTTGTTAAGCGGTATCGTGACAGTCGTATCCTACAATGCGACGCCACTGACGCGGTTTATGGAGTTGTACAACCCCCAGGTACAGTTCCTTTGTAAAACAAGTAGAAAACGGTCCAATGCACAGAGTCGGGGAGCGAGGCGTCGCTGGATCCGAGGAGGAGTCAGTTCCAGTGATACAGGGCAGAGCAGCAGAGACATTGCAAAGAACGTTGGGTCCTTACTGCAGAGTTGTGGAGGTGAGGGGGCATCAGGTGCGAGGTGTCGGTCCCTTGGTTCTGGCAGATACGAAGTCTGGTGAAGTCACAATGCTGCAGGGTGACCTCATGGGATCATGATGATGTCACAGGGCCGCAGGTGCTGTGATGATGACGGATGGGCTGGACGTTGGACTTACGACACTCCGATCTCAGCGAGGCCGCGCAGGATCAGTGGCTGTGGCGGCACGAGGCCTGTAGAGTCGTTGGGATCGTCATGGTTCTGCGAGGTCCATGGCTTCGGTGCAGGCAACATCGTGGTTTCCGGCATCGTCCGGCGACATTAGACAGGTTTTCTCCAGAAATTCACTTCCAGGGGCCCAGGAACTGGAATGGTAAGCTAGAAGCTACAGCATGCAGACTCATAACTGGATGGTGAAGCCTTTGCTGTCAGTGAGGCTTCAAAACAGAAGGCAAGCTCTACTCCAAGACCTTGGAGACACCTCTCAAGCAGGATTGCACAACAAAGTCCAGTCTTTGTCCCTTTCACAGGCATAAGCAGCAACTACAGGATAGCCCAATGAAGCACAGTCACAGGCAGCACTTCTACTTAGCCATTCAGCTCTTCTCCTTGGTAAAGTTTCTTATTGGTTCCATAAGTGATCTAATTTTCAGGGGTTTTGGGTCTAATACTTATACCTCTTTCTGCCTTTGAAGTTGGTAAAAGTCAAAGCGAAGACTCCCTTGTTTGCAAGATCCTGCCTTGCCCAGGCCAGGCCCCAGGCACACACCATGGGGTTGGAGACTGCAGTGTGAGAGGGCAGGGACAGCCCATTCAGGTGTAAGTGACGACTCCTCCCTCCACTGTAGCACAGGTGGCTTACCAGGATATGCAGGCTACACCCCAGCACCCTTTGTGTCACTGTCTAGAGGAGATGCACAAACAGCCCAACTGTCAAACTGACCCAGACAGGGAATCCGCAAACAGACAGAGCCACAGAATGGTTTAAGCGAACACATGCCTACTCTCTAAAAGTGGCATTTTCAAACTAATAATCTAACAACTAACTACACTAAAATATGTATTTTTAAATTGTGAGTTGAGGGACCCCAAACTCCTGATCTCTATCTGCTCCAAAAGGGAAACTACACTTTAATGATATTTAAAGGCAGCCTCAATGTTAACCTATGAGAAAGATAGGCCTTGCAACAGTGAAAACTGAACTTAGCAGCATTTCACTGTTAGGACATATAATACACATCAGCACGTGCCCCACCTTTAACATACACTGCACCCTGCCCATGGGGCTACCTAGGTCCTAACTTAGGTGTGTCTTACTTGTATATAAAGGGAGGGTTTAGGTCTGGCAATTGGGTACCCTTGCCAAGTCCAATTGTCAGTTTAAACCTGCACACACAGACATTGCAGTGGCTACTAATGTGGATAGCACAATCAGTGCTACAGGCCCACTAGTAGTATGTGATTTACAGGCCCTGGGCACCTCTAGTGCACCTTCCTAGGGACTTACTAGTAAATCAAATATACCAATCATGGAAAAGCCAATTACACATACATTTTATATAGGAGCACTTCATTTGAGCACTGGTTGGCAGTGGTAAATTGCCCAGAGTATCAAAAACAGCAAAAACAGAGTCCAGCACACATCAATAACCTGGGAAGCAGAGGGAAAAAGTTAGGGGAGGCCACACTAAGGATGCCAAGTCTAACAGTTAGGTAAAACAATCTTAGTTGAAAGAAAAGGTCATTTGATCAGTCAGTCAAAATACCTTTATTCAGCAATATTGCCATAAAGTACACAAAAAATATATCAAAGTACGCAATGCATTCAATGATTATAAACACCAATTAAAGGTTCACATTGACAGCCTAAAATGATAAAACTGGTCAATAGATTCATAATTGATTAAAACAGTTATAAACCAGATAAACATCTCACTATCCTTCAACCTGTTCTATGAGCTGTTAAGGTAAGGGATAAACACTCTCACACCCATCTGTTTTAAATAAGGGATTCATATATTTGTTGTCTTATTTAACAAGCATCTGATGAAGCCAATTACTGCACAACAGACTTCTGTGGAACCTAAGTGCTGTAAATATTGCATCTCCTTCTTACACATTATGATATTGAGAGGATGTAAAATTGGAGCTAAAAGCGAAGGCGGCAGGTCCGATATAAAGAGTGCAAAAATCATAAAGTGGGCTGTGCTTTGTTGGGAGCGATTATCATAAGAGCAGTTTGAGAGGTTTGCAAACAACGCTCTCTGTTGAGAAAAAGCCCTGGACATCACTTAGGGGTCGCCAGGGGTTGCAGGTGTGACCAATGGATTGCCCTTTGCTACCCCTGGCCTCAGAGATGGCGAATTCAGTGCCAGGAATACTGCGGCTGCTTGTCCTTATGGATGTCAGTTGGGACTCCACTCTTTGTTTTTTGTCAATTTTTTATCACGCTAATAGTGAATAATAACATATTTTATGTCAATACCAGAGGCTCTTATTAAGCTTATCTTATCCTGCTTTATTTCAATAGCAGCCGCAGTCAAGAAAAAATCCACCAGTCCTAGAAGGCAAGCGAACATGCAGCCAATGGGAAACTACAACCAAAGTAATGCACCAATCAGATATAGGCAGCACACCTAAGATAGATCTAACTTGACTGCAATCAGCCCTCTTTTCTTGCTACTCGCAGACTTCTTTTGTTGCCGCTCGCAATCAAGATAAGTATATCGTTATATATATGCGATTTTTCTATAATTATATTAATATTTACTGTGCATGAAACCGTTTGTTAAGTGTTTTGTATTCATTATTGCTTCTGAAACTCCCTCTGAGCACAGCATGATGTTCAATCAGACTCTTTCAGGCTTCCCCCTCCCCATCTGTTATGTTGGTGCCAGCCCATATCGGCTCATCACTAAGTTGCATTAATCTCTTCAAGTGATGTTGAAGCGTCCTCCATTCCTGACACCCGATGCCTCACATTCTATTGTCGCTGGCTCGTTTTCTTTGAAACAGCTTCCCAGCCTTTCTGAAGCCTGTTGTCCTGAGGCTCTCTCTCACCTCATGTGCTTCATACTAAATCAAATTCTGTGCTTCTGGATGGTGAGTCTTCCTCACAGGTGATAGAGGACGAAGTTCCTCACAGGCCTTCTAACCAGGAGGGGAAAGTTCTGGGGACTAAAAGTGAATCCAAAACTAAACATGTACGGAATACAACCCAAAAGATTGTGATATCCTCTATCAAAGATACAGATGATGATCTTGATGATCCTGACTCTGATAATGACCCAGACGATATGGACAATTCCGAATTTTGGTTTGGCCCTACTCCCAAAAAAAAAGAACGTTTCTTCGCCCTCTATGGATCCTTTTTATACTAAAACTATTCTGGACTTGGAGGGTAATCCTAGGTTCAATCCAAAATGAATACATCATCCCAACTCCACTGAGGGACTCCCCTCAGAACATGTGGGGGAATATATTAGAGCAAAGTTACGCTTACCACTGGATAAGTAAGATCGGAATGTCCCAGACCTTCCCTTCCTCTTCACATAACGACTACTCCCATTATCGATCCTTCAATTATGAAATTTTTAAAAAAAATTGGCAAAGATCCCCTTAAAGGGGTTGACAGAGCTTGGTCTGTCTGTCAGGACAAAATGTTGGATATTGTGTGGCCTTTATCTTGCAATTTTGGTATGGCAGAGATAGCTAGATTGGAGTATAACTCAATATAACCAGAAGAATTATCATTATGGGTACAACAAGCATTCTGCTTATTAGGAAATGCAAACTCTGCTGTAACTCATGAGAGACGTAAAGATTTGCTACTTGAATTGGATTCCAAACTAGCTAGCCTATCCGCTATAAATCCAGGTCCTAAAGCTGAGGGCTTATTATTTGGAGATTCCTTCACCAAGGAATTAAGAAAATATGTCACAGCTTTTGCCTCCTTTGACAAGGTTCAACAGTTGCTTAAAAAGGTTTTCACCAACTGTGTTTTTGCCAGGGCCGGTAGAGGAAGGAGTCGCTTCACCGGCTGTTTTGCCAGATCTCAAGGCTATAGACGCTCTTCCTTTGCTTCCAAGCAAGAATATCGTCCACTTATCGGATCACTCGGCCTTACTGTTAAAAATCCAGCAGAAGGAGGGATGGGAGGAAAGGAGGTGGACAATTGATAGGAAGATGTTGGCACAGCCTCTGCTAGTTCACAAGATATCACAACAGTCGCAGGAGTTTTTTGGTTTTTTTTGCAATATGGCGACAGCCCCAATTAAAGTGGTATGGCACACATGTAAGGCATAGTTAAGGGGGAGGATAACTAGTTTAGCGGCTCACTGGGTGAAGCATGAGGGGTCTCAACAAGTCGAATTGGAGGGGGAGATTGTGGGGGCAGAAGAGGTGTTAAAAGCAGACACAGTTAGTGAGGCCATTAAGGGGCAGCGCTAGTGCATTTAGAAGATTTGCAGACATGATTCCAAGCTATGCAAGATGCATAGAGCCCGTATTATTATTCACAGTGAAAGTTGTGGAAAGTTGTTAGCTTCGAAGAGTAGATTGGAGCTACGCCAGAATAACATAAAGTAGGTCATGGATGAGGGTGTAAGTGCGGTGGTCGAGGATAATTCCGGGATAATTGCTGCATTCAAATCCTTTTTCCAGGAGCAATAAGGAAGATCTAGACCCAGAGGCTGGAGTTATAAATGCGTGGCTTGGATAGAAGCATCTTCCAAGATTATCAGGACAGGAAGCACAATGTTTGGGCCAGGCAATATCAGGCTCTGAGATTTTAGCCGCCATTAAAAGAGCAAAGAAAGGGAAAGCAGTGGGTCCTGATGGGATCCCAAGTGAGCTTTATGTGGCAATGGAAGAAGTCATTATTCCAGTTTGGGTGCAGTTGTTTAACGCTATACTGTTGGAGGGTTTTTCTATCCCAAATTCTTGGAAAGATGCAGTAATTACATTATTGTTGAAACCTGGTAAGAATCCTTTGGAATGTCAATCCTACAGACCGATATCTTTGCTTAATAACGATTATAAGGTTTTTACCAGTATTCTAGCAGGGCATTTGAATACAGTGGCTGGACAACTGATACATCAGGATCAGCAGGGATTCCTGCCAGGCAGGAATATGAGGGATCTCAATCATGCCCTAATAGGCTCCATTGATTTGGCCACAACTTTAGATATTATGCTGACAGTCGTAATGGTAGATGCCACCAAGGCAATATCTGATGGCTGCCCTAGCCCACTTTGGAATAAGTGAGTCTCTAATTAATGTGTTAATAAAGATACATAGTGCCCCATCTGTGAAAATCTTGGTCATTGGTGTTTTGTAAACGAAAGCAGAGATAGGAAGAGGGACCAGGCAAGGGTGCCCCCTCTCACCGATCCTTTTCGATCTATGTATTGAACCCCTCGCAGAGAGTCTGAGGTCAAATGAGATTATAAGACCTTTTGTGGTCGGTGATTTCAACAGGAAAGTTGTACTGTATGCAGATGATTTGATGGTTTATGCCTCTGATGTCACGTCAGCGATCCCAAATCTTATAAAAGAAGTAATGACCTTCTCAGAACTGACAGGGTATGAAGTAAAAAAAGGGAAAACTGAGATAATGACCTGGAACCAAAATTATGAAGATCCTAGAAAGGTTCTAAAGAAGAGGTATTTGGGTATAAGGATAACGCAAGTTCTGGGAGAGCTAGCTTTCAAGAATCTAGAAAAGGTGGTTATGGAGGTTGGGGCTCTCTTGAGAAAGTGGGGAAATTTGCCGCTCACAATTTTTGGTTGTGTTAACTTGATCAAGATGCCCATTTTACCAAAGATCACTTTCTTATTTGATAATATCCCCTTGCATTTTGATAAAAAAGCTATCCTAAACTTACAGGTGACGATCACATCATGTATCTGGACCAGCAAAGTTGTTGGCCTTTTCTGGAAGAAATTGAGGAGTAAGGTGGGAGTGGGTGGTTTGTCCCTTCCTGATCTGCAGTTGTATTGTTGGTCATACCAGCTTAAGGATAATCAGATGTTGCTGTTGTCTCCAGATGGCTCAGTAATGGGATCTATGTTTAGGGCAATGTTGATAGGCTATCCCGTAAATGGCTTCTCTTACAAGTTTTGGGCCCCGAAATGTTTCAAGAAAGTTAGGTTGAAATGTCTACGTGCAGCCGCTACCTGTTTGTATGAAATATGATCTTTTCTTGGTATTGGTTATTATAGTAAATTTGGTACCCTCCCCTTCTAGAACTGGCAATGGACTTCACAATTCTTCTCCCTTTCTTTCCCAAACTGGGTCGTTAATCTTGTTTTACAACTGTTTTTGTCCTGGCCGGATAATGACTTGTTATCCCTCAAAATGCTTTCTGCTAAACTAACAATGTTGGTGTGTCTAATTTCCATAAAATGTCTCTCAGATGTAAAGGCTCTAGATATTTTGGCCCATCATTTTACACCTAACGGTGTTCTTTTCAATATTACAAGACACACCGAAACAAACATGTCTACTGTTTTCTATCCTTTCTTCCCCAATCATCCAAAACTATGTGTAGGAAATTGTCTCAAATCCTATGAACAAAGAACTATCCATCTCAGAATGTCCTCTGTTACCCAACTTCCCATTTCCTTTGGAAAACCCCACCAGCCCGTTTCATCTCCACTCATTGTCTATGGGTTAAACGGGTTAGGACACTACTGGGTCTCAATACCTCAAAATTTGGGGGCCAATATTCCCGGGCTGCCATGTCTTCCAAAGCTATTTGGGCAGGTTCTCGACTGGAGGACATTCTGAGATCAGCAGATTGGTCTAACAATGTTATTTTTGTTCTTTTTACTGCAAACCTGTTAAGATGGCATAATCTATGGTAATTGATATGCTTTAGACAAGCATAATATGAGCCTCCGGTCTTGACGTAAAATGTAGATTTCCGTAGTAAATAATGAAGGAAAGTCTTCATTTTATTAAAGACACAGAGGTGAGTATTATCCTGCCACATTATATCATTAATTATGTTTCTTTTTTCCCACCCTTTTAGTTTCGTCCTATCCAGCACCATTGTCCAGTTAAGAAGCTTCACCATTACAAGATTTCTCCGCGTTTGGATTTCTTTGCTTCACCTTCTTCATACAGGGACCCATGTCTTCTGGTTCCTGACATGAGTCCTAAATATTTTCGATTGGATTTATTTCAAGATTTTTTCTCATTTGTTTTAGCTATCTTTATTATTGCATGTATTTTTCCAAAGTTTAATACTTATTCATGACTCTTCTCGCGCAAGAAAAGAGGGCTGCTTGCAGTCAAGTTAGATATATGTTAGGTGTGCTGTCTGTATCTGATTGATGCATTACTTTGGTTCTAATTCCCATTGGCCGCATGTTCGCTTGCCTTCTATGGTTGGTGAATAACGCAGGAATAGATAAGCATAATAGTCGTTTCAGTGTCTTTAATGAAGTTAAGACTTTCCTTCATAATTTACTAGGAAAATCTACATTATTCACTATTAGTGTTATAAAAATGGAATACAATTAGCTGGAATAAGTCTTTTAATTGCACCTGAGGTAATTAAAATGCTTTTAAATGTATGTTGTGTGCATGCTTGCAGATGAGAGTGTGTCTATATGAAAGAGAGAGAGAGTGTGTATGTAAGTGTGAATTTGTGTGTATGTGTAAGTGTGTGTGTGTGAGTGAAAGCGGAGGTCAAAGGGTGTGTGATGTCAGTTCCTTGCCCCCTGGCATTTCGGGGAATTGACATCCATGGGAAAAGCTAGATGAAATTGCAGTAAACCAAGTCATAGGTGGGTTAAATATATTCTGTGCTGAGGGTTTTCGATAAAATGTAAATAAAATTCCAGGTCATATTTGGGGATAATGTAGGATAATTTAACACAGATTAGAGTTGTATTTGATGCTCATGCTGGCACTGTTCAGAAAAAAGGAGCCTAATCTCAGTTCTTGCGGTATCCCCAATTGTATTTGGACTATTAAAATACTCAGGTAACCCCATACTTGTAAAGACGTCCGTAACACAGGCTAACCAGGAGATGTTTGCCATCTTGCACAAGGCCATATAATCTTTTAAGATTGTTTTTGTAAGGCCTACCTCTGGAACTTTCCAAATCTTCAGCTTTAACGATAAATCAATCAGAGTTTGTAGAGCATGTCTATTCACCCCTAAGGGTATCCAGGCACTAGAGATCTCACTGAACTTGGTTGAAAGTCAAGTCTTGAGTCTCTTTCTGAATTTTGTGAGAGAGGGTGATGTTCACAGGGGGAGGGGTAAGTAGTTCCAGGTCTTGGCGGCAAGGTAGGAGAAGGAACAGCATCCACTGTAGCTTTTGCAAATGTGGGGAGTGAATGCGAGGGCGACATGGGAGGAGCGGAAGTCGAGGCGGTGGTTGATGTATCCTGGTCATTGGGTGTGGAGAGCCTTGTAGGCATGTGTCAGCATCTTGAACTGACATCTCTTCTGGATGAGGAGCCAGTGGAGGCTCGTGAGGTTAGGGGTGATGTGAGTCCGTTTGGGGAGGTTGAGGCTGAGCCTGGCCGCTGAGATCTGTCTTGTCTGCAGTCTCTTGCAGAGTTGTGTGGAGATTCCAGCATAGATGATGTTTCTGTTGTCTAGCAGGCTAATGACTAGGGCCTAAGGGACATTTTTTCTTGTGTTGAGGAGGAACCATCTGAAGATTTTTTGGAGCATGCAGAGGGTGTGGAAGCAGGCAGACGAGACTGCATTGATTTTATGCTTCATGGTGAGATTGCTGTCAATGATGATGCAGACGTTTTGGGCGTGGTCTGTAGGTGAGGGTGTAGGTCCGAGCTGGTCATGCCACCAAGTGTCGTCCAGCAGAGAGGTGTTTTTCCCAAAAATGAGCACTTGCATATTTGCCGTGTTCAGCTTCAGGCAGTTGATCCCCATCTAGTTGGCAAGTTAGTTTTGGTGGTGCAAGGGTCTTCTGTGAGCGAGAGGAAAAACTGGGTGTCATTTGCATAAGATAGGATATTGAGACCATGGGATCTGCCGATGTCGGCCAGTGGGGTCATGTAGGTGTTGAACAAGGTGGGGTTGAGGGATGGACCTTGACGGATGATGCAGATGATGCTCTTGGGCTCTGAGATGAAGGGTGGAAGGCGGATTCTCCGGGTGTGTGCTGTGAGAAGGATGCAATCCATTTGAGGGTGTCTCTCTGGATGCCGACTTGGCGAAGTCTTTTGATGAGGATGTGGTGGGATACAGTGCTGAATGCAGCTGAGAGGTCAAGAAGGGTCAGGGCTGCTGTTTGGCTTTGATCGATGAGGATTCTAATGTCATCAGAGGTGGCGATCAGGGCTGTCTCAGTGTTGTGGTTGGTTCTGAAACCTGATTGGGAGGCATCCAGTAGATTTTTTTTTCAATGTGTTCAGAGAGCTGGTGGTCGATCGCCTTCCTAACGACTTTGGCGGGGAAACAGAAGCAACAAGATGGGGCGGCTGAGTTCGGCAGAGGTTTCTGTAGGAGGGGTCTGATCTCTGTGTTCTTCCATGCATCAGGGAAGGTGACCGGGGTGATGGCTGCATTGAGAATGGTGGTGCGTTCTCTGTGGATTTCTCTGTTTCCAATGTTGAAGAAGCAGTGGGGACAGGGGTCCGAGGGTGATCCTGAGTGGATGGAGGTTATGATGGCTGTATGGAGTCCAGGCAGTGGGCAGGGGGCTATGAGTGGTGTCCGTAGGTATAAGGAGATTGTTAAGTTCAGTGGGTTGGGATTCAAAGTTGCTGTTGATGGTGGATATTTTGTTGTGGGAGTAGTACGCCAGGGTGTCACTGAGTTCCTAGGAAGGATGGATCATGTTCTCTGTAGTTTCCGGGCAGGACAACTCTCTGACTCTCTGATGATGTTGAAGACTTCATTGTTGTGGTTGGTGCTTGCTTCGATGCAGTCTGTCAAAGCTTCTCTTTTCATGTCCTTGAGGCATTGGTAGTATTTGTTGAGAGCTGACCTGAAGGTGGTTCGGTCTGTGGGGTCTCTGCTGGTGCACCATCATCTTTCTAGTCACTTGCAGCTGAGCTTGATGGTGCTGAATTCTGAAGTATACCAGCTGACTTGTTTGGTAGATCCGCTGGTTTTGGTTGTCTTCATGAGGGTGACTTTGTCAGCACAGTTGGTGAGCCAAGCAGAGAAGTTCTGAATGGCCTATTCCAGGTTGGTTGCTGCATCAGCTTGGTGATGTTGTGGTGTCTGTCCACCGGGTCTCATCACTTTGTTCCAGTTGTGGTACGAGGCGCTAGGGGGCCTAGCGGTGGTGTTCAGGGGGCCTGTGATGCAAAAGTATATGATGGGGTGTGTTCAGTTCAGGTGAGATCGGTGACATGGCTGTACTTGACTTTGTCACTGGCTGTGATGATTGGGCCCAGTGTGTGTCCTTCGCTTTGTATAGGGTGGGTGACTAGTTGGGTGAGGCCAATGTTGCTCATGCTTTCCAGGAAGTTTGTGGAGTTGGCGTCATTGGGGGTCATCAAAGAGGAAGGTGAGGTCACTGAGGAAGATGTAGTGCTCGGAGTCGATAGCTAGAGGTTCAATTAATTTGGAAATGGCTTTGCAGAAGTCGGTGAGCAGTTATGGGAGTCTGCTGTGGCCAAGGGTGCCTTTGATGGTTTTCCTGCCATTGGATTGGAGCTGGAAGCTGAGGTGTTCCATGATCAGTGTGATCACGTCTTCAGTGGTGGTGCAGCAGAGAGTTTCCTAGTGGATGATAGCAATTCCTCCTCCTGTTTATTGGTGTGGTCCTGGTGTATTATCTTGTAGCCATCGGGCATTACAGTGGCAATGTCAGGGGTCGAGGAGGGGTTGAGCCTGGTCTCGGTGATGAATATCATGTTGGGGTGAAGTTTTCCAGGTTTCAGTGTCATGTCTGCAGAGTGAACAGGCACTGGAGCAGTATGCACTGGAGCTGTTCCGGAGTGTTTGCAGTAAACATGGGGTTGTGTGACCAGGGTCTCAGTGACTGCAGGAGGACCTAAGTTGCAACTGAAGCAACAGTGGCAGCAGGTGAAGGGTCCTTGGATTGATCGAGGAGAAGTAATGCAGCAGTTGTTGAAGGAATCTAGGGTCCAAGGTCAGGAGCTCAGCAGAGAAGTATGGTGGGTGGCCGGAGGGCCAGGGTTCCTGGCATTGGGCAGGTTCAGGCACGAACAGGCGCAGACGGGTTTGCCTTTGGAGTGCACACTGCTTGCATCTGCTGTGTGGCTGTGCAGAGGCTTCCAGTAAGTAGGTCCTGGAGTAGGGAGGGGTGCTGGGCACTGGGAAGCGGGAGGCAGACATAATCGGTTATGTATTAACAGATATTGAAATAAATGGATCCAACATATCTAGTTATGTATCAACAGATATTGAAATAAATCTATCCAATATATCTAGTTCCACAGAAAAATGATAACTAAAAATATTATGATAAAAGTTAATGATGAATCAATCGGCAGACCGTACATGTGACAATAACAGTTATTACCAGAGGGTGGTGCTCAAGGTCATCAATCTTATACAAGAGAAATTAACAAAAATCGAATGGCCAAACCACCCTTTGTATAATTATAATGTGGTTGATACCCATCAGTTTAAAAATCTCCAGCATACCCAGTCTCTTGTGGGCACATCATATCAAATTCCTTTATGAATGTTAATCAATCTTCATTATACAATTTAGAGTGCACACTTGCAATATTCCAGGATAAAGAATTAAAGCCCCTTAAGAATCTGGAGTTTATTATCTTTGATTTAAAGGTGGTTAATGGGTCCCCAGATACAACCCTGTGTTGTAGGATGGGGACCATAGGTTGAGGCCAGAAATGCTGTTCAGAGGGCAGCATCAGTCAATGTCCTGGAGGGTAACCAGAGGAGAGAATTGATTACTTAAAGTAATAATAGATGCACATCTGACGTCCTTCCCTAGTTAATCCTATTAACCCTCTGCTTGATATTGTATGAGGTAGGGGAGCAAAATTGGCTGTGCTGTTATGCATTCCTGAAATGACAATGAAAACATAATCAGCTGCATATATAATGTGTGTTCAAATCTATTCATGTAAGCGTGGTGCACTGAAAAGCCGTATAGTTGAAGTGCACTTATAAGTATAAATGTAGAAAGGTCATTTGCAAGTCACATGTATGCAAAATATTTGATAGGTATCATCATTTATTATGCTTCTGAGAAATGCATGTATAACCATGTATTCAAATGTGCATTGAATTCTATGTTAAGTTGGCTGGAGTTAAGGCCTGAAATGTTTTTTTGTGTTTAACCTTCAACGTGGACCTCGTTGCATATTTCTCTATTTGCAGGTGCTTCTGCACAGGTCTCCAGTTAATGAAGTGCTTATTGTTTGTCATAGATAAAGGGGTGTCGGAAGATGGATTGCCAAGGACGAGGAGTGTTAATAAGGAGCCGTGAGGAAGAACTCCCCTCTGGATTCCTGGACACGGGAGGGATCCAGGGTGTCCTAATCCTTGGTCTGAGAGATGAAAGGCTAATGAGAGTTTTAAATTTCACACTGTGCACAGAGAGTGGAAAGTTACTGGCAGTGACGTCAGCTACTGAAAGCTCTTCATAGATGAAAGTGGTGTTTAGCTAGTTAGAAACATGAAGCTTCCTTTTACCCTTTGACTAGAGCGGACCCTTATGGACTTAAAGAGGTACAAATCTCTTTTCCTTTACTTGGTCTGATGTGGTTTTATGTTATACAGATCTCTCTTTTGCAGAACTTCTTTTGAGGTTTCTGTGATGCTGAAACTTGATTAATTTCCTAGCTCCATGAATTGGAGAATTCTTAGGTTTTGCTTAGCTTTGTTAGAATATTTAGATTTTTTTTTATTCAATGGTGCGGCAGGAAAATTGAAGCTTGGACTCTTATCCTCAAGTATTGTTTTTAATCCTTTGCATTGCCGCTTCTGAGATTTTGGTATGCCTTATGCTTTTATGGTTTAATCTGATTCAACGCTATAACTCACCTTCTGATTCTGTACTTATATAGTATGTTTCTGAGACTCATGTACATAAGTCTGGCTTTGAATTTGGAATGAACCTTTTGAACTTTAATTGCGTTTCTGAGATTAATGTGTGGTCAAATGAGTTACACTGTAAATTTATGAAATGTGCTAATGTGTCTTTCCTTACCCCTCAAAACTCCTGAAAAGATTCCTCAAACCTAGAAAAGTGTTGAATGGGCCAGATGCATGATCAGAGGCTTGTAGAAAAAACCCAATGGTTGGGCAGTTGTTCAACCTGGTGATTCAGCCAGATAATTCAAGCAAGCTAGTAGGTTTTTCACTAACTGGGGGCTTTTAAAATTGATGATGACAAATCACCAATGGAATTTGTTGGTTCCCAGCCAACCCATGGCACCTTCCAAACTGCCAGGATCCCACTTAACAGATCTCCTTGCTATCCTACATGATCAGGACAATGGTGTAGGGGGTCTAATGAGGAAGTAATTGAAAGCTTGGTAGTGGGGATCTGCAGGGATGTAACTTTCACATGGGGCACTGCTGATGGTTATTAATAAAAGTGTAATTGATGTTGTCAATTGACCTCTCAGTTGGACCAATAATGCTATCCTTGCTAATTGGTCCTCCTGCAAGAGAAAATTAACTAGAAATAGGTCCTTGCAAAGAGATGATATTTTCCTGAGTATCTGCCAGCCTGGAATTAGAAGCAATTGTAGAAAGCTACTGGTGTTTGTACCAAAACCTATAGTTTATCTGGCAAAACTGAATTTTATTCCTCCAGCTTCTTAAATTTCTCTAATTTTTTTGTACAAAAGTCCTTCAGCATAGTCTCTACCTCTTCATACAATCCAATGCAATACTCTGGAACAATGGAGTTGCATAAATCCATAGACGAAATTCAAGATCTAACATTCTGCTTTGTATTAGCAACCAGGAGGCATCCCTCTGTTTAATTATCTGTGGTTTAGGAGGATTTCCCATCAGAATATTACATTTTAAAAGGGCCTGGCAATGTTCCCGTTTTCTTTTAAGTTGGGGCGAGTTCGACTAGGGAGACTGATCAATTATGAACTCATGGTACATTTGCGATCTTTGTGCCGCACACTGATTGCAAACAGGACCATTCCATGAGCTTGCGCCACCTCCTCTATTAATAACTTTATTAGCATGATTGCACTCCTCTGCAACTGCATTTGTTGTCAGATTGGTAAAGCTGCCTTTATTTCCTTTGATACATATGGGGGATTTAGCAATAGAAACCAAAGTGCTACTTCAATGCATATGCCCCCGGCGGTGGTAATGGTGGACGCAACAAAAGCATTCAACTGGGTTAATTGGAGTTATTTGATGACGGTATGTGAATCATATAAAATTGGAGGCCAATTTATTAGAACATTGGAAAAAATCTATCAGGACCCAAGTGCAAACATTTTAGTTAATGGTATGCTCACTCCTCTGGTAAAAATAGAAAGAGGGACGAGACCGGGTGCCCATTATCCCCCACTATTATTTGACCTTTATATTGAACCATTAGCTTGCAGAAGTAGGAGAGCTAAGAGAATACCGCCTTTCCAGTGTGGAGTCCTGGTTAGGAAGGTCTCTTTGTATGCGGATGATCTAATGATTTATACAGCGAACCTAAGCCAGGCTAAACCAGTTCTACAAGAGTTGACAGAGGATTTTGGGGAGATTTCTGGTTATGCGGTTAACAATCAAAAGACCGAAATTATGGCATGGAATATGGAACTAAATGATGTAATGAATGTAAAGAAAGAAGTTTGGGGATCACAGTGACACATGATATATGTAAAATGGTGGAAACAAATCTAGCTTGGGTTATGAGGGAGGTGGACCTTTTACTGAGAAAATGGCTTAATCTTCCACTAACTATAATAGATCAGATTAACGTGGTAAAATGATGATTGTCCCAAAATTATATTTTATTTTCAATGCATTGCCATTAATGTTTAACAAGGCTGCTTTAAAGAAATTCCAGGGGAAAATTTGTCGTTTTATTTGGGCATCGAATATAATGGAAAAAGCTCAGGATAAAGAAAGAAAAAGGTGGTCTGGCGGCTCCTGATATACAGTACTACGCATGGGCATATCTGTTAAAAAATGTAAGACAGAGTTTTATGCATTACACCATTCTTAGCTGGGGCAGGTGTTAACTTCTATGATGGATTGCGAAGAGGTCCAGAGAAGTTTCTTGTATAAGTTTGGTGATCAGAAGTTGTTTAAAAACATTTGATTTAAGATATTATATGATTGGGCAGTGCTGTGGTACGAGGTGAGGAAGATCACGAAGTTGTCATATTACAATGAGTATGCACCCATTTGGGACTCTCCTGGCTCCCCGGAGTGGACTAAAGACGCCCTGGCTATTCCCCTGAAAGAGGCTGTTTTTTTGCAATGGATACATCTTTGTTAGAATGGTGAACTTAGGGACTTTGATAACCTTAATATCGAGGTAGGAGGAGGGCTGTCTAAGTTTAAATACCTTCAGATGAAGTCCTGGGTTGGGAATGTGACAGAGGAAGTGGGAAGTACTAACGGACCGGTGGACCAGATGCAGCTGGACTTTCCGATGAAGAAAGAAGTGGCTAGATGGTATTGGATGATGATGGACATTGTGGATGGGGAATTTAACCTCCCGGAAGAAATCTGGAGGGAGTGCTTGCCGGAGCCGCAGCTTAAAGACCTTTGGCAAGTATCTACTACACTTCTGTATAACACTGTTAAACCCACTGCGTTAAAGAGAAATCATCTTTTTTCTATCCACAGAGTACTCCCAAAAAATTGTCCAGGCTGAGACAAGATAATGTGGTGAGGTGTAAGAAGTGTGGTTTTGCATCAGCTGACGATCTACACATGTTTATTGACTGTCCTTTACTTCGTAAGTTTTGGCAAGAGGTGGGTGATGCAATTAATGAGATTCTTCCCTCAAGCCCAAAGGTAAGACCTTTGATAGTGATGTTTGGCTGTTCATATGAGACACAGAAGATGGGTAGAGATGGATCTAAACTGTTGTTTTATATGATGCTTGTGGCAAGAAGGGAGATTTGTAGGAAATGGATCAGCCCTGTTCCCCCTACTTTTGTCGAATGGAAAAATTCTCTAATTTACCATCATAAGTTTGACTGTCATAAAGTTTGTAAGAGAATCAGATTTTGGAATCCGCTGAAGCAATGGTTGGGAAGCAGGGAGGTATAAATAGATAAGATGTGATCCTATGATTACATCCTTCCCTCTGCTTTCCGCCTTAGAGTTTGGGTGGAAAGTCTGTCCCGGACCGGGGTGACTAGTTCAGGGATGGGTGGTGAGCAGTTGGGTGAGAACCTTCGCTGCCCACCCCCATCGGTCATGTGAGGGAAAATTGGAAGATATATGAGCATCAAGAAAAAAAAATAGAAACCTAACTGTGTCTATTCTCTCCTCCACTATGCCAGTTTCAGAGTCAATAGCCCTCACAATGGTAGTCAAATATTTAGTAGTCATGGGTACTAAATTGGTTGCAGAAGCTTTCCTTCCTTTTTAAGATGAGGCTTTTCTTTTGCCCATCGCCCAAGCATAACATTTTCAGAACTCTAGAGATAAAAAGGGAAAGTTTCCATATTTTTAATGGAGTTGTCCTATCTTCCTTACAAAGCCAAGAAGGATGGACCTGCCCTGCCTTTTCCTGGCACTGGCAGACATAGATGGGCCCGCTCTTAACATAGGTGTGGCCCATGCTGGGGGAGACTGTAGAGCACTTTATAATGAGACTTGAGTGCAGCCCTTCCTCCTCAGCTGACTGGCTCATGTGGCTCCTGAGAGTTGCAGTCCAGCAGAATTTGGCTCACCAATTAAATCATGAGTTGTTTGCATCAAATACATTCCAGCTTGTTAAAGAGAAAGTTGTGACTCTTTTTCAGCTGTTCGAAACCCTAAATATGATGAAAAGCATCATGCAAATGTTTGGAGTTGTTTCCCATATCTTTTTTTATTGCGTCCTATTTATGTCTTTAGAAAGGTGGTATAGGAGTCTGGAAATACATCAAAACATGCATTGATGTGATTTAATCAGATTTTCTGGTTGGGGGGCAGAATATTCGATCAGAGATCAGGTGTGTGTGATTTTATGAATGAATGCTTTTAAAATAAAGGGAATTTCTCATTTTTATGACCTAGGGCCTGCTTTAGATCCTGGTGGAGGGGATTACTCCCTCACAAACATAACAGATATCCTGTCCACTGTATCATGATCCCATTATAGCCTATGGGGATTAAAATAGAGCAGGTGGGATATCTGTCATGTTAGTGACAGAGTATTCCTGCCACCAGGATCTAAATGAGCCCCTTAATCTTGTGTTCTTCTTTTATTTTGCACTATTTTCACAACACTGAAAGGGTGTTGAAGTAATACTTTCAATACTGTCCGGATTTCAGACTTGATTCATCTGTTGAACTGCCATGTAGAACACCAACAACAGGAACAAGGATACACTAAATTCCAGAAAATAACTAAATTGCAGAGCGCCACCTGTGTGACAGGTGGGCCCTTCATTATCTTGATATCAGATCCTATAGTGTGCAATTTCATATGCTGAGAAGCACTCAATAGGCACTGTGCGATGTTTCATCCACTGCTACCATTAGGCCACAGGATATGTCCTAATTTCTAGACTAAGGCCCATATTTATACTTTTTTGCGCCACATTTTCGTAATTTTTTTACGCAAAAGCAGTGCAAACGTACAAAATACTACTGTATTTTGTAAGTTTGCGCCAATTTTGCGTCAAAAAAACAACGCAAATGCGGTGCTAAAAAGTATAAATATGGGCCTAATTGTGCTTTATTTGGGTCAAAACATGAAACTCAGCAGAAATGGCAGTTATAGCTAAACTGTAAATTTAAATCTTGTAGACAGTGCGCCAAGCAACAAGGGCTGTCCTATTGAAAAATGGCTTATGAAATAGGTTTTCACTTATAGGTCCAGAATGGATCAACATATTTCTCTTCTCTTTTTTAATTTTTTCTGCAGTCCATTCTGTGCACCATTAGTTAATTTAGTGATGCTTCATGGCTCCCATGGCAAAGACTATGAGGCATATTTATAGTTAATGTGGCCCACCAAGGCCAAAATCCCTGTGCCGTATTTACAGGGGAGCACAATCCATGCATTGCGCCACCCTGTAACCCTTTGCGCTACACTATGCCTGAGCCAGGCATAATTTATGCAAAGGTGGCGTTCCCCCGTTAGGTGAGCCGGAAAAATGGCGTAAGGAAATCTCTGAGATTTCCTTACGCCGTTTTTTACTGCACTTTTAATACCTGCTCATAAACAGGCGTTAAAAGGGGGCTTCCATTCTTTAGAAAGGGGCCTATGTACTCTTCAAGATTAGCGCCAGTATTTTGGCGCTACTCATGCAGAGTACATCAATAGCGAAACAAAAGATGGTGCTTTTGCCCCCTACCCTGTGCCATGGTGCGCCGTAGGGGGATGCTAAGGTGCGCATGGAAAGTGGCGCTGCACTCGATGCAGAGCCACTTACCATAAATCTGCCCCTATGTTTCTCAGCTTCAACCAGGGCTATTTAAGTCCAGGAATTGAGGTGATTTCTGAAGTGCCGGGCCACAAATATGCCCTGCTGGTAGGTACTATGAGCACATGTTGTTGAGGGTCATCCAGAGTTGGGGCAATATTATCTAATTCCCTGTTTTTCTGTGCAAATGAAACAAGCCTGGACTTATTCACATGTGTTGATTGGCTGCAGTAGTGTTAGAGAATGAAGATTCATCTAACTGCTAGTCTCCTCCTCTGGAGAGGAGCAGGAAGGATTAAAATGGTTAGAGTTATATGGGGGTAATTATTTCAAGCTGTGTAGCTGTTTACTTAGATCTTCCCAAAAACTTTGAAGCATTGGTCAAATTGAAATGCTACAGCCATACTAATAACATTAAGAATATGAAATGAAAAAATGTGCGTGAACCAAATGGAAGTCACAGTGAATTACATTTTAGGCTTTTTTCAAATTGTAAAGCCAGTGAAACAATTTTGGTGCCTGCAGTACATATGAGAATGTTCTTCCTACATTCAGCAATGCCACCTGCAGCATCTGCAGCACGAAGAAACATTCCTGGGTCAGTTTCCACTTCGATGCAGGGTTCCAGTCTCTTTGTTGTAGATACATCACCTAAGTATGGATATCTCACTCTTTCCTTTTGTAGCTACAGCCTTACCAAGATGTGTTGCTGCTGTTATTTGTGTAGCAAGTAGACCAAGAAGCTCTTGACCATCTCATATGTAATGAGACCAATTCTTTGGCACTGTTTTGCCGGCTTAACTTGTCTACTAGTTCCTTCACCTACTTTAGCTGGCACAGGTGACTTCTGTCTGTCTGCTTAAACATATAAAAGTTTAAACACTATTTGGTTCAAATTTGATTTACAAAACTGATTTTATGTATAGGCAATGAGAGCCCTGGTGTAATCAACAAAGGTATTAGCATAATCTGGTGTCCATCTAGGATCTTCATAGCGACATCAGATAATTATGTGTATCACCCTAGTCATCTTCTGCTGGATCCAAGGTCTCAAGGCTTTAGTAGATCAGACAACCCTTTACCGTACAATGAGCCGTAGTTTGGCAACAATGGTGGATAAATATTTTGTTATGACAGAACATTTTTCTCCTTCTCTCTGATAAATCTGAAAGACTATGCACAGTTTGAGAACACAGTTCTATCTTGTTTTAGTGAGTGTACTGCTATTAAAGAATGAAAAGATGATAAATGTTTGTTATTTACAATCAATTCAACAGAAGAAATTTGTTTCTGTTGGTAGCAATTTCTATGGGCTTTTCATATTTTATATCAGTCATTCATTAAAATACATATTTACTTAACCATTTCTCAGGATTTCTTTCTTAATTACTGAAAGCAACAAGTCTTATTCATAATCTCAGTGGTATGTTGGATCATTAAATATTGAGGGTAGTGGCCTCCCCAGCACAGGAGCATGCAAATGAACAGTTCACACACGGAGCTCTGTAGCAGATGTCTGTATTCCTCAGCACATAATCACACACTGCACTCAGATCACATTGTAAGTATTAATAACCACACCCTAACAGATACCAGCATGTAATGCAATTCCTCTATTGAGTCCGCCTAGAAAAGCAAGGGTCCTAGCACACTACATCTCCTCTTTTTTTAAATAAAAAGTATAAACAATGGTCCAGCTTCTTCAATAACTTGGAAAGGCCCTCGCACTAGTCAGTCATATCGAGTGGTATGAAGTAGTTGCAATGCACTCTGGTTGTGCACCAATAGCACCAGTTCTGATGCTTGATCTGGACTGTTAGGTGGGGGTCGCCTCAATCATAATTGTAGGAGCTGATGAACTTTGTGTTAGGTGCTTAAAATGTGACTAGTCCTGTGTAATGGACTGCCCAGGATGATATGCCATCACCATGTGTCCTTTGCACGTCACCACCCTCAGAGAATCAACAGCAAATTAAGCTTCTATTTAACACTTTCTTTTCTGTTTGACCAGGAGCCAGTCACCTTCATCAAAGTCTGTTCCCTGAGTTTGTTGACACATTTCAGCATATGTTTTCATTTTGCACTTTCGAGACGTGTCTGTGATATGATCCTTATCAGCATTCAAAGTTTGGCTACTGTCCACTGTGGCAGTTTGGTTGCAACAGCTCTCCTAAATGGAAAAGTGACAGGAATCTCACCAGTTGTGGAGTGAGGAGTTGAGCGGTAAGCACGGAAGGTGTGACACAGGCCTATTTTAACTTGATTCCCACCATCAATGGTTGTTGTTTTACCCTTTTGAGCGTGCCCATAAATCGTTCTATAACATCATTAAGTCGTGGCCACCGAGGTGTATTCTTTTGAAGTGTGACATTCAGTGTGCTAACAAACTCCTTGAATTCTTTGCTATTGAACAATGGACCAATGTCAGATATGAGAATGGTGGGGATACTCCACACTACAATGATGTTGCTCAGCCGTTTGATGATGTTATCATGGGTTGTTGATGATAGCTCATCTACTAAAGAAAAATGGGAATACTCATCATTGACTATGATGAGTTGATGTCAGTTTCCTACGGGCCCAAATAAATCAACAGCAGCTCTTTCCCAAACTTGTACAGGAAAGTCAAACATTCTCAGTGGATGCTGTGTTAATTTGGGGAAAAGCAGTTGCAAAGGTGGCACTCTTTGAGTTCCTTCTCAGCATGCTCATCTAGGCATGTGAACTACAATTAGGTGGTCATTACAACCCTGGCGGACGGTGTTAAAGCGGCGGTAAGACCGCCAACAGACCAGCGGTAAAAAAAATGGAATTACGACCATGGCGGAAACCGTCAACAAAGACAGCCACTTTAACACACCGACCGCCACGGAGGTACAGACAAACAACTTGGCGGTCACCGCCAATAGACAGGCGGAAGACAATGTACCGCCCACAGTATCACAACCTACCAATCCGCCACCTTTTCCTGGGCGGATTCCCCACGGACAAAAACACGGCGGAAACAGGACTTCGAAGGGAAAACGCTCACCTCTACATACCCCACGAGGAATCCAGACGCCATGGAACCCGAGCTGCACATCCTGCCAGCCCTCATCTTCTTGCTCCTCTACCAGGAGCACGAACGCCGGCGGCAAAGACAACCGTGAGTACTGCACCTACGACACAGGGGAGGGGGCAGGGAAAAACAGGGACACACACACACAACACCCCCACCCCCACCCTCACCCACTACAACACACACACTAATACATATTTATACATTATAGTTACACCCCCCAACACCCCCGGAAGAATGCAAAGACAAAAGGAAATGAGTGTAACCATTGTAATATATTAAAATCAAGTAAGCAAAAATATATATATACACCATAAACAAAATATACACCAAGCTTAGTAGTCCAGGTAGTGCTCCAATGAAGTCCATGGAACACTGGGCCCACACGGTATGGGCGAGGCCCACACAAGATCCCCGACCATGACGGAGAGAACACTGCAGGGGCATCAGAGAGCAAGAAAACAGGCACCCCAGGGTGAGGGAAAGGGGGGGCACCTCAGCTGGTTGAGTGCATGACGCCAAATCCACAACCGGGCCACATGCCCACTGTTCCATCCTGGGGAGTGCAAAACCACAGTCTCTCAAGTTTCTACAATGGGTGGGTTGGCCGCGGTTCAATCCTGGGGAGTGCAAAGCCACAGACTCTTAAGTATATACAGTGGGTGGGTTGCCCACTGTGCCATCCTGGGGAGTGCAAAGCCACAGTCTCTCAAGTCTATACAGTGGGTGGGTTGCCCACTGTTCAATCCTGGGAAGTGCAAAGCCACAGTCTCTCAAGTCTATACAGTGGGTGGGTTGCCCACTGTGCTTCATCCTGCTAAGGACTGAGGTAGTGGATGTATCTCTCCACTAGTTCTGGAGGGGGCATGGTGCCCAGAGTGCTTCATCCTGCTAAGGACAGAGGTAGTGGATGGGAATATCCACTGGTTCTGGAGGGGACTCTGTGCCCAGAGTGCTTCATCCTGCTCGTGACGGACTCAGTAGCGTCAGTGCCCTTGGCACTCATGGGTCAACGGTGCTTGTAGCGGCAGTGCCCCGTTCAGTGGTGCTTGTAGCGGCAGTGCCCTGTTCAGCGGTGCTTGTAGCGGTGGTGCCCTGTTCAGCGGTGCATGAAGCGGCGGTGTCCTGTTCAGCGGTGCTTGTAGCGGCAGTGCCCTGTTCAGCGGTGCTTGTAGCGGCGGTGCCCTGTTCAGCGGTGCTTGTAGCGGCGGTGCCCTGTTCAGCGGTGCTTGTAGCGGCGGTGCCCTGTTCAGCGGTGCTTGTAGTGGCGGTGCCCTGTTCAGCGGTGCTTGTAGTGGCGGTGCCCTGTTCAGCGGTGCCCTGTTCAGCGGTGCTTGTAGCGGCGGTGCTCTGTTCAGCGGTGCATGAGGCGGCAGTGCCCTGTTCAGCAGTGCTTGAGGCGGCGGCCTCCTTTGCAGTGACTCAGCTGCTGGCGGTCCTCTCTGTCCCAGCGGGGCTTGTGCTTGCGGTCCTCTCTAGCCCAGCGGGGCTTGTGCTGGCGGTCCTCTCTGTCCCAGCGGGACTTGTGCTGGCGGTCCTCTCTGTCCCAGCGGGGCTTGTCCTGGTGGTCCTCTCTGTCCCAGCGGGGCTTGTACTGGCGGTCCTCTCTGTCCCAGTGGGGATTGTGCTGGTGGTCCTCTCTGTCCCAGCGGGGCCTGTGCTGGCGGTCCTCTCTGTCCCAGCGGGGCTTGTGCTGGCGGTCCTCTCTAGCCCAGCGGGGCTTGTGCTTGCGGTGGCCTCCTGGGCAGCAGGGCAGGTGCTGGCGGTGGCCTCCTGGGCAGCAGGGATGATGGCGGTGGCCTCCTGGACAGCGGGGATGATGGTGGTGGCCTCCCCTGTGCTGCTCTTCCCAGACTTTCCGGGTTTCTTGTGGCCCTTCCCCACCTTGGAAGGTGTCGCAGCTGACTCCAAACTCCCACCGGGACCCCTTGGAGCGGCTATGGTGGCTGGAGTCTTCCCCCTCTCCCGCCGGGCACTGGCCAACTTTTGATGCTTGACAGGTGGGGGACTGTCTGTGCTGTGGCTCCATTCCACTGGTGGCCGGTGCACTCCAGATTCCGGTGACTACAGGCACCACTGGTCCCGGAGATGTTGTGGCTGAGGTTCTAGGTTAGGACCTGGAGATTCGGGCCCTAGGACAAGGACGGGGTGGGGGAGGTGTGGGAAAGAGGTCAAGTTTGGACAGGAAAAGTTTTTGGGAGACACTGGGACAGGTAGCTGGAGGGGGTTTGGGAGTGGAGGAAGAGGTTGTGGTTGTAGGAGGTGTTCGTTTGGTGTCTTTGGGTGAAGGTGTATGAGCTGGAGGCTGTTGTGAGGTGGATGGCTGTTGGGTGGGTGTGTGCCTGCGTTTGTGCATCTTGGGAGGTGGCGTCACAGACACACTAGGAGAAGACACAGGGGACATGTGAATGGTAGTGGGGTGGTGACTGCACGTGAGCGGGGTGTGGTGGTGGGTGTGCTGGTGATGGCAGTAGTGGCTGTAGATGTAGTGCATGCAGGTGTGAGTGTTGATGAGACTGGGAGGGAGGAGGGAGATGAGGAGGAGGGGGACACAGTGGAGGCAGTGGATGTTGGTGTGTCTGCATGTGTGTGATGCTTGCGTGAGTGCTTGTGGGATGTGTGGTGCTTATGTTTGCCTGAGCTTCCCTTGTGTGTTGACGTGTGTGCATGCTGGTCTGAAGGTGTGCTTGGGATAGGCTGGGGTACAGGGGATTGGGTCTGGGTGGAGGAAGTTGGAGGGGGAGGCTAGAGACAGGGAGAATGGCTGCCATCAGTGCTGAGGCCAGAGTCTGAAAAGCTCGCTGAAGGGCCGCCTGACCAGAATGAATGCCCTCCAGGAATGCATTTGTTTGTTGCAAATGCCTTTCAACACCCTGGATGGCATTCAAAATGGTAGACTGCCCAACAGTGAGGGACCTGAGAAGGTCAATACTCTCCTCATTGAGGGCAGCAGGGGTGACTGGGGCAGGGCCTGAGGTGCTTGGTGCGAAGATGATGCCTACCCTCCTGGGTGAGCGGGCACGGGGCAAAGGCTGAGGGGCTGCTGGCAGGGCGGTGCTGGTAGGGGTGGTGGCGGTTGTACCTGTAGATGCGGGTGGCACAGATGTTGCCGCCACCACAAGGGAGCTCCCATCAGAGGACGAGTCCGTGTCGCTGGTCTCAGCTCCTGTCCCTGCTGTGGAGCTCCCCTCGCCCTCTGTCCCACTGGTGAATTCAGACTCCGTAGTGTCGCCCTCCAGGGCCATGTGGGATGCAGCTCCCTCGTGCTCCGGTGCCACTGCTCCTCCGCCTGATGATGCTAATGCACACAAGAACAGGGAGACCACAATTGGGGGGGACGACAGAAGAAAGACATGTTCAGTGCATGCATTACCGATACCGTTGGCGGACACGACAGACACAGAAGCCCCCTGCCATCAGTGCTGAGGCCAGAGTCTGAAAAGCTCGCTGAAGGGCCGCCTGACCAGAATGAATGCCCTCCAGGAATGCATGTGTTTGTTGCAAATGCCTTTCAACACCCTGGATGGCATTCAAAATTGTAGACTGCCCAACAGTGAGGGACCTGAGAAGGTCAATACTCTCCTCATTGAGGGCAGCAGGGGTGACTGGGGCAGGGCCTGAGGTGCCCTGGGCGAAGGTGATGCCCACCCTCCTGGGTGAGCGGGCACGGGGCAAAGGCTGAGGGGCTGCTGGGAGGGCGGTGCTGGTGGGGGGGTGGCGGCTGTTCCTGTAGTTGCGGGGGGCACAGATGTTGCCGCCACCACAAGGGAGCTCCCATCAGAGGACGAGTCTGTGTAGCTGGTGTCAGCTCCTGTCCCTGCCGTGGAGCTCCCCTCGCCCTCCGTCCCACTGGTGAACTCTGAGTCCGTAGTCTCGCCCTTCAGGGCCATGTGGGATGCAGCTCCCTCATGCTCCGGTGCCACTGCTCCTCCGCCTGATGATGCTAATGCACACAAGAACAGGGAGACCACAAAAAGGGGGGGGGGGACAGAAGAAAGACATGTTGAGTGCATGCTTTACCGCTAATGTTGGCGGACACGACAGACACAGAAGCCCCCTGCACTACGCCGCGCTCTTGGGCTCCACTGTTCAATCCCTGGGAAATGTCTACTAGGCTATGGATGACATCTGCACACATGGATGACACAGGGGCATGACTAGGTGTACTTGGCACACTACAGAGGTGGGGTGGGGTGCCACATGGGCTGCCTTACGGAGGGACCTTGCCTACTAAACTCGCCCTGGCCTAGGGAAACCCACAGCCCACCTCCCCCACCCAGACACCTCCACTGCGCGCAAAATCAGCAGGATGAGAGTGTACTCACCCCCTTGTGGCTGCTGTGATGCCCTCAAGCGCCCATCCAACTCCAGGTATGCCACCGCCAGGATCCTGAACATCAGGGGGGTCACGGTGCGACGGGCACCCCTCCCACGTTGGGAGACCATCCCCAGCTGAGCCTCTGCCATCTTCTTGCTCCACCGATGAATGTCCTCCCATCTTTTCCGGCAGTGGGTGCTCCGTCTGTGGTAGACCCCCAGGGTCCGGAGGTCCTTGGTGATGGCACACCAAATATATTTTTTCTAGTGGGCGCTGACCTACATGAATTGTACATGGGGAAAAGAAAAGTTATTACCAACTGCACCGTCACAGTCATTGGCCCCCATTCCTACCCTTGCCATGTGGCACATGCACTCACCGTCGTTTCATGCACGCCGCGATCTCCCCCCCCTTTCTTACATCCACCCGACTCCACACAGGCATAACCCATACAGCATGCGCCCAGTGTACTTACCTGTTTGTCTGGAGAACCGTAGACTAGCGTGTACTGGGGGAGGAGCCCGTCCACGAGTATCTCCAACTCCTCCGATGTGAAGGCAGGGGCCCTTTCCCCAGACACTTGAGCCATTGTCTCTTCCAGACCGAGGTCACAGCAGCAGTTGCAGTGTAGGTCCTCTCCTGTCGAAGATCAGGTATCGAGTGATTGAACAGATAGAAAATGGCGGTCACGTCCGCGGCAGTGCGTACCGTCACCGCTGGCGTACATCGTCATTGGCTCCTGGGACTCATAGGGTCCAATGTTAACCAATGCAGCATTGTGCTGCGATCTTCGGCCGCCTACCGCGACGGTGTACAACGCCAGCGCAGTTACCTCACATCCCCTTGACCCACTTTAGAGGTCAGGCAGCCGCTATTTCAGGGGCGCACATGGCTTCATTTTTAAGTGCGTCACACATACCTAGGCCTAGACTCAACACACATACAGCCCACTTTTCGGATTAGGATTTGTGTTCTGTGTAAGGTGTGGGTACGTACCTCTGAGTTGTTTGACTCTGTGCTCGCTGTTGTCCTTCATAGGAACCGTCCGCTGGGACATGTGAGGAGATGGCGGCATCCTCCGGTGTACAGACCATGGGGGACCTGTTGACAATGGAGGAAAGACATGTGATCATCACATACAGGCTTGACCGTGCCACAATCCAGGAACTGTGTAACCAGCTGGAGCCAGACCTGATGTCAGCTATCCACCATCCCACAGGAATCCCCCCTCAAGTGCAGGTGCTGTCAGTGCTCCATTTCCTTGCAAGTGGGTCATTTCAGACAACAGTGGCCATAGCATCTGGGATGTCCCAGCCTATGTTTTCAAACGTGTTGTCCAGAGTGTTGTCTGCCCTGCTGAAACACATGCGGAGCTACATCGTTTTCCCTCAGGTGGAGGATTTGCCTACTGTGAAAGGTGATTTCTATGCCCTGGGACATATCCCCAACATCATAGGTGCCATTGATGGGACTCATATGGCTTTGGTCCCCCCTGCAGGAGTAAACAGGGGTACAGAAACCGGAAGAGTTATCATTCCATGAATGTGCAGATGGTGTGTTTGGCAGACCAGTACATCTCCCATGTGAATACCAAGTTCCCTGGCTCAGTGCATGACGCCTACATCCTGCGGAATAGCAGCATCCCTTATGTGATGGGTCAACTCCAGAGGCACTGTGTGTGGCTATTAGGTGAGCACCTGGAAGCAAGACAGTGGGAATGGTAGTCTGGGTCTGGGGTTATCTCTACAGGTTAGTGTGTGTCTAACAGTTGTCCCTCGCCATTTGCAGGTGACTCTGGTTACCCCAACCTGTCATGGCTACCTACCCCAGTGAGGAATCCAAGGACAAGGGCAGAGGAATGCTATAATGAGGCCCATGGGCGAACACGGCGGATAATCGAGCGGACCTTCGGCCTCCTGAAGGCCAGGTTCAGGTGCCTCCATATGACAGCTGGATCCCTTTTCTACTCACCAAAGAAGGTGTGCCAGATCATCGTGGCCTGCTGTATGCTTCACAACTTGGCTTTGCGACGACAGGTGCCTTTTCTGCAGGAGGATGGTCCAGATGGTGTTGTTGTTGCAGCTGTGGAGCCTGTGGACAGTGAAGACGAGGAAGCAGAAGAAGAGGACATCGACAACAGGGACTCGGTGATCCTGCAATATTTCCAGTGAGACACAGGTAAGAATACAAACCTGCCTACTACATTTACTTTAACACTACTACCTCTCTACTGTCTGTCGTTTTCACCCAGTGTATGGTCACTGAGTTGTCACTTTCCCTTACGATTTCACACATGTGGGTCCCACAGTGTGACATCTGCTTTGATTCCTCATGGACTAGAGCTGTGTGACATAGGTATGGTGACATTACAATTGAAAGATCTTTTTGCCACAGTAATTGCTAATACACTATTCCGAAATCACAGACTGACTCCAGATTGTTTTGTGCTTCAAGGGTGTTTATTTATGTGCAAAATATTGGGGGGGGGTTGCAAAATGGGGAGGGGTGATGGTGGAGGAATGTCCATGGCAGAGTCCAGTCTATTAGTCTCACAGGTGCATTGCCCAAATGGGCATAGGAAGTGGAGCTGGGGCAGTTTAAGGATGGACAGGGTGACAAAGTGGGACAGAAGGATGACATTCAGGGTGGTCTCATTTCTTGGCGGGGGTCTTGGCATCATTCTCTGTCTTGGTCCTGGATCTCAGGGACCGTTTGCGGGGTGGTTCTCCCTCTGCAGGGGGTGGGGTGCTGGTGTGGTGGTTCTATGGCGGTGCCTCCTGTCCACTAGCGCCGGTGGAGGAGGTGGGCAGTTCATCATCCATGCTAGTGTCAGGGGCCCCTTGTTGTGCCACAGTGTCCCTCCTGGTGTTGAGTACTTCCTTCAGCACCCCTACGATGGTGCCCAGGGTGGAATTGATGGATCTGAGTTCCTCCCCGAAGCCCAAATACTGTTCCTCCTGCAGGCGCTGGGTCTCCTGAAACTTGGCCAGTACCGTTGCCATCGTCTTCTTGGAGTGGTGGTAGGCTCCCATGATGGAGGAGAGGGCCTCGTGGAGAGTGGGTTCCCTTGGCCTGTCCTCCTCCTGTCGCACAGCAGCCCTCCCAGTTCCCCTGTGTTCCTGGGCCTCCGTCCCTTGGACCGTGTGCCCATTACCACTGCCCCCAGGTCCCTGTTGTTGTTGGGGTGGTGGGTTAGCCTGGGTTCCCTGTAGTGGTGGACACACTGCTGATTGACGTGTCCTGGGGACAGAGGTATGGGCCCGCTGGGTGGGTGCTGTGCTGGTGTTTCCAGAGGGGGGAAGCTCTGTGGTGGCCTGTGACTGTGTCAGGGGAAACCGACTGTCCCGAGGTCCCCGATGGGCCGGGCTGGTCATCTAGATCCAGTTGGACAGAGCTGTTGTCATCACTGTGGGCCTCTTCTGTTGGTGGTGTGGACATGTGTGGACCCTCCTGTCCGGTGTCGTTGGGTAGGGGTCCTGCAGGGGTATAAAAGGATGTTTATTACTTCTGTGTGTGTCATGGTGTGCAATGGGTGGGTGACTATGTACCCCAGTGCTTGCATTCCTGTGTGGGACCTTGTGTGATGATGGTTTAGGGGGGTGTATGGGTTTGTGCAGTGGGCATGCTTTGGTGATGGGTGTCCATGCTTTGGTGTTGCATGCAGGGCTTGGTGTTGGGATGTGTGGTTTGTGATAGTGGGACATCTGTGAGGAGTTGGAGTGATGGGGGTGAGGGTGGGGGTATGTGATGGCATGCAGTTAGGGTGGGGGATGTAATAATTAAGATTTGACTTACCAGAGTCCAGTCCGCCATCTACTCCTGAGAGGCCCTCAGGATGCAGAATCGCTAAGACCTGCTCCTCCCATGTTGTTAGTTGTGGGGGAGGAGGTGGGGGTCCACCGCCAGTCTGCTGAACTGCAAGGTGGTGTCTTGAGACCAAGGAACGCACCTTCCCCCGTAGGTCGTTCCACCTCTTCCTGATGCCATCCCTATTTCTTGGGTGCTGTCCCACTGCGTTGACCCTGTCCACTATTCTTCGCCTTAGCTCCATCTTCCTTGCAATGGAGGTGTGCTGCACCTGTGATCCGAATAGCTGTGGCTCTACCCGGACGATTTCCTCCACCATGACCCTGAGCTCCTTCTCTCAGAACCTGGGGTGTCTTTGCCGTGCCATGGGGTGGTGTGGGTGATGTGTGGGGTGGTGTGTGTGGTGATAGGTGTGCTGATATGTAGTGGGGTGTTGTGTGAGGTGCGTGGAAGTTATGTGGGTGATGGTGTTGTGTGCCTGTGGATGCTAGTATTGTTGATGGTGGTGTCTCTCTCTGTGCTTCTTTCTCAATTGTTGTCGTAGGGGTTTGTGGGTGATGTGGGTGTGTGTTTTATATTGTATTGGGTGTGAGGGAGTGGTGTGTGTATGTGTACCAGGTGTGTGTATTTCAATTTGTCCAATGTGGCTGTGTTTTGTATGTGTATGTGTGTATTTCGAGCGCGGCGGTGTGTACCGCCAATGGAATAACGCAGTTGAAAGACCTCCATGTGGATTCGTGTGTCGTGATAGTGTGGGCGTATTTCGGTTGGCGTGACGGTGGAGGTTTTGTTTTCGCCAGTTTATCACTGACCTTTGGTGTGGCGGACTTGTGTGGGTGTCTGAATTTTGGCGGATTCCGTGCTGTGGGTCATAATAGCTGTGGCGGAGTTCCGCGGCCGCGGTGGTGTGTTGGCGGTCTTCTGCACGGTGGTAAGCGGCTTTTGCCGCCAATGTTGTAATGAGGGCCTCAGTATCCTAGGGCTCTTTTGGTGCCTCCAATGCCATAATGCAGTGCTTAATTTGTAAATAAAAATGTGCTGATGCCCAAAGTCCTCCTCTTAAACACGCAGCTGCTGCAAATAAATGCGGGAACACGGAATACTGAGGTGGCGTAATCTTGAAGCCATCTCGGGCCTCTTCAATCCATATAAAGCCACTTGCTGCCCCTTCAGCTGACTTTAGCAGCTTTCTACTTTCTCCCTTTGTGACGCTTTTTCGTTTTTACCTTCCTCCGTCTTTCCCATAAGTGTCTTTTACTCTCAGCAAATGCTTGAGGCAAAAGAATAACCCCGGCCCTCAATAATAAGTGCCGGTGCTCAACACCGGAAACAACAAGCACAAATTAAACACTGCCACAATGCCTTTCACAGGCTAGTCAATGACTTGCTGTCTGAGGTTCTCAGTTATGATGATTTCAAGCCTCTCAATACACATTTTTGAATTTTTGAAATTCTAAATTACCAGCAATAAGTCGAGTGCACCTCTTCCACGATTGAGTTGAAATTATGTCTTTGAGGATGAGCATGTTCTTATCAGCATTAGTAGCAGCAATAATCTGTTATATGGACAGGGCTGCTGGTGCGCTGGACTTCACAATGAAATCAAAGTCCTCCTCTGCCATGTTGGATGTCGCACTGTGACGAGGTAGTGGTACTTGTGAAAAGTAATCAGCAAGGTCCTGATCTTTACCTGGCTTATGTATAATTGCATAGTCGTACTCTTGCAGTCACAACCCCCACCCCTCATCGAGATGGGGCATCTTGGTTTTCGGGTTTCCAACGATAATGAGCATCATTCGGTAATCAGTAATGATCATGAAATGTTTTCCATATAGAAACACATGAAATTAACTGCAGACCCACACTACGGCCAAACTCTCATTCTCTGCCTGAGAATAGGCATGTTCTATGTCAGAAAAGCTTTGACAGGCATGGGCCACAATGTGTGTCTGAACATTTGGATGACCAATATGTGGAGCAAGAATCACCACCAGTCCCACTGGGCTTGCATCTACTGTGATCTCAGTATGTAACTTGTGGTCAAAATAGGCCTTCTTGGTTGCATTCTCATTCACATGTTTTATTCTTTTGCAGCTTTGATCCCTTTCTCCAGACCACTGGAAAGGGACTATTTGTTTTCTCAAGTCTCTTAATGGGACACTCCCTGTAGCAAAAACATGAATGGACCTTGAGCAATAACTGGCCTTTCCTAAGAAGGATCTTATCATGTTGACATCTTGCGGGGGGCAAGTAGCTGACAGTGCTTGCACTGTATCCGGGTCAGGATCATTCTCCCATCAGATAATATGTGTTTAGGTAATTTAAGTTTGTCCTTGTGAAACTCACACTTTGCTGCGTTCAGAGTGAGACCGGCATTAGCAAGTAACTAGCACACCTGCGTAAGAGCCTTGACATGTTCCTCTTGTATCGCTTTAAGTACCAGTATGTCATCACTGTAATTAAAAGCATGCATGACAGGCTGAATTATTTGACGTATAACATCCTGAAATATTTCAGCAGCTAACGACACTCCAAAATCAACCTTTTGTATTTGAACAAAATAATGTGAGTTGAAAAAGTAGTGATGCACCTGCAGTTCTCTTCCAACTCGAGTTGATGGTATCCCTTGTTCAGGTCCAGAGAGGAGAAGACTTTGGCACCGTTCAATTGTATGATCATGTCCGACATGTTTGGACCAGGATGTCATTCTCTCTAGATTGATTTGTTGACCTATTGTATATCAACACAGATGTGCACTGCACTGCTATTGTCCTTTTTTGGCACCACCACAATGGGCGAAACCCATTGCGTAGGATCAGCATAGCGCTTAAAGAAGTCATGCTTCAACAGCATTTCCAATTCTTTCCCAGCAACCTCTCGCAAATGAAAAGTGACTTTGTGGTGCCGCTGTGCAATAGGGCTAATGTCCTCATAAAAGTGAAGTCGCACTTTCACTGTCCCAAGCCTTTCCAGGATATGAAACAATGATGGATACTGACTTACACTTTTAGATTGAGTGTGAAGGTTGTAATTGAGAGATAGCAGAACCATGTCAGCAGCATTGGCAAAATTGGGGAGCGCACTAGACAAAGTTCCTTGAAAAACGTGAATTGGCACTAGCACTGATACTGCTTCATGGTGCATTGTCATTATGAATTACACTTGACTCTGCAATGGGTTAGAAGCAGGCACATGTATACCTTCATGTTTGACAGGTTGAGGCATGGCACAGGAGACAGGCTATTAAATTCTCTCAACTGGGATGATGTTATTCAATGTACCACTGTCTATGATAAAGATTATGAGGCAACTGTTTTATTGTTATCTTGGGGTAGTGTTCAAATGGATTAAGTTGTTTTATTTGACGTTGTTTCTTTGTCTTTTGTACTTCCTTGCAAGCAGCCAAACTGACACGCGCCTGTCGTTCCTTGGTCAACATCATCATCGCACATCCATCTTCTTCCCTGGCACTTGATAATGACATTGAAGAGCCTTCATAGGATGAGTTTGTCCGGTTTCTACTTGTCATAACTGGTGCTGCCTTTCAGCCTTGTGGGTGTGGCTACAATACCTCTGGACCCTTCTGACATAGATTTTCTTTTCTTGCTGTGATGTATTTAGTTTCTCTTAGCAAACCATTAGGCAGTGTTTTTTTCTGCAATCTCTACATATCTGTCTTATGGCTGGACATCTACCTTCATGGGGAAATAAAAACCCACATCAGAAACACAACTTTTTCTTCTTTGAAGGTGACCACTGGCGTGCATCTACCTTCTAACTGTGCTTGCTCTTCATGACCATTACTGAGTCATTTTTCCCTGTTCCAGCTCCAATATCAGCAACTTGTCAATCTGCTCTTTCATTGGCTTTTACAGCCATTAATATTTTCTCTAGACTGAATGTCTCTCTCAACATGTGTCTTCTACAAGAGTCTGAAATGCAGCCATAGATGACTCTGAGGCGTATGGCCTCTTGATCATTAAATTCACTAAACTTTCAGTGTTTGATAAGCACATCAAGTATTTCAATTAACTCATCCATTCTTTCACCAGCTTTCTGTCTCTCTTGCCAATGCTCCTTTGATGTAATGGTACTATAGAGCATTATTCTGTAATATTTTCTTCAGCTCTTCTTTAATCCGTCACCGTAAAGGTTCTTTAAATAATTAGTACGTTTTTTGTTATCTACTTCTTCTAGGGCATCTAAGAAGTCATTAAACGTCTCTATTCACGTGGACCATATGGTACCAATATGTCGCTTTTTGATGGTGTTGAATGGTGGTGGTGGTTTCAGAAACACAGATGCATTTTCCTTTGCATTCTTTTGTACGGCCATTGAAAAAATGTGCTATTCCGATGGCTTTTGGTGCACTGGATACCACTCACCACTGTGCACACATCAGCTTCTCAACCAGCCTTGGGTTGTCGCAGCAGATTTGCAGTAATGTGGCACTTCCTTTGTGCTTGCTAGTAAGCATGTTAGTAGTTTTGTACTTGGTTGTCACTGCCTTTAGCTTTTCAGTTTGTTTCGATGATGGCTCTGTGTTATGGCACAACACAATATTTGTTCCTTTAGCCTTACCAACGGATTCTGGTGGGCTGTTCAAAAGCTCTCCTTCACAGAGGTTTCCACTTCTTCGAGAGCAATATGTGGGCTGGAGAAGGGCTTCAATTCCTCACATGCCAACTTCAAATAGTTTATTATCTATTTGTGTGCACAGGGCACATACATGAGCAGTTTGCTGTGTTGGTGCAAATTCTCAGGGAAAGCAGTCTCTGTTCTTCAGAGCACGTATCCCCTACTCATCACCAGTTGTGGCATTGCGCCCAACCCAGAAACATGCACATGACCACGATTCAAACAAGAATCAAACAAACCAACATCAAAAGGACTAAACATTCAACAATGAAAATGCAAAACAGCAACAAGATAATATGATGGGTGGAAAACAAGTGCTGTTCAGTCCTCTTGAGCATGAAGGCAATTTAAAAGTAATTTAAGCTTATCTAACTAGGGCAAGGGAAAACTCTACAGTTTAGCAAGTCAATCAATACCTTGTGCTGGGCTAAAACACATGTGGACAAAAAGCAAAAAGGACAAAAACAATTTGGAAAAATCTAGGGCAAAAGGTGATTCACCAATGTTGGCAAAGAGTAGGTAAAAAGGGACGGTGTCAGCATGTCAGAAACTCGGTTAGGAGTCTTTTTCTTGGGGCCAGGAGAAAAAGTTTGAAGTCTCAGTAAACCATAGTAAAATAAAGGGGTAAGGATAGAGAGGTCTGTACCTTTCAGAGTCCAAGGAAGTGCAAAAGAAAGAGATGGCTGATGGAGACTAACTAAAGTCCAATTGGGGAATGGTATATTAAAGTCCAAAGTACAAGATGACTCACTCATCCATCACTCCACATGACCCAGAAGGTGGGATTGTCCAAGGAAAGTTCATCATACGACATGAAAATGCAAAATCAGGAAAGATATCCAAGTCCATCATGCGAAAGGCATCCATCTTAGCCCATCTATATGGGTTGAAATAATTGTATAGAATCCATTTGCACAGTTCCTCAGAGTACTGGGCTCAAGGTTAGCTGCTCAGGCTCACTATGTGTAAAACATTAGGACATCTGTTTTGAAGCTAACATTTCATGGGAATGAACTCTAAAAGAATGACGCGTTGAGAAGAATGACCAAACATTTTTCTACACAGTCAGGAAACAGGACTTTGCAGGCCTCTCTTAGGCTACGTAAAGTGAATTAAAATGGCACATTCATTTATAAAGCATGGCACATATCACAGTCAAAATATAAATTCAGCATTCATAACTTTTCTCAGTGGTCATGTTATAGTAGGTTTAATATGAAATAACTCTGTTAGTACATTGCATTAACTATAGGGCAGAACTGCATTTTCTATTGTCGTTTTAGTGCAAACTATTAAGTAACATCATAAAAAATCGTATGGAATTGAATTAATTAATTACACATTAAGTTTTAGGGCTATATCACATCGTTCAAGTTTAGTAACTTACAAGACTTCAAATAAATCTTTCACCTATAGATGATTACTGTGACATCAAAGTAGCAGTAACGTTTCTGCTACATAAAAGCTCAACAAGTTTTGCTAACTGGAAACTTCCTTTCATAGTTGCATCCAAGACATCTGTATCTTTTGTGTAAAAATATCATGTCTGCAAGTGAAAAACAGCATGCTGTACATAGTTATATTGAGCAGTGACATGGAATAGCCACTGAAATTAAGACAAATAATTTATGCACAGACTGAAATCTCCCTCAGGTACAGCTCTAACCAAAGTGAATACTATAATAGTAGTTGTGAGGATAAAGCATCAAAAATTAAACTTTGGGTATAATCCCTCTTTAGATTTACACCAGTCTTCGTCACATAGGCCTCCACCCCCGTAGTAGTTATGGTAAACTTTCTGTCTCAGCCTAGTCAAGGCACATGCTGTTATGTGATTTACTTGGCAGGTCTTCATACAACAGCTGACTTTTAAGAAAGGAGTTAGTTGATCATAATAATGCAATTGTTTGCTTGTCAATGGCTACAGTCCAGCCATTGTTGTTTAACAAGTCTCCTAAGCCAGCGGTTCTTAAGCTGTGGTTTGTGAAGCCCTGGGCTATAAAGTGCTTAAGTCAACAAGTGATTATAAAATTAATAGTAGCAAGTTATTAAAGTATACGCAGGGAAAAAACAAAAATGAAACTTTAAGTGTTCTTTAAATGTTTAGGAATTTGGCTCTTGGAGCTATAAATTAAGTTGGTCTTCTTAGCATGATTTGTGGGAGCAGGAGAGCACAGCAAACAGAATCTAGCATGAATTATTGGTGGCCTCAGTTGAAGCACTGGTATGCACCAAAAAAAGAACAAAAAAGACAAACTGAAATGTTAGAGTGCAACCTATTCTTTCATGTTTGAGAAATAAAACTACTTTTGAAAGGTCAAGTCCTCCTCTTAAATTAAATGTTTTGTTTTTGTGTATTTGTTTCTTTGGGAAATAAGTATAATATTTCATAATTTGTGTTTGAAGTATGCTCATGTCTGTATTTATGTGCATTGTTTCTGAAGTTCAACTCCTAGAAATTGTTTAAGCTAAGGTCCCCGAATACCAGTACTGACTCAGCAGATGTTCTCAGAAGTCAAAAGTTAAGAACCGCTGCCTTTAGTACTTCAAGACTGTCATTTGTATTTCCTTCATATATTTGATTACAAATAATAATTGCTGTAAAACAGCTACTGTATTCCTAATAACATTCATGGAATGAAATATCATAACACCTGCCTTGGAATCTTCTTCCACGTAGCATGCATATTTGTCTGTCCTCACTCTCTTTTAAAGCTTCTGGAAATAATGCTTACACCAAGTATTCTCATCAACAACTCTTTCATTTGCCAGTTTACTGAAACAAATTCAAAATAAGGGAGTATGAGAGCAAAACATTTCGCTTGGTAACATCAACCTGAGATACTTTTGAATAGCTTACAAGCAATTTCAGCACGTTATTGGAAATCACTGAGTTGCATTACTCTGCCCTAGGAAGGCATTCCATGGGCATTGCATGGGTGTTCCCACACAACTCCATTAGTTTTTGATGCATTCCCAGATTTACCAAACCCGGTGAACCTGGGAATGCACCATATTCCCACACCTGCCCAGGGGATACGTAACAAGGAGAAATATCAGTATTTTTCCTGCATTCGGGAGCACACTCATGGAGAAGAAAATGTCTCTGAGGATTGTTTTTGTGCAGGAAGGGGCGCCTTCCTGCACAAAAACAATCCTGCCTACAATGCAGGCACCCTTGCACTATGCTGCAGAGGTGCCTACATTAGTGCTAGGCACCAGTTTGTGTTCCAGCACAGGCAGAGAGCAGGAATACACCATATAATGTTAAATGTGGCACAATCCTGCCCTCTCCCTTCATTTCAGCACAGCAAGGTGGCTTGCTGATTTGTACTGTGTGAAATATTGATAAATATGGGACTTATTTCTCCTTGTTTTATCCTCTTTTTACATGTGCTGCATTCTGCAGCACACATAGAAAGAGGAAAACGCCTCAAAGGATTGTTTTTGTGCAGAAAGGTGTACCTTCCTGAACAAAAACAACCCTGCTTGCAGCATACTTGCACCATAGTGCGAGTGTGCCTGCATTGGTACCAGGCAGCCAAAATTGCATCAGTGCAAGGGGAGAGCAGGAATGCGCACTGTCTTGAAAGATATGACACCTTCCAGCCCTCTCCCTTTCCTGCAGGGTGTTGTGCTGCGTCAATAAATGATAAATATGGCCCTTATATTTTAAGACTAATCTAGAAATACAATCCCTCATGTTCCTCCACTAGTTCCTCACTTCTCCTAAGTGTGCTCTGCACTTAACTATAAACATGTATTTCCTTTGAATAATACTGTGGAGGTTTCAAAAATGCTTTCCTTATACAGTGGATTGAATTCATTTGGTATGTTAAGAGTAGAATCGTTTTTGCTGCGATCAGTATATATTGACTATCCAGTCACCGAGAAGGCGATAGAAGAGGGGAAATGAGAGAAAAGCTGGAATCTTGCAGCAGTGGAAGGATAAAAATAAAACATTACTTTTTTTTTTTTTAAAGGTGAGCAAAAAATGGAAATACAGCTTCACATATGATAGATTCAGGGACAATACCAAGCAGTGTCCCGTAATGAAACTAAACCACCCCTTCACAATCTCCAACACATGCTGCAAGACACTTTAACAACTGCAAATATTCAGCAGGACTGACTTGAGCCATCCTATCAAACAAAACAATACATGGGCATCGCATTCTGAATGTGCTGCCACTCTGAGTCATTGACTGCATAACCTTTTGTTCAATGAATTATAAATCAACGAAGGAATCAGCGAGGAGGAAATATGCTAATGTATAATTAACAAGCAATAGGTGACTTTAAACGGTTGTTTTTCTTAAGTCTGGAAGAAAGATTTTCTAAAAACAAACTCTACATAATTATAAGATGCATTTTAAACACTGCAAGATAAAGCGCCGAATCATCCACTAAATAGGAGTTCCAAATGTGGCCTCTTTGACTACTATATACTTCTGTTTCCCTGCACCTCGTTGGTAGCAGACATCCCGGGGTGAATCTCAATTCTTGTCTGCAAGGGAGGAAGGCCATGCATTTATAACATATAACAGAGTATTTCCAGGAAACGTGTACAATCTTGATTTCAGTTGACCTGTGAGCTGATTGGCCGCTGTTTTTGACCCCTTGTCCACTGGCAAGCCCATTACATAGTCACCGATTATCTACCGCATTCATCGGTGCAGTTTTCCAACATACATTTTAAGCAGTTACGAAACCAAAGTTCATCGAATTGACTTAATTTTGGAAACTTGTGTAGTTGTCACCAGATTAGGTGAAAAAAGAACAAGCAAAGCCCAAAGCTCTGACTTATGACTGATGCAGGGGAGTAGCCACAACTGGGGCAGCAAGAGCAGTTGCACTGGGGCCCCGAGCCCTGACTCGCAATTGAACCCTGAAGATGGTTTATTTAACTACCCCAACAGGAGTCATAAGGCGATTTTTCTTTATGGCAACCGCGCCCATGTCATCATTGCTACGATACTAGACGGAAAGTACCTCTCTACTGATTATTGAGTTTGTGTTTATGTGCGTGTAGTATTAAATACGAATGTGTGACTGCAGGAAGGGGTCAGTAGGTGGGTGAAAGGATGGACAAGTGCACGGGTGAGAGGCTGAATGTGTGGATGAAGAACAGCTGCATGGACGAGAGCATGAATCAACCTTTCTCTCAAGAATAACCAGATGTGGAAACTGAGTAAATTACAGGGTCTAAACACCAGATGTTGCTTTTGGCACTTAAAGCCCTTGATATTGAAGTGTTTCGATCTAAGGGTAGGCTAGATATCAGCTATTAAAAGAATGGCAAATTAAGTTATCTTAATAGGATTTTAGTCTCAGACCCGTAAACTGTGCAGAACTCAACAAGAGGTGCCTTACTCCACTTGGTTGACCCAGCAGTTGTACTGGAATTCCAAAATCGGGTGGGTTTGGCATCCTGCCTCGTTTGAAATCATATCACCTGATGGACGACTCCAGTGACACAATGTATAAGCAGACTCTTGCATTGTCCTGCTCCTGCCGACACGATCAGCGAGTAATTTTGTCACGTTTCTCAGTTTTATAAGGCTAGAATGGAACATGACATCTCAACAGAAACTGGCCTTATGTTACACACTTCAACTGGAGTCACAGAGCTTTAAACTTTGTCACACTAGTCAATATTTATTATGAGTACAATGATTTGGAGGTATGAGCAGAACCCGAGGTGCAACTGCTATGTCTGTTCGCCCTACTCGCCCTTATTATGCAAAATGCCCAGAGTAGAGACTTTAGGCCTGAAGGTCAAAGAGGTTACTTGCAGTACAAGAGTACAAGTCAAAGCACTGTACTCCATGCAGTTTCATCCATTATCTGAGGAATTCTTAACTCTCTCACCCTGTAAAGGAACAAACTGTACACCCCATTAACATTAATCCTTTCAGAGTCTGCTTTGTGCCTCACTGCAAAAAGTCCCAAATGCAGGGAAGTAGGCCTGCGTGGGACAGTAGACCCACTTTCACCATATACCATCACAACATAAGGACATCCTGACCCCAACTCTTAAAGTGATAGAGGTCATAATGCTTCCAAATGTGGAAAACTGTGAACGTGATTATTGGGGGTGGATGTGTGCTCCCCCTAATGTCTGCAGTTTGATGAAGTAGAAAATAATGTGTCAAATATTGACAGCTTAAACAATATTTATGTATATTCGTATACAGCGCACAACAGACCCACATGGGCTTTAGAGTTCTTTAAAAAAAATTAGAACATTGGAATGTTGGGCTCTCCATTGACTACAATGAAGTGGCTCAGGGTCAATAATGGCTGGTATAAGCCTTCTCTTCCGACATTTCAATGTTTGTCTTTATGTTTCTCCCTTATTTATTTAGAATATTCCACCCTTAGAGGGTAGAATGTTCTAATATCCTTATAACCCTTCTGGCCCAGGCGATGCCACTTCGTAAGACCTCTCTCCTTCGTTATAAGCCCTACTTTGTGGCTGGAACCTATAATTGTTGTTCATGGACTTTAACAACAAGTATAGCTTTGGCAGCAGGCAATAAGGGCATATGAGAGAATACAGGGAAGAAATCAGTGAAACGACAACTATTAGGAGATCACACATGGCAAAGGTGTTAAAAAGAAAGGCATTTAATTGAGTTTTTAGAAAATAACATAACCATGGAAGTGTCCCAACAGTAAAGGAAACAGAGTTCTAGTATTTTCGTGTACTTCCAGAGAGATTACTTTAAACTTATTTTATTACTAAATCTTTGAATTTCAAGTGAAAAAGCATCAGCACTTCTAATAGAGGATGAGGCTTCTGCCATGCCCATATTTAATTTACTTGTAAGCCCCTAGTAAAGTGCAATACATGTGCCTAGGGCCTGTAAATTGAATGCTGCTAGTGGACCTGCAGCACTGATTGTACCACCCACATAAGTAGCCCCTTAACCATGTCTCAGACCTGCCATTGCAAGGCCTGTGTGAGCTGTTTCACTGCCACTTCGACTTGGCAGTTAAGACTACTTGCCAAGCTTTAAACTCCACTTTTTCCTACAATTACGTCACCCCTAATGTAGGCCTTAGGTAACACATAGGGCAGAGTGCTATGTAGGTAAAAGGCAGGACACCTATGTGTTTTACCTGTCCTTATAGCAAAAAGAATCATAAGTCTGTTTTCCACTACTGTGAGGCTTGCTCCTCTCATAGACTAGCATTAGAACTGCCCTCATATACTTTTTAGTGGTAGATTCTGATCTGGAAGGAGTGGCCCTGCCATGTTTAGTATTGCCAGAATGGCAATAGAAATTCCTACTTACTGGTGAAGTTGGATTTAATATTACTATTTTAGAAATGTCACTTTTAGACATTTCTCTACACTTACTGCCAACTGTGCCTTACTGCCAGTCTCCAATCCATGTATGGTCTGTGCTGGCTGACAGATTCCCTTGTGCATTCCACCCACACAGCCATAAGCACAGGACACTCAGTCACATCTACATTCATCTGCATACTGAATGGGTCTTACTGGGCAGGCAGGGTGAAGGGGCTCACACTTGCATTTCAAAGGCCAGTGGCCTGCCCACACACAAAGGACTGATTACGCCCCACAGGGATCCTGGCAGACAGGACTGGGCTGAAAGAGGAACTTGTGCACTTCAAAATCACTCTTTGAAGTTTCCCTCAATTCAAAGGCATTTTTGGGTATGTAAACTGGGTCTCTGACCCCACAAATCAGACACTTCTCGACCAACACCGGCACTCTATCAGATTAACTGGCTGGCTGCCAAAAGGACTCATCTGGACTACTTTGCTGAGAAGGACTGGTGCCCTACTTGTTTCTCTGATGCCCCGCTGGCCTCTGACTCTGCTGGAAGGACTCTGCCTTCCTCCTCAAGTGTTCTCCAAGGGCTTGGACTGAGATTGCCTCCTATTTCTGAAGTCTCAGGGCCAAGAAAGACTTTACCTCTTCAAGAAACTTCTTGTGGGTCGACCCAACGCCTGCAGAAATCAAAGCAAATTCTGCATCATGGCTGGGAAATCCCCGCATCATTGACCCGAACAATGCAGCACTGACTTCCCGACAGGAAATTCTATGTAGCGCCTGCCTTGTGATGAGAAATTTGACACATCGCCTACCAGATCGTCGTAGCGCCTGCTCCTTCTACCAGCGTGTCAAGGATTTTCAACGCATCATCCCCGGGCATCAAAATATCCCCGCATTGCAGTGAGGAACCAAAACTGCATGCCTGAAAAACAACGCAGACCCTTGCAGCGTGGAAAGAAACAACGCATCGTCTTTGCCGCACCAGAAAATCCGATGGAACACTTTATTTTTCCATCCATCTCCTCCTCTGCGGTCTATGTACGTTGGTATTTTTCACACATGCCAGGCACTGTGTGTAACAAACAAACAACTGGTAATTTGTAAGGATTGTGACTCTTTTAAATGTTTAAAAGTGACATTTCAACTTGCAGTTATTGGATTTTTGTCATTTTTACCCTATTTTATTCAGATAAATATTTTCTATTTTTCTAAACCTGTGTGGTGTATTTTTGTGTTTTTTCACTGTGTTACTGTATGATTTATTGCACAAATACTTACACATTGCCTTCTAAGTTAAGCCTGACTGCTCAGTGTCAAGCTACCAGAGGGTGGGGACAGGATGATTTGGATTGTGTTGTGACTTACCCTGGCTAGGACTGTGGTCCCTATTTGGAGAAGGGTGTATACCCCTGCCAGCTACGGACCTCATTTCTAACATGAAGGCTTGCTTCAAGAGACTGCGGGGGCAGATTTACCATTCTTTCATGCAACACAATACAGCAAGAGAACCTGCGGCACTGCATTGTGTGAAAGGGCAGAGATGCTCCAAATTTACAAAAATATGGAGCATTTTGCTCTCCCCTTCCACTGGAGCACTATGTACATCAACACACACACCCTTCCACCATTGTGTTTGCTTTATGGGCAGTATTATTTTGTGTAGGAAAGGTCCCTTGCTGCACAAAAACAATCATTAGAGGCATGTTCCTCTTTCTATTAGTGCTGCAGAATGCAGCAAATGTGGAAAGAGGAATTAATGAGGAGAAATAAAGATATTTGTCTTCATTACAGCACTGTCGAGTAATCTCAACATTCTGGCACACACCCAGGTTTACAAGTCTTCGTAAGTCTGCGTTTGCATCAAAATACATGGGTGGATGCATGGGAATGTCTATGCTACACCCATGTAACTCCTAGCTGACGCAAAGTAACACAAGGCAGAAATATGCACTGCGTTGCATTAGCTTACATTTACTAAACCACACAAACTGGCTTTGCATGGCTTAGTAAATCCCAGATAAGGACTTGCATTGCCTTTCAGCAACTTGCGTCATGCAAGGACAACACACACCGGTATTAATCTTGCCCCCTAGTATGCATGACCGTTGGAATTCCTAATTTGGAGCCTAATGTACAAAGCCCTTTTGAGATAGCAGATCCTCTGATTCACAAAATCACAGGGTTTGCAACCACAGAAGGACCTTTCTTTATGTACAAAAGCCACTCTTTTTGACCCATAAAAGGACATTTGCAAATGTTTCCAGTTCTCAACAGGATGAGAATGAATGGAACATTCCCCTTCTTTTTCCAATTAAGAAATTATTGCATCCATGGTTTTCCACTGTAACTGCAGTCACAAAGCATTGATAAGTTACTATCCCTTCAGTTATGGTTATAACGGATTCCCAAAGAGTCAGAACCTGTTACCCTTTCATAATCACATTGGCAGCCTTGGGAGGGGGGGCGGTTCCAGACTAGATAGCATTTCTTTATTTAAAAGCATCACTTGTTTCTTTAAGGAACAAGAGTTGCCAGATGGTGGTCTGATGTTCCTTGCAGTCCACCATCCCTATGATTGCAGTAAATCACAGGGTGTCACAAATTGTGACCTGCTGAATTCATTTTAATTTTGTGAACCAAGCTGTTAATACATAGGCCAGTTCTCATAACTATAATTTCATTTTGTGAATGGAATAATAGTACATCAGCCCCTAAGTGGCATCACAGGAAATGTCTTTGCTCCCAAAAAGTCAGCTTTTGTGACTGTGCTTAGTCTACTTTTAGGTTCCGGAAGATCTGAATGTAATCCTTTCATGTTCATTCTCAGATGGTTTCCTAGTGATTCTAGGGAACAGGTGGAATTTCCTTCACTATCAACAGGCAGAGGAGACTGGCCATGCTTATTCCAATGTTGCAACAAATTGAGAAAGGGTGGAGATTTACAGGAACCTATACAGTTCAGCAAACCCTGCACCTACAACTTCACTCAGCCTTTCTTATGCATGCACCTTCTGACTCTCCCCTCAGTAACTCTCTCTCATCCACCTTCAGGTTTCCACTCACCGTTTTGATCAATTCCCATCTTACTGTCAGCTGAAAGACTTTGCTTCTTCTTTCACTGCATGGAGTTCTACCAGAATATCGAGCCTTACATGTAATTCTGCAAAATATAATATACAGAATACCAACTACCACAATATTCTCAGTTATAGCATAGCTAGGTATGTTCAGATTTACTTGTCATATATTTCAACTAAATCTTCAAGGTTCACAGATGCTGAGATAAGAATTGTAAAGCTAGACCTCTGCTGTGTTGTGGGACTCAATATTGTGGCCATAAACGTTTTGATGGCCAATATTTTTGTGCACAATATTTTGACATACAGCACCCTGCATGTCCCTATCCATCCTTTCTTCATATCTATTTTTTCACCATTTGCACATCCGTATTCATTCTAAGTGCATGTCCCCATTCAACCCACCATATCTCTCTCTCCTACTTATAAGAGTCCTCCCTATTCCTAAATCTCCCTCTCACCTGCACTACCTCCCACTGCATGTCTCACCACCACTCTCTTCCTCTCCCCAATGCTCTCACTCCTACCAGCAGGTTTCTTTTGCATGCATCACTTCCACAGCCATGCCTGTTCCAATGCTCATTTGTATCTGGCTATGAAGCAAAATGAAACAGAGCTTTAAACAGAAGAGGAGTCAAAGACCAAAACTAAACTGATTGCCAGAAGTGAAACTCATCTCCTCTATCTATGCTATCAGTCTAATGACCAAGCAACATGGACAGGGAGATGGGGAAAGTAGGAAATGGGATGGCCGTGGCCCTTAGTGCAGCAACTCAGTGAAATCCAATAGTTGTGAGATGGGGTAATATTTGAGTGATGGCCAATGCTCCTTTCCACACCCGTTGACTCAGAACAATGGCCACTGGTCTGGAGAGACCATCAGACATCACTGCCTAGTCATGGATGTGGAAGCAAGTAGAAATCCGTCTTAGAAGCAAAATCAGATTGTTTCCAGCAAGCATTACATGCCTTTCCTGCACTCTCTGGGTACCCATCCACAGTCTCGAGCCCTTGATGCCTTTTGATGGTCTCTGCTCATATACAAAATACAGTGTCCAGGCTGCACCTCAGTGAGGCTCCTGCTGTCCAGGGCCTAATCCAGCAGTATCCTAATCCAATTTGCCACCATTGCTCCCTAAACAAACATCATGGCAAATCGAGAAAGCATGTAGGTTCTAAAGCTGTGAGAGGTTGAGTGCTCCCACGGCTGAAATTGGTGACAGTGGCCTCATTGTTGAGGTCAGACCCTATAGGTGGGAAACAGCAGCCCAGGGATGCGGCTGAGGTCCGAGTGCTTTGCTGCCCTCAGAGCTGAGTGGAGGAGGAAGGAGGGTCTGACATGCCTGGCTGGAGCTGTGGTGAGGTGAGACCCCTGGTCACGTGCCGTTCTCTGGGGGCTGTGGGCATTGACTCACACTCTGCCCCTGCAGCAAGCATATTGTGGAGAGAGATTGGAGGAGGGACGGCGGCCTGGAGTACAGCGGGGGCCTGGGTGGTCCAAGAGGACTACAGAGGCTGTTGTTGGATCTGACTGCCAGTTGAGGAGACGCCATGCACTGACTGCCCGGTTGCTGCCAAAGACCACATGGCAGGTGAGGGATGTTGAAGGTGCACCTGACTACAATGTTGAGGCTGTCGCAGGATGGCCAATTCCTCTGGCGGGCCCGTGAATGGGCAGGCTGCGTGGCGGGCCGGGCTACCATCCCGCTGGTCAACACTCTGGAGAGACTTGCCTGCATGCTAAGGGGCAAAGACTGGAAATAGGGGGACTACCAGTCTGTGGGGCAAAAACGGACTACTTGTATACTGCACACTCCCGCGCTTGATAAAACCTGGAAAGGGAGAATTTTTTGAATGCACTGTCACCCTTCCCTGACCACTGGGAGGCCACATGCCATTATCCCTCTGTGGCAACTAAATATTTAGCAAGCTGTACATGAAAGATATACTACCCTCATTGGTCCCACTTTATTGTTACCCAGCTCATAATGTATATGGCTAGCTGAGACTGGCTGGAACTTTTGATCAACTGCTCGATTTGCTACATGGACTGCTGCCTGGATTGCGTTCCTCTGGCCTGCACGTGTCCTGCTGGCAATCACACGGAGATGAGTTGGGGCTATTGAGGTGAGGCTTTCTCTCTTGGGCTGGCGAGGTGGGTGTACACCTGTTCAAAACATCAACTAAGCGCACACCATAACTGTGTGCTGCTGCAGATATTATCAGTTGAGCAGCAGCCAGATTCTGATAACTGACACACCTGGAGAACACCATGGGGAAGCACGATTCGAAACAATCCAAACTACAATTTAGACCCCGTAAGCTCATCTGTTCTATCAGCTAACCAGCTGATCGAGGCAGCCTTGACAAACCTCCCATTGGGGAACTTGCTGGGGCAAAGCCTCACATCCGTTGAATCCAAAATGGATACCATGTGCACCCATATGGACTCCATCATGCACAAACTTGAAAAACATGATAGGTGCATTGCTGAAACTGAACAACGGATATCTGTACTGGAAGACACAGTTACGCACAGAAGTGAGCAGCTCTTGAACATGGAAAAAGTCCTTTCTGCCAAAAGCAAAGATCTTGAAGAGAGATCTTGCAGAAATAAGCTGCGTATCCTGGGCATCCCTGAAACCACAAACACCGGGAGGATGAAAGAATTTGTGGAACGCTTATTGATTTCAGTGTTTGGAGCAGAATCTTTTTCTAAAATCCTTATTCTGGAGCATGCACACTGGGCCTTGATGCCTCCACCACCACCGGGACCAGCCGGATGACCCACCATCATCCAGCTGCTCAACTACAGGGGAACTGTCTTACACTGGCTAGAGAGAAGTGTTCTCTATAATTCGAGGGGAACACCATATCCATCTACCAGAACTTCATGTTGGCAGTCCAGGAAGTGCACAGGAAATACATTCCCATCAAGCAGAAACTACAGCAAGCTAACATACAATATGCAATGGTTTACCTGACGCAACTCTGAGTTACTAATCAGGGCAAGGATCACATCTTCAATACCCTCAACAGGCCGGTGAGTACTTGAAGCGTAATCTGGAAAGAGTCTCTCCCTCCTCCAGATTGTCCCATGCGTCCAGACCCTCCTCGTCATTGTCGGAAGTGGAATGACTTCATTATATGCATAGTATCAGTGCACAAAGTTAGCAGGGCCATGAAGGCGGGTGGAATGGGGAAGTGTCCTAAGAAGAACACAATTTGGAGAGACGCCCTGGTTGCCATAACTGATTCAACTATCATTACTTCAAATCAAGCTGTCATAGAGCAAATTGACTAATGCATGTTATAGGAATGAGGCAAATAAAGAACTCTACAAATTCTCCCTGGACACCATTGTTCAATCGAGGAGGAACTGACTGTCACTCTAGCTGACCAGCCCAATAGTTCCCCTGGGAGTGAATTTGTCTGTTTTGTTTTTTTCTTTCTCTCCTAACTTCATATATCTTTAATTCTTTTGACCTTTCCTACAACTTCATTACACAAGCCTGTCGCTCTAACCTGCTGACTACGTTCCTACTATCTTTGGTCTAAACTCTTTACTTTCCTTCCCACTGCTACTTTTACCTTCCACTTGATATGTACAACTTGCCCAATTGGGCTCAAGAGGCTTTTAACTTGTTATTTTAACCAAGTTCTGGCATCATATTTGTCATGCCACCACTAGTCTTAAGGGAAGGGGATATACCTCTGGTGGGATTGGCCCATCAGAGTGGGAGGTGGGGGGGAAGGGAACTGTTCAGTTTATGGCACATTATGTATTTACTCAATATTGCATTAACACATATGCAATTTGTATGCACTAAATTCCCTGATGAGATTAACAATACTCTCAAAAACCATCAACCTTCAACCCACCATAGCTGACACTAGACACATGCATTACAATGGTACATGACTTCAGTACAACTGTCTAACATAGAACGGGAGGGGGGCTCATGATTTTCCCAAACGTCGACATAGATTTTCATACCTAGACACCATGTCAACATAGCCCTGCTTCAGGAAATTCACATTGGACCATCTGCACACACTACTTTTGCCTCTTGATGACATCCCAGAGAAGTTTCTTCTCTTACTCTGCCTATGCAAGGGGGACTGTGATACTCATAAGAAAAAGCAGCCCGTACAAACATACTGATGCCATTACTAACCCTCAGGGGAACCACACAGTTATGTGGGGAAGGCTTGCATCCACATTAGTAGACAGTTAATTGCTATGGCCTTAACAACGACGATCCCAATTTTTTCGATTGGCTTTGGGGAATAATGATTGATTCCAGGGCTACACAGGTCCTCTGGGGTTGGGGTAGCGCTTAACATGCAATATGACAGATCCCAAACCACTCTGGATGGACATCCTACTGCCTGTAGGCACATTCAACACATCATCAAAGAACATAATTTACCAGATGCGTGGAGAGCTCTCCACCTGGGAACAAGCGAAGCAATTTTCCACTGAGGAGTTCATTACAGCTCGTTCAAAATATATTTTTGGCTCATAACTAGAGGGTTGGGAGCCTGGCTACAGAAGATGAGTCAGCTGGCTCGCACGTATTCAGACCACCCACTGGTACTTAAGATGTTTGCCCTCCAGACACCTCTTCCCCCCTAGCTTCTTGGCGTCTCCATCCCAGGCTCCTTTTGGACTAACCCTTCGGAGTGGAATTGAGGCAAAAGATAGTGGCCTTCTTTGATAGGAACAAAGACACAGTTCAGATCATTGGCACAATCTGGGAAGACTTTAAGGCAAATATACAAACCATATCCCTGGCCAAGAGTGGGGGGATCCTCTGCTCTATCCGGGAGTATCTTGGCAAAGTGGAACAAGATATCAAGACATTGGAGGAGGGCTTGGGAGGCCCCCCTGATCCAATGCAGATGGGCAAGATAGAGAAGCCCTTTCGGACTACCAGGACCAAGTAAAACGGGAGTGGCTACATATTGAAGCAAACACGTTAAAGCAAGAAGCAACAATAAGGGGGAGAGGCCAGGTATTGCACTGGTGACAGTAACATGTAAACCTCGAGACGCCAATGTCATACTCAAAATTCATGATGAATTTGATACCACAGTCCGGGCACTTCAGAATTTCAACAAGCGTTCTCTAGGTTCTTTCGGAACCTATACACTTCTCGTAGGGCCCAGGCAGTAAACATAGATGCATGTCTTGAGGACATTGTTCTGGGATGGTTCAGTGACTCTCACATCAGCCTGAATGGGATACTACGTGAATTTGTCTGGTTTGGGGTAATCTTTGGCATTTAGAATAATTGGTAGGAATCCCATTTTTTTCCTCCCACTCCAGCCATTACACGATTCCAGCCTGACTACTCGTTACAGTGGTGCGACATGGAACTAGGGTATCTGGGGATATTGATCTCCAGAGATAGAGATAAACTGATCCGGTTAAATTAAGGCACTGCGCTCTCCCTGATCAAAGACAAAATTACCAGATGGATCTCATTACCCCGTTCCCTCGTGGAACACATCTCATTCATGAAGATGGTAATCTTGCCTAAATTGCATTATTTATGTATTAACATCACCTACTCCCCAGGACGACACTTTCTCGAAGCACTTAAAACACAATTGCTATGGTTAGCATCGGCAGGAAACTACCACACATGCAATGAAATATACTCACACAGCCCTTTTACAGGCGAAGCTTTGAAGCACCAGACATGGAGTTATATTTTCTGGCTGCCCCGGTGCACAATGCAAAGCATTGGTACAATCCCACCTCTTTCATGCCGCACCTAGCTATGGAGCAGGGCTACATGGCCCCCATTCCATCCATGGCTTATCTGGACACAACACAGCATGGCTCAGATTGGCCAAACAACTTTCCAAACATATATTCTACTATCCACTGCTCCTATTACCATATTACTTTGCTTTCCCTGTGACACACGAAGCAGCTTATAGAGCTATGCTCCTGAAGTGTGGACTGAATATATGGGGTTATCTGTACTTAAATGATGTATTCAAGGACTGAGATGCGTTATTCTTTGGTGATTCTGTGACACCACTAGATATATTTCATTATCTACGACTACATCACAGCTAAAGGCAGTGTTTCCTGATTTTCCATGGGAACCTCTCACATTTAATACACTGCACACCCTACTCAACTCTATCAGTCATAGACATCTGGTATTGATTTTTATACCACTCAGCTCAGCTTGATCTGCAGAAACAGACTGGTAGCCCCATGCTGGATGGGAGGGGGAGATTGGGACACCTATCACAGACAAACAGTGGTTATATTGCTGTCAACAGACAGAGCACATTTCCCCTAGTAGCAGACTATGAATAGTTCATTTTAAATTCTTACATCGTGTGTACTACACACCGGCTAGATTGTACCATTTTCATTTATGACCTGAAGATAGATGTCTCCTGTGTGGCAATGAGGGGGCAGATTTCCTACATCCGGCCTGGTCCTGCGGGCCGATTCAGATGTACTGGCAAGGCATTAAAAGGCACTAACACAGATGATAGGGCATTCCATTACTCTCACACCACTACTGGCATTATTGGGGCACACAGAGGAAATAGAAGTGGGATTCCAGACATATGTTGCGCTCTGTCTCTTACTAGCTAAATGCAGGGTTGCATGCAAGTGGGGTAGATGATGGACACAGAAATTTAAGGAATGGATGCACGACCTAACACATTGTAAAGATCAGCTTACCACATATGCAGAACTCCTAGCCCCAACTCTCGATATATGGGATCCTCTGAAAGCACACTTGATCACACACGCATCTGATTTCACTGAGGGACATTTGGCACACACCTCGGAGGGCCCCCCAGGGTGCTGCCTAGATTCCTCCCCTCCGGACACAATTTCATAAGTTACACTGTCAAGTGATGTCTGGTAAATCTGGCATGTTCTTTGGAGACCTGAAATGACGATCCTCATTTGGGGTATTTGGGTGTAAATGTTTATGCCACTGCACAAGCATAGTACCATTTCTCCCTAGTGATGTTACTGTAATCCAATCACATGGTGTGAGGAAGGTCAGTTTCAGGTGGGAATTAGCACCAGATAGAAATAGTCAATGTGCATGTACTGGATATTTTTTGTAATAAAGTTTGATTGACGGATACCAGAGCTATACTGTATTATATGAAAAACAACCAAAAAGGAACGTTTAAAGAAAACAAAAGACAGTGTTCAGCAAAGCTCCTTAAAAACATCTACTACCAGAGTGCTGCAGAGTGGGTTTTCCACATATTGCTGTCAGATGCTTCTCTGGCATTAGACTTCCCAATTTCTACTACAAGCTTCCCTCAAGATGAAGGTACCCCGCCGCTTTCTCCACATTGCCTACTCTGCAGCCACAGATCCCTAGAAAGCGAGTTGGTATTGTAGCCAGGCTCCTTTGTCAGAGCTTGTCCCTTCCCAATACAAACTCAATACAAAGCGGTAAAATGCTGCCAGTCGAGATGACTGATGCTGAAATTTCCAATTGGCAGGCCTGTGGGCTGACCCAAATGCAAGTGGGACTTGGGACTTCCATCAAGTAAAATAAGGGGCTGATCCAAAGGCCCTTCATGAATATATATATATATGTATATATATATATATATATATATATATTATTTTTTTTCCTTCGTCATTTGAGTAGCAGCCCTTTTAGGGTAGCAAACCAGGTTGAAAAACAATGTTCCTGTGAGGAATCATGGTTTATTATATAGTGAGGTTGTGCAACCCCAATGTGGAGCACACTCAGAAATCTATCTTAGGTCCAGTCAGGCTCATTTGATAAACCTTAACTCAGCCCTAGGTAGCTGTGGCTTTGAGCAGTCTGGCTTACATTAAGGAGGAAACATAAGGCATTTAGAAGTACCAGAACAAAAAAACAACAAAGTCATGCAACACAAAATTGTATTCAAAAGCACAAACAAGCATTGGTAACCATAAATTTTGGAAACAGGGACAAAGTCAGGGAGCTAGTGGGGTGCAGCAGGACAGGTACCTTGGCACCAAAGCAGTCTAAAGTCCAGTTCCAGGCTCTATGGGTGAACAGCCATAGACTTCAAAGAATGATCATGATGCATAGGTTACAGGATGCTGAAGATGCTGTAAGATTCTGATGATGCTGTGCAGTCTATGGGGATCTTCCTATGAACATTCCTCAGTTCACTGTCCATGTTACTTAGGCTACAGGAGTCAATGTCCCTTGAAGTCCTCTTTGGCCCACCAAAAGTTCAGCTGCCACTGGACCACTGTGTTCTCTTTGGTAAAGACTAGTGTTCGTCTTGGATGACCAAACTGCACTTTGACATTCATAAAAAAGGCTGACAGTTCCAAAATTATTGCATTTTTTGGAATCCATTTTTGCACGAGAAGTAATGCCTGATGAGATTTAAGCAGAAAGTAACAGCCAATTCACATCAGCTCAGTTAAGTGCATTTTTTAACTTTTACCTAATTAGCAACATTAGTGCCATCAAAAATGGTACTTACTGGCTCTCCTGTCTTACTGTCAATAGACATTGAGCAAATCAATCTTCGGGAAGCATCCTGTAAAGAGTGTTCTCACCCCATTGGGAGGGATTTCCATCCATAATGGTTGGTACTGCAGGGGGATGCCAAATAGTAACATTCAAAATCTGGAACAGAAAAACCCCTTCGGTCATAAGGTAAGAAAAGCATGGTCAATTTAATTCTGGGGACAGGCATCCCCTGCAGGAATGCAACAAGCGCCCTATTTAGGTGGATCTAGGCAGCAAGCACAGGGCACCTTGAAACACCTACAGACACCTTGGCATTAAAAGTATTTTAGTGATGGACACTTTCCCTATTAACAATAATGACAGTTGCTGCCAGAAAAGGAGAGAACAATCTACACGAAGCAGTAATCTCCAAATATTTAGAGCACCTCCATAATTGTCTGATTGCACCACGTATAATCCTAGGCACATAATACTTTGGATTGCCATGTCATTCATAGGTCTAGAAGGCAGCCTGCCAACCTGCGTACCATACCACCTATAAGGCATAGCTGGAGCTTAGACCAATTTGTTCGTAATTCGGTCATGTTTCAGAACTCATATAGCAGTTGTGACATTCATGGAACCAAACTCCCTGGTAAAGCCATGTACACTAGTGTGGTGTCCACGTTTAGGCCCCCCCACATTGGTCTTATTTCCTATTTCAATATGCTTATCTGCCATCTCTAGTCAGAACATACAAACAAGGGGTTCCTCAGCAAAGGCAAACAGCAGAAGTGATAATGGATACTCCTGCCCTGTGCTGCATCCTAATTCCCATATCAGAGATTACATTTCCTGTCTTAACCTTTGCCTCAAGTAGGGTTTATAGCGGCTGTACACCAGTTTAATTCAGTGCAGTACATAAGGGCGAAGTACTGATTTCCTCCAAAAGCCTTAGAATGTATTTCCATCCCACAGTGTTGAAGCCTTTCTCAATGTCCAACGAAGATACCTTATAATCAATTTTGACTATCTTAAGGTACTTATACACATGTGCCAATTTAAGGAGGTTGAATATTGTATTCCTGAGGGGGATAAACCCTGAGTAATCTTCATGCACGAGCATGGGCATAGTATTCACAATTCTACAGGCCAGAAGTTTGCTAATAATTTTTATCAGTGTTGATCATTGACAAGGGATGCTAGGAGCCAATCTCTTCAGGGTCCCCCCCAGGCGTTGAAATCACTACAGTTAAGGCCCTGTAAATGTTGTTAGGTAGGCAGCCACAGTGGTTGCCCTCATCACAATCTGTTCATAAGTGGACCAGGAGCCAATTTATGGAACTTCGGCAGTAGCCCATCCATGCCTGTGCACCTTATCATTTTACATGCCTCTAAACATGTACACCAGTTCCACACCATTAATGGGGAGGTCAAGCTCCTCCTAAATATCAGGTGGACATTTTGGAAGTTGGACTCTGCAGGAATTCCATCATCCAATCCTGGTCTAACATTTTACTTACTGTATATATTCTTGGCTTTTTGTGACTGACATGTGCAGCCTCTCTCGTCTGTTACTTTAAAAAAAATTGTATTATTTAATTCGCTTTGAAGTAACCATGCCAGCATCCGCCCAGATTTATCTTCCTTCCTATGGAGCCTCTGTCGATCGGCTTTTTCGGAATGCTGATCTAGTCTGTTTTGTGCCTATATGTAGTAATTTCTGTTTCTGAGTCTCCCCTATCTGGCCAAATGTGTGTAGTACATGCGCTTTCATTTCTCTGATCTGTTGATCTTTTCCTGCTTGATCTTTTCACAGTTTTCTATGCACTTCGGCTATCTCACCGATGCCTGCCTTTTTAATCACTAGCCACTATCTTTATTTGTTCCCATTCATTGGTTCTCATTTGCGTTGTTTTCTCTCAAACCCACATTTATGTCTATGCAGGCCAAGTAAAGGTGTCTGCTGACAAAAAATGGTAACAAGTTTGCTGCATGACCTGGGGGTGGTGGGCAAGTAAAGTGAATATGCCAGGTAATCTGGATACCTCCTCTGCAATAAATACACCATTGGTAGCTGGTATATAGTTTATGTCAGTTGGATGAAGCGTGTGCCTGTTCTGTGGACCACACCATGGAGAATACCTATGGTTCACAGCTGTCATTACACATTTAGGCCCAGATTTAAGAGGGCCTAGTGCTATTCCAATGCCACATTAGCGTTGTTTGTGTGATGCTAACGTGGCATTGGAAGGCCAAAAACGCTGCGCCATATTTACAAAGTGGCGCAATGCTTGCATTGCACCACTTTGTAACCCCTTGTGCCACTTTGTAAACCCTTACACCACATTATGCCTGCGTCAGGAATAATGTATTCAAGGGGGACTCCCGGCGCTAAGGGAGCTGAAAAAATGGCACAAAGAAATGTAAGAGATTTCCTTGCATCATTTTTATCTGCAGGCGTTAACGGGAGGCTCCCATTGTTTTTAATGGGCCTCTGGGTGCTTTGCAGCATTAGCATCAAAATGCTTGACGCTAATCCTGTAAAGTGCCTGACTAGCGTAAAATATTATGACACTAGTAGCCCTGACTACCGCCAGGGTGCACTGTGTTTTAAATACAGCACACACATGATGGCGTAAGGGGGGCACTAAGGGGCGCAAAAAAAAGTGGTGCCGCACTAGGTGCAGCTCCACTTTTCATAAATCTGCCCCTTAAAGCCTCAGCCCACATCTTGCGACCTGCGTGTTTCAGGAGCATTAACTCACATAATTTAGTGAAGGAGGGCAAGTCCTTTAAATTAGAGGCATAAACATTTACCAAACATATCTTCCTCACATTCAAGAGTCAAGTAATCCTAATGAAATTACACCAAGGTTCAGGCTGTGTTTTCATAAGTTCAAGTGAGGTCCTGCCATCTATTCATATTCATCTCGAATACTAGGAGAATATGGCTGAGTGCAAACGATCGTTTCACTTCGTAAAGCGCTTTGTGTGTTTCTGCAGTGGTAGATGAGTTTCCTGCAGAAACACTATGTTAGTTTTCATATGCTTAATGCTCGAGAGCATTCTATGCGGTTTGGTGTCGTTATTTAGCCTCCTTATATTTCATGTAAGTGTATTAAACGCAGCCATCTTGATTGCTGTTCAAAATAAAACATTAATGTACAGCAACAATTACACACCAGTAAACCCCCCTTTACACCGAGCCCTTTAATATTGTCCTGCCACAGTCTCAGACCGATCTTTTATAACTGTAACCCCCGCCTTTAGACACCTTTGGGGAACCACAATATGTCAACAAATTGTTTTGGGGTCCTTTGGGCAAATGTCTTCCATGAAAATGGGGCAGCAAAAATACAACTACACTAATACCAGCTGTATAAGTCCTAATGTTCTTTTCGGGTCCGTATGGCCCTCTTCAAAAGAAACTGAACCCCGAACATGACAATAAACATCAACATAAATATTTAATCAATTGTGCTAATCCAGTGCAGGAACTACTTCAGGCCCCCAGTAGCTACCCATCTGAAGGACCAGAGCAATTGAGGTCGTCATGGCATCGGCCCGTGGCAAGACTATGGGGTTAGGAGAAGTCAGCGTTTCTCTTCTAGCATTTCCTGTTAGCTCTAACGCACCATTACCATCATACATGTTCTTAGGATACTGTTTTTGAACATGCTTTGTTGCATGGAAGACATAATCCTCAATCATCACATTAGCGCCGCATTTGCGTCATTTTCTGACGCAAAAGCAGCGCAAACTGTCAAAATATAATTGTATTTTGTAAGTTTGCGCCGCTTTTGCCTCAAAAAACGACGCAAATGCGGCGCTAAAAAGTATAAATATGGGCGTAAGTCCGTGTAGCATTCTATTTCAAGCAGCACCAAAAGTTCCATCTGAGCTAACCACTATTCTCTCCAGTGACTGTGACAATGTTCAAGAGTTTTCTTGTCTAGTGGAATTCGTTTCATTTTCTCCTGCTTCATTGGTCAATGACACCTGCTTCACTCTCTCCTGTTTTTCAGATTCCTATACTTCCAGAGCATCTTTATTCTGTATTCTAACCAATCCCACTCCTCCTTCAGTGACGTGTAAAAGTTAATACTGCAGGAAAGAGAACTATGTATTTCAGACCCTCTTCTCAGAATTTCCTTTTGATTACATCGAGGATTTCCTGTCTTGCTGAAATTGACATGCGTAGTTGGGATAAACGTGATTCACTAAGCCTTCATGTTGTAATATGATATCTCGCGCTACTCATTGCAGCATTTCCTCTCTTTCACAATACTATAAAAAGCAGGTGACTAATATTACCAGCACATGCAATATTCATTTCACTCTGACTATCCCAGTCATTGACGAGTCATCCCATCTGCTGCAATGTCATTGCTATCCCAGTCTCCCCTACTCTCGGTACAAAGGTGCCTCCTGACTCACGAGGTCCTGTGCCCATGCCGAGACCCTGAGAGCATCAAAGGTATATTCATAGGACCAGCCTCTTAAATCTCAACCATTCCATCATGGGGAACTAGACCTGAGTTCTGTTCTCACTAAAACATGCGCAGTTCAATGGACTAAATCTCACAATGATGTTAAACCAGTCTTTCACTGGTGGTGGTGGTGGGGCAGGTATGAGGTCTATCCAGTTCTTACAAGATGCCTAGCCAACAGGATTGAATAAAATAATAATTTATTCCCTTTCTGGCCCAACCATTCACTGGTGTGGGCCAGACTGTGGTGATCCTCAAAAGGAGAGTGTCAGTTTCTAAAGCAATCCCTTGAGTATGCCATCATGTTAGACACTGTGCTTACAACTCACAATGTGTAATAAAGTTTTGGGGGGCAGCCAACCGTAGAGAAGGTCTGGCCCAACCATTCACTGGTGTGTGTGGAGATCAGCATCACCACCTCCAAGACTTTGGCGCCTGAAAAAATGATGGGCCATTGCTCTGTGCTGTATTTTCTTGGAATAGACTGGACACAGAATTAATGGAAGCGAGGATGCATAAGGACAAAAAGGAGGCCATGAAGGATTTGTTGGTGGCCAAGTTGGCAAAGGAAAAGGTGACTGTAAGGGACAACCAGGTACTGTTGGGCAATCTCAATTTCACTTGCAGAGTGGTCAGTATGAGAAGGACTTTCTGTAGGAGGTTGGGGTTAGCTCTTACAGGAAGCAAGTTTCTACACCATTATGTGCGCTTGCTGGCTGGAGCCAGGGAGGACCTTAGGATGTGGTCTTTCTCTTTGGACTCTTTCAATGGCTTCCATTGGCAAAACTGGATGATCTAGAGTAGGACGTGTAAATGTTTTCCAACACAGCTAGTGATGCAAGTTTCGGCCTGTATTGGCAGGGCAGGTGGTGCTCAGAGGAGCATTAGAAATGTGGTGGCAGAAGTATGTGTTTTGGTGAATGGGCAGTCAGGCAGGGATACGCAGGTTTTGAACCTGTTACAAGTTTTTGTCCTGGGTTGCTTGCGATATGACATCTCTTTTAAGATCCAGCGTGTCCTGGTAGTGGAGAGTGATATTGCAAATACTCTGTCTCCTTTTCAGTGGGAGCGATTCAGGGGCTCTGCAAGGATGGGGACAGATGCAAGACGCAAATGCCATCAGAGCTGTAGGCAACAAAGGCTTGTACAGCTGGTATTAGGCTCACTAGCAGATTCCACTAGAAGAACTTACACAGGCTCAGATGGAGTTCTTGAATACAGGGTAAGTGTGCAGGCTGCAGGGGTGGCACTGGTCAGAGGACGTGGTCCAATTTATTCTGGACCTGATGTGGGGGACCACAGCGGTGAAACTGGCAGGAACTGGCTTTATGGGCAAACTGCTGTGTGGCTACGTGCTGTTGGCTTGTGAATTGGGTCAAAGAATGCTCAAAGGGTGGGCCCGGTAACAAGGTCGCAAAGAAAGTCCCACGTGAACACTTACCTGGAATCTATTTGGTCGGGTGGTCCATTATCTGCCGCAGGTTTTGGAAGTTTTCTGGCGCTTTCATGGTGCCCGAGTTACTTAATGGGAGTGGAAAAGAAGGGGTACTGTGGGAGGAGGACTGTAGGAGGGAGGACAGGCTGGTTGTGTGGCTGCACAGTTCAAAAACTGAACAGAGAACCTTGCAGGAGATCCCAGAGTCAGACTTCTGGCCAGCAAGTTGAGGTCACAAGTGGTTGGCCCAGCAAAGGTCTTATGGGGGGACTGTTTCTCAATGCAGTTCTGGGGCAAAACTGTTAGCTTTTCAATTGATTTCAGTATTGCAAAAAGCACTGGAGGGGTTGGGGGTCCCCCACACAGACTTTGAAACTCATTCTTTCCACATCAGAGCGACCACAGAAGCAGGCTACAGAGGTTGGTCCAGGGAGGAGATCACGCAGCTGGGCAGTTGGTTTTCTGATTGCTACAAGAAATATGTGCGCACACTGCGGGGGATCTCTGTGCGTAAGGGAGTTGGGGGTTGCATATACTTACAGTTTTATGTTTTGCAGGTTCAGTTGTGGGTGCGTTGGTGGAGGAAGTGTCCATCTAGGTAGTAGGACATTAATTCGTCAAATGGGCAGAGCGCCAGGGAGTCCAGAGAGGATCTGGAACTAATTTGGGTTTTGTCAACCAACTATTTTCTATTATTTGGAAGGGGAAGTGTGGTATGCGGTGGAGAGAGCTTATCCTTTGTCTCAATTCAATTATGGTTAGGGGCAGGTACCTGGACATTCTGGTTATACATCTCGGCGACAATGATCTAGTGGTAGAGAAGGGTGTGTTGTTAATGAGGGCAATGAAGCATGATTTACAGCACTGAAAGTGAGATGGTCAGGCTGTTTTGTCATTTGGTTGGAGTTTGTGCATCGCAGGCAGTGGAGCAGAGATGCGGTACCAGCATCAGTGGAGAGGGCTCTCAAGAAAGTCAATAGGGAGGTGGGCCGTTTCTACAGGGAGTTAGGTTTTGGTTGCATTTTCCACTGTGACATACAGTATGATTGTGTTGAATTGTTCAGACGTGCCGGTGTGCATCTATTGAGAATGGGCATGGAGCTGTATCTCTTAGAAGTGTAGGAAGTTTTGGCATGGGTTTTGAATATCAGAAGGCGAACAGGAGATTGACAGGTCAGGGGAGGCAGTAAAAGTCATTAGCATACCTTTACTGGGTAGTGGTGGCAAGAAAAGTTTTTCAGGATGTTCACAGACTGTTATGTGGCATTGCCAGTGGGATACACAGGAAAAGGAAAGATTGACAGGACGTTTAATGTCAAGAAGTTGGTTGTTTACAGTTATTAACACTAATCTTAAGATGGAGGGATAGACCAAAGTTGTTAAGGTTGAAAGATGTGGGCTATGGCGGGTGGGTCAGTAGGGGTGGGGGTAGTGCTTGGTTAGTTTATTGATTGTTTAGTGAGGTAGTAGTTTTGTAAGGCAGAATTGCCCAGGTTTCTGTTAACTTTTGAGCATCTGTTTTAATAAAGCCTCCTTTTCCACACTCAAGGGTAGGTCGCTCCCCCTGCCGCTGCAGCTCCTCCAAGTTCCCGAGTTCCTGTGTTCCTGAGACTCACCTAACTGTAAGTACCCCCTCCTCCCAGCCCCTCGCCCTGCCCCGCGCCACTCACCTTCTCTCCTGCTCCTGCTTCTTTTCCTCCTCTCTGTCTCTTCCTCCTCGCTCCCCCTCTGCAATCTTCTTCTGTGTTCTTCTGTTCTTCTCTTCTGTTCTTCTGTTCTTCCCTTCTGTTCTTCTGTGTTCTTCCGGTCTTCTGTGTTCTTCTTCTCTGTTCTTCTCGGTGCTTCTGTGTTCTTCTTCTCGGTTCTTCTGTGTTCTTCTCTGTTCTTCTCTGTTCTTCTGCTCTTCCGATCTTCTGTTCTTCTGTCTTCTGTTCTTCTGTCTTCTGTTCTTCTGTTCTTCTGTTCTTCTGTCTTCTGTTCTTCTGTTCTTCTGTCTTCTGCTCTTCCGGTCTTCTGTTCTTCTGTCTTCTGTTCTTCTGTCTTCTGTTCTCCTGTCTTCGGCTCTTCTACCTCCTCCGTCTTCTTCCCCCGAGCCTGCCCTCCTGCTCCTTCCTCATCCCCCTCCCTCACTCGCCTCCCCCTCTCTCACCCCTAGCTAACCCGTTCGCTATCTACCTCCCTCACTCCTCCTATCTTCCTATCTCTCTAGCTCCCTATCTCATTATCTAACTCCCCCACTCTCCACCTCCTCCTACCTACCTATCTGTCTATCTATCTATTTCCCTATCTATCGACTTCTCTATCTATTTTCTCTATCTATTTCTCTATCTCTCCCCCCCTCCCGCCACCCCCTCTACTACCTATCTCCCTATCCTCTCACTCTACCTCTCTCCCTCACCCACCTCTACAACCCCCCCTCCCCTATCTTCACAACCCTCCTCCTATCTCTCTCCCTAATCTCCAAACCTCCTAACACTCACCCTCCTCCACCCTAAACCCCCTCCCCCAGCTCCTCTCACTCTACCTGTCCCCCCCCCTCCCTCGCGCTTTCCCGCCGCGACCTCCTGCACGCCCCCGCCCCCCAGCTCCCATTCGCCCCCAGCTGACCCCTCCCCCCCCTCCTACCTCTTATGGCGGCCGCTGCGCGACAGTGGTAGCGACCCTTGACCCAAGGGTAGGTCGCTCCCCCTGCCGCTGCAGCTCCTCCAAGTTCCCGAGTTCCTGTGTTCCTGAGACCCACCTAACTGTAAGTACCCCCCTCCTCCCAGCCACTCGCCCTGCCCCGCGCCACTCACCTTCTCTCCTGCTCCTGCTTCTTTTCCTCCTCTCTGTCTCTTCCTCCTCGCTCCCCCTCTGCAATCTTCTTCTGTGTTCTTCTCTTCTGTTCTTCTGTTCTTCCCTTCTGTTCTTCTGTGTTCTTCCGGTCTTCTGTGTTCTTCTTCTCTGTTCTTCTCGGTGCTTCTGTGTTCTTCTTCTCGGTTCTTCTGTGTTCTTCTCTGTTCTTCTCTGTTCTTCTGCTCTTCCGATCTTCTGTTCTTCTGTCTTCTGTTCTTCTGTCTTCTGTTCTTCTGTTCTTCTGTTCTTCTGTCTTCTGTTCTTCTGTTCTTCTGTCTTCTGCTCTTCCGGTCTTCTGTTCTTCTGTCTTCTGTTCTTCTGTCTTCTGTTCTCCTGTCTTCGGCTCTTCTACCTCCTCCGTCTTCTTCCCCCGAGCCTGCCCTCCTGCTCCTTCCTCATCCCCCTCCCTCACTCGCCTCCCCCTCTCTCACCCCTAGCTAACCCGTTCGCTATCTACCTCCCTCACTCCTCCTATCTTCCTATCTCTCTAGCTCCCTATCTCACTATCTAACTCCCCCACTCTCCACCTCCTCCTACCTACCTATCTGTCTATCTATCTATTTCCCTATCTATCGACTTCTCTATCTATTTTCTCTATCTATTTCTCTATCTCTCCCCCCCTCCCGCCACCCCCTCTACTACCTATCTCCCTATCCTCTCACTCTACCTCTCTCCCTCACCCACCTCTACAACCCCCCCTCCCCTATCTTCACAACCCTCCTCCTATCTCTCTCCCTAATCTCCAAACCTCCTAACACTCACCCTCCTCCACCCTAAACCCCCTCCCCCAGCTCCTCTCACTCTACCTGTCCCTCCCCCTCCCTCGCGCTTTCCCGCCGCGACCTCCTGCACGCCCCCGCCCCCCAGCTCCCATTCGCCCCCAGCTGACCCCTCCCTCCCCCTCCTACCTCTTATGGCGGCCGCTGCGCGACAGTGGTAGCGACCCTTGACCCAAGGGTAGGTCGCTCCCCCTGCCGCTGCAGCTCCTCCAAGTTCCCGAGTTCCTGTGTTCCTGAGACCCACCTAACTGTAAGTACCCCCCTCCTCCCAGCCCCTCGCCCTGCCCCGCGCCACTCACCTTCTCTCCTGCTCCTGCTTCTTTTCCTCCTCTCTGTCTCTTCCTCCTCGCTCCCCCTCTGCAATCTTCTTCTGTGTTCTTCTGTTCTTCTCTTCTGTTCTTCTGTTCTTCCCTTCTGTTCTTCTGTGTTCTTCCGGTCTTCTGTGTTCTTCTTCTCTGTTCTTCTCGGTGCTTCTGTGTTCTTCTTCTCGGTTCTTCTGTGTTCTTCTCTGTTCTTCTCTGTTCTTCTGCTCTTCCGATCTTCTGTTCTTCTGTCTTCTGTTCTTCTGTCTTCTGTTCTTCTGTTCTTCTGTTCTTCTGTCTTCTGTTCTTCTGTTCTTCTGTCTTCTGCTCTTCCGGTCTTCTGTTCTTCTGTCTTCTGTTCTTCTGTCTTCTGTTCTCCTGTCTTCGGCTCTTCTACCTCCTCCGTCTTCTTCCCCCGAGCCTGCCCTCCTGCTCCTTCCTCATCCCCCTCCCTCACTCGCCTCCCCCTCTCTCACCCCTAGCTAACCCGTTCGCTATCTACCTCCCTCACTCCTCCTATCTTCCTATCTCTCTAGCTCCCTATCTCACTATCTAACTCCCCCACTCTCCACCTCCTCCTACCTACCTATCTGTCTATCTATCTATTTCCCTATCTATCGACTTCTCTATCTATTTTCTCTATCTATTTCTCTATCTCTCCCCCCCTCCCGCCACCCCCTCTACTACCTATCTCCCTATCCTCTCACTCTACCTCTCTCCCTCACCCACCTCTACAACCCCCCCTCCCCTATCTTCACAACCCTCCTCCTATCTCTCTCCCTAATGTCCAAACCTCCTAACACTCACCCTCCTCCACCCTAAACCCCCTCCCCCAGCTCCTCTCACTCTACCTGTCCCCCCCCCCTCGCGCTTTCCCGCCGCGACCTCCTGCACGCCCCCGCCCCCCAGCTCCCATTCGCCCCCAGCTGACCCCTCCCCCCCCTCCTACCTCTTATGGCGGCCGCTGCGCGACGACCCCTGGTCCCCAGCTCCCCCAAGCCCCGCTGATCCGCTACGACCCCACCACCCTCCACGCCCTCAACCCAGGGCGCTCCAAAAACCTGCTTCCTAGCTCACCCCAAACGCACCCATGGACCCTTCGCCTGCAACTCCTGCAAACGCATCTTCCACCACGCAACTACCACGACCACAAGCCCACGCGCCATCAACCACCTCAAGTGCATCCTGATCAACGCTCGTTCCGTCCACAAGCACGCCGTTGAACTTTGGGACCTCCTGGACTCCACAGCCCCGGACGTCGCCTTCATCACGGAGACATGGATGAACGCCTCCTCTGCTCCAGACATCGCTACCGCCATCCCCGAAGGCTACAAGATCTCCAGAAAAGACCGCACCAACCAAGTAGAAGGAGGTGTCGCCATCATCTTCAAAGACTCCATCAGCGTCACCACCTCCACCGAAGACCCCCCCCTCGCCGCTGAACACCTGCATTTTCAGATTCACACCGACCCAAGGACCACCCTCAGAGGATCCCTCGTCTACCGTCCTCCCGGACCTCGCGCCTCTTTCAGTGACGCCATCGCCGACTTCATCTCCCCGCACGCCCTCGCCTCACCGGACTACATCCTCCTAGGCGACCTCAACTTCCATCTGGAACAAAACAACGACCCCAACACCACCACCCTGCTCGACAACCTCGCCAACCTCGGCCTCAAACAACTGGTGAACACCGCCACCCACATCGCCGGACACACGCTCGACCCTATCTTCTCCGCCAGCAAACACATCTTCTTCAGCCACACCTCTGCCCTACACTGGACCGACCACAGCTGCGTCCACTTCACATTCCGACGCGAGACCTCCCACCTCCGCACTCAACCCATCCCTCATCGACAGTGGAACAAGATCCCTGAAGAGCAACTCTTCTCCGCTCTCGCCGCCAACCAACCCACCCTCACCACCGACCCCAACGACGCAGCTCTCAACCTCACAAACTGGATCTCCAACTGCGCTGACAACCTTGCTCCCCTCAAACGCACGCATCGACAGACCAACACCAAAAAACCTCTCTGGTTCTCTGACACCCTCAAAGAATCAAAGAAAACTTGTCGTGCCCTTGAGAAGGCCTGGCGCAAGGACCACACCGCTGACAACATGACCGCCCTCAAGAACGCTACACGCGAACACCACCACCTGATCCGCACTGCCAAAAGGAACTTTTTCACCGACAGACTAGACAAAAACAGCCACAACAGCAGAGAACTCTTCAGCATCGTCAAAGAGTTCTCCAACCCCAGCGCCAGCGCCAACGCCGTCACGCCCTCACAGGATTTGTGCGAATCCCTCGCCACTTTCTTCCATCGCAAGATCAGCGACCTCCACGACAGCTTCGGACACCAGACCCAACCATACACCACTGAACCCGCTTCCCCGGACACCACCCTCAACAACTGGACCCACATCAACACGGAAGAAACCAAATCCATCATGAACTCTATCCACTCCGGCGCTCCTTCGGACCCCTGCCCGCACTTCATCTTTAACAAAGCCGACGACATCATCGCCCCGCACCTCCAGACCGTCATCAACTCTTCTTTTTCTTCTGCTACCTTCCCCGAATGCTGGAAGCACGCTGAAGTCAACGCCCTACTAAAGAAACCTACGGCTGACCCAAGCGACCTGAAAAACTTCCGCCCCATCTCTCTTCTACCTTTCCCAGCCAAGGTAATAGAAAAGACCGTCAACAAACAGCTGACCACCTTCCTGGAAGACAACAACCTGCTCGACCCTTCACAAACCGGATTCCGAACCAACCACAGCACGGAAACCGCCCTCATCTCAGTCACAGACGACATCAGAACCCTGATGGACAACGGTGAAACAGTCGCCCTCATTCTCCTCGACCTCTCGGCTGCCTTTGACACCGTCTGTCACCGCACCCTAATCACCCGCCTACGCTCCACCGGGATCCAAGGCCAGGCCCTGGACTGGATCGCCTCCTTCCTCGCTAACCGCTCCCAAAGAGTTTACCTCCCTCCGTTTCGCTCAGAACCCACCAAGATCATCTGCGGCGTACCTCAAGGCTCATCGCTCAGCCCGACACTCTTCAATGTCTACATGAGCCCCCTCGCCGACATCGTACGCAAGCACGACATCATCATCACCTCCTACACCGACGACACCCAACTTGTACTCTCCCTCACCAAGGACCCAGCCAGCGCCAAGACCAACCTACAAGAGGGTATGAAGGACGTCGCAGATTGGATGAGGCTCAGCCGCCTAAAGCTGAACTCTGAAAAAACGGAAGTCCTCATCCTCGGCAACACCCTGTCCGCCTGGGACGACTCCTGGTGGCCCACGGCCCTCGGCACCGCACCGACCCCCGCAGACCACGCCCGCAACCTCGGCTTCATCTTGGACCCTCTTCTCACCATGACCAAGCAAGTCAACGCCGTGTCCTCCGCCTGCTTCCTCACTCTCCGCATGCTCCGCAAGATCTTCCGCTGGATCCCCGCCGACACCAGAAAAACCGTGACCCACGCCCTTGTTACGAGTCGCCTGGACTACGGCAACACCCTCTACGCCGGGACCACCACCAAACTCCAAAACCGCCTGCAACGCATCGAAAACGCCTCGGCCCGCCTCATCCTCGAAGTACCCCGCAACAGCCACATCTCCGCACACCTGAGACACCTGCATTGGCTCCCAGTCAGCAAAAGGATCACCTTCCGTCTTCTCACCCACGCACACAAAGCCCTCCACAACAAGGGACCGGAATACCTCAACAGACGCCTCAGCTTCTACGTCCCCACCCGCCCCCTCCGCTCCGCTGGCCTCGCACTTGCTGCCGTCCCTCGCACCCGCCGCCCCACGGCGGGTGGGAGATCTTTCTCCTTCCTGGCCGCCAAGACCTGGAACTCCCTCCCCACCAGCCTCAGGACCACCCAGGACCACTCCGCTTTCCGGAGACTCCTAAAGACTTGGCTGTTCGAGCAGCGATAACCCCCCCTTTCCCCCCTAGCGCCTTGAGACCCGCACGGGTGAGTAGCGCGCTTTATAAATGTTAATGATTTGATTTGATTTGATAAGGTAGTTGGTGGTTTTGCCTGTGACCCTATCTCTCAATGGGATTTTCGGGGGCAGTGGACCATAGGGAAGGTCTAGCCATGCAGTGACTTCTGAGAGTGGGTGCAGTCAAAAGTGACTCCACTCCAGGTTGTTTTGAGTCTTGGGCTCCTTTTCAGCCCAATATAGCCCAACAAGGCTATAATAATGGGAGATTTGGGTGCCCCAGCCACCATTTTGTTTCAAGGTGACCTGGTGGATGGAGGCTTTTTTGGCAGCCCTTGTGTATTCCCCCGCTCTCCCATGCCTCCTTTTATTGGGTCCGTATTAGTCAGGTCACTATATTGCAGAAAATATACAGGTATTTGTTTTTAGCACAGGTGCTCAAAGAATGGTATATGTAGGACTATGTTTTGGTTGTCGCTGGAGGCTGGTGCTGAGCAGTGGTGGTGGTGGCAGGAAAAGTTTTTCAGGAGGTTCACAGAACGTGATGTGGCATTGCCAGTTGGAAACACAGGAAAAGGAAAGGTAGACACTCAGTTTAATGTTAAGAAGTTGGTTGTTTAGGGTTATCAATCTCAGTCTTAAAATGGAGGGATAGACCAAAGTTGTTAAGGTTGAAAGATTAGAATTTTTATTTTTCAGTTTTGGTTAGTTTGATTGTTTAGTGAGGCAGTGATTCTGTAAGGCAGAATTGCCCAATTTTATGTTAACTTTTGAGCACCTGTTTCAGTAAAGCACTCATAAAGTAGGTAGTGATTTTGCCTGTGACCCTATCTCCCAATAGTGCGCTTTAAACTAGAAGCAATTATCTTTTTGTCTCAGCTCCCATTCAAGTGCACTTCAGATTCAAAGTAACTGTTGCTTTATTCAGTCTCTGTTTCCACATGGTTTGCTTGGGATGGGCATTTGGAGCATGCACATTACAGACTATAGGCCAGAAATCACTATACTAAAACATTAATCCTCCCTATTGCAATCACATAACTGTTAGAGTGCAGGTGTTATTGTCTTTTGTAGCTACTTACAACCCGACTCCTTCCATATTAGGTTAAGGAGGAGAGATAGACAGGAAGACATAACTCATAGTTTTTGACCCCAGGCCAGTGCCTCCACACTCCACCCTCAGTTGTGCTGTGTCTCCTCCCCCTCTGGCAGAGAATACCACTCTTCATTCATACTGGGCTACTTCTTCGAGCCATCTTTGTGCCACAGCCCAAGCTTGTGTCCTTAGACTCCGCTGTCTCAGGCATCTTCGTGGCACCACTGGCTACCCTCTGTTATCTGAAGTGTTATAGGCCAGGACTGGCAATACTGCCATGGGATATTTTCTTTTTGAGCTGTGTACCGCCACTCACACTTCTCCTGGCCACAGCACCTACTCCTCAGCATCCACCATCTTGGTTCCAACTTGGTTCCATCTTGGTTCCAAATGTAGTGCGACCACCAACGGTAATGAAAGGTGACGTGCAACAGCTTTGATGCAGCAGTTGTTTCGCAGAGTGTTGGCAATCGACCTTGTAGATTTATTCCTCAGACAGATGGCGATGTTAGTGTAAAATACGAGCAGGGTTCCTTCACGGGCTAGATGAAGCTGGTAAAAATCAAATCCATGGGGCCATCTTGTCAGCCATGCTCTTTCCCCATTTCTGAAAGTTAAACATATACTGTAGTTTGGTTGGCACCATGATGTCTTGGATTAGTTTAAAATATCTAATATATTTAATGTTGCTCCGAATGGGGGACTCAAAATATGGCTAGCCCAGGAACCGAAACACTATAATATGGCTCTCTTTGATTAGATTACAGTGTAGTATCACTATTATTTAGCACTAGCGGTGCCGCAACTTCCCTATTAGAGTTTATAATATTAAAATTCATGCATTTCACCCCTTAATTTTTAAAGAAGAAAGTAACATGTGGTCGTTTATAGTGAGATTGCAATTTCACAGTTGTAGTCTTTTATAACTTTACCCCTAGTTCACACCTCGCAAATCAATAAAGAAATGTCTAATGTGTAATGCAGGAAAGGTAAATACTTTATAGCTGTCTTAATATTCACAGGCTTCACAGCACTAATTACAGCAAGCGGCAAGCGGCAAGCACAATAAAACCACCATCTTCCTGAAATCATGTTTCACATAATTAGTATTGTTTTCATAAGCTTAATTTTGAAATAATGCATTTTTGCTATGTTGTCAAAAAACCTGTTGTCTTTGTTCCTCGTGAAGCAATATAGATCATCAGTCTCATATCTGCCTCTTTTTTAGCTTTATAAATCCGACTTTCATGCAGAGAAAATTTCCCAACTGAAAGGCACATCTTAAATAACATTTTAAAGAATTAACAAAGAGGTATTTCTAAATGCCAACCAACTCTGACATTGAAATCCAAAGGCGATGGATTCGATATAAACATGCTTTAGCCTGATAAGCACTATTTGAATAGTGATATATTCATATTATCCAGAATATATTTTTAAGAAATTGGCTACGTGATTATAGCACCTTGACCCAAGAAGACATTTTTATTAAATACTGGCTGCTCAATTCACAGACATTTCCACGCACCTCAACTAAGGGAGGTACACGGCATGATGTACAAGTCTACATTCACATTGAGAATTCACAAAAGGTGGATCTACACATGCAAATTGATTTAAAAACAGCATGGGGTAATTTTACGAGGGATCAAATTCGCTCCCCTGAGCAGAGTTTGTGTGTTTCAAGGTCATGAATGCTATAAAAATTTTATAAACAAATTTGCTAAACACTCAGGCCCAGATTTACAAGCGGTCTGGGCGTCAGTTTATTTAGCGCATGCCAGGCTGCTGACCCATATCTAGAAGGCCACACAAAGCCACTTTGCCTGGCTTTACATGGCCTTGAACTCGCTGAGTTGCCTTACTTTGCGTCGGGAAGGCGTTTCAATGGATGTTATGTGGGTGTTTCCACGCAACACCCATGGATTTTGGCGCATTCCCAGATTTACAAGGTTTTGTAAACCTGGTAAAGCATCAAAATCCTTTGCGTAAAAGTGATGCAACGGTGAGAAATATCTTAATTTCTTCCCATTTTGTCATCTTTCTATGTGTGCTGTATTTTGCAGCACACATTGAGAGAGGAAAACTCCTCTTGGGATTGTTCTTACAAAAACAATCATCCCTGCAGCAAAGGCACCCTTGCACCATGGTGCAAGGGTGCCTGCATTGGAGCACAGCAGTAATTTGTGTGCCAGTGCAGGGAAAGAGAACAGGAATGCGGCGTATCTTGTAGATTCGGTGCAATCCTGCTCTTTTGTTTAACGTAGGGCAGAGCAGCAAGAAGGCTTGCAGTGCTGCCCTGTACCAAAACATTGTAAATCTCTCCCTCAGGGCCTGATTTACAAAGGTAGACCTACACTTTTTGTGTAAATTTATGATTTTTCGCAATTCACAAAGCAATTTTAAGAGTCGTATCTTTACAACTGCCTATCTTTTTATGAGTCTCCATCACTAGTACAGTCGTAAAGATACTGTTTGAAAAATGTCTTTGTGAATTGCAAAAAATCTTAAACTTACACAAAAAGAGTAAGTTTGTTTTAGTGAATCAGACCCTCAAAAACTTTTAGAATATGCAATATCCACAGTATTTCATCACATCTTAATTTCTACGCTAGATGGGGCCAGAGATTTACTTTTGTCACCAAGAGAAGTTAAGGCCAGATGTACATACAATGAGTACGGCAAGAGTGGTTGCAATTTGTGGCTTTTATTTACTGCGTTGGTAGTTAGTAACCAACCTTTATACTACCCATATGATAACACCGGAGCACTCTCCAACATTAATGAAAAACAATAGCACTTCATTTCGGGAATAAACATTCCAAGAATATGCTCGTTTTCTTCCAGGTTTTATACTAATAGGTCAGTTCACCAAATACTGAGTCATAGTGAGTAGCAATTTGACTCACCTCATTAAGATTAATGAGGTAGATTGCAAAGTACAACAAACTATGATCACAGAGAGGATCGCCAGCTGGGGTCAGTAGCCTGCCATTTCGGTGATTACTTTTAAATAAACCAATCCAATTTTAAAATGCAGGTTGTTTTACTTAAAGGAAAATGGGATGCGTTTACAAATATGAAAAATGTAATAAACTTTTTTAGGAGTAAGTTGTGGTCCCTGGCACGCCAAATATCCTTCTTCTGGTGGGCGCTGACCTACAGGAATTGTACAGGGAAAAAAGAGAAGTTATTACTAACTGCACCGTCACAGTCTTCGGCCTGCATCCCTATCCTTGCCATGTGGCACATGCACTCACCGTCGTTTCATGCACGCATCATTCTCCCCCCCATCTTTCATACACACCACTCCACAGTCATTGCCCATACAGCATGCTCACAGTGTACTTGCCTGTTTGTCTGGAGGACCGTAGAGTAGCGTGTACTGGGGGAGGACCCCATCCACGAGTTTCTCCAACTCCTCCGTGCTGAAGGCAGGGGCCCTTTCTCCAGATGCACGAGCCTTTGTCTCTTCCAGACTGAGGTCACAGCAGCACTTGCAGTGTAGGTCCTCTCCTGTCGAAGATCAGGTATCGAGTGATTGAACAGATAGAAAATGGCGGTCACGTCCGCAGCGGTGCGTACCGTCACAGCCGACGTACATCGTCATTGGCTCCTGGGACCCATAGGGTCCAATGTTAACCAATGCAGAATTGCGCTGTGGTCTTCGATCGCCTACCGTGACGGTGTACAACGCCAGCGCAGTTACCTCACATCCCATTGCCCCACTTCACAGGTCAGACAGCCGCCATTTCAGGGGCCCACATGGCTTTATTTTTAACTGCGTCACACATACCTAGGCCTTGCCTCAACACTCATACAGGCAAAATTCAGGTTATGAATGGTTTTCTGAGTAAGCTGTGTTTACGTACCTCTGAGTTGGTTGACTCTGTGCTCGCTGTTGTCCTTCATAGGCACCGTCTGCTGGGACAAGTGAGGAGATGGCGGCATCCTCCGGTGTACAGACCGCTGGTGGACCTGTCGACAATGGAGGAAAGACATGTAATCATCACCTACAGGCTTGATCGTGCCACAATCCTGGAACTGTGTGCCCAGTTGGAGCCAGACCTGATGTCAGCTATCCGCCATCCCACAGGAATCCCCCCTCAAGTGCAGGTGCTGTCAGTACTCCATTTCCTTGCAAGTGGGTCTTTTCAAACTATAGTGGCCATAGCATCAGGGATGTCCCAGCCTATGTTTTCCAACGTGTTGCCCAGAGTGTTGTCTGCACTGCTGAAACACATGCGCAGCTACATCGTGTTCCCTCAGGTGGAGGATTTGCCTACAGTGAAAGGTGACTTCTATGCCCTGGGACATATCCCCAACATCATAGGTGCTATTGATGGGACACATGTGGCCTTGGCCCCCCCGCAGGATTGAACAGGTGTACAGAAACCGGAAGAGTTACCATTCGATGAATGTGCAGATGGTGTGTTTGGCAGACCAGTACATCTCCCATGTAAATGCCAAATTCCCTGGCTCAGTGCATGACGCTTACATACTGCGGAATAGGAGCATCCCTTATGTGATGGGCCAACTCCAGAGGCACTGTGTGTGGCTATTAGGTGAGCACCTGGAACTAAATCAGTGGGAATAGTTGTCTAGGTCTGGGGATATCCCTACAGGTTAGTGTGTGTCTAACAGGTGTCCCTCGCCATTGGCAGGTGACTCTGGCTACGCCAATCTCTCACGGCTACTGACCCCAGTGAGGAATCCCAAGACAAGGGCAGAGGAACGCTACAATGAGGCCCATGGGCGAACTAGGAGGATTATAGAGCGTACCTTCGGCCTCCTGAAGGCCAGGTTCCAGTGCCTCCATATGACAGGTGGTTCCCTATTCTACTCACCAAAGAAGGTGTGCCAGATCATCGTGGCCTGCTGTGTGTTTCAAACTTAGCTTTGCGACAACAGGTGCCTTTTCTGCAGGAGGATGGTCCAGATGGAGGTGTTGTTGCAGCTGTGGAGCCTGTGGAGAGCGAAGACGAGGAAGCAGAAGAAGAGGACATCGACAACAGCAACTCTGTGAACCTGCAATACTTCCAGTGAGACACAGGTAAGAAGACAAACCTGCCTACTACATGTACTTTAACACTACTACCTCTCTACTGTCTGTCCTTTTCACCCAGTGTATGGTCACTTAGTTGTCACTTTCCCTTACGATTTCACAGATGTGGGTCCCACTGGGTGACATCTGCTTTGTTTCCTCATGGAGTAGAGCTGTGTGACACAGGTATGTTGACATTACAATTGAAAGAGCATTTTGTTACTGTAATTGCTAATACACTATTTCGAAATCACAGACAGACTCCAGATTGTTTTGTGCTTTAAGGGTGTTTATTTAAGTGCTCAATATTGGAGGGGGTTGTAAAATGGTGAGGGGTGGTGGTGGAGGAATGTCCATGGAAGAGTCCAGTCTATTAGTCTCACAGGTACATTGTCCAAAGGGGCATAGGATGTGGAGCTGGGGCAGTTTGAGTATAGACAGGGTGACAAGGTGAGACAAAAGGATGACATTCAGGGCGGTCTCGTTTCTTGGCGGGGGTCTTGGCATTGTTCTCTGTCTTTGTCCTGGATCTCAGGGACCATTTACAGGGGGGTTCTCCCACTGCAGGGGGTGGGGTGCTGGTGTGGTGGTCCTGTGGCGGTGCCTCCTGTCCACTAGCGCCGACGGAGGTGGTGGGCAGTTCATCGTCCAGGCTAGTGTCAGGGGCCCCTTGTTGTGCCACAGTGTCCCTCCTGGTGTTGAGGACTCCCTTCAGCACCCCTACGATGGTGCCTAGGGAGGAATTGATGGATCTGAGTTCCTCCCTGAAGCCCAAATACTGTTCCTCCTGCAGCAGCTCGGTCTCCTGAAACTTGGCCAGTACCGTTGCCATTATCTCCTGGGAATGATGGTACGCTCCCATGATGTTGGAGAGGGCCTTGTAGAGAGTGGATTCCCTGGGCCTGTCCCCCCCTGTCGCACAGCAGCCTTCCCAGTTCCCCTGTTTCCCTGGGCCTCTGTCCCCTGAACGGTGTGCCCACTGCCACTGCCCCCAGGTCCCTGTTGTTGTTGGGGTGGTGGGTTAGCCTGGGTTCCCTGTAGTGGTGGACACACTGCTGATTGACGTGTCCTGGGGACAGAGGTATGGGCCATCTGGGTGGGTGCTGTGCTGGTGTTTCCAGAGGGGGCAAGCTCTGTAGTGGCCTGTGCCAGTGTGAGGGGAACCGACTGTCCCGAGGTCCCAGATGGGCCGGGCTGGTCGTCTAGATCCAGTTGGACAGAGCTGCTGTCATCACTGTGGGCCTCTTCTGTTGGTGGTGTGGTCATGTGTGGACCCTCCTGTGCGGTGACATTGGGTAGGGGTCCTGCAGGGGTGTAAAAGCATCATTATTGCATCGGGGTGTACCATGGTGTGCAATGGGTGGGTGACCGTGTACCCCACTGCTTGCATTCCTGTGTGGGACCTTGTGTGATGATGGTTTAGCGGGGTGTATGGGTATGTGCAGTGGCCATGCATTGGTGATGGGTGTCCATGCTTTGTTGTTGCATGCAGGGCTTGGTGTTGAGATGTGTGGTTTATGATATTGGGACCTTTGTGAGGAGTAGGAGTGATGGGGGTGACGGCGAGGGTGGGGGTATGTGATGGCATGCTGGTAGGGTGGGGGATATAGTAGTTAAGGTTTGACTTACCAGAGTCCATACCTCCAGCTACTCCTTTGAGGCCCTCAGGATGCAGAATAGCCAAGACTTGCTCCTTCCATGTTGTTAGTTGTGGGGGAGGAGGTGGGGGTCCGCCGCCAGTCCTCTGAACCGCAAGGTGGTGCCTTGAGACCACGGAACGCACCTTCCCCGTAGGTCGTTCCACCTCTTCCTGATGTCATCCCTATTTCTTGGGTGCTGTCCCACTGCGTTGACCCTGTCCACTATTCTTTGCCATAGCTCCATCTTCCTAGCTATGGAGGTGTGCTGCACCTGTGATCCGAATAGCTGTGGCTCTACCCAGATGATTTCCTCCACCATGACCCTGAGCTCCTCCTCAGAGAACCTGGGGTGTCTTTGCCGTGCCATGGAGTGGTGTGAGTGATGTGTGGGGTGATATTTAGTGGTGTGTTGTGTGAGGTGCGTGGATGTTATGTGGGTGATGGTATTGTGTGCATGTGGATGCTTGGTTGTAGATTGTAGTGTCTCTCTGGCCTTCTGTCGCAATTGTGGTAGAAGGGGTTTGTGGGTAATGTGGGTGTGTGATTTATATTGTATTGGGTATGTGGGAGTGGTGTGTGTATGTGCATCAGGTGTGTGTATTTTGAAATGTCCAATGTGGTAGTGTTTTGTAAATGTGTGTGTATTTTGAGTGCAGCGGTGTGTACCGCCAATGGAATACCGCGGTTGAAAGACCGCCGCGTGGATTCATGGGGCGTGGTAGTGTGGCCGTATTTCTGTTGGCGTGACGATGGAGGTTTTGTTATCACCAGTTTATCACTGACCTTTGGTGTGGCGGACTTGTGTGGGTGTCTCATTTTTGGTGGATTCCGAGCTGCGGGTCATAATGACCGTGGCGGAATTCCGCTGCCGCGGCGGTGTGTTGGCGGTCTTTTGCACGGCGGTAAGCGGCTTTTACCGCCAATGTTGTAATGAGGACCTCTGTTATTGCATGTGAGGCTCCATTATTGTGCACTTGAGAGCATAAGCGAGGGATTTGGCTCTTGTTCACCACCAAAATCACCACCTTCCATATTTGTAAGGCCCCTGCTGAGACCTGCATCCACCGCTATCTCAGTAGAAGTACGCACTGCAGAGAGGCAATCATTGACACCTCGCCTACCTTTAGCTCTTTGGGTACTGACAGATGCACCAGTGACACACTAAAAAGTCCTCCTCCCCAGTTGGGACCTCTTTATAATTAGCAAGCAGGAGGATAACCTTGTAAAATGTCCCATTTGCCATGCAAGTGTTCATTAAAGTAAGCCTCGTTCAAACTGTGGTACTAGAAGCCAAATGACCCATATGAAAAAACATCACACGATCCGGTGGGAGAAGCACCTTAAAAAATTGCTGCAGGTGGTGGTGTTGATGAGAGAGAGGAATCTGCTCCGATCCTAGAGTGAGGTGATGAGGAAGAAGAGGGTGACAACTTTACACAAAGCAGCCCTGTCCCAAGCAGTGTCCCAGCAGCATTGCCTGCATCAGCAACCTTGTCATGGCTCAAGACTCAGATGGAGACACCACAGCATACAGTGATGAGTACCCCAAGATGCACATTGAGACTACCCCCACCTGCCCTCTCTGAAAGTCGCCTGTATCAGTGGCACCACAAATGAAAATAATACAAGCTAATATTACAGGCATGTTTAGGCAGGAGGGGCCCTTTGAATGCAAACACCCAACGGCGCATTTCTACAATGGGAAGCCTTGCTCAAATGTTAAAGCTGATCCTCCCTTTTTCTTTTTCTGGACGATGTGAGATTTTTAGAATTTATGGAGACCATCTGCCTGAAATGGAAGGTTCCCAGCTGGACTTAATTTTCTAGAGTTTCTGTTCCAATGTGATGCAATTGAATGGACAAGCTTTGTAGCAGAGTGCTGCTCAAACTAAGCCCCTGATGACAGACATGTGGACAAGTTGCCATGCAACTGATTACATGTGTGTCATTGCACACTGGATCTTTTTGTGGGAGTTAGGCAACAGCTACCTGCAGGTATTAGTGCTGACAAAACCTTTAAGGGTGTTTTGCGGCATGCAACAATAGCAATGTTCGCCATTGAGAAATCACATACAGCTGCAAACATCTTGGAAGACTTTAACAGCAAGGTATTTGAATGGCTGCAACTAATAGGTCGCAAAATTATATTTGCTGCTAGAGACAATGGCAATGATATAGTCAGGGCCATGGCAGATGGTGGCTATTTCAGGGTATTGTGTTTGGCACATTGCAGCAACCTGATTGTGCAGGACTTTCTCAGAAAAGAAGACATAGTCAGCAACAGGCTGTCCACCTGCAGAAGAACCTGCAATTACTTCTGTCATTCTTTTAAAATCTCGAAGCAGTTGAGGATCATTCAGTGTGCAAATAGAGTACCCGTTAAACCCCTTACACAGGAGGTGCCAACACAACGTAACTTGACCTGATACTTGTTGCAACAACAGTATGAGCAGTACAGATCGATCACCAACTATATCCTTGAAAGAGGAGTGGATGTGTAGGAAAGTCCTCCTTTTTGCCTTGGTCACCCCCAAACGTTTTGGACAGATACTGGTGGTTACTGACTCTTGGCTGTGCCCTGGGTACTGCTTACCAGTCCCAGGACCAGTGCTCTGTGTAAAGTGGCTATGCAAATTAGGTTAATTATGATTGGCAATATTAACCTATAAGTCCCTAGTATATGGTAGGGCATGTAGGTTTAGGGACCCCATCATAGGTAGTGCACCCATAGGAGCCCAGTATCATTTTAAAGGCAGGCCTGACTTGCTGGCTTATTTTAAACTAAAGTTACGTGCAAATTCGACTTTGGAATTAAAAGTAGTTCCAAGGTCTTAAACGACCTTATTTTTACATATGTCACCCCCTAAGGTGTGCCCTACGTACGCCTAGTGCTGGGTACCATGTAATTATAAGCAGTGACCTTATAAAAATAGTTTTATAGGCCCTGGTGAGGTAAAACAGCCAAATTCACTTTTCCCTCATTGTAGTGAATGGCCTCCATAGGCTAGAATGGGGAGACTTTATTTTAATTGATAAAGTTCCCATAAGTATCAGCTACCTCAAGTACGGTATCAAATTAATTGTTATAATAAATCCCACAACTTACAATTGTTGGATTTAATATAACGTGTTCAGGTAAAGAGTTTTAAACTCTACCTAAAAAGTTGCCAACTTCAGCCCTGTAGTGCTCTGCTCTGATTGGCCTGCCTCTAGCAGCCTGGCCAGGCTGCCTTGATGAAGTGTGAAGTATCCTGGGCGGAACACAAAGAGATGTGCCTGGGGTTGGAGAACATCCCTCAGCAGATGGAGAAGCAGGAAAGTGGGAGGGCTGCAAAACTGGTCTTCAAGGCAGGGAAGGACATTTGGAGCAACCCAGCACCTCCCTCAGATTCTGCACACCCAGACAGTTAGGTGTCCCCTTGATCAGATTAGGAGAGGGCAAGAGAGGGGTGTGTTTAGGATTTTTTGCCACACCAGTGGGTGGGCTCAGGCAAATGTAACCTCCAAAAATCAGTTTCAGTCATGATTGATTTTTGAGGAATGCTGCTACCCGGCAATGATTTTTGCCACACTTCCCAGGAAGTTGTCATCACAGGGAGAAGGGCCCTGCACCTGTTTGGAGAACCAGGAACCCCCTGTTTTTCACCCAGGAGCAAAGATAAAACTGGCAGACCTGCACCCACACCTCCAATCCCTACAAGGAAGAACTACAGAAGAAGGACTGCCCTGCTAGACCCCTGGCCTGCACCTGGACACTGCACTCTGGAGGTCTGCAATAGCTGCACACTTGGGCTCCACCACAAGAAGGACTTTGCCTGGCTTCCACTGGTTCAAGGAGGTACTCCCTGTTTGCTACGGGTGAAAGATTGCTAACCAGAGTCCCCTGAACCAACTCCTGGAGAAAGTGACCAGCTGACCACTGTCCAGGGGCCAATTTGAAGTTTGTGCCAGGTGCATTCTGGGAGCTGTAGTCTGCACTCTCCAGGAGCTTCTCAGAGCTTCTGGTACCTTGGGATGATCTGTGGACCTCAAATGAACCTTAAAAGAACATCTGGGAGAAGATCCAGAAGTTTGGAGAAGTTTGGAGAACTTTTGGAAAACAAGCTCCATACAGGGACCGACCAGCCGCGGCAACTCTAGCCGGCTTGCCTCAACCGCGACCCGGCCTAACTTGCAGGTTCGTCCTGGTGAAGAAAATCTCTGAAAAAGTGACTAAGTCCGAATGTAGAAAGTTGACTGGGACCTCCCAGGCAGTGTATCCGAAGAGGGCTCCAAGGACGTCGGATCAAGATTCTGGTTTGCCCAGGTGGAAGGATTTTCATCTTGAAAACTCGTCAAACGTAGAAATCTCCACAGAGGGCTCCTGCTATGCAAATCTGAGGAAGAGTTCTAGGAGGTCGGACTGGACATGGCTACTTGGTCGTTGTGAAGAAAATCTTCAAAAAACCGACTAAGTCAGAAGGTAAACATTTGACGGAGGCCTCCTGCGGGCTATAGCTGAGTAGGGCTCCACATTGTCAGCCTTAAAGTCTTTCTTTGCCCCGTTGAGGTGCGACCAGATGACCAGATTGGCGCCATTCATTTCTAAGCAATAAAAAGCATTAATTCTTTAAATATTCATATCTCTGGTTCCCTTTATCCAATTTTATACGTTTTGGTGTCATTTTAAAGCTACAAATATTTCCTATTGTTATTAATTGGTTTTGGATTTTTAAATTGTTTCCTGTTGTATTGAATTACTGTTTTGTGATATTTGAATGCTTTGCACTTTGTCTCCTAAGTGAAGCATTGTCGCTCGTTGCCAAGCTACCAAGGGTTGAGCTAGGTTTAATTTATTGAGACTTAACTGGACCTAAGTGGAGGTTAGTGGCCTGACTGAGTGTAGGCACTTACCTGCCCTTACCACTAACTCATTTTCCAACAGGATGCAACTAGGAAAAGTATGACCATGGAGGAAGATAAATGGACCCTAGTCAAATTCCTGACACAAATGCTGCTTCCTTTTGAGCTTTTAAGACAGGAAAACAGCAAAGAGGACAGTATGATGAGCCAAGCTATACCATTGTTGCATCTGCTACAAGATCAGTTATAAAAAGTTGTTGCAGTGGTTCACCGATGAGAATGACAACAGAGAAGCACATGAGTTGGTTGAGAGCTTAATCCTTTGGTTGGCTGTTAATCCAAGGTTGCAAAGAGTGATCGTATCCCCCAAATAGTTCACCTGTGCCACAGTATTTGATCTAGAGTATAAAATAATTACTGTCCACTTTAATTTCTTTTTCAGAAGGGAATGTTTCACTAAACAAGACACGGATTGTTGAGCAAGCAAGAGACCTGGAAAAGGAATGGCTAAAAGTCCTGGGCAAACATTCTGGCATGCAGCCTTCAGCCTCCAGAGAGGGCAGTGCTTTTATCTCTCAGCAGCCAACACCAGCAACAGCACCAGCAAAAACACCAGCAATAGAAGAACTGGACCCAAGCTCTGCAACGGTTTGGTTTCAAGTGGTAGGGCTGAAGTCGAGTGCAAAGGTGAAGGCAACAGAGGCCAAACAAGTAGCATCACCAATGACAATTCAGAGGATGGGCCAAGATTATCTGTATGGCCCAAAAGGTCTACGTGAACCAAAACCCATTGATCTATTGGTATGTGAAGACGTGCCAATGGCCAGAGCTCAGAAAGTCTCCCAGGTAGGCGGGGCCCTTTAAAACAAGGGCCATGTTGGCCGGCAAAGTGGGGGGGTTCTCTACGGGAGGGTTGAGGGAGGGCAGGGTTCAAGGAGGGAGGCAATTGGGGGTAAGCAACAAAAATGTTCCTTATTCACTGAGGCTGAGGGGTAGCTCGCTAGTTAGGAATGGCTAGTATAGGCAAAGGTCAGGGGAAGGGAAGGTTTACTATGCAATTTCTCTCCTGGAACATCAATGGTCTGAGGACTAGAGCGAGAAGGAATAAAATTCTACAATATTTAAGAGATTTGTCAGCACAAATTCTTATCTTACAAGAGACTCACTTGGCGGCAGATGAGTGTAAGGAGTTATTCGAGACGCAAAAATGGGTGCAAACATGTTCTTGTACTACTCATAACTTCCATATAAGGGGGGTGGCCATTTTGGTCAAACAGGGTTCGCAAATTAGGGTAGAAATACTCGAAGTAAAAGCTGATCAAGCAGGCCGCTGGGTCATAGTAAGAGCACAGGTTGGGGGAGTAGTTTTGGTATTGGTTGGATTCTATGGCCCAAACTGTGACGATATTGAGCCTCTTAAGCGGGTGTTCTCTCAGTTAATCGAATTTTCAGACTCGGTTATTATGATGAGGGATTTTAATGTGGTGCTGGACAATAAATTGGATAGAACGGATACCTGCATATCTTTAGGCACGCCAAAATCACAGCAATATTTAAAGAGAATGATGAAGGAGCATGGCTTGTGTGATATTTGGCGGAAGAGGGGAGGGGATGCTAGGGTCTTCTCCTTTATCAATAAGAAATATAGCCATGCCTCGCATATCGACTATTTTTTAGTTGATAGTAGGTTGCTGGAAAATGTGGACAGGGTAGAATATTTACCGTCTCATTTATCAGACCACGCAGCGGTGGCACTGCATTTAACCCTGCCTCAGAGGAGAATGTATAATAGATGGACACTCGAGCGGGCATTGTTATTAGAGGAGGATGTGTTATTTCAATTGCGTAGGGAAACAGAAGCCTTTTTTGATATTAATGTAGGTTCGGCATCACTATCAGTGGTATGGGATACTCTCAAGGCCATTATAAGAGGAAAAATTAAGAGCATTGCATGCTATAAACGTAAATTGTTTAGAAATTAAATAAGCTTTCTAGAACAGGAAATGCTAAAAAAAAGCGAGAAGTTGGTTGGGAAAGAGGAAACGTTCCAGGAAGAGGCAGTGAGGAAGGAATTGGTCAAGCTAAGACATCGTTTGGAAAATACTTTACAGGTGAGAATTGTTAAAAGATGGGAGGCTAGTAAACTAAAGCACTTTGAATATGGTGAGAGTTCGGGAAAGTTGCTTGCCTGGAAGTCTAAATCGGACCGGGTTAGGAATTATATTAAGGAAATCGACTTGGATGAGTCAGGGGCGAAACTGACACAAAGGGAGGATATTGAACATGGGTTTCAGGAATTCTTTGCAGTTCTGTATACGGAAAGTGTAGCGGGGCGAGAAGAGTTGGTGGAGGATTGGTTAGCCCCTGACGTGTTACCAGAAATTACGCAACAGAACCAGGACTTTCTTAATGGTCCTATAACCATTGGCGAAGTGCGGGTGGTGCTGTTCGGAGGCAAAGACGGGAAAGCTCCGGGCCCTGATGGCATCCCAGTGGAGGTGTATAAAGTATTAGGTGATATAATCATCCCAATCTTGACTGAGCTGTTTGGCAAGATTTTTTTTTGTGAAATAGATATCCCATCTACATGGAACGAGGTGATTATTACGCTGATTTTGAAACCAGGGAAGAACGCGACAAAATGTGCATCGTATAGGCCTATTTCACTATTAAATAGTGATTATAAATTGTTTGCCAAAATAGTGGCGGATAGATTGAATAGAGTTGTGAATAATTTGATACATCCTGATCAGAAGGGCTTCTCGAAGGGTAGACATTTGCACGAGTTGACATTCGATTTGATCGGGGCTATAGATATGACAACGTCTTTTGATTCCCCCTTGGGGGTCATATCTATCGACGCAGCAAAAGCCTTCGATCAAGTAAGTTGGGGCTATCTAAAATCTCTTTTAAAAAGAGCAAATCTGGGATATAACTTCTGTGAGGTTGTTAATCAGATATATAGGGCTCCAACAGCTAGAGTACTCGTGAATGGTAATCTTACAGGAACTATTGCAATAACCAGGGGTACTAGACAGGGATGTCCATTATCTCCCGCACTATTCAATCTATACATTGAGCCATTTGCTAGAAAGATCCGGCAAAATGCAGTGATTTCTCCTTTTTGTTGTAGGGGTTGGGAAAGGAAACTTGCTTTGTACGCAGATGATCTTTTGGTATATACTGACAATCTATCATCTGCAACCCCTGAGATCTGCAGAATAGCTGAAGAATATGGCAAGGTATCCGGTTATCAGGTAAATGTGGAAAAGACGGAGATTATGGCTTGGAATATGGACTATTAATCTGTTTAGAGCAAGAAGGAAATAAGGTACTTGGGAGTCCTGGTGACCCAGGATATCAATCAGTTAGTATAGAGGAATCAGCAAAAGCTGCTATCGGAATGTAAGGGACTACTGCAAGGCTGGGCTCATCTTCCTTTAACGATTATTGGTAGGGTTAATTTGGTAAAAATGTCTATCCTTCCAAAGTGGAATTTTTTGTTTTCTGCTTCTCCACCCCCCATGCAGAAAAAATGCATAGAAAAAATGCAGCAGCTCATAAATGATTTTATATGGAGCTCTAAAGGGGTTAGAATTTCTCGGAGGAAGCTACGTAGGTGTAAGGAAAATTACAGTATTACACGGCTTTCCTTTTGAAGAATACAGGATTCTATTTCTCTCTCCAGATTCCACGACAACGGGCCTAATGTTCAAGATGATGGCTTCCACCATTAAAGGTGCATCAAGTAATTTTATCTTTAAATTTGGTGATCCTAAGTTCTTTAAAAAGGTAAAACTGAAAATTATGCGGGGATTGGCAGAATGTTGGTATCAGCTTAGACAAACTGCAAAAGTTACATATTATAATTGCAACGCACCTATCTGGGATTCCCCGGGTACACCAGAGTGTTTTCAAGATGTTTTAGCCTTACCGATCAAACGGGCAGGTATAGAGTACAGTGAAGACCTCTTTCAGGAGGGGGTTCTTCTCCCTTGGGAAGAGTTGATGCAACAAACGGGCGGCTCCCTAACCAGGTGGAAGTTTCTGCAAATAAGGGATTGGGCACAGGGGGTTAAGGGAGGAGTTGGTTTGCCCAATATTCTGGAAGAGATTATCCCGAGTCCATCAGTAGGCCCCCGTAGAGTGGCAGCTTGGTACTGGGGGATTCTAGAAGGGGAGGATGGTGAGTTTGAGCTTCCCACGGCGTTGTGGAGTGAATTCCTCCCTAAAGAGTTAGTTCATATGTGGTGGAAGGAGTCATTAGCATTGCTCTTTGGTATTGTTAAGCCAGCCGCTTCGAGAAAGAATCATTACTATACGATTCATAGAGCTTATATCTCCCCTGAGAAGTTATCTAAAATGAAAGGAGGGCAGGAGGTGAAATGTCCAAAATGTGGTCTAATTCAAGCAACTGACATCCATATGCTTTGGGAATGTCCGGGTGTTCGATATTTTTGGGAAAAAGTTTGTGAGACTATCTCGAGTATATTGGACTGGGAAATCGTAGCCTCCCTCCCTTTAGTTATTTTTGGTCAACCACAAGATCGGCAGGGGAGTAGTGGAAGAGGTACAACTTTGAATCTTAAATTTGTATTTTATGTAAGTCTGTTGGGGAGAAGGGAAATATGTAGAAAATGGATGTCGACCTCCCCTCCAGGATATTCAGAATGGCTTAATGATGTTTTTCGTACTGCAGATTTGGATCTAATGTCACGGGGAAATAACAGGATGGGGGGGAACTTTTGGGCACCATAATTGATTTGGAAATATTGATTTGGAAACTTTGATTTAGAGAATGATAATTTGGCAATAATTATGTGTGAATAAGAATTGGTTTGGTTATTTGTCCAATGATTCTACTCCCTGCTCTGAAATCCTCATGGAATCTGGATAGACCGAGGATTGCTTGAGAGTAAAGGGTGTCCCCTGGCCTGGATAACTCTACTGCTCTACTTTTGGTAAAGTAAGACGGGTTTCTTAATAGCCACGGTGAATGAGGACAAAAAAAAAAAAAAATGATTAAGATGAGCCAACACTTAGGGGGTCATTCGACCCTGGCGGTCCATGACGGCCAGAGCCGGGGACCACGGAAGCACCGCCATCAGGCTGGCGGTGCTTCCAGGGCCATTCCGCGGTCAGAAAAGGGGAACCAGCGGTTTCCTGCCGGTTTTCCCCTGGCCCAGGGAATCCTCCATGGCGGCGCTGCTTGCAGTGCCGCCATGGGGATTCCGACCCCCTTCCCGCCACCCTGTTTCTGGCGGTTCTTACCGCCAGGAACAGGATGGCGGGAACGGGTGTTGTGGGGCCCCTGGGGGCCCCTGCACTGCCCATGCCACTGGCATGGGCAGTGCAGGGGCCCCCTAACAGGGCCCCATGAAGATTTTCACTGTCTGCTTTGAAGACAGTGAAAATCGCGACGGGTGCAACTGCACCCGCCGCACCCCTGCAACTCCGCCGGCTCCATTCGGAGCCGGCTTCCTCGTTGCAGGGCCTTTCCCGCTGGGCCGGCGGGCGCCCTTTTGGCGGTCGCCCGCCGGCCCAGCGGGAAAGCCAGAATGGCATCCGCGGTCTCCTGACCGCGGAGCGGCCATTTGGCGGCGACCGCCGCCCGCCGCAGTCAGAATGACCGCCTTAATCCCACACAATTACACAGTTCCTGAAACACCACAGGAGGAGCACGAGGGCCATTGGTCAGACTCCAAGTGCGTTGGCTGACCAATTTCTGGGTAAACCCCCTGAATTGAAGAGATAACTCTACTTCCCTGACTGAGTAGGCCACCACAGATTATCACATCGAACGGCTTTGCCAAAAAAATTTATATAGCTAGAGAAACATAATTTTGTATCTGACTTATACAGCTCCACCATTTATTCACATGTATGGTCAGATTTGACTTGGACCAGTGTGCAATGAAGAGTGAACAATGAAGAAGCTTACCCATTCTCTTCAAGGACATTTGATACAATGCCTGCTTTTGTTCCATGCCTATCCTTCTTTTTTTCCCATTCATGAGCAGGGCTGAATCAGTAAAGGTCATTGTTTTACAAGATAGCCAATATGTTGCTTTCATGGGAAAAGAGGGGATGCAAATTACAGTACAAAAATGTTGTACCACCGTGGAACAGGTAACTATTGCACCAATGAGTGAGATATCATTGAGTGAGTGTGAATTATGATGATTCATGTAGTGGCATACAGTGAGGGTGCTCAACTAATTTGTAAATTTGATTTTGATGATTTGCAATGTTTGGGGGCTGATGAGTGATTGGCCCTTTCACACTTAGATTTACTTGTATAGTCCACACTTTCTTGCACTTTTTTTCTGGTCCTTCAGAAACCAGACCATTCAGTTTAGTTAACAAATACAAATTTACACAAAATGCTCAAATGCTTTTGCTCTTCTTGTTCATCAACAGCAGTGACTATAGGTCTATCTCTGTTAATCTCATTTGGGTCAGTCGTCGGACTGATTCATTACTCGGAGTCAGGGCTTAGGACAGGATTACCTCAACAGCCAGAAGAAGGAAGTTATCAATTTCAAAGGGAGCCCTAACCAACATAATGATGACTCCAGGATGCCTACTCAGCCCTGTGGGCTGGAGAGAGGTGTGTGATTTGGGAAGTGCTGAGTAGTATTCTGGCTCAAGTAAATGGCAAACTCCTTTGTTATATGCTTGTTTTCAGGGAGGCTCTAACTGGAGACAGACATGTGATGACGTTCCACCTTTAGCATCAAATGATGGACACACTTGGCTAAATGTTAGGACAGCTGTGAGAATGATCAGCCAGGTAAATACAGCTACTTGTCTGGGATTTATTGTAAAATTGTTCTCACTTCTCACTTAATAACACACGAGTCATTAGGAATGATTGCAGCAGCCTATGTTCTTTCTCTGCCTCTTGGTCCACTCCTCATGAAGCTTACCTTCTGTCCTTCAACTTGACTCTACAATATTGTTACTATTTAACAATCCACAAGCCTCTCTTCTCCTGCTTACCTTACCTGACCAGTTCAGCCAGGCACCGAAGACAGACCTTACGGACATTCCCAGAAGAATGCAGATACACCGCACAATTTGGCATTTATATACAGTATTATTTTTATTTTAAGAGTCATAATTTTTTTAACTGTGTGGGTTCAGTACTCCATAATTTGTATTTTTCAAACATGGATGACAGAACATTTAGATATATAATTACTTGGGTCTCTGAGGCTGAGGGACAATTTTTGCAATGCAGTGAATTGAACTGTCATTCCTTCATTTTCGCCCATGATGAGCTGGTCAGACCTGATAAATATTGATGTTGTGTAAAGTTTGTCTCACCTTTCCTCAAATATCTGTTTTCATCTATTTATCAAACCCACAACCCTCTTTCCCCAGGCTGTGTGAAATGTTTGAGGAATGAGGTATGAATTTAAAACCATAAATGGATCACATACTAGGGGGGTGGATGTGTTGAAAATGACACCAACTCACTGCAGGATCTTCTTTTACTTGAGCAGTAGTCCACTACAGCCCTACTGACCCACCTATGCACGAAAGGGATATGTATAATATAACATAATTTGTCAACATCATCATTCAGGCCTTGTACTTTGTGTTACTTAGGGACATAGCCTTCTCCTGTCCTAAATCCGCTCCTCCTGAATCAAAGATTTTGTAAGTCTTCTTTTAACTGTTTCAATAAATTAACTTAATACTAGCTCCCCGTTGCTCAGAAGTTAATACTGCTAGTTATTGCAATAATATCAGGTCTTTGTGTTATGGTTGTAGTCTGGTTTCAGTGTTTGATAAGTTGTGATATAAATAACACAAAAACACTGTGTTTTCTTTCAATCTAGTTGCCTGTGATGGATAACCCCCTGAATAAACCTACAGTTGGGGTTCACCTAGTTTGGAGTGGGACCTTGCTTGTAATGTCATACCTGTTAGCACGCTAGCCTGCTACTACTACCACCATCATTAAAAGGGCACCTTGGGAATCCCTGCAATAAGGTTTTGGAAGATTAAGAGAGGTAGCATCAATCATGTTATCTATTCAAGGAACAGAACTAAGAAGTGAAGTGAACTAGTTTAGTTAGTAACTTCTACTGAAGATTAAGATTGTTTATTTGTGTTTTTGACAATAGGCATATGAATAGCCTCTTGCGGTAAATTAAGTTACAGAGGGTAGTAGTACAAGGGTATAACTAACTGGTATACACTTTGATAAGTGGCTGGGTGCTGCAAAAGTGGCAAAAGATAACATCCTCAAGCAATAAGACAGACCTAGTCTGTGTTGTGTTGCTCCCACTCTGGTATCAGGCTATAGTTTGGGTATCAGTAAAGTATGTAACCTAGCAAATATGGCAAGGGGCTTCAGAATCAGCTAGGGAAAGTCTAGGGAGAAAGGTTGATGTACATTATGTGACTGTTCAGAGGACAGCTTTTTGTCATTTAAAACAACAGGTTGTGCTAAAAGCAGCACTAAGCCACAAGACAGATCGCCATCATAGAAAGAAACTACCCATTTATTTTGTTTACAAATAAAACCCACCTTCTCTACCATTAAATAAATCTCCCCAATGTCCAACCTAGTGCAAAACCAAAAGTCCTTGCCCCAAATGCTCTTCCCAATTCCCACCCTCTCCCCCTATAACAAAATTCCCTCCCATCAAAGAAAATATATATAAAAAAGGCTCATAGGACAGCCAGCCAGTTGTGGAAGCTTGCCTCCTCTCAGCAGATCAGCACCAGCTCCCACAGGACGGGTCGGAGGAGCCAGTCTGTGGATGATGATGAAGAGGAAGGGGCAGCAGAGGTGGATTCTGGTTGCTGGCATCACTGGTGATTGTGTGGCTGGGATGGAGGCACTGGCAGCTAATCAGAAGTACTGGGGGCAGCAATATATGCCTCCACTTCCTCCTCCTCAGCCTAGAGGACCTCCATCTGGGGTTGCTGCAGCCGGCCCGCTATTTCATGCCATGATGGTGGGCCAGCAGAAGTAGCTATATCAAAAAAGTAAAAGCACAAACTGTAAATAATTCTCAGTGCAAACTCTTGTTTCTATAGCGGCACAGTAGTGGAACATTGCCGGTCCCCTACGACTATTGGAATGCTTGATGTGATTAGTCACAGGGTCAAGTTTTCCTCACACATGCATCACTTAAAGCATTGACTTCAATACCACCATAATAAAAGTGTTTTTTTTTCGCTTAAAGGACTTCATAGTTAAAAAAAAAAAAAAAAAACTAAGCAGGATCTTTGTGTGTTAAAAGAACAATTACCTCTCATTAATTTGTAACAATTAGCACAATTAATTGAATTCATGTTGTGCAACATTAATGGAGGCATACTAATGTCAGGTCTTCTACTCTCTATAGTCTGCAGCTTGTTTTTGGGGCAGCTGTAATGGACAATTTGTTATCTTAATTTAATTCCAATGCCCTGATCTTCTCTCCCCTGAATGCCTTTCAGTTCTACTCTTACTACAAAGAGGCAGATGAATAATAATAAGAAACATAATGATAATACGTCACCACGTCACATACAAACGTTGATATCCTGTCTGCCATAAGTAAATATATATTTTATTTGGCACACTCTCACAGTATCCCATATGCCAAAGTATAAATCAGACACTTAGGCCCTCATTACGACCCTGGCGGTGAGTGATAAAGTGGCGGCAATACCGCCAACAGGCTGGCGATAAATTCTGCCAAATTATGACTATGACGGTGATAACTCTCATAGACAGTCATTGGACCACACCAACTGCCAGGGCGGAAACAATACTCACCATGGCGGTAGCCGGCAACAGCCAGCTGGAAGACAAAGTATCCCCCACCATATTAAGACACTGCAAGCCACCACCTTTTCCGGGGCGGCACCAATGCCAACAAAAGCCTGGCGGAAACAGAGCTCAGAAGCGAAAGGACTCACCACTGGAGACACAGGGAAGAACTATGCCACCATGGAACCCAAACTGCAAGTGTTCCCGATGATTTTCTACTTTATGCTCCACCTGCAACATCAACGCCAACGAAGACGACGGCGGTGAGTACAGCCGCCTAGCGCACAAGGGAGGGAGGAAAATGACAGTGACAGTGACACACACACGTATGACACACACCATTCACACACACACCATACACACAACCAGCTTCACACGTCAACCAATGGCACACAATACACAGCATAATAAAACAAGGACCAGATTTCGGAAGTACTAACAATGTATTAGCATTGCAAAACCCACCACACAAACCAAATATGTACAAATGTTCATAAAAGGCCAATGCCCAGTCCAAAGTCATAAGGGCACACAAGTCCACAGGGCACAGTCCAAGGCCCAACTTTATCCTGACACATCTGGAGAGAACATTGCAAGGGCATAATTTTGCAAGTGGGCAGGCACCTCAGTGGGATGTGGGGCACCTCAGCCGAATACAGAAATTTCCCCACTGGTTCTGGAGGGGGCTCCATGCCCATTCCTCTTTGCTGGGGAGTGCAAGGCCACAGTCTCTGGAGTGGGTGACTTTCCCACTGGTTCTGGAGGAGGCTCCATGCCCATTTCTCAGTGCTGGGGAGTGCAAGGTTACCGTCTCTGAGCTGGGGAACATCCCCACTGGTTCTGGAGGGGGCTCCATGCCCATTTCTCAGTCTTGGGGAGTGCAAGGTTACAGTCTCTGAGCTGGGGAACATGCCCACTGGTTCTGGAGGGGGCTCCATGTCCATTTCTCAGTGCTGATGAGTGCAAGGTTACAGTGTCTGAACTGCGGAACATGCACACTGGTTCTTGAGGGGGCTCCATGCCCATTTCCCTTTGCTGGGGAGTGCAAGGTTACAGTCTCTCAGGTGGGGAGCATGCCCACTGCTTCTGGAGGGGGCCCCTTGTGCAGCAGTCCCTGGCGGGTGGCCTACATGTCCCCTCTTGGCGGTGATAGCTGCACTGTCTCAGCTGGTGTGGAGTGCTGCTCTGTGGCAACAGGTGACGGTGCCTCCTGGCCTTCCTGTGCTGGCGGTGATAGCTGCACTGCCTCAGCTGGTGTGGAGTGCTACTCTGTGGCAACAGGTGACAGTGCCTCCTGGGCTGCCTCTGCTGGCGGTGATAGCTGCACTACCTCAGCTGGTGTGGAGTGCTGCTCTGTGGCAACACGTGACAGTGCCTCCTGGGCTGCCCCTGCTGGAGGTGAGGGCTCCGTGACCACAGGTGGTGGTGGTGTTGATGGTGGTTTAACCCTTCCAGCCTCTGATGGAGTTGAGGGCTTCATTCCCTCCATAGCAGGACTCTTTCCCCTTCCTGGTTGTAGTTGTTGTGGACTCCTTCCCCTTCCTGGCTGTAGTTGTTGTGAACTCCTTCCCCTTCCTGGCTGTAGTTGTTGTGGGCTTCTTCCCCTTCCTGGCTGTCGGTGTTGTGGGCTCCTTCCCCTTCCTGGATGTGGGTGTTGTGGGCTCCATTCCCTTCCTGGCTGTAGGTGTTGTGGGCTCCTTTCCCTTCCAGGCTGTAGGTGTTGTGGGCTCCTTACCCTTCATGGCTGTAGGTGTTGAGGACTCCTTCCCCTTTCTGGCTGTTGGAGTGAAATCCCTCACAGTCCTGCCTCCACTGTCCCCGAAGACTGTTTGGCTGAGGTGGCTGGTTGGCACCCTGGTTCTATGGGCAGGACTGGGGGGAGGGGGAGGGAAGACCTCAAGTTGGGCAAGTAAAAGCTTTTTAGGGATGGGAGTGGAGGTTGAGGGAGTGGTTGTTGGAGGTGTACGTCTGCTGGACTTGGGCGCAGGTGCGTGGGCAGTGTGCATCTGTGAGGTGGATGGCTGTTGGGTGCCTGAGTGCTTGCGTTTGTGTCCTTTAGGAGGGGGGACAGACACGGTGGGAAAGGACACAGGGGGCAAGTGGATGGATGTTGGAGAGGTGTTTGCTAGTGAGGTGTGTGTGCTGCTTGGTGAGGTGATGCTGGTGGTGGATGCTGAGGCAGTGCATGCAGGTGTGAGTGTGGATGTGACTGGGAGGGAGGTGGAAGAGGAGGAGGAGGGGGAGACAGTGGAGGTAGTGGATGTGGTTGTGTCTGCAACTGTATGGTGTTTGCATGAGTGCTTGTGGGATGAAGTGTGGTGCTTGTGTCTGCCTGTGCCACTCTTGGGTGTTGTCTTGTGTGCATGCTCATCTGTATGTGTGCCTGGGATGGGTTAGGGTTGAGGAGAATGGGACTGGGAAGTGGTAGTTGGAGGGGGGACGGTAGAAACAGGGACAATGGCTGCCATCATAGAGGAGGCCAGAGCCTGAATCAATCTCTGTTGGGCCGCCAATCCATCGTGAATTCCCTCCAGGAATGCATTGCATTGCTGCATCTGGGATGCCAGCCCCTTGATGACATTCACAGTGGTTGATTGTCCTACAGAGATGGATCTCAGGAGGTCAATGGCCTCCTCACTCAGGGCAGCAGGGCTCACTGGGGGAGGGCCGGAGGTGCCTGGGGCGAAGGAGATGCCCACCCTTGTGGGTCAGCAGGCACGGGCAACTCACTGAAGGGCTACTAGGAGGGCAGTAGTGTTAGGGGTATGGCGGCTGTACCTGCAGCTGGGGTGGTCACAGATGTGCCTGCCACCACCAGGGAACTCCCATCGGAGGAGGTATCTGAGTCTGTGTTGTCTCCTACAGTCTCTGCCGTGGTGCTCCCCTCGCCGTCCGTCCCACTTGTTCCCTCGGCGTCGGTGGACTCTGCCTCCAGGGTCCTGTGGGATGCAGCTTCCTCTGTCGCCAGTGCCCCAGTTCCTCCGCCAGATGATGCTAATTCACACAAGGACAGGATGACAAAACAAGAAAGGAGGGAGAGACAAAGGATAAGCTTAGTCCATGACTGCACCAACAACACTATTGGTATGCACATCACCGTCACACACAGGGAACAGGCTTAAGCAATATGCATTGCACAACCGGTGATATGGCTAGTCACTAAGGCAAGATGAGGACCACACACCGCCAACTGCAGCACACATGGGACCCACAATGCCCTGCCTGAAATTAGCTGTTAACAAGCTAGGTTACCTGTATTAGCCATGCAACTATTACCATTCAGTTGACCCACGCTGAAATGTCTGGCCCGGCCTTAGGGGCACCCACTAACACACATCCAGCACCCGGAGCCCACCCCACAAGCCAAAATATGTAATGAAACCCACTGTGCTCACCCCCTTGTGGCTGCTGTGATTCCCTCAAGTGCCCATCCAGCTCAGGGTAGACCACTGCCAGTATGTGGGCCATCAGGTGGGTCAGGGTCCGACCGGCAACCCTTCCTCGTTGGGAGGCCAACCCCAGCTGGGTCTCTGCGGTCTTTCATATCCAGCATCTCAGGTCCTCCCACCATTTCCGACAGTGGGTGCTCCGCCTGCCATAGACCCCCAGGGTCCGCACGTCCTTGGCAATGGCGTGCCATAATCCCTCCTTTTGATGTGCGCTGACCTGCAGGGGTAAGAAAGACAGGAGAACACCATTAAACAAACAGTCAAACATTTCACACAAATGGCCCACCATACCCGATTCCATCACCATTGACACACACATAGGCCAGCGCACAACATGTACACCGCCAACAGACAATAAAACACTGCCACCCACCCTTACACCATGCTTTCACACACATCTCCATGCATCCTTGTCATATGCATTGTGGCCAAAGTGTACTCACCTGTTGGTCTGGAGGCCCATACAGCAGTCCTTACTGGGGTAGGACCCCATCCACCAGTCGCTCGAATTCCTCCGAAATTAAGGCTGGGGCCCTTTCCCCAGTCACACGGGCCATGGTAGGTTCCAGACACAGGTAACAGCAGCACATGCAGTGTAGGTGTTCTCCTGTTGAAGGTCAGGAAACAAGTGAGGATTCAGATGGAAAATGGTGGTCACGTCCGCGGCGGTGTACACCGTCACCCCCGGCGTAGATCCCTATTGGCCACTGTACTCCATAGAGCCCCATATTATCCAATGAGGAATTGCACGGCGGTGCAAGACCGCCTTCCGCCACGGCGCCCAATGTCAGCGGAATTACCTCACTTGCATCTGTCCATCCATCCAGGACAGACGGTAGCCATTTCAGGGGGGGAACAGGCCTATTGACAATTACTGCATCACAGATTATATTGGCACATACTTCGCCATTTACACTGTCCCAATACATAGGTGCACCATGTGGACTGCAGTTGTGGTTTTGTTGTTCCAATTGTGACAGCCTACCCACTCTTGTATCCCTTAGATACCTACTGCTGCGGATGAATAGGAGGTGGAGACATAACCCCGTGTACAGACTTCTGGTGGACTTGGCTACAGTGGAGTACAGGCACAGAATACTGACCTATAGACTGGACAGGGCCACAATCACAGAGCTGTGTGCCAAGTTGGAGCCTGACCTGATATCAGCTATCCGTCATCCCACTGGGATCCCCCCTCTTGTGCAAGTGTAATAAGTGCTCCATTTCCTGGCAACTGGGTCTTTCCAAGTGACAGTGGGCTTGGCAGCAGGCATGTCACAGCCAATGTTTTCAATTGTGCTGGCAAGAGATACGTCTGCCCTGGTGAAACACATGTGCAGCTACATTTCTTTCCCCCAGGTGGAAGATTTGGCCACATTCAAGGCCAGATGCTATGCAATGGGACATATCACCAATATTATTGGTGCGATTGATGGGACAGAATGAACAGTGTTCAGGAATCGTAAGAGTTTCCATTCAATGAATGTGCAAATGGTGTGCCTATTGGACCAATACACCTCCCACGTCAATGCTAAGTATCCTGGGTCGGTGCATGATGCCTTTGTTCTGAGGAATAGCAGCATCCCAAATGTGATGGCCCAACTACAGAGGCGCAGGGTGTGGCTAATAGGTGAGCCTTGGTCCCCACCCACTGTATGTTAATGTATGCCTCTGGTGTCAACCCCATAGGATTGTGTATGGCTAAATGTTGTCCCTCAATACTTGCAGGTGACTCTGGCTACCCAAACCTATCGTGGCTGCTGACCTCTGTGAGGAATGCCAGGACAAGGACTGAAGAACGTTATAATGAGGTACACGGGTGAACCAGACGGATCATCGAGGGAACCTTCGGCCTCCTGAAGGCAAGGTTCAGGTGCCTTCATCTGACAAGGGGATCCATGTGCTACTCACCTGAGAAAGTCTGCCTGTTAGTAGTGGCATGCTGCATGTTGCACAACCTGGCCCTCAGATGCCATGTACCTTTTCGGCAGGAGGAGGAGACTGGAGATGCCCCTGTGGCAGCAGTGGACCCTGAGGACAGTGAGGGTGAAGATGCTGGGGATTAGGATGAGGACAACAGAACATCAGTAATCCATCATTACTTCCAGTGTCACACAGGTGAGGCAGTGTAGATTGACATTTCTATGACTATTGGTGTATTCTGTGGGGCAATGACAAGATGGCATTCACTTCCTTTTACCTCTACTTACTATCACCTATGGTTTGTCACATTGCAGATGTTGGTGATATTATACCTGTGTACTGACGTGCTGACTACAGCCAGCTACAGATCATTATTTCTGTGCTCTCACAATATACAGTAGATTTGCAAAGGATGTAACTGTATCATTGAACACACCTTTTCAACACATAAGATACTAATAGTCGAATTGTGTCCAAGAGTGTTTATTGTAGTGCTAAGAATTGAGGGGAAAGTGCAATGGAATGGGGTGATGATAGAGGGACGTCCAGTGCATTGTTCCAGTCTGTTTGTAGCACAGGTGCAGTGTCCAAGTGGCCATAGGAAGGGGAGCAGTTTAAAGTGGACAAGGTGATAGTATGGGACACAAGGGGGACAATCAGGAGAGTCTAATTTCCTGGCAGTGGTCTTGGCAAGTGGGCCCCCAGGATCTCAGAGAGTGCCTCCTGGAGAGTCGGTTCCCTGCTTCTGTCCTCCCCGTGGCGCACAGCAGTCCTCCCTTATGTCCCTGTTGGCCTGTGCCTCTGTCTCCTGAACGATGTGCCCGCTGCCACTGACCCCAGGTCCCTGATTGTCTTGGGGGTGAGGTGTTGCCTGGGGTCCCTGTACAGGTGGGCACACTTCTGATTGACGTGTCCTGGGGACAGAGGTGTGGGTACGCTGGGTGGGTGCTGTAGTGTTGGATCCTGATGGGGAAGGCTCTGTGGTGGTCTGTGAGTGGGCTTGGGTGACCGGCTGTCCAGTGGTCCCTGATGGGCCAGGTAGGTCGTCCGGATCCAGAAGTCCAGAGTTACTGTCATCACTGGGGGCATCTTCTATTGGGGGACTGGATAGTCGTGACACTTCCTTTCCACTGACATTGGCTGGGGTACCTGTGGGGATGTAAGTGATGTATTATGCTTCATGTGTATGACATATTGTACATTCCTATCCTCCCCTCTATGGTTGCTGTTGCCCTGCCACCTTTTGTTTGTGTAGGGTGATATATTTTGGGATTGTTAGTTTCCCTATTCTGTGCATGCTTTGGTGATGGGTGTCCATGCAGGGCTGAGAGAAGTGTCCATGCATTACTATAACATGCAGGATTTAGCGTTAGGGTTAGTCATATGTGTCGGTGCAGTGCGTGGGTTGTAGTGGAGTGATGGGAGTGAGGGTGAGGATGTGAGAAGGCATGCAGGTATGGGGGGTGATAAGTGTTAAATGTTGACTTACCAGTGTCCAGTCCTCCGGCTACTTCAGCAAGTCCCTCAGGATGCAGTAAAGCCAAGACTTGCTCCTCCCATGTTGTGAGCTGTGGGGGAGAGAGATGGGGGTCCACCAGAGCTGGTGCCTTGCGGCTATGGAACATACCTTCCCCCGTAGCTCATTCCACCTCTTCCTGATGTCATCCCTTGTTCTTGGGTGCTGTCCCAGAGTGTTCACCCTGTCCACGATTCTCCTCTATGGCTCCATCTTCCTTGCAATGAAAATCTGCTGTACCTGTGCTCCAAACAGCTGTAGCTCTACCCTGACAATTTCCTCCACCATGACCCTTAACTCCTCCTCAGTGAAACAGGGGTGCCTTTGTGGTGCCAGGGGTGTTGAATGTTGTGTGTTGGTGAGAGTGTGCTGGGTGATGTGGTGGGGTGTGTGATGTAGGGTACATGAGGCATGTATGGGTGTCAGTGATGTGTTTGTAGTTGCCTCTGTGATGTCAGTGGCTAACTCTTGCAGTCTTTTGGTGTTGGCAAAGGGTTGTGGGTACTGAGGGTGTGTGTTTTAGAGTGGTGTGGGTGTGTGGGTGTGGTGTGTGTATGGATGTCAGGTGTGTGTTGTTTGTAGTGGCCAATGTGGTATTGTTTTGTATGTGGGTATCCATTCTGAGCGTGGTAGTATGTACCGCCAATAGTTTAGCGCTGTTGAATGTCCGCTGTGGTGATTCGTGGGTCATAATGTGGTGGGCGTTGTTTTGTTGGAGTAGTGGTATGAGTGTTGGTACCACCACTTTAGCACTGACCTTTTGGCTTGCGGATTTGTGTGTGTGGCAGTATTCTGTCGGATTGGTGTGTGTGTGTGTGTGTCATAATATGGTTAATGGATATCCACCACCGCAGAGGTATGTTGGAGGTCGTCAGCGTGGCGGTAAGCAGGATTTACCGCCAGTGTCATAATGAGGGCCTTAGTCCCACTTTACTCCCTGACCTCGCCCTCCAGTGCAAATTATTTTCAACAAATACCTTCACTTTGAGGTTAGGAAAGTTACTCTCCTGCAAAATAAGCTAGCGGGATTAAGCTAGATAAAGGTTTTGCTTTTGATTTTGCTATAGAATAGTGGGGTGTCACTGATCATCACATGCTAAGCTTTTGCCTAGTCAGTCACTGTAGTTGACGAATGACAAAAGGGAACATTTTGAACAGGTGTAAATTAATGAAATATATATACATAAATCACTTGGCCAAGAAATGTGGTGAATGCCAAGAATGAAGTTTTAAATTTTCTTGGAGGCTGTGACAGAACTTAGGAAAGAATAATAGAGTGAGTACTAGTAGGAGGTAACTGAGTGGGCACTGGAAACCACAGCTTGTTTTCGATTTATAAAGGCATTCAAAACTTTGTAATGCTGCATTAACTGAAGCAGATGCACATTGTATTGGCAACACTGCAGTGCCAAATTGAACCACGCTGTAGTTAGGTCACAGGGGGCAAAATGCAATGGGCAGGAAGGTAATGAAGATTGGTGGGATATCTACCTTGCTTAACAAATACAGTATACTTAATTTGTCAATAAGCAAGCAATGTGACTTACCACCACCAGTGATCCCTGCCACTGCTGAGACACATCCCCTTCCAACCTCCTTGGCCTCCTCCGTCGCTCTGGCGCTGCCGCTGGATCCAGCACTGGTGGTTCCTGCTACTAGAAAAAACTACCACTTTGAAAGGTTTGTTGGTTGCCGTGTAGTTAGGTAGTCAAGCCAATCAAAAACTTTTTGCTCTTAATGGAGGGATAGATCTATGATCAGTAATTAAAGCACAATGAAGGGGCGGAGTTGTCATTGAGGGACATGCAGTTGTGGTTCGCAAATGCAAGAGGATCTCAGTCATTATTTTCTTGCCATGATGTACCATCATGGAAACTGCTGGTATACTGTATAAATGAATGATAACACAACATTGTTGGGGGGGTCCATGACCATGGTCACTCTCTCATTTTGACTGTTTGAGCATGAGGAAAAAAACCTCCTCAACAAACATGTGGTAAATACATAGCTTACTTCGGCCTGCAATATTTACAGTACCAAAAATATGTTCTCTTAGTCTTACAATACCAGAAGACATATAAGTGGAGAGGAAACGCTTACTAAAAGAGCACAAGAAAGCTACAGACAAGGGAAAGTCAGCTATAGAAAGAGGAATAATGCAGGGATAGCAAGAAACTAACAAAAATTAGATAGAGGAGTTGAAATAAAAGGAGAGAGTATTAAAAAAAACGCAAGGCAAAATTATTTGAATAGTGGAGAGAAGTAACAGTTACCTAGAAATAATAATAACAGGAATTACTGGGGCCAGCAGAATCATCTGCCACGGCGGTGGTTATGGTGGTAGTAGTTCCACCTGATGCAGTGCTGGTGGTGGCAGCCCCCTCGCCTTCCTCCTAGTGGTACATTTATTCTCTCAATAAATATTTTGACAGACACAGTAACATTGTACATTTCTAAATTAGAGAGCCTATTGACCTATTTCTAATTTCCTAAATATAATCCCTATTCCTAATTTCCCAAACCTAAAGTGTAATTTTGAACAACTAATGCATTGAAACTAATATTCTTTGTTTCTCCATCCCCTTTGATGGTCCAACTCAGTCTTCCTTTTTAATGCATACTACATATCACTGGGAGGTTGGGACTGTATGAACACATAAAGAGTCACAGAGAATGTTAATTCCCTGATATACTACTACTATATTAGTGCTTAAATAAATAACCCAAGCGAGCACTGAGTAGGTAGCGCTGAGCACTTGACTATCTCAAGCTGGTTCAAATATGATTCATAATGTGAACTTAACATACCTCTGAGTGTGAGCAGCATGCTAGTTGATCAAAAATTCGAATTTTTTGGAAAACAAAAACTAATTATTACTCACCAAGCTGCAACCTCTATACCTGGCAGGTCCTATGCACGGCCAATAATGTCCACCCAGCGGTACGTCAGTTGCGTTGTCATGCACTGCACCCAGATGCTGCAGGGCATGCAACCACCACACTCGCTCCCACAGCAGCTGACGGTCTTGTAGGGCATAGCCTCTTCCAGGCCTGCTGCCAGCATGGGGAGGAGGTGGCGCTGGACCAAGAAAACTACTGTGGTCACCTCCACTTCCGTAAAAATGAGGCTTGGCTGCACCCCTGAGTGGAGCCAGTGCCCACAGGCTGTGTGGCTAGTGAGGCTGGGGCTTGCTGCTGCTAGCCGGGTGAAAAAAAACATAAGGCCAACAACACAAAGCAGAAAGGAAGAACTAGGAAGTGGAGCACAAGGAAGCAAATGGGAAACAAAAAAGTCCAAAAAGTCAAGAAAAAGTAAAAAAGACAAAAACATAAAATACACACAGAAAAACACATGTTGATTGAAAAATAAGTAAATAAGGGGTGGATGACTGGGAAAGTAGGAGAATTGGTAGAGATTGTCAAAGTAGGCCCAGGATCATGCAGAGAACAGCAGGGAAAGAAGGTAAAACAAAATGGCCATACCCATGCGCACCTCGTGGTGCTGTTCATGGTGTTTTCAGCAGAAAGAGCAGGCCAGTATTTTTTCTACCAGTTCGCAGAGTTCCGTGGATTTTTATCAGCTCTGTGGAATTCCACGAACAACACTACGCAAGTTCCACCCAGGCCTAATTTTCAATGGAGCAACTGAATGCAAATGAAAATGTCCTTCTATTACTCTCTACAAGTCACATGTTGCAGCCTCAGACCAACCACACTCCAGAACACAAGAACATAAGCTCCAACTCTGGGAGTGCTTCAAGTCATCTCAAATCTCTCCCAGGGTCATGAGTTCAAAACCCCAGGAGACCCAGAGTAACGTTTTTAAAAATCACTGTAAAGGGGCTGCTGCACACCCTGCCGCCCCCAACATTCAGGAGAGATGTTGGTGGTCCCTTGCACCTCCATGGGGTACCATAGGTGAAGAAAATAGGCTAACAAATCCCACACAGGGCATTGTGGAGCTCACCAGCCTTGGAGCCATGACTATCTGAGGAGCGGCTCACTCCACTCTTTTCCGCGGCCGTGGGTGGATTTGCAGTGCAATTCTCTTTTGAAGCCCGCGTGCCTCTGCTTGTCCAAGGTGGGACACCAGTTATTCCAGGAGCTCACAGGGAGCTCACCTGAGCTAACAGGGAGATCACTCAGATGCTGTACAGCTGGCTACCCGTGTAGTCTTCTCTATCAATTGCTGGCACAGGAGCTAGCTAGCTTATTCCTACATCACAAAATAAAATGATGTATGTAGTGTTGAAACTTTTCAAGCACTCACCCCCAGTCACAGATCTGGATTTAATCCATTTTTATTTGCTCGCCACGTCACCCCAGTTTGGACCCACCCATATGCAAATCAGTCATGATCCTGCGCCCCCTGGGAACAGCCCAGCCCGAATTGCCAAGCCTGGTCTTCCCTGGAACAGAAACAAGCATCCTGGGACGGTTTTGGGTATCACCCCTGATCAGCCAGGCAAGCTTGGGTTTGGTGCCTACCTGACTGGGTTTGGTGCCTACCTGACTAGTAGGACAAAGGAAGGGCTTGAGTAGGTGTTATCAGACATCTACTTGTGACAGGGGAGCTCCCTTTAAAGAAAATTAACTCCTGGACACTGGCCAGTTGGTCTTCCATCTGCAGGTTTGAGCTCAGGCTGAGGCTGCCAAGCTGCAATGGAAGGCCTACAGTCATGTTTGTGTGGTCACACTAGTAGATGACACAGTAGTGCTGTAGTCCATAGATGACATTTAATTTTTCTCACCATGGATGTATTTTGGACACCATATACTAGGGACGTAAAGGAAAGTTAAATATGCTGATTAAGTGTTAGACAAGTTAACATGTTTTTGTGGTCAGTGTACATGCTCTGTGGTCTGGATAGCAGTGTTTCAGTACATAGTCAGAAAATCAGCAGCATCAGGCCATAAGCATTATGTATCAGAATACGGGTCCCAAATAGCACTTTCAACACACACTTATTCCCAACCACTGGACGATGGCAGTGTGCATAGTAAGGCATAAGGGAAAAATATGCTGCATATAAGAACTTGATCAGTGCATTAGTTTTCTAGCCTTAGTAAAGTGATAATAACCACAGTAGAACATAAAATGTGTGAGTATTGCATACTATATTTTTATGAATGAGACCTTTGAAAGTAGCGTTATACATACAGCATAATAGAATGTACAAATATTGTGTGTCTATAAAACAAGACCAAATGTAGCTCTTTTTAAGCTCAGTCTATTAGGACCCTCAGGTCATTCATTGACAAGCATTCAAAAAAGATACATTTGTACATAACACAACATGAGTTATAGTGTACAACAACATAAAAGGTACAAATATGACAAAATGTTGAACCCTATTGGTACAACATTCATTAATTAATAAACCACTCATAATTCAGCAGAACCCCATTATACGTTTAAAAAGGCGTTAAAGAATTAGAAAATGTTTTTACTGATCATTTAATTCAAGGTAAACATTAAAAATGTATACGTCTCCATAGCAGAATGTATGTGTATTTAATAAATAGAGTCCTTAAAAATGGTGACAAACATTCTGTAACATGGAACGCACTAAAAGTACATGGTTGACATCTCTGATATGTAACTGGCGCATCTTACATCTTCTACCCTGTTTGGTGATTTTATCCCAGATGCAAGTAATAATTCCTAAGAGGAGCCGATCCAATCTCAATAAAACGATCAGTCTTCTGATCCCATATGGCAGATTCTAGATCAAATCAGACTGAGATTTATTCCCTAAATTACTCTCCTGAACCACTTCATTATGTGGATTTGGCTGGCATAATGCAAAGTCTCTATCTAAGCTTATTTCAAACAAAGATCCCTTTATTACACTCTTCAGAGTGGACCTGGGCATAGGAGAGTCCATATTCAGATTGTAGGAAAGTCCTCCTTTTTGCCTTGGTCACCCCCAAACTTTTTGGACAGATGCTGGTGGTTACTGACTCTTGGCTGTGCACTGGGTACTGCTTACCAGTCCCAGGGCCAGCGCTCTGTGTAAGTGGATATGAAAATTAGGCTAATTATAATTGGCAATCTTAACCTACCTTTAATTCCCTGGTATATGGTAGGACATGTAGGTTTAGGGACCCCAGCATAGGTGGTGGCCCCATAGGTGCACTGCTGAGGTGCCCAGTGTCATTCTAAAGGCAGGCCTGCCTTGCTGGCTGCTTTTAAACTAAAGTTACATTCAAATTTGACTTTGGAATTAAAGGTACTTCTAAAGTTTTAAACTACCTTATTCTTACGTATAATTCACCCTTAAGGTGTGCCCTACGTGCCCCTAGGGCTGGGTGCCATGTAACAATAAGCAGGGACCTTATAAAAATAGTTTTATAAGCCCTGGTGAGGTAAAAGAGACAAATTTGTTTCCCCCTCATTGTAGTGAATAGCCTCCATAGGCTAGATAAGGGAGACTTTGTTTTAATTTACAAAGTCCCCTTAAGTATCAGATATCTCGAGTTTGGTATCAAATTAATTGCTATAATAAATCCCACAACTTACAATTGTTAGATTTATTATAATGTGTTCAGGTAAAGAGTTTTAAACTCTACCTAAAAGTTGCCAACTTCAGCTCTATAGTGCTCTGCTCTAATTGGCCAGCCTCTGGCAGCCTGGCCAGGCTGCCTTGATGAGGTGTGAAGTAGCCTGGGCTGAACACAAAGAGATGTGCCTGGGGGAGGAGAACTTCCCTCAGCAGATGGAGAAGCAGGAAGGGGTGCCAAACAGGTCTTCAAAAGCAGGGAAGGACATTTGGAGCAACCCAGCACCTCCCTCACATCCTGCAGACCCAGCAATTAGGTACCCCCTTGATTAGATTAGGAGAGGGCAGGAGAAGGGTGTGTTTAGGATTTGTAGCCACACCAGTGGGTGGGCTCAGCCAGACGTAACCTCCTAAAATCATTTTCAGCCATAATGGATTTTTGAAGAGTGTTGCTCACCGGGATTTACTTTTGCCACACTTCCCAGGAAATGGTCATCACAGGGGGAAGGACCCTGCACCCAATTGGAGAACTATGACCCCCCTGTTTTTCACCCAGGGGCAAGGATAAAACTGGCAGACCTGTGCCCACACCTTATATTCCTACAAGCAAGAATTACAGGAGAATAAGGACTAGACCAGCTGCACACTTAGGTTTCACCACAAGAAGGACTATGCCTGGCTTCAATTGGTTCAAGGAGGGACTCCCTGTTTGATAAAGGTAACAAATAGGTAACCAGAGTCCCCTTTACCAACTCCTGAAGAAACTGACCAGGTGACCACTGTCCCTTAGCCAAACTGGAGTTTGCACCAGGTGCATTCTGGGAGTTGTAGTCCGCACCCTCAAGGAGCATCTCAGAGCTTCTAGAACCTTGGTGTGAGCTGTGGACCTCAAAAGAACCTTAAAATAACATCTGGGAGAAGATCCAGAAGTTTGGAGAAGTTTGGAGAACTTTTGGAAAAAAGATCCATAAAGGGACCAACCCGCCGCGGCAACTCTAGCTGACTTGCCTCAACGCAACCCAGTCTGACTTGTAGGTTTGTCCCGGTGATGAAAATCTCTGAAAAAGTGACTAGGTCTGAACAAAGAAAGTTGACCGGGACCTCCCAGGCAGTGTATCCGAAGAGGGCTCCAAGGACATCGGATCAAGATTCAAGTTTGCCCCGGTCGAAGAATTTTCATCTCGAAAAAACAACTAAGTCCGAAGGTAAAAATTTCCACTGAGGGCTCCCGCTACACATTTGCGAGGAAGAGTTCCAGGAGGTCAGATTGGACTGGCGACTTGGTCCCGCTGAAGAAAATCTTCAAGAAAACTACTAAATCAGAAGGTAAACTTTTGACTAAGGCCTCTCGTGGGCTGTAGCCAAGCAGGGCTCCATTGCGGACAGCCTTAAACTTTGACTTTGCCCAGGTCGAGGTACGACCACATAGATTGGCGCTATTCATTTCTAAATGTTAAAAAGCATTAATTCTTTTAAAATTCATATCTCCGGTTCCCTTTATTCGATTTTATTTATTTTGGTGTCATTTTAAAGCTAACAATATTTCCCTTTTTTATAAATTGTTTTTGGATTTTTAAACTGTTTCCTGTGTTTTATTTAATCACTGTTTTGTAATACTTGAATGCTTTACGCTTTGTCTCCTAAGTTAACCCTTGTCGCTCGTTGCCAAGCTACCAAGGGTTGAGCTAGGTTTTATTTATTAAGACCTAACTGGACCTAAGTGTAGGTTAGGGGCCTATTGCTAAGTGTTGGTAATTACCTCTCCTTACCAATAACCCCTTTTCCAACACAGATCAAGCCCAAAGATTTCTTTAGCCCCTCAAACGACCTAAAAAAAGCACTCCGTTCCTTCTGAAAAGAAAGAATTTAAAGCTTCAAAGCTGCCTGCAATGTTCACTCCTCTCCCCCAAGGATTGAGTTTCTCCACCTCAAGACAGCAGCCAAGGAAGAGAAAGAGGAAGAAGAGAATAATCCAAACTCCAAGTGCAAAGCATGGGGGCCTGCAAGTGTGATCAAACTGCATATCTGATGAAGAATTCAACCTTCAATCCCCTCAAATGAGAGTCAGAGACTCATAACCAGCACTTCATATGCATACCACAAAGAAGGGGGGTTTTTAATCCCATAGACTGACAGGACATGCCCAAAATGACATCTCTCAGACGTTTTGTAAAATCTATTCAGGGCGTTTGTCTGAGAAAGGCCTCTACTTGAACAAAGTTTCCTACAATCAACATCCCGCCCATTCTTACAGAAAACTTTACCAAGAAAAAGGTATGAGTCCCTCTTTCTAATTTATTAGTACCTAAATACCAATGAAGCTACCGCTTCAGCCTTGACCCATTCTAATGGAGGATCAAGAGTTTACTTTCAGAAGTATTAGGGGGTCATTCTGAAGCACCGCCAACAGGCTGGCGGTGCTTCCTGGCCAATTCTGACTGCGGCGGTAAAGCTGCGGTCAGAAAAGGGAAACCGGCGGTTTCCAGCCGGTTTTCCCCTGGCCATAGGAATCTTCCATGGCGGTGGGGATTCCGACCCCCTTCCTGCCATCCTGTTCCTGGCGGTTCTTACCGCCAGGAACAGGATGGCGGGAACGGGTGTCGTGGGGCCCCTGGGGGCCCCTGCATTGCCCATGCCACTGGCATGGGCAGTGCAGGGGCTCCCTCACAGGGCCCCATAATGATTTTCAGTGTCTGCTTAGCAGACACTGAAAATCGCGACGGGTGCCACTGCACCCGTCGCACCCCAGCAACTCCGCCGGCTCCATTCGGAGCCGGCTTCATCGTTGCTGGGTCTTTCCCGCTGGGCGGGCGGGCGGCCTTTTGGCGGTCGCCCACCCACCCAGCGGGAAAGTCAGAATGACCGCCGCGGTTATTTGACCGCGGTGCGGTCTTCTGGCGGGGGAACTTTGGCGGGCGGCCTCCTTAATCGGGCGACCCCCTTACTCTCCAAAAAGTGGGCTTCTTTGTACTTTGACAACACTACAAGGTAATGCCGCAAGCCAATATGAGTTAAGTTCATTAGGGCTCCATCATCAGCATATAATAGGGAGCTAATGGACTTTTAACAAATTCCGGTAGGATCATCCTTCCCCTGATTTAAGGTACCTGGAAGATCATAAATGTATAAAGAAAATAGTAGGGGAGCCAACAAGCAGCCCTGCTTGAGACCATTTTGAGTTTTAACCCCATAGGATAGGACCTGTATACCTCCCATCAGAATTTAGCACCAGGTATCTGAATTCAATTCCATATTAAGACCCAAAAGATGGTGTGGAACACCAAAGAGGAGAAGCTTTCTCAGCAGCATTTGATGGTCAACTCTATCAAACCATGTGGAGATGTCGATAAATGCTGTGTGTACTGCCATACCTCGAAAAAAGGAGTATTTTTCAACGTTTGAGGGACCTTAATATTGTCAAGTGTACTATGATATCTTCTAAAACTGGCTTGCACTGGGGTAACAGCATTCTGGTCTTGGGCCCACTGTTGTAAGTGACAGAGTAAACTCCGGGCAAAGAGTTTGCCTGAAGCATCCAGCAATGAGAATCGTCTGTACCTAGGCTAGCCAGTTAGGATTTAGGACCCTTCTTAAACAGTGGTACAATAACGCTACCCTTCAAAGATAGGGGGATTCTTCCAGAACAGTAACAATGTTTAAATAACAGGCCGAGAAAGGATCCTCAATCTGCAGCCCCTTTTTTAATAGCTGCAATTAGAACCTCATCAGGTCCTCGAAGCAGCAGATGTTCTGGCATTCTTTAGAAAATGGAAAATCCAACAATTGGGGGAGCACCATAAACGTAATACACCTCCTCATTCACAGAAAGGGTCACTGGGATACTTACCTCGGTATTACTCAAGTACAACTGAGAAATGTATTCCACCTTGACATTTTCACCCTAGTATCACAATATTCTGCAACCAAGAGCCAGTACTTCTTAGAGGAGTCAGCTTTTGCAGCATCTATTAAATTAATCCATGTCATCCTACCTTCTTTGAGTTTACATTGGGATCTTATTAGTTTAAGATGGTTGATTTCATGATGTCTAGCTAAGGAAAACAGCAAATACTGTTTTCTTGTCAGGAAACGTATTTCCTGATTTATTGTCTTTAATGAGAAGTTGCACTTTTTCCACGACTGAGGGCCATCAGGTCTAGTGCTCAATTTATGGAACTCTTCCATTTAGGATTCATAAAGGGAAATGCAATTGTCCTATATGATTGCTGGTCCAACAAAATATAACTCCCACTATATCCTATGGGATTTATATTTCGGCAGACTTGACATCCGTTACCGTTGTGACGGAGTAACCCATCCACCAAGATCCAAATCAGACCTAAAGGCACAAGTTTGAGGTATGTATATAGACTACATGGTTACAATTGACTGTATGAGTAAAAGTGCCCCTCCATTGGCATAGCCTCTTCTAGAACACCTTGCATTCCAGGAGAATACACATTAACCACTACATTTGAACTCAGTACATGACCAGGTTTCTTGTAAGCATATAATTAAGGGATTAAAGACTTCAGAAAATGTAATTTATTCTGTACTTGACCCAACCCAGCCATATTGCATGACAGGAGAAGCCCAATGAGCTACTTCAAAGGCTCATTACTCCTGGATGAAGGGTGGGCATTATTCAAAGCACCCGCCACACAACTCCACTGGAGAAGATCGTCCTTCAGATCAGTAGCACGGGGATAGATTACAGATCCCTCCACCAATTTCATTATGTGACCCCATTGTTCCAGTAAAATAACTATGTTTTTGGAATTCCCTTGTATAAAGTCAGAATCGAGCCCCACTGCATTGATCCCCATTGACTTAGATACTTTTAGATACTTTTAAACTATTTGATTGTTTAGTGTGTGGCCCAAAATACTTAACAACAGGGATGACATCAATCCCTCTCTTTAAAAAGAACTCGCAGTTCTGTACAACCGGATTTGCGATAGCCGAAGAATCAAAGGTAACTCTGGATTAGTGAGCCAAGCAAATAAATAAATAGTCACTTTCCTTCAACCTTAAAGCTTCAATCTCCAAAAAAGAATTTAGGATAGATCTTCTATTCATTGGAGGAAACTCATTACCAAATAACAGGATAAAATCCAGATTGGATAACCTATAGCTCTGCCGCACACAAGTCCTTTGAGAGGGACCTGTCAGGAGCATCCATAAAACATCCCCAACACTCAGAATAAAGGTTTTTGACCTCATGGTTGAGCGAGGGACATGGTATAGTGGCAGAAGATGTTAGGGGCCATGATCCTCATTTCTTGTACTCAGTGGAGAAGACACCTCATATCCCTTAATTACCCCTTCCACAATGGGAGCTTTCCACTTTAAACCACCCAACTGAGTTTCTAACAAACCAGGAGTCTGCGTCCAGCAAGAGTAAAGGAACCATATTTCCCTTTCCACTCCAGAAGGCTCAAGCGAGGCACTCAGTACAGAAATCAAAGTATAGAAACCAAAGCCTCCCCCGAGAGTGGAAGAGGACAGAGAGGGTCGGCCTCTCATTGCTCTAGTTCTCCCCCCCCCACCACAAGAGGGTCACCATTCAGGAGAGTCAGCTTTGTAAGAACAGTTGAAGCACTATCTTCAAGAGAGAAGGAGCCTGATTTAAATACTGGCAGCTGAGTTACTCTGTCACAATGGTAATGGATATAATGGGATTTAGATATTGGAGGACAGAATATCTGTCACCATTGAGACAGAGTAACTCATTCTCCAATATCTAAATCAGGCCCAATGTCATCAACCACCCCCTCTCCAACTCTTCATGTCATAATCATTGGGAAACTGTTTTTTAATTTATTTTTGGCTTATGGATTTTTCTTATCGGTTTATTTTTATTTTTCTTGATTGCACTCTTCTGACTCATTACGGTAGACTTGCACTCTATTATTACACTACTTGACACACCAATTGACACAGACTCAAAGTGATGCAATGCAGTCGATGTACTAGCATTTACAGACTCCTTGTCCAGTCCTCTCCTTGCTGGGGCACTAGTCCATTTACCTTCCCAATTTTTTAGTGCAATTCTTTGACCACTTTTTAAGCATTGGAATTATCTCTGTCTTGGCTGTACCCAGAGAGGGGTTCATAATCCACAAACAACATACTCAAACACAGCACTTCAATTTCAGAAATGTAATCATTTTTTGGGGACACCACATAACACAGTCCCAACCTCTAGAAAAACATAATTTACCCTTCCAGAGGACACAACCATTTCTGACGTTGTTTCATAGTATCATCCTTAATTGAATTTACAGCCAGTTTTGATCTAGAGAGGCCTAACTTGTTTACATTCTGCACCTCAAAAGGAATTGCGGACATCATTTTCAAAACATTGTCAGAACTTAACATATTTTTTTCTAATATTGACAGAATAGAAAATGAAAATTTTTCAATACAAAATGAAATGTTAGGGAAGCCCCTCTATCAGTCATTTGAGCTTCGTGCCTCCGACGGTACTCCGAGTGTTAGAGCACTGTTGTTTTCTTAGAATGCCTTAGTTTTTAGGATCAAGCCTGTGAGTGTATGCGCTAGCACATGTGTCTCGCTTGTGAGACTATGTTGTGTTTATAAAAGGGCTTGGAACCCGCAAGTCACTCACCATTTGTTGGTTAACATGGAACTCTTCTTTACAGCCTCGTAATTTGTCAAGGCGTTTCTGGTATCATTTCAGTTCCTCTATATGGAGAAGGGATCAAGCACTAATGGATTCAACTTCACTTGTGCCCGTCTACTTGTCCCAATGTGATCGGGGTACTATTTTGTTCTTTTCAATTTCTAGTGCCCCACAAACAGAAGGCTTGTGACTGGCAAAAATGTGTCCAGCAGTACAAACAACATTACAAAGATTTTTTTAAAAGTTAGCTTTCTTTTATCTTTCCAAGTCATCTTTTCTCACTTTCCATTCATGTTTTCTTTTGTTTTTGCTTGTGGGCACTGTTCTCAAAAGATTACAATTAACTTGTTTGAAATATTTCATAGCTACTGTGTTTCTTTGTAATGTGTAATCTCTGAAATGATGCATTAACACATGATCATGCAGTACACCCTAATCCACCCCACTCAAATCCACCCCACTTCTAACCACCCCAATCCAACCCACTTTACCCCACACCAATCCACCCCACCCCAATCAGTCCACTCTAACTCACCCCACTTCAGTCCTTCCAACCCACCTCAATCCAATCTGCCTCACTCCAATTCACCCTCTCTAATCAAAAACAAACTGCGCCACCACAAAGCAATCTACCCAGCTCCAACAAAAAATATCTGGCCCACTCCAATCTGCCCTACTCCAATCCAAAACAATATGCCCCTCTCCAGTCAAAAACAATATGTCCCACTCCAATCTGCCCCAATCTAAAACAATCTGATGCACAGCAATCTGCTGCACTCCAATCCAAAGCAATCTACCTCACTTCAATTGACCCCACTTCAATCTAAAACAATCTGCCCCACTGCAATTCAAAACAATCTGCCCCACTCCAGTCCACACCACTCCCCTTTGCCCCACTTCAATCCAAAACAATCTGTTTCACCTCAAACTACCCACTCCAATCCAAAACAATCTGCCTCACTCCAATCTAAAACAGTCTGCCCCACTCCAATCTGCCCCATTCCAAAATAATCTGTCCCATTGCAATCCGCTGCACTCCATTTCAGAACAATCTGTCTCCCTCCAATATGCTCCAGTGCAATCCAAAACAATCTGCCCCACTCACATCTGCTCAACTCCAGTCCAAAAGAAAATGCCCCACTCCAGTCCAAAACAATAGGCCCAACTTCAACCTGCCCTGATCCAAAACAATCTGCCCCGCTGCAATCTTCTGCACTCCAATCCAACAGGATCTGCCCCAATCCAATCTGCCCTACTGCAATCCAAAACAATCTGCCTCATTGCAATCCAAAACAACTTGCCCCGCTCCAATCCGCCTCACTCCCATCTGCCCCACTCCAATCCAAAACAATCTTCCCCACTCCAATGTGCCACACTCCAGTCTGCCCCACTCTAATCAAAAGCAGTCTGCCTCACTCCAATTCAAAACAATCTACTCCACTCCAATCCAAAACAATCTGCCCCAATCCAATCTGCCCCAATCCAAAACTATCTGCCCCACTGCAATCTGCTGCACTCCAATTCAGAACAATCTGCCTCACTCCAATCTGCCCCACTGCAATACAAAACAATCTGCCCCTCTCTAATCCACCCCACTCTCATTTGCCCTACATCAATCCAAACAAATCTGTCCCACTTATATCCACCCCACTCCAATCCAAAACATCTGCTGACTCAATCCTAAATAATCTGTCCCACTCATATCCACCCCACTCCAATCTCCTCCACTCCAATCCAAAACATCTTTCTACTTGAAAGCACCCCATTCCAATCTGCCGCACTCCAATCAAAAGCAGTCTGCCACACTCCAATCTGCCCTACTCCAATCCAATCCACCTCACACCAATCCAACCCACCCCACTCAATCTCAATTCACCCCACCCCAATCCATCCAACTCCCATCCAATCAACCCCACACCAACCCAATCCACCCTAATACAAATCTGCCCCACTCTAGTCCAAAACAATCAGCCCACTCCAATCCAAAACAATCTGCCTCATTCTAATCTGCCCCACTCCAATCCACTCCACTCAATCTGACCCACTCCAATACAAAATAATCTGCCCCACTTTAGTCTGCTTCACTTCAATCCAAAACAACCTGCCCCACTCTGGGTTCTGGCCAGGAGTCCACTTTGCTCCGCCAGCCTTCCCCGTGCCCCTTATCCTGCTGACTGCCGCCTGGACAGCTGTTCGAGGCCCTCCTCCACCCGCAGGCACCCGCAGGCACCCGCCTGCGCCTCACCCCTGGTGCCTAGTGGTAGGCATCTCCTGATTGTCGAGTAAGTAATCCTTGTGTGTTTTTGTATTTTGTATATGCTGTTTCTACTGCTCTTTTTTGTATAGCCATCTATTTCTCTGACCCTTGTAATTCTCTGCGCATTTCTGCCCCTGTGCCCCCCCTGTACTTTTTTGCTGCCTGCTCTCACCGCCCGTTTGTTCCACCAGCTCCGGCGGTCACTTTCCCCCTGCCGCTGCATTCCCTGCGGCCCGCCCCCCTCGCACACCCATTGGCCCTCCCTCTCACCTCCCAACTGCTCCACCCTCCCACCCCACCCTCTTAATGGCAGCCGCTGCGCGGTGCCACGTGTGACTACCTGACCAGGTTCTGCCCAGGAGTCCACTTGGCTCCACCAGCCTGCCCCCGTGCCCCTTATCCTGCCGACTGCCGCCTGGACATCTGTTTAAGGCCCTCCTCCACCCGCAGGCACCCGCCTACACCTCATCCCTGGTGCCTAGTGGTAGGCATCTCCTGATTGTTGAGTAAGTAATCCTTGTGTGTTTTTGTATTTTGTATATGCCGTTTCTACTGCCGTTTTTTGCATAGTATTCTATTCCTCTGACCCTTGTAATTCTCTGCGCTGCGCGTTTCTGCCCCGTGCCCCCCCTCTACTTTTTTGCTGCCTGCTCTCACCACCCGTTTGTTCCACCAGGACCCGCCGGTCACTTTCCCCCTGCCGCTGAATCCCCTGCGGCCCCACCCCCCTCGCACACCCATTGGCCCTCCCTCCTGCCTCCCAGCTGCTCCACCCTCCCACCCCACCCGCTTAATGGCGGCCGCTGCATGGCCGCGCTGCTAGCACATCGCTGGCGCATCAGAGGCAGGCCCGTCTGTGCACGTCCACGCCTGGACCGCACCAAGCGCCAGTCCCCCTGGTCCCCCAACCCAGACCTCCTCCAGACTACACTACTCAAGTGCTACACTCCACTCCCTCATCCCAGGACTACCCCCTGCCTGTGCCCAAGCCAACCCCAAACACATGCAGGGACCTTTCACCTTCTATGCTTGCCAGTTCTCCTGCTCCCCACAAACACCAGAAACACCCACACACCCCACGCCAACCCCAACGCTCCACACACTAACACCACCAGACACCACAACATCAACACCAAAAACTCCCACACAGTCTTCACCCACCCCAACAGACCCTACTCCAACACCAACAAGCCCCACAGCCCCAACACACTCCACAACACCACCACAACCCACAGCAACACCAACGTACCCCACAACGCCACTAACTCCCCCAACACCAACACCATCACGCACCACAACAACAACAGCCCCCGCAACCACCTAAACTGCATACTCCTAAACACCCACTCCATACACAAGCATGCCGTCGAATTCTGGGACCTTATCACATCACACTCACCAGACATTGCCTTCCTCACTGAAATTTGGATGAATCCCTCATCTGAGCCCAATATAGACACAGCCACCCCAGATGGCTACAAAATCCATCATAGAGACCGTTTAAACAAACCAGGAGGGGGCATCACCAATATTCACAGAAACACCATTAAGGTCACCACTAACACACACAACACCCTAGACAGCACAGAACACATGCACTTCCTAATTCACATAAATGACAACACCACCCTCAGAGGAACCCTCATCTACAGACCACAAGGTCCTCGCCCCCCTTCTGTGACGCCATCACTGACACCATCAGCACTCACGCCCTCACTTCCACAGACTACATCCTCCTCAGTGACTTTAACTTCCACCTGGAGAACCCCCACGACCAAAACTCCACATATCTTCTAGACAACCTCACAAACCTAGGACTCTTACAACTGGTCACATCACCCACCCACTCAGCAGGACACACACTAGACGCAATCTTCACCATGAGCAACCACATAACCTGCACTCACACCACCGAACTCTACTGGACTGACCACCACTGCGTACATTTCTCCTTCTCCGAACCCCCCACACACTACCACCAACACACCACACCCTACCGCATGTGGGACAAGATCCCCACAGAACTCGTGAACGCCCAACTTGCTCAGAACCCCCCCAACACCAACGACCCCAACATTGCTGCCCATAACCTCACACAATGGATCACAAACTGCACAGACTCACTCGCCCCTCTAAGAAGAAACATCACCACCCGCAAAACCAAGAACGCCCCCTGGTTCACCACTGAACTCCAAACCTCCAAGGGTGAATGCTGCAAAACAGAGAAAACTTGGTGACAGGAACCCTCAACCACCGACTTCTCCACCGTCAAAACCACCATACGCAGTCATCACCAACTCATACGCACTACCAAAAAGGCATACTACAAGGAACGCGTAGACAGTAACTCACACAACAGCAAGGAACTCTTTACCATCATCAAAGAGCTCTCCAAACCCAAAGCCAGCAACATCGACCCCCACTCACACACAACACCTCTGCGACTCCCTCTCCAACCACCTCCACCTCAAAATCTTAGACATACACAACAGCTTCACACCACAGGCACTCGCCACCTCCACCACCGACACGATCAGCAACGACTCACCCCCCCAACCTACTACTCACCTGGACCCCTAACAATGACGAAGAAACCGAAAAAACTATGAATTCCATCCACTCAGGCACCCCCTCAGGCGCCCCCTCAGACCCCTGCCCCCACTGCATTTTCAACAAAGCCAGCCCAAACATCGCCCCGAGCTTCGCGCCATTATCAACAGCTCTTTCGAGGCCGCCACCTTTCCAGACTCCTGGAAGCACGCAGAAGTCACTGCTGTCCTGAAAAAGCCCAAAGCAGACCCTGATGACCTCACTAACTACCGCCCAATATCGCTTCTCCCATTCCCCGCCAAGGTCGATGAAAAACAAGTGAACACCCGCCTATCTCACTTCCTAGAGGAAAGCAACGTACTCATCACCTTCCAGTCTGGATTTCGCAAGAACCACAGCACTGAGACCGCCCTCATCACATGTACTGACGACATCAGAACCAGAGTCGACAAGAGCGAGACCGTTGCACTCATCCTCCTGGACCTTTCTGCTGCCTTCGATACTGTCTGCTACCAAATACTCCGCACACGCCTCCACAACGCAGGAATTCGACACAAGGCCCTAGACTGGCTTGCCTCCTTCCTCGCCAAAAGAACCCAGAAAGTCCGCCTCCCCCCTTCCACTCCACAGCCACCAAGATCATCTGCCCAAGGGTCCTCCCTCAGCCCCACCCTTTTCAACGTTTACATGGCCCCACTCGCCAACCTCGTCCGGCCACACAGAATCAACATCATACCCTACGCCGACAACACCCAGCTTGTCATCTCCCTCACTCGAAACCATACCACCGCCAAAACCAACCTCTACGCCGGACTCCTTCACACTGCCAAATGGATGACAGCAAACCACCTCAAGCTAAACTCCAACAAAACCTAAATCATCATCTTCGGCCCCAACAAAACTATATGGGACGACTCCTGGTGGCCCTAGGATCTCCACCAACTCCCGCAACCCACGCACGCAACCTCTGCATCATCTTGGACTCTTCCCTCTCCATGACCCATCAAATCAACGCCATCACCTCCTCCTGCTTCAACACCCTCCGCATGCTGCGAGAAACCTTCAAATGGATTCCCAAAGAGACCAGAAAGACCATCACCCATGCACTCATCAGCAGCAGGCTAGACTACAGAAACGCCCTCTACGCCGGCACCACAGTCAACCTCAAGCGAAAACTCCAGAGGATCCAGAACCCAGCCGCTCGCCTCATCTTGTACCTCCCACGCCATGAACACATCTCCTCACACCTCAGATCCCTTCACTGGCTTCCAATCGACAAGAGGATCACCTCCAAAATCCTCATCCACGCACACAAATCCCTCTGGGACAACACTGGACCAACCTACCTCAACGAAAGAGTGAACTTCCACACTCCCACTCGCCCCCTCCGCTCCACTGACCTCGCACTCCCCACAGTCCCCCGCATCCAACGCGCCACCACCGGAGGCAGATCCTTCTCCTACCTCTCCTCCAAAACCTGGAATTCCCTTCCCACCAACCTCTGCAAGACTCAGAACCTCCTGCTGTTCAGAAAACAGCTCAAGACATGGCTTTTCGAACAGTAAATCGACCTCCTCCCCTCCCCCATCCTCCTTCCCCCCTCCCAGCGCCTTGAGACCCTTACAGGTGAGTAGCGCGCTCTATACATTTTTTGATTGATTGATTGATTGACTCCAATCCATTTCAAGCTGCCCCACTCCAATCTGCCTCACTTTAATTCACAACAACCTGCCCCACTCAAACCTACCCCACTAATGCCAAAGAACACACTACAATCCAAAACAATCTGCTCTACTCCAATCCATTCCACCTCAACCCAGTCCAACCCACTCCATCCCTATTCACCCCACTTCAATCCACCCCACTACTACCCAGCCCAGCCCCACACAAATGCAATCCACCCCACACGAATGCAAGCCACCCCAACCCAGCCCAGTCGAATCTACCCCACTCCAATCTAATGCATCAAACCCCAATCCACCCCAGTCCAGTCCAATCCAACCCACCCCACCCCACTCCAGTCATCCCACCCAGTCCAATCAACCCACCCTACTCCAATCCAAACCACCCTATTGCAAACCAATCCACCCCACTCCATTTGAGTCCACCACTACCCAATCCACCTCACTCCAATACAGTCCAGTCCACTCCAATACAATCCACTTTAATCCACCCCACTCAGTCCAGTCTAGACTACATTAATGCACTCCAGTTGAATGCACCCCACTCCATAACACTTTAATCTTCCCCACTTCAATCCAGTGCACCACCCTCCAATTTAATCCACCCACTCCAATCCATCACACACCACACTCAATCCAATCCACCCTATTTCACCCTAAACCGTCCCACTCAGTCCAGCTCCACTCCAATACATCCCTTCTAGTCCACCCCAATCCAGTCCACCCCACTGCAGTCTACCTCACTGCAGTCCACCCCTCTGCAGTCCACCCCACCCCACCCATGCCAATCCAATCTACCTCACCTCAATGCAATTCACCCCAGTCCAATCCATCCCAGTCCGGTCCACCCCTCCCCAATCCAATCCACCCTAACCCAATCCAATACACCTCCTCCAGTCCACCCTAATTGACCTCACTCCATTTCAATCCATCCCACCCCAATCCAATCCACCCCACTCCAATCCCCCTCACCACACTCCAATCCACCCCACCTCCATGCAATAAACACCATTCCATTCCACAAAAGTCCAATCCACCATAGTCCCCCACAATACAACCTACCCCACCCAAATCTATTCCACCCACCCCACTCCAGTCTACTCCATTCCACCCCACTCCAATGCAGTCCACCCCACTCCAATCCAATCAACCCAACATCAGTCCTATCACTCCAGCCCAAACCACCCACCCAATCCAATTTAATCCAAGACACTCTAATCCACCCCAATCCCATCCACCTCACCCATTTCAATCCACCCACTCCAATCCAGTCCAACTCACACCAATCCACCCCACTTCACTCAGGCCACCCCAATCCAATTCACCCCTTTATACTCTAATCCAATCCACTCTTCTACCTCAATTCACTCTAATCCACTCCACCCTATCCCACTCCACTCCACTCTACAATACTCTCTACTACTGAATCCTACTTCCCTCTACTCAACTCTTTGACACTCAAATCCTCCTACTCCACTCTGGCATGCCACACACCACCAATAACCTTTAGCCATTGTGAACAGGAGCCACACTGGTGTACAACATGGCAGAACAAAGCCAATAGGCATTCTATAGACGAGACCTATTGGCTTTACCAATGCTGTTGGAGGTGTAGTTCCTGACTGCACTTTGATAAAGGTCAGATTAGCAAGCATTAATACAGTTTGGTATAGCCAAAGTGGGTGGCTTTGGCAATACATACCTTAGGAGTCACTAAAGCTTGGGTACATTTATTTTATGTGATTTAAAATAGCACATGAATATGAATGTACTATTTTGTTTTTCTTTCATGGTTAGGCTTGACGACATTAGGGCCAGAGTTACAAGGCCCTAGCACCTCTTAGTGCCACACTAGCATAATTTTTTTACGCTAATATGGTGTTAAGGAGGCCATTCTCCTTCGGCATATTTATAAAGTGCCTCAATGCTTGCATCAGACATAATGTATGCAAGGGGCGTTTTCCCCCTCATGGAGACCCGTAAAAATGCCGCAGTGAAATTTACAACATTTCACTGCACCATTTTTAGCATAATTTTTAACACTGCTCTGAGCAGGCATTAAAATGGCGTGCCCATTACTTTCAATGGGCCCCCCTTTACTTTGCAGGTTTAGCACCTCAATTTACGGAACTAATCCTGCAAAATTCCACAATAGCATAATTTATTTTGACAGTATTGTCCTAACGTGTACCATGGTGTGCCATACTGTAAATATGGTGTACACATGATGTTGTGAGGGGGTTGCAAAAAATTGCAAATCACAGCTGATGAGCCACTTTCTTGTAAATATGGCCCTTAGTCTGTTAGATGTGGCTGCCAAGAAGTTGGGAGTCCACTTTTGAACTCTGTCCTACAGTAGGAACAGTAAATGATGTTTAGGTGCCCTTTCAGGGGACGCTCTTTGTATATAAATGAGGGGTAGTTCCCCGAGGATCTTTCTGAAAGGTTAACGGCATCAGATAGCAGTTCTGATGCATATTAGGCCTACGAAATACAAATGAGCCTTTGGAAAAAGCATGCCACAGGTGAATAAATGTGAAGGCGAGCGGGGGCCAGCGCTGCCCCTTTGGAACTTGGGAGGCAGGCTCGCGTCGCGTGTTGTTTCAACATCATGTGATTCTGGGCAAGTCAATTACCCATCCCGTAGCTAAAAAACAAATGTGCCCTTGTGTACTGTAACTGGTATTCATGTCAAGCCCCCAGTAACGTCGGGTCGGCGCTATGTAAACCTGCCCAAAAAAAGGCTAAGGCTCTAATGAAGGGTGGAAAAGGTTCAATGGACAAGACAAGTAAGAAAAAACACGTCGTTTATGAACTGATTCCAGTACGGTACTGCTGTCTGCACAATACCTGAATTAAGTCGGACTGTCTAGCCTTATCAGATCACTCTCTAGAAAAAGCTAATGGAGCATTACTGTCACCATTTTCATTACTTGAACTAAGCTTTCTAAATCTATCCGAGAAATAAAGTTTGCATATAAAATTTAGTTTATGTTTCAAGGTCTTAATTTAACATACTATAATGTTTTTAAGGAATATAATAAAGGTGCCAGATGCTGAAGGAGCAAACGTTAACTTGACCCTGAATCATACATCCAAGGCGGCCCACACTTTTACATTAAGAAAGTAAAATAACTTACTTACTGTTAATGGTTTAAAATATTTCTTTTGAGTCTAGAATCCTTTTTCAGCAATTGGTTTGGTTACAGTTTATGTTTTTTTTGTTGTTTTATTTTTACATATGTTGACCTTCATTTTTGTGAATTGACTATGATCCCTGTAGCAGGATGTGAAATCTGAGGAGGATATGGAGTTCGGCCTCAGTATCTATTGCTACAACCAATTACTTGAATACTGGACCGATGAGATGACCGTCCCTTCCTAGCAGAAGCTAAAATGACAGGAACCGATCAGAAGGTCACGCTCCCTATTCTCCTCCTACATCACTTCCTTTCTCAAAGTCTCAATGCAGTTTACTAAATATTTAAACAATTCACAACGAGATAGACTAAACCGTTTTTGTTAAATAGATGTGTTTTGCTGCACACCTTTGGAACACTCTGCCTTTGGGACTTCGCCATGACCACACCGAACTATCTTTTCGCAAGAAACTAGAGACATTTTTATTTTCCTCTTAAGCAATTCTGTGGCACTGATAAGATGTGGGGCATATTTATACTCTCTTTGCGCCGAATGTGCGTCAAAATTTTTGACGCACATTCGGCGCAAACACTGCCCCATATTTATACTTAGACGTCCGACCCCGCGGGCGTCAAATTTCCACCATGTGCGTCATTTTTTAGAATGGGGAACCAGCCTTGCGTTAATTATATGCAAGGTAGGCATTCCCTTCCAAAAAATGACTTTAAGGCCTGTGCGCCTTATTTATACTGTGACGTCATTTTGACGCACAGGAGGGCGCAGGCCTTAAAAAACAGCGCCCAGCCTGATGGGCGCCGTTTTTTAACGCCTGGGTCAGGGCAGGCGTTAAGGGACCTGTGGGCTCAGAAGGAGCACAGAAGTGCCCTCCCATGCCCCTAGGGATACCCCCTGCCACCCTTGCCCACCCCAGGAGGACACCCAAGGATGGAGGGACCCATCCCAGGGAAGTAGAGGTAAGTTCAGGTAAGTATTTTTTTCGTATTGTTTTTGTGGCATAGGGGGGCCTGATTTGTGCCCCCCTACATGCCACTATGCCCAATGACCATGCCCAGGGGACCTAAGTCCCCTTTTGGACAGGAGTCATTTCAATGGGGGTGGGCGTAAAAAAAATGGCGCAAATCGGGTTGAGGCCAAAATTTTGTCTCAGACCTGACTTGCCCCATTTATTGACGCCCTAGCTCCATTTACCCCTACGCCGGCGCTGCCTGGTGTGAGTCATTTTTTTTTACGCACACCAGTCAGCTGCACCGGCTAACGTCATTCAATAAATAAGGCGCCCGCATGGCGCTTTGGAATGGCGTTAAACTTTTTGACGCACAACTGCGCTGGCGCAGTTGTGCGTCAAAAAGTATAAATATGGGCTATAGACCTCTCCTTTAGAGCTGGGAAGCCCTCAGGTATCAATGCGCTCTATAAATAAATAACATAACACATCGATGGAGTACTCTCAAGGAAAAAGATGCTTTATTTTTTATGAAATTGCATGCCTTCTTTGATGTTTGAGATCGCTGTTTGTAACACTTTTTGACACCGTGCTTTTGTATATAAACTTTCGAAATGAAGTGGAAGAGGGCACAGTCAGTGAACGAGGAAAGCAAAGCGTATCGATGTTGTTTTCTGCTTTATAAAATCAAAAGTTAAATTCGTTGTGTTTGAAGATGTAGTAAAGTCACGTGCAGAAAAAATAATATTTTCTACTCTAAAGTCTATCTGCGATAAGATTTGATAATGTTCACAACAACATGCATTGACCATTGCTTCTTGGGTTCAGAGGCTAACAGTTTCGGGTCAGAGTCATCCCAAATGGTTTGGATGCACGTTAGTGAGCTCAACAGTCCTAACAAAGAGTAATTATAAGAAAACAGGACTGATTGCAGAGGCCCACTAACTTTTTGACCAATGTTTCACTTTTTGCTGGTGTTTCACTGACTCTGACGATGCCCTGGGTGCTGCTAACCAGTCCCAGGGCCTGTGCTCTGTATAAAATAGGTATGCAAATTAGGCTAATTATAATTGGCTATGTCAACCTACCTATGAGTCCCTAGTATATGGTAGGGCATGTAGAGTTAGGGACTCCAGCATAGGTAGTGCACCCACAGGTGCACTGCTGAGGTGCCTAGTGTCCTTTTAAATGCAGGCCTACCTTGCGGCTGCTTTTAAATTCAAGTTATTTGCAACTTCGACTTTGGAATTAAAAGTACTTCAAAAGTCTTAAACTACCTTATCTTTACATATAATTCACTGATAAACATTGTTTTACAAGCCCTGGTGAGGTAAAATAGCCAAATTCGTTTTTCCCTCACTGTAGGAAATGGCCTCCATAGGCAAAAATGGGGAGACTTTATTTTAATGAACAAACTCCCCCAAATGTCAAATACCTCAAGTTTGGTATCAAATTAATTGTTATAGTAAATACCACAGTGTACAGTTGTTGGATTTAATATAACTAGTTCAGGTAAAAAGTTTTAAACTCTACCTGAAAGTTGCCAACTTTGCTCTGTAGTGCCCTTCTCTGATTGGCAAGCTTCTGGCAGCCTGGCCAGGCTGCCTTGATGACCTATGAAGTGGCCTGGGCTGAACATAAAGGATGTGTCTGGGAGAGGAGAACTCCCTCAGCACATGGGGAAGCAGGAAAAGGGGGAGGGCTGCCAAACTGGTCTTTGAAGGCAGGGAAGGACATTTGGAGCAACCTAGCCATTCGCTCACATCCTGCAACCTCAGACAAATAGATGCCCTCTTGATTAGATTAGGAGAGGGCAGGAGAGGGGTATGTTTAGGATTTCTAGCCACACCAGTGGGTGAGCTCAGCCAGATGCAACCTCCAAATATCACTTTCAGCCATGATGGATTTTTGAAGAGTGTTCCTCCCTGGGCTTGATTTTTGTCACGCTTCCCAGCAAGTGGTCATCACAGGGGGAAGGACCCTGCATCTGATTGTTTTTCACCCAGGAGCAAGGATAAATATGATAGACCTGCACCCACACCTCAGATCCCTACCGGATCCCTACAAGGAAGAACATCAGGAGAAGAAGGACTGCCCTGCTGGACCCTTGAACTGCACCTGGACACTGCACTCTGGAGGACTGCACTAGGTGCACACTTGGGCTTCATCACAAGAAGGACTTTGCCTGGCTTCAACTGGTTCAAGGAGGGACTCTGTGTTTGCTACAGGTGACAAAAAGCTAATCAGAGTCCCCTGCATCAAATCCTGAAGAAACTGATCAGCTTACCCCTCTACATTGTCGCTTTTGGAGTTTGAGCCAAGTGCATTCTGGGAGTTGTAGTTCGCACCCTAAAGGAGCAACTCAGAGCTTCTGGAACCTTGGGGTGAGCTGTGGACTCCAAAAGAACCTTAAAAGCTCTTCTGGAAGAAGATCCAGAAGTTTGGAGAAGATTGGAGAATTTTTTGGAAAAAGCTCCATAGAGCTGACCTGCTGTGGCAACTCTAGCCGGCTTGCCTCAATCGCGACCCGGCCTGACTTGCAGATTCACCTCCCTGAAGAAAATCTCTGAAAAAGTGACTAAGTCCGAATGTAGAAAGTTGACCAGGACCTTCCGAGTAGTGTATACGAAGAGGGCTCCAGGGACGCTGGATCAAGATTCAGGTTCGTCCCTGTCGAAGGGTTTTCATCTAAAAAAAATTGTCTAAGTCCAAACGTAGAGATCTTCACCAAGTGCTTCCGCGACTCGTATCCTAGGAAGGGCTTCAGGGAGGTCGGATTGGATTGGCGACTTCTTCCCACTGAAGAAAATCTTCAAGAAAACGACTCAGTCTGAAGGTAAACATTTGATCGGGGCCTCCCGCTTGCTGTAGCCGAGCAGGGCTTTTTGTTTCTAGGCGCTAAAAACATGAATTCTTAAAAAAATTATGGGGGTCATTCTGACCTCGGCGGTAAAAGTCCCTTACCGCCGGTCAGAAGTCCGCCATTCTACCGCTGTGGCCGCGGTAAACCGCCACGGTCATTCTGACCCACAACTGACAACCCGCCAAAAATCCGACATCCACAGCAGGCCGCCACATCAGCGGCCAGTGGTAAACTGGAGATGACCAAACCTCCACCGCCACGCCAACAGAAACACGCCCATGTCATTCTGACCCACAAATCCATGCGGCGGTCTTTCAACCGCAGTATTCCATTGGCGGTACACACCGCCGCGCTCAAAATACACACACAGCTCCAAAACACAGCCACATTGGACAATTTGAAATACACACACCTGATACACATACACACACCACTCCCACACACCCAACCCAATATAAAACACACACCCACATCACCCACAAACCCCTACGACCAAAGATCAGAGACGAAGGAGAGAGAGACACATCACAGAATAGAGAGCTACATCACACAGAGGCACACTACACCATCACACACACCACATAGAAGCACAAAGCACCACACACCAACACACTCATCACCACATACACCACCCCACACCTCATCCACACCACCCCATGGCACCCCAAAGGCACCCACGCTTTTCGGACCAAGAACTCCGGGTCATGGTGGAGGAAATTATAAGAGTTGAACCCCAGCTATTCGGCTCACAGGTGCAGCACACCACTATAGCCAGGAAGGCGGAGCTATGGCAGCGGATCGTGGACAGGGTCAACGCGGTGGGACAGCATCCCAGAAATTGGGACGACATCCGCAAACGCTGGAACGACCTACGGGGAAAGGTGCGCTCGATGGTCTCGCGACACAACATTGCAGTGCAGAAGACTGGCGGGGGACCCCCACCCACTCCACCCGAATTCACAGCATGGGAGCAAGAGGTACTAAACATCCTGCATCCTGATGGCCTCGCTGGAGTACACGGAGGAATGGACTCTGGTAAGTACAATCTCAACTACTTCACCCCCCCCCAGCATGCTAACCCCCACCACCCCCCTCACCCCCAAGCCCCCATCACACATCCTCCCTGGGAATGTCTCTCCAGCACAACCCACCCAACACCAACCCCTGCATGCCACCACAAACTATGGACACCCATCACCTAAGCATGACCACTGCACATACCCCCCCCTCAAAACACCCTCACAACACCTCCCCCAAGGGAATGGCAGCAATGGGGGACAAGGGCACCCATAAATCGCACGCAATAGCACACACAGAAACAATAACCATACTCTCTCACCCCATGCAGGACCCGAACGCCAACACACCGGTCATGAGGGTCCAGAAATGTCCATCCCACCCCCGGAAGAGGCCCCCAGTGATGACAGCAGCTCTGTCGACCTGGAACCTGATGACCAGCCCGGACCATCGGGGACCTCTGGACAGTGGGTTCCCCACACACAGACACAGGCCACACCAGACCCAAACCCCTCTGGGACCAACAGCACAGCTCCCACCCAGCGGGCCCATGCCTCTGTCTCTAGGACAGGTCAATCAGCGGTGTGTCTGCCACTACAGGGCACCCAGGCTAACCCACCACCCCATCAACAACAGGGACCTGGGGGCAGTGGTAGTGGGCACACCGTCCAGGGGACAGAGGCCGGGGGAAACCGGGCAACTCGGAGGACTGCTGTGCGACAGGGGGGGGAGGAGAGGCCCAGGGAACCCACTCTCCAAGAGGCCCTCACCACCATCATGGCAGCCTACCACCACTCCCAAGAGACAATGGCGACGGTACTGGCCAGGTTCCAGGAGATCCAGGCACAGCTGGAGGAACGCTAAATGGGGTTCAGCAATCAACTCACCAACATCTCTACCGCTATGGGGAGCATAGTCCAGGCCCTCAACCGTATAGAAGACACGTTGCAGGACCATGTGGCACCACACAGAGCCCCTGTCACTAGCCCGGACCAGGAACAGCCTACCACCTCCGCCGGCGCTAGTGGTCAGGAGGCCCCACCACCACGACAGGCCACCAGAACCCCACCTCCTGCTGAAGAACAACCACCCCGCAAGAGGAGCCTGAGATCAAAAAAATAGACAGAGCAGGATGTCAAGACCCCCGCCAGCATGAGATACCCCCTGAAGTCATCCCACTGTCCCACATTGCCACCCTGTCCAACCTTGAACTGCCCCTGCTCCATCCTTCCACAGGCATATGGACAATGCACCTGTGAGACTGAGAACTGGACTCTGCCATGGACATTACTCCACCCCCACCCATCACTGTGTTAATATCATGTACCATTATCTAGCACTACAAATAAATCACTCATTGCACTGAAATCTATCAGGAGTCAGCCTGTATTATTTACAAATGTATAACACATTACAGATCAATTATGTTCGGTTAACTTTGTGTTGAAAACATACCGAGGTCAATAAGCATTAGTCCATGGGCTAACCAACCAGAAGTCACGCAGTGGGCCATACAGCACTGAAAAGGGAAGGGAAAATCAAACATCAGTCTAAAAGAACTGGGGGGAAATAGACAAAGTTGAGATGCAGGAGTCTTCAAGTAAATGTAAAATGGCGTGGGGGATTCTTACCTGTGTGCTACTGAAAATACTGTTGGATAACTCTGTCCCTGTTGTCTGTGTCGTCCTCTGAGTCTTCCTCCTCTTCACTCTCCGCAGGCTCCACAGCTGCTTCAACACCACCATCTGGACCATCCTCCTGCAGGAAAGGCACCTGACGTCGCAATGCAAGATTGTGAAGCATACAGCAGGCCACGATGATCTGGCACACCTTCTTTGGTGAGTACATCAGGGATCCCCCTGTCATATGCAGGCACCTAAACCTGGCCTTCAGGAGGCCAAAGGTCCTTTCTATGATCCTCCTAGTCCGCCCATGGGCCTCATTGTACCGTTCCTCAGCCCTGGTCCGGGGATTCCTCACTGGGGTCAATAGCCAAGGCAGGTTGGGGTAACCAGAGTCACCTATTAGCCACACACGTTGTCCCTGTAGCTGTTCCATCACATAAGGGATGCTGCTATTACGCATCACATACGCGTCATGCACTGAACCAGGGAACATGGCATTTACATGGGAGGTGTACTGGTCAGCCAAACAGACCACCTGGACGTTCATAGAATGATAACTTTTCCTGTTTCTGTACACCTGCTCATCGTCTTTTGGGGGTACTAAGGCCACATGGGTCCCATCAATGGCACCAATTATGTTGGGGATATGTCCAAGGGCATAAAAATCACCCTTCACAGTGGCCAAATCAACCTCCTCAGGGAATAGAATGTAACTCCGCATGTGTTTCGACAGGGCAGACAACACTCTAGACAAAACTTTTGAAAACATGGGCTGAGACATTCCAGATGACATGGCCACTGTCGTCTGGAATGAGCCACTTGCAAGAAAATGGAGGACTGACAGAACCTGCACCAGAGGGGGAATTCCTGTGGGTTGGCGGATGGGGGACATCAGGGCTGGCTCCAGCTGGGCACACAGTTCATGGATAGTGGCACGGTCAAGTCGGTATCGTAGTATGATGTGGCGTTCTTCCATTGTCGACAGGTCCACCAGCGGTCGGTACACGCGAGGATTCATCCTTCTCCTCGCAAGTCCCAGCGGACGGTTCCTAGGAAGGACAACATGGAGCACAGAGTCAAGCAACTCACAGGTACGTTCACCACAGCTTGCATAGCACACGGTTATCTATGTATTGAAAGGCGTGTATGTGTGGCAATGCAAGGCCTAGGCCTGTGTGACGCAGTACGAATTATGCCATGTGGGCCCTTGAAATGGCGGCTGCCTGACCTGTGAAGTGGGACAATGGGATGTGAGGTCAATGCGCTGGCGGGGCGCACCGTGGCGGTAGGCGGTCGAAGACTGCTATACGAAGCCGCATTGGTTAACATTGAAGCCTATGGGTTTCAGGAGCCAATGACGAGGTGCGCCGGCGGTCGCGGTACGCACCGCCGCGGTACACACCGCCGCGGGCGTGACCGCCATTTTCTATCTGCTTAATCACTCGAGACCTGATCATCCACAGGAGAGGACCTATACTGCAAGTGCTGCTGTGACCTCGGTCTGGAAGTGACAATGGCTGCTGCGACTGGGGAAAGGGCCCCTGCCTTCACGTCTGAAGAGTTGGAGAAGCTCGTGGATTGGGTCCTCCCCCAGTATGCGTTACTCTACGGTCCTCCAGACCAACAGGTAAGTACACCGTGTGCACATGGAATGGGCGATGCCTGTGTGGAGTGGGGTGGATGTAAGTTGGTGGGGTGGGGGGCGAATGAGGAGTGCAACGCACAACAGATGAGAGCATGTGCCATTTGGCAAAGTTGGTGAGGGGGGGCCAATCACATCTAACATGCAGTTCATTGATGAATGTTTCCTTCCCACCCTGTACATGTCAAATAGGTCAGCGCCCATCAGAAAGTCGACATTTGGCGTGCCATCGCCAAGGAAGTCCGGACCCTGGGGGTCCACAACAGACGGGGCACCCACTGCCGCAAGAGGTGGGAGGACATCCGCCGCGGAACCAGGAAGACCACCGAGTCACTGCTGGGGATGGCCTCCCAACCTAGGAGGGGTGCCAGTCGTACCATGACCCCCCTGATGTCCCGGATCCTGGCGGTGGCCTACCCTGATTTGGATGGGCGCTTGAGGACATCACAGCAGACACAAGGGGGTGAGTATCAGCACATTCTCCTATCTTTCTGCGCAGTGGAGGCGTCTGGGTGGGGGATGAGGGCTGTGGGTGACATTAGGCCAGGGTGCATTCTGTAGGCTAGTCCCCTCCCTTAGGCATGGCCCTGTGCTCCCGGCCCCCACCTCTGTAGGGTGACAAGTACAGCTATTGATGGTCCAGCATCACACATGTGCACGTTTGTCGTCTCTAGACCTGTTGTCCTAGTCAGGAGTACTGAGTAGTGTACCCCGAATGCGAGGCGTAGTGCATGAGGCTCCTCTGTCTGTCCTCTCCGCCAACGGTGTTGACATTGCATGCACTCAACCTGGTCTTCGTTTTTCTCCCCCCACCCTTCTTCTTCATCTTCTTGTGCATGTGTGCATTAGCATCATCAGGCGGAGGAGATTTGGCATCGGAGCACGAGGGAGCTGCCAGTCACAAGGCCCCGGTGGCCCCAGGAACAGACACCGAGGGCACCAGTGATCCGGAGGGCGAGGGGAGCACCACAACGGGGACCGGTGGTGAGACCAGCGACACAGACACGTCCTCGGATGGGTGCTCCCTAGCGGTGGCGGCAACATCCGTGCCCCCCGCCTCTACAGGTACAGCCGCCACCCAGCGCACCAGCCCCGCCCTCCCAGCAGCCCCTCAGCCTGCGCTCCGTGCCCGCTCGCCCAGGAAGGCGGGCGTCTCCTTCGCCCCAGGCACCTCAGCCCCTGCCCCTGTCACCCCTGCTGCCCTCAGTGCGGAGCTCAGTGACCTCCTGAGGAAGCTCATTGTTGGGCAGACTACCCTTTTGAATGCCATCCAGGGGGTAGAAAGGGAGGTGCATCGGAGCAATGCCTACCTGGAGGGCATTCATTCGGGTCAGGCTGCCCATCAACGATCGTTCAATGCTCTGGCCTCAGCACTGACGGCAGCCATTGTCCCTGTTTCCAGCCTCCCTCTTCTGACTGCCTCCACCCTGTCTCTGTCTCCTGTTCCTCAGCCTATCCCATCTACACCATCTGACCAGCCTGCACACACCTCAACACCCAAGGGCAGCTCATCCAGACACAAGCACCACAGATCCCACAAACACTCACACAAGCAACACCCAGATGCAGACATTCCAACAGTCACTACCACCTCTGTGTCCCCCTCCTCCTCGTCTCCCTCCTCCCTCCCTGTGACGTCTACACTCACACCTGCATGCACACCAACATCAGCCAGTGCTTCCATCACCACCACACCCTCCAGTACAGTCCGCACGCGTGCAGTCACCACCCCCACTGCCATTTACACGTCCCCTGTGTCCTCTCCCACTGTGTCTGTCACCCCCTCTTCCAAGACACACAAACGCAGGCAGCCACCCACCCAACAGCCATTCACCTCACGACAGCCTACTGCACCAGCACCTTCACCCAATGACAGCACACCTGACTCTCCTACAACCACATCCTCTTCCTCCACTCCCATCACCACTTCTCCTACCCTTTACCTTGGTCCTAAAAAACTTTTCCTTGCTACTCTTGACCTCTTTCCCTCCGATGACCCACCCCCTCCATCTGCAAAGAGTCCCAAGAGCACCACAGCCACCACCAGCCCAGCTACGAGTGTCACTGTTGTGCATGGGTTCTGGAGTCCACCCTTTGCCAGCAGTGACACTTCAATTAGCAGCAAGGACACATCCAGCCCCCCCCCCAGGGAAGAGGACCAGGAAACACAAGGGCCGCCGTGAGAGGACTGACACGGCTGCCCCCAAGGAGCAAAGTTCACCCACTTCACCTGCCACAACATCTAGGGGAGGCAAGGGCCCGAGAGCCACATCTAAGGAGCGAAAGGGCAGCAGGGCGGAGAAGTCAGGCAGCAGGAGCGCGGAGCAGGTGGGCCCCACATGCCACGTCCCAGCTGTAAGGGAGGACACCCATGGGCCCAGGACTCCGTCACCGAAGGGTCCAGAAACATCACGGTCGGAGGGGGATTGAGCAGGGAGTCCAGCCCAGGTCTGGCTCCCTTGACTTACTGGATGAGCACCGCTGAACAGGGCCCGCCGTGAAGAAGGGCACCGCTGAACAGGGCCCGCCGTGAAGATAGGCACCGCTGAACAGGGCCCGCCGTGAAGAAGAGCACCGCTGAACAGGGCCCGCCGTGCAGAAGAGCACCGCTGAACAGGGCCCCGCCGTGAACATAGGCACCGCTGAACAGGGCCCGCCGTGCAGAAGAGCACCGCTGAACAGGGCCCCGCCGTGAAGAAGGGCACCGCTGAACAGGGCCCGCCGTGAAGAAGAGCACCGCTGAACAGGGCCCGCCGTGCAGAAGAGCACCGCTGAACAGGGTCCGCCGTGAAGATAGGCACCGCTGAACAGGGCCCGCCGTGCAGAAGAGCAACGCTGAACAGGGCCCCGCCGTGAAGATAGGCACCGCTGAACAGGGCCCGCCATGCAGAAGAGCACCGCTGAACAGGGCCCCGCCGTGAAGATAGGCACCGCTGAACAGGGCCCGCCGTGCAGAAGAGCACCGCTGAACAGGGCCCGCCGAGTAGATAGGGACCGCTGAACAGGGACCCGCCGTCTCAAGCACCGCTCCGCTGGGCCCCGCCGTCTCAAGCATTGCTCCGCTGGGCCCCGCCGTCTCAAGCACCGCTCCGCTGGGCCCCTTCATCTCAAGCACCGCTCCGCTGGGCCCCGCCGTCTCAAGCACCGCTGCGCTGGGCCCTTCCTGTCAAGCACCGCTCCGCTGGGCCCTTCCTGTCAAGCACCGCTCGGCTGGGCCCCGCCGTCTCAAGCACTGCTCCGCTGGGCCCCTTCATCTCAAGCACCGCTCCGCTGGGCCCCGCCGTCTCAAGCACCGCTCCGCTGGGCCCTTCCTGTCAAGCACCGCTCCGCTGGGCCCGCCGTCTCAAGCACCGCTCGGCTGGGCCCCGCCGTCTCAAGCACCGCTCCGCTGGGCCCCGCCGTCTCAAGCACCGCTCCGCTGGGCCCCTTCATCTCAAGCACCGCTCCGCTGGGCCCCGCCGTCTCAAGCACCGCTCGGCTGGGCCCCGCCGTCTCAAGCACCGCTCGGCTGGGCCCCGCCGTCTCAAGCACCGCTCCGCTGGGCCCTTCCTGTCAAGCACCGCTCCGCTGGGCCCTTCCTGTCAAGCAATGTTAACGGTTCACTGTGCCCACCATGCCTCTTCCAGAACCAGTGGAGACTGTAATCCACCTGATGGACTGTGGCTTTGCACTCCCCAGGATGGCACAGTAGGCAATCCACCCACTGTTGGGACTTGTGAGACTGTGGCTTTGCACTCCCCAGGATGGCACAGTGGCCAATCCACCCACTGTAGGGACTTGTGAGACTGTGGCTTTGCACTCCCCAGGATGGCACAGTGGCCAATCCACCCACTGTAGGGACGTGTGAGACTGTGGCTTTGCACTCCACAGGATGGCACAGTGGGCAAACCACCCACTGTAGGGACTTGTGAGACTGTGGCTTTGCACTCCCCAGGATGGCACAGTGGGCATGGTGGCCCCTTCGTGGATCTGGCGTCGTGGACTCATGTGGCTGTGGTGCCCCCCCTTTCCCTTCCCCCTGAGGTGCCTGTAGTTTTGTCATCAGATGCCCCTGCAGTGTTCTCTCCAAAGGACTCAGGTCTCCTGTGTGGGCTTTGCCCTTGTGTTGTTACACTTTGGCCCACGGACACTTCGATTAACTTTTGCACTGTATATATAATTATTTTGGTATTGTTTTTTGCCTAGTTGACCAATACTTTTCAAAGCCTTTATTGTACATAAATATTTTGGTAATTTTAATGATGTCTTTGCATTTTTCCGGGGGGTTTGGGTGGTATCACTGTGACTTGTTGCTCTGCATTGGTGTGTACATAGTTTGGGGGGGTGGGGCTCGCATATGTGTGTGCGCGTAACCTTTCCTCCTTCCCCCTCCCGTGTGTCGTAGGTGCAGTACTCACCGTTGTCGTCTGCGCCGGAGTTCGTACTCGTGGTAGATGAGCAGGTAGACGAGAGCAGGTAGGATGTTTAATTTGGGTTCCATGCTGTCCTCCGTACTCGTGGAGTGTGTTTCGGTGAGCGTTTTCCCGTTCGTGGTCTGTTTCCGCCGTGTTTTTATCGCCGGTGCTCCCGCCCCGGAAAAGGTGGCGGATTGGCCGGTCATGATAGTGTGGGCGGAACATTGTCTGCCGCCTGGCTGTTGCCGGTGACCGCCGCGCTGTTTGTCGGTCCCGCCGTGGCGGTCGGAGTGTTAATGTGGCGGTCTCTGTTGGCGGTTCCCGCCAGGGTCAGAATTCAATTTTTTGGACCGCCGGCCTGTTGGCGGGTTGGCCGCCTCTTTATCACCGACCGCCAGGGTTAGAATCACCCCCTATATCTCCGGTTCCCCTTATCTGATTCTATTGGTTTTGGCGTAATTTTAAAGAGAAAAATATACTCTATATCTTTTTTTATAAATTAGTGTTGTTTTTATTTGTGTTTTGTGTTTTACTTATTTACTATTTTGTGATTTTTAAATGCTTTACACGCTAGTCTCCTAAGTTAAGCCTTGTCGCTCATTACCAAGCTACCAAGGGTTGAGCTGGGTTTAATTTATTGAGACCTAACTGGACCTAAGTGGAAGTTAGTGGCCTATTGCTAAGTGTAGGTACTTACCTGCCCTTATCAGTAATCCACGTTCCAACAGTAATCTACTCTGTCAAGCAAACAAGATCTAAAAAGCACTAGCAAAGTCAGAAGGTCTGGCTTGCTTTAAGTGTCTGCACAAACACGTAAAACTCCATGCAGACCTTTGAGTGTATGAGAACATACTAACAGGAAACACATGCAATCACATACTTGCACAGTAAAAAACAAACAGACAGACTGCATGTGTACATGCCTCATACGAGTTGCACAGATGTCCATGAGCTTAAAGGCTCATGTGCACCAAGCAAGATTATGGGTATATACACGTACTTGACTTGCAAATCATTTTAGGCTGTGGGCTATGTCTTTTTATCCTGGCTTACCATCTATGGATTCCAGTTGTAATTGCCATAGCTTTTAACAAGGCCTTTTTATAATGGATTATCTTTAGTCAGAGAGATGATGCGCATGCTGTACCCATCCTTTTCAAAACACATGCCTGGCAAAGCTTGGGGTTCAGCAGAGTTGACAGAGACATTTCTCACTGTCTTTGACATAAGTACTATTAGCTCATTCAGCCTTCATATTCATTTGCATTTTTGTTTATAAACACAAAACTATGGGCCTGCGTTACAGTCTTGCTCCCCCAACCTGCTAATGCAGGCCAAGAAGAATGAGGGTTCCCAAAACAATGATTTCCCATATTAAGTTCCATTGGAAATTTCTAGAAATGATCAAGAAAAAAATGGCTAAATGGAAATAAACACATTTTTGCACAAACTTCGAATTTTACTCAGAGAGCATGCTTTGTGCATTTTGGAGTAAATCATTCAGCTGTTTTTGAGAAATGTGTGCACACTTCCTTGGTAAAGATCTAACTTTCTGCCTAATTTGGTTTAACCCAGTTCGTCAGCCCCTGCTTAACTGATCACCTGAACATTTTTTCTAGAAAGTTTCGAGGAGTCATCAAAGTTGTCTGCAAATCTTAAAATCCATTTCATATGGAAACCTGGTACTGACTATAATCACACAGTGGGTAGACCATTTCTGTGAAATGTTCTATCTGCACACACAGTTTTTTGGGCGGAAAGAAATATTTTATTACTATACCTAATGCCAAACGCCCACGGCCTTTGGCCGAGTGCAGCATTGTTTGGGTACAACAGTCACCTTACAACATTTTCAAGGGTGAGACCTATGGGGGAAGGCCTAAGGCATGTGAAAAAACTCCACTGTAGTCAGACGTCGAAGCACAACCCTGATGTGCTAGGCATCACAGCTGGGGCCCCTAAGATAAAGCATGCCACCAACTAAGTTGGTGGGTGAGAGGTCTTTTAGTAAGTATAAAGTACATGTCAAAGTGTTACATAGTTTCAGGACCACATTTCTTTTTTAATTTGATTTAGTCATCAGACCTCTTTCAAACTCTGTCTTTCACAGAGACACATGGGTTAAATTATTACTGCTAGTTAAAACAAACGTCTCTGTTTGCTTTATTTGTTGGTGACCATTTAAACTTGAAATTGAAAGGCCTGGCACACATGTTCTTATGCACCAATATCTGAGATAGGGTTAACACATTCCTCTTAGGCAAAGCCTAGACATTTATTCTTGTTTTCGTATTTGGTAATCGTTTAGAATAGTTTATGGCTGGTGTTGGAATAAAACGCATGTAAAATCCAGTGTACTTTTTTTCTCTCAAGTGCTCATGCGGTAACAGTGATTTATCAATTCAGACAGCTTGAGGGCATTTTTCATATGATTGTACCATTGTCTCTAATATTTAAAGTTTTGCTCTTAAAGAGATAAAAAAAAAAGCCGTCTATTGCGGATTTTCTCAAATATTTTACTGGCCGTAACAAAATACAGGCTATAGCAGACTTCCTGGTGCCCTTCCGAGAAGACACAGTACTGAATGAACAGCGAACATGCTTAACCAGTATTCACCCTCTCAAGATCTCATTGAAAGTTGATTTTTTTATTCTTACAGTGAAATAATAGACTAAGGTGATTGGTAAAATCATGCATAATGTTTGAAAGCCTTTCGGGTAAAACAGATGTGGCTCTGAATTGCATCGAAAACAGTGCTTTGACTCCATTGCACTTTATCAAAAGCCTTTTCAATTAGCTATTTTTGTCAACTCAATTAACAAAGGGTGAACTATTTAGAAGACACCTCTTTCAAATATTGATGTATGTTACCTAGATGTGTGCATCACAGAACATGGACTGGATTCTTGGTTATTTATAACTGTAGCTAGGGTAATAGTAAAGGACATTTTCATATTGTTGAAGATCCATGACAGTATTACTGAGGCTCAGTGACAATATTGATGGATTGGTTGCAGTTATGTGCTTCTCTTCGGAACTATCTTTAAAATGTACGACATTTGTGCATTATGTATTTGCAATAATGCTGTATTATCTGGACAATTTGACCCTAATTTTTTTAGCTCAGCTCCCCCAACCCACATAGCTTTATGTGTCCTAGTTCATTAATTTGCTCAATGAGACTGTCTTTGCTAACTTTTTTGATATTTGTGTGGTGTCACAAAAGACCAGCAAGCATACTCAGAAAATTGTTCCAGCACCAAAGAAGGGAATGGAAGGTATGGGAGTAGAGTATGAGAGAGATAAGAAGAGTGGCTGCCTTCTTAAACCCTTTACTATGCAGTAGTTATCCTTACTTGTTCTGCTTCCATCTGTTGACGCTGAATGTAACCAATGAATATTCATGTTTTTTGAGTATTGAATTTGCATAGAGAATGAATTAATGTAGAGAAAAATAATGCATGCATTTGAAGGTGCGAACACCTGATTCGCTGCAGTGTTCACGAAGTTTATTTATTAATGGCTTATTAATATGAAATATTGAGCTCATGTGTGATTAATGTAGTAATATGTCATATTAATGATTATGTATTATGTATTAGCTGTATTAATTGGAGGCCTTAACTTAGCGAGGTCTTGGCCTAGTTGCACGGCCTCATGTCAAGCTGCATTTCTTAGGCAACTTATAAAATGGATGCTTATAGAATTAAATTGTGATTTTCCACTGTGCTGACCTAAAGCTCGTAGCTAAAAGTCTTTCTCAGAAGAATGGCTTGCTAGGAGATGATGTACATGCTAGTGAAACAATGTTTAATGTAATGTGTGTGAGACTGACTTTCCCAGGAGAAGACAATGAATACACTGACTGGAGTATAAGCTGCAATAATATTGTGACCTGATGAGCACAAATGACGAGAACAGAAGAACAGGAGAAAATCGTCAACATGTGAACCATGTAGTAGAAGAAATTTAGATTAAGGGTTTTAGTTTCATTGGACTAACTGCAAACATGGGATTCCATGACCAATAAGGGTGTAGGAAATCTAAATTAGCGGGACTGCACTGAGAAGAAGACGCCATTTCCCATTTTCCCATTTATATCTTGCCATAAGGCCATCACTTTCTTAACCGTCTTGAGTAGAGAAGTGTTTAACTTTATTGCTTAAAGCGACTTTGGTTTTTCTGAACTTTCATGCTGAATCTTTATGCCTCGCTGACCAGACTGATGTCCTGATGACAAAGACTCTCTTAGCTTGCCAATCCAATTGAGGAGAGGTATACTGTCGCTGATATTGATTGTCATGTCTATTTGCTTTTGTTTATAGGTACCAACCGCTACTTTGATAGAGTCATAGTTAGATGTTTTCCAAATTTGGGTTGACTAAATTGTTTTGCATGAAGCCAAAACATGCTATTCTAATCTGATGTTACTTAGGCTTCTCACTGATGAAGTTCACTACATGTAATGACATTTAATGGCTTTTCTTTGCTGAATTTAAATGTATGTAATATCCTTTGTGTATTTATTATTGCTATTAATTTGTACTGTAATCCTAGAATGTGTAATAGGTCAATTTTTGATTAGATTGCAATTCTTTCGCTGATTTGGAGCCAGTGTTGTTTCTGTATGTTTATCATTTGATTTTGAGATTGTTAAGTAACAATAGCATTGTTAATATAGGTAAATAAACATTCTAACTCACATAAAGGTTTGGTTATTCATGACTGCAAGGTCATGGTGTGTGACAATTACTGACTTCTATTGATTACTAATGTTACTGATTGTTATTAGTTATTGATCTGTGCATGGTGGGAAAACCTCAAAGCGCTTCAAAAGATTCATCAACCTATTCGCATCTCCTTGTAAGTTTACTTATTAAGGTCCGACGCGCTAACACATGCATATCTACTAATAACTGACCCCAGTACCATTCACAATCAATCTTCAACTTACCCCCATTAGAGATCTCCGATTAGCAGCACCCATCAATCTTGAAAATTCCTCATACTTGTAACTCAACTCCATCCATAATGTACACACCCTGATTCCCCAGTTACCAGCACCCATGATTTCTTCTACCCCAGAAAATATCACAGGATGGCAGAATTACAATATACAGACCTACACTAAGGAATCGATTCTTTCAGACATATACAGTCATACTTAGATTTGGTATTTTGGAGAGGTGTACTATTTATTATTATTTGCTCTGTGTGGTAAATAGGGCTGATTAATATTGACCCAATTACTGAGAGTCTTATCTTGAAGATGTGAGCTCTAAAAATATGAACTTTTGGATACAAGAGAATCATTATTGTTCCAAGTACCACATTTTAGTGTGTCTTTGCTTGTTGTACATTATCAGTCACTTCAATGGTATGTTGTAGCTATCAGGGCTCATTCCTTACACATTAACCTAATGTTCTTTGTTACTTATGATGTTATAAAGCCACATTGTCATGTTATTTGTTCTGGTTCATATAATTAGTTATGTGCCAGGCATGAATACACCATTCAGTCTGTATTTGTATTCTGAGATTTGTTGTTAAGTGTTTGAATTAGGAAATACAAAAATACAAACACCAGAAGGCACAAAATAACAACTAAGGGCCAGATTCACAAAGGTAAACTTAGACCTGAAATCCAAGTTTAGACCTGAAGTCTAAACATAGACTTCAGATCTAAACGTAGACTTCAGGTCTAAACTTAAACTTCAGATCTATACTTAGACTTCAGGTGTAAACATAGACCTAAAGTCTAAGTTTAGACATGAAGTTTAAGTTTACACCTGAAATCTAAACTTAGGGCCTGATTCACAAAGATAAACATAGAACAAACGTTTAGGTTTAGACCAAAAGTCTAAGTTTAGACCTAAAGTCTAACTTTACTAGTAGTTAAGGAAGACTTTTGGACCAAGTGTAGATGTTTGGTCTAAGTTTAAACCTATAGGGTAAACTTAGACCAAAAGTCTAACTTTACTAATAGTAAAGTTAGACTTTTGGTCTAAGTTTATACTTTTGGCTTAAGTTTAGACAAAAAGTATAACCATAGACCAAAAGTCTAACTTTACTATTAGTAAAGATAGACCAAAAGTCTAAAGTAAAGCTAGGACCTGATTCAGAAAGGTAAACATACACATTTGGTCTAAACTTAGACAAAAAGTCAAAGTTTGTGATTTTGGGATTTCACAAAGGGCATTTACAAGTACTTTCTTTATGTCGCATTCAGGGCAGATCTTCTTATTACAGGTAATACGCTGTAATTTCCCACTGGAAATAGATAACCAGTTCGTGTATGACATCTTTGGTTTTGTAATGAAATATCCTCTCTTCTGGTAAAGTTGGATTTCAAATTGCAATTTTGAAAATGCCAATTTTAGGACGTTCAAAGTTTCAGATCATAGCCTTTTAGTGCTTATAGTCTGTCTCTGGGTCACATGACTGGGTATAGCTGTCATTTGGGCTTTGCCTACTCCTCCTACACTGCCACACACAATGGAGAGCTTAGATATACCTGTATGGGTCATCGATGATAGGATTGGAGGGCAGAGCTAGGCACAGCCCTTCTTACACTTGAATAGGATGTTTCATGTCTCCACACAAATGATTGCATACGTCCTGTAGCTAATCTGGAGGCAGGGCAGGGGGACAGGAAACCTGTACACTTCAAGCGTAAACCTCTAGAGGCTTTGCCCACTTCAAAAAAGGCACCTGGTTTAAATATTGGACTTCAGACACCAACTGTCAGGTACACTTCTGGACCTTTGGAGACTCTACCAGAAAGAAGGATTGCTGTACTGCTGAAAGAACTGCCACTCTAGGTGACTGCTGCTCTTCTTGGACTGCTGCCTTCCGGAACGTTGCCTGGCTAGACTGCTGCCCTGCTGCCCTCTTGCCTGAGTTAGACGGATTTGGACCTGCATCTGAACCCAGAACTGCAAGAGCAACCCCAAGGGGTAGTCTGCTGGCCCCTCTGTTCAAAGCCTCAGGGACATAACAACCCTCCCAACCACCTAAACCCGCATCCAGTTCCAGCTGGAGTAAGCCCATGATTCCAAGTGGTGTCCCTCAGGTCCTGGACCCTTGGTGGGCATCAGAGAGGCTGAATTGAAGTTTCTGGGCTGCAAATGGGTGTACTGGTGCCAAAACTTGTCACTCGCACAGCATGTCAATGCAGAGTTCTCTAAGCCTGATGCTTCACACTACAGCTTTGACCGCCCGTAGAGAGCACCACCGTGAAGTACCAGTCCCACCATTCTTGATGACAACAGGATCTTCACATTACAGTGACATCTTTCTGCGATGCCAGGCCTGCTCTTAGCACCCCCCTCGACCGCAAATGGAACTCTTTGCACCAAACTAAGAAGGTAACTTTTCAGCAGGACTAATCTGGTTCCTGTATCATACCAGTGCTCTATCTATTTGTGATTTTCACCTGGTATCACAGACCATACGTATTAAAAATTGCATACCTCGGGCTCTACTAATTGGACTATTGTCATTTTGTTATTTATTTATTCGTCACATTTTGCTTTATTTTTCATAATTGGTGTGGGATTTTTCTTGTGTTATGTTTTTGCTTTATTACTGTTTATATTGCTACATAAATACTTTACACTTTGCCTCTAAGTTAGGCCTGGTTGCTTTTTGCCGAGGTTGGTTAATTTGGGGTCTGCTTCTGCCTCACACTGACAAGGATTGTGGTTGCTGCTTGAATAGAGTTTCACCCCTTTCCCCCGAATCAGTAATCCACTTTCTCATGGTAGTGTAGGAACATTTTAAATGTCAAGAAAAATAATGCAATAATGAGCTGAATTACCACGTAGGCTTAAGAGAAAATAAGTGCTTTTCAATTGCAAAGAAATGCAGTAGGCAGTCATATTTACATGTACTAGGCCTAAATAGCTGAAGCCGCATTTACTAAAAAGCTGAACAGGTTTAAGAATGTGAAATGTATTTTTTTCTGACCTGCCCATAGAAATATTTTTCAAATGCATAACAGTTGTTAAAAATGTTTTCGTTTAGCTTTGAAAATGTTCTACTTACACAACGAGTACATAAGAATAATGGATAAGCACCTTGTCTTTTAGTGAGGTAATGTAGAAGCTTATACTTTAAGATAACAGTTTTCAAAAGGCAAATGAATGGTGAGAAACCTTCTAAGCAAAAACTTTGTATTTGATAAAAATATTCAATCTGACATTGTTGTTTGTAGACTATTGTATTACTTTTGAGAAGCCGAAAGAGTGATCCTGTTCCTAGGAGGGCATCAAAGCTGATTGGCTGACTGAAGAAAGACGAAGCAACTTGTTGCAAAAGCTTAGATTGTACTGTCTGTACTAATGTATGCTCCTAGAGTAGGTTGCCTCATTGCCCCTTATTCTCCTGCATCCGTTCAACTTTGCATTTCAGACGTTGCTCATGCTGAGACTCTACTGAGTTTCCTGAACCTCTCTTTATGGGAAGTTATGCTTTGGTTACCTATTGTATTCTGATATTATGGCCCTCATTACAACCCTGACGGTCGGTGATAAAGCTGTGGTAATACCGCCAACTGGCCGGCAGTAACAAAAATGGAATAATGACCATGGCGGTATACTTTGCTACATGCCCTGTGCGATGTCCTGGGGAGTGCAAGGCTACAGTCTCTCAAGTGGGTGGTTTGCCCACTGCTTGGTCCTGGGGAGTGCAAGGCCACTGTCTCTCAAGTGGGTGGTTTTCCCACTGCTTGGACCTGGGGAGTGCAACGCCACAGTCTCTCAAGTGGGTGGCTTGCCCACTGCTTGGTCCTGGGGAGTGGTTTGCCCACTGCTTGGTCCTGGGGAGTGCAAGGCCACAGTCTCTCTAGTGGATGGCTTCTCCTTGTGCACAGTCTGCTTCATCCTGGGAAGGATGGGGTGAGTGGATGGCTTCTTCCACTGGTTCTGGAGGGGGTCTTGTGCCCAGTGTGCTACATCCTGGGAAGGATGGGGTGAGTGGATAGCTTCTTCCACTGGTTATGAAGGGTGCCTTGTGCCCAGTGTGCTTCATCCTGGGAAGGATGGGGTGAGTGGATGGCATCTCCTATGGTTCTGGAGGAGGCCTTGTGCCCAGTGTGCTTCATCCTGGGAAGGTTGGGTTGAGTGGATGGCTTCTTCTACTGGTTCTGGAGGGGGCCTTGTGCCCAGTGTGATTCATCCTGGAAAGGATAGGGTGAGTGGATGGCATCTCCACTGGTTCTGGAGGGGGCCTTGTGCCCAGTGTGCTTCATCCTGGAAAGGATGGGGTGAGTGGGCGGTTTCTTCCACTGGTTCTGGAGGGGGCATTGTGCCCTGTGATGCAGATCTTGGGGAGTGCAAGGTCACAGTCCCTCACCTGGATGTCAGACCCACAGGATTTTTAGGGGCCAGGATGCACAACAGCCCATGGAGGCAGGACTACACACTGTCCGCTGGCGGTGACAGCTGCTCAGTGGTGGCGGTGGCGGTGCTGGTGTTGGTGCTGGTGTTGGTGCTGGTGTTGGTGCTGGCAGTGGTGGGGGGAGGCTGCAGCTCATCCCCTGCCGCCTCGGATGGCTGCCCCCTGGGGCTGCTGCTGCTGGCAGTGGTGCTGGTGGCGGTGCTAGCAGTGGTGGGGGGAGACTCCAGCCAATCCCCTGCAGTCTCGGACGGCTGCCCACTGGGGCTACTGGCTGTGGTGCTGGTGGTGGTCCTGGTGGCGGTGCTGGTGGCAGTGCTGGCAGTGGTGGGGGAGGCTCTAGCCCATCCCCTGAAGCCTCGGACGGCTGAACCACCATGGTTGGTGGTGGGGGCTCCAAATGAGTCCCAGCACCAGGCCTCCTGTCCTTCCTGCCTGCTGGTGCAGGCCCCTTGCCCTTCCTGTCAGCAGCCGGGGATTGCCCCTTGCCCTTCCCTCCTGCAGCTGGTGGTACCTCCTTGCCCTTCCCTGTCGCAGCTGGTGGTGCCTCCTTTCCCTTCCCTGTCGCAGCCGGTGGTGCCTCCTTGCCCTTTCCTGTTGCAGCTGGTGGTGCCTCCTTGCCCTTCCTTGATACACCTGGTGCAGGCACCCTTTCAGTGTTGCTGCCTGGTGCTTGGGATCCTCTCCCACATGCAGTAGCTGTCGACACTACTGTGGCCGTGGACAGGGTCGCTGAGGTGCTCGCCTGGGTTCTGACCACCCTGGCCCGACGTGAAGGACGGGTGGGAGTGGTAGGGAAGAGGTCAACGGTAGAGAGAAAAAGCTTCTTAGGGACATTGTGGTGGGAAGAGGGTGAAGGTTTGGGAGTGGAGGAAGAGGAAGTGGTTGTAGGAGGTGTCTATCTGCTGTGTTGGGGTACAGGTGCATGGGCTGGATGCTGTTGTGAGGTGGATGGCTGTTGGGTGTCTGAGTGCTTGCGTTTGTGTACTTTGGGAGGAGGGGGCACAGGCAAAGTGGGAGAGGACACAGGGGACGTGTGCATGGATGTGGGGTGGAGACTGTCAGTGAGGGGTGTGTAGTGATAGGCATGATGGTGATAGTTGATGAGGATGTAGTGCTTGCAGGTCTGAGTGTAGACGCTATGGGGAGGGAGGTGGACGATAAGGAGGAGCGGGACACAGTGGAGGCAGTGGATGTTGGTAGGTCAGCATCTGGATCTTGTTTGTGTGAGTGCCTGTGGGATGATGTATGGTGTTTGTGTTTGCATGAACCATTCCTGTGTGTTCTCCTGGGTCCATGCTGGTCTGCCTGTGTGCTTGGGATAGGTTGGGTTTGAGGGGAATGAGATTGGGCAGAGGAAGTTGGAGGGGGGAGGCTAGAAACAGGGACAATAGCTGCCATCAGGGAGGAGGCCAGATCCTGGATTGATCTCTGTTGGGCCGCCATGCCAGAGTAAATGCCCTCCAGGAATGCATTTGTTTGTTGCAAATGGGCTGCCAGCCCCTGGATGGCATTCACAATGGTTGACTGCCCAACAGAGATTGATCGCAGGAGGTCAATAGCCTCCTCACTCAGGGCAGCAGGGCTAACTGGGACAGGGCCTGAGGTGCCTGGGGCGAAGGAGAGGCACACCGTCCTGGGTCAGCGGGCACAGGAATCAAGATGAGGGGCTGCTGGGAGGGCGGTGCTGGTACGGGGTGGCGGTTGTACTTTTAGTTGGGGTGGGCACAGAGGTGTCCGCCACCACAAGGGAGCTTCCATCAGAGGAGGTATCACTGTCAAAACTGTCCCCTCCAGTCCCTGCCGTGGTGCTCCCCTAGATCTCCGTCCCACTGGTGCCCTCACCATAGGTGGATTCGGCCTCCTGGGCCCTGTGGGATGCAGCTCTCCCTGTCACCGGTGCCTCTACTCCTCTGCCAGATGATGCTAATGCACATAAGGACAGGGTGACAAAACAAAAGGGGGGGAGACCCCATCCACCAGTCTCTCCAACTCTGCAGCGGTGAAGGCAGGGGCCCTTTCCCCAGTGACACGAGCCATGGTCGGTTCCAGACACAGGTCACATCAGCACTTACAGAGTAGGTCCTCTCCTGTGGAAGGTCAGGTAGCAAGTGAGTGAACAGGTAGAAAATGGCGGTCACATCTACGGCGGTGCGTACCATCACCACCGGCGTACATCACCATTGGCCACTGTAACCCATAGGCCCAATGGTATCCAATGAGGAGTTGCATGGCGGTTCTCAACCGCCTCCCGCAACGGCACACAATGTCAGTGGAATTACCTCATTTCCACCTGTCTCTCCATACAGGACAGGTGGACGCTATTCCAGGGTGGGAGCAGGCCATGGCACCTAACTGCGTCACAGTACACATAGGCACCATTTGGGCCTATCCAACAATATTCTGTTACAGTCACAACATGCAAAGCAGTGTAGTGTTTGGAAATATGGAATACTGCGCAGCTGCTCACCGTTTGCCCCCTAGATTGCAACCGCTGCGGATGAATAGGAGATGGAGACATCCCCCTGTGTATAGGCCCCTGGTGGGCTTGGCAACAATGGAGGACAGGCACATTATCCTTACATATAGACTGGACAGAGCCACAATCACTGAGCTGTGTGCCCAATTGGAACCTGACCTGATATCTGTTATCCGTCAGCCCACTGGGATCCCCTCTTTTGTGCAAGTCCTATCAGTGCTCCATTTCCTGGCAACTGGCTCCTTCCAAGTGAAAGTGGGCTTCACTTGGAATGTCTCAGCCAATGTTCTCATTAGTGCTGATCAGAGTGTTGTCTGCCCCAATTAAACACATGCACAGCTACATTGTTTTCCCCCAGGTGGAGGATTTGGCCACAGTGAAAGCTGACTTCTATGCAATGGGACATATCCCCAACATTATTGGGGCTACTGATGGTACACATATTGAATTTGCCCCCCGAGAAATGAACAGGTGTTCAGAAATCAAAAAAGCTTTCACTCCATGAATGTGCAGATAGTGTGCCTGGTGGAACAGTACATCTCCCATGTCAATGCAAAGTATCCTGGGTCTGTGCATGATGCCTTTATCCTGAGGAATACCAGCATCCCTTATGTGATGGATCAACCCCAGAGGCACCGGGTGTGGCTAATAGTTGTCCCTCGATATTTGCAGGTGACTCTGGTTACCCCAACCTCTCATGGCTACTGACCCCTGTGAGGAATCCCAGGACAAGGGCAGAGGAACGATACAATGAGGCACATGGGTGAAGAAGAAGATTAATAGAAAGGACATTTGGCCTCCTGAAGGCCAGGTTTCTTTGCCTCCATCTAACAGGTGGATCCTTGTACTACTCACCAAAGAAGGTGTGCCAGATCATCGTTGCATGCTGTATGTTGCACAACCTTGCCTTATGTCGCCAGGTGCCTTTTCTGCAGGAGGATGAGGCTGGAGATGGACGTTTGGCAGCAGTGGACCCTGTGGACAGTGAAGATGAGGAGGTAGAGGATGAGGATGAGGACAACAGAACTGCAATAATATGACAATACTTCCAATGACACACAGGTAAGACACTGTAAATTCACTTTACATTGACAGTTTTGTGTTTGACATTGTCACTGGCAGGCTGGTTTTCCCATTTCTATGGCCACTTTGGCTACTTTGGCATCTCTATTTTCAGATATTTGTGCCCCACTATCGCTCCTGGTGTGTTGACTGCAGCCAAATACAGGTCATTCCTATGTATACATTTCTGTACAGTTGTATTGCAGTGTTTAAAGCTTGGTAAATGAATACATAGTTCAATCGTTTGACAGACTCCATACATGTATTTATTCAAATGGTGTTTATTTAAGTGCTAATAAGTAAAGGGGGATGTGCAATGGGCTGGGATGATGGTGGAGGAATGTCCAGGATAGAGTCCAGTCTATGTAGATCACAGGTGCATTGTCCAAGGGGGCATACGAATTGGAGCAATGGCAGTTCAAGGTGGACAGGGTGACAGAGTGGGACACAAGGGTGACAATCAGGAGAGTCTTTTTTCCTGGCGTGGGTCTTGGCAATAGTCTCTGGCTTCTGACTGGATCGCAGGAACCGTTTGTGGGATGGTTCTTCTTCTGCAGGGGGTGGGGTGCTGGTGGCCTGTTGTTCCTGTGGCAGGGCCTTCTGTCCACTAGCGGCAGCGGAGGTGAAAGGCTGTTCATCAGTTTGGCTAGTGTCAGGGGCCGGGTGGTGTGCCACTCACTCCCTCGAGGTGTTGGCGATGTCTGCCAGGATCCCTGCAATGGTGACCAGGGTGGTGCTGATGTCCTTCAAGTCCTCCCTGATCCCCAGGTACTGTCCTTCCTGCAGCTGCTGGGTCTCCTGCAAATTGTCCAGTATCTGGCCCATCATCTCCTGGGAATGGTGGTATGCTCCCAGGATATTGGTGAGTGCCTCCTGGAGAGTCGGTTCCCTGGGCCTGTCTTCCCCCTGTCGCACAGCAGTCCTCCCAGCTTCCCTGTTGTCCTGTGCCTCTGTCCCCTGAACCGTGTGCCCACTGCCACTGACCCCAGGTCCCTGATCGTCCTGTGTCTGTGGTGTGCCCTGGGGTCTCTGTAGTGGTGGACACACTGCTGATTGACGTGCCCTTGGGACAGAGGTATGGGCCTGCTGGGTGGATACTGTGCTGGTGTTTCCTGAGGGGGGAGGGTCTGTGGTGGTATGGAACTGTGCCTGGGTTACTGACTCTCCGGATATCCCTGATGGGCCAGGTTGGTCATCCAGATCCAGGCTTCCAGAGGTGCTGTCATCACTGTGGGCCTCTTCTGGGGGTGGACTGGATGTTGCTGGCACCTCCTCTCTGGTGACGTTGGGTGGGGGGCCTGTGGGGATGCAAATGCAGTGTTATTGTTTCTGTGTGTGTCATCTTGTGCATGGGTGTGTTGCCCTCTCTGGTTGTTATTGCCCTGGCAGCTTTGCCTTGTGTGAGTAGTTATTTTGTGGGCTAGGTGATTCTCTCTAGTGTGCATGCCTTAGAGATGGTTGTCCATGCAGGTCTGTAATGGGGTTCCACGCATTGGTGTTACATGCAGGGCTTGGTATTGGGAGGGGTGGGTTTTGATGTTGGGGTGTGTGTGAGGTGGTGGAGTGATAGGAGTGAGGGTAAGGGTGGGGTTTGTGATAGCATGCAGGTGGGGGGGGGGTGAGAGTAATAGAGATTTGACTTTCCAGATTCCAGTCCTGCTCCTACTCCTGCCAGGCCCTCAGGATGCATGATTGCCAAGACTTGCTCCTCCCATGTTGTTAGTTGTGGGGGAGGAGGTGGGGGTCCACCGCCAGTCCTCTGTACAGCTATTTGGTGTCTTGCTGCTGTGGAACACACCTTCCCCCGTAGGTCGTTCCACCTCTCCCTGATGTCGTCCCTTGTTTTGGGGTGCTGTCCCAGAGCGTTGACCCTGTCCATGATTCTCCGCCATAACTCCATCTTCCTAGCAATGGATGTTTGCTGCACCTGTGATCTGAATAGCTGTGGCTCTACCCAGATGATTTCCTCCACCATGCCCCTTAGTTCCTCCTCTGAGAACCTGGGGTGTCAATGTGGTGCCATGGGTGTAGTGTGAGTGGTGTGGGTGAGTGTGTGTGGGATGATGTGTTGGGGTGTGTGATGTAAGGTGATGTATAGGTGATGGTGGTGTTTGGCTGTGGTCTTGCTAGCTCTCTTGTGGCAATTGTTTGTAGTCATAAAGGGTTGTGGGTAATGCGGGTGTGTGTTTTTTATAGTGGTGTGGGTGTGGTGTGTGCATGTGTGTCAGGTGTGTGTTATTCAAATTGTCCAATGTGGTGTTGTTTTGTTAGGTTGTGTGTATTTTGAGTGCAGCGGTATGTACCGCCAATGGTTTAGCGCCATTGAATGTCCGCTGCAGTGATTCATGGGTCATAATGCTGTGGGTGTAGTTCTGTTGGCGTAACGGTGTGGGTTTTGATACCTGTTGGAAAATGGGTTATTGGTAAGGGCAGGTAGGTACCTACACTTAGCAACAGGCCACTACCCTCCACTTAGGTCCAGTTATGTCTCAGTAAATTAAACCCAGCTCAACCCTTGGTAGCTTGGCAACGAGCGACAAGGCTTAACTTAGGAGACAGGGGCCCTCATTCTGACCCTGGCGGTTCTCTACCGCCAGGGCCAACGGGGGCGGGAGCACCGCCGACAGGCCGGCGGTGCTCCCTTGGTCATTCTGACCGCGGCGCTTTGGCCGCGGTCAGAACGGGAAAACCGGCGGTCTCCCGCCGGTTTTCCACTGCCCCTTAGAATCCTCCAAGGCGGGAAAGCCGCCATGAACAGGATGGCGGTAGGGGGGGTCGCGGGGCCCCTGGGGGCCCCTGCCGCGCCCATGGCATGGGCACGGCAGGGGCCCCCTAACAGGGCCCAACTAGGCTTTTCAGTGTCTGCGATGCAGACACTGAAAAGCGCGACGGGTGCTGCTGCACCCGTCGCACGCCTTCCACTCCGCCGGCTCGATTCCGAGCCGGCTTCCTTGTGGAAGGCGCTTTCCCGCTGGGCCGGCGGGCGATCTGAATCAGATCGCCCGCCGGCCCAGCGGGAAAGTCAGAATACCCCTCGCGGTCTATTGACCGCGGGGCGGTATTCAGGCGGCTTCCTAGGTCGGAATGACCACCAGAGTGTAAAGCATTCAAATATCACAAAACAGTAATTAAAACACAGGAAACAGTTTAAAAATCCAAAATCAATTCATGAAAAATAGATTATATTTTTATCTGACACTAAAACGAATAGAATTGGATAAGGGGAACCGGAGGAATTAATTTTTAAAGAATTATTGTTTTCTAGCACCTAGAAACAAAAAGTTCCAATCTGGTCATCTGGTCGCACCTCGACTGGGGCAAAATCAAAGTTTAAGGCTGACCGTGATGGAGCCTGGCTCGGCTACAGCCCGCAGGAGGCCTCGGTCAAAAGTTTACCTTAGGACTTAGTCGTTTTTCTGAAGATTTTCTTCAGCGGGAAGAACGTGCCAGTCCAATCCGACCTCCTAGAACTCTTCTTTGGATACGTGTCGTGGGAGCCCTCGGTGGAGATTTTTACCTTCGGACTTAGTCGTTTTTTCGAGGTGAAAATCCTTCGACTGGGGCAAACCTGGATCTTGATCTGACGTCCTTTGAGCCCTCCTCGGATACGCTGGCTGGAAGGTCCCAGTCAACTTCCTACGTTCGGACTTAGTCTCTTTTTTGTAGATTTTCTTCACCGGGACGAACCTTCAAGTCAGGCTGGGTCGCGGTTGAGGCAAGCCATCAAGAGTTGCTGCGACGGGTCGGTCCCTCTATGGAGCTTTTTTCCAAAAGTTCTCCAAAGTTCTCCAAACTTCTGGATCTTCTCCCAGATATTCTTTTAATGTTCTTTTGGGGTCCACAGCTCACCCGAAGGTTCCAGAAGCTCTGAGATGTTGCTTGGGGGGACTACAACTCCCAGAATGCACCTGGTGCAAACTCTTTTTTGGCCACTGGACAGTGGTCAGCTGGTTGGTTTGTTCAGGAGTTGGTGTAGGGGATTCTGGTTAGCAATTTCTCACCCGTAGCAAACAGGGAGTCCCTCCTTGAACCAGTTGAAGCCAGGCAAAGTCCTTCTTGTGGTGAAGCCCAAGTGTGCAGCTGGCAAAGTCCTTGAGAGTGCAGGGTCCAGGTGCAGGCCAGGGGTCCAGCAGGGCAGTCCTTCTTCTTCTGAAGTTCTTCCCAGTAGGGAACTGGTAGGGAACTGAGGTGTGGGTGCAGTTCTGCCAGTTTTATCCCTGCTCCTGGGTGAAAAACAGGGGGACCTGGTTCTCCAATCAGGTGCAGGGTCCTTCCCCCTGTGATGACCACTTCCTGGGAAGTGTGGCAAAAATCAATCCCAGGGAGCAACATTCCTCAAAAATCCATCATGGTTGAAAGTGATTTTTGGAGGTTGCATCTGACTGAGCACACCCACTGGTGTGGCTAAAAATCGTAAACACACCCCTCTCCTGCCCTCTTCTAATCTAATCAAGGGGGCACCTAATTGTCTGGGTTTGCAGGATGTGAGGGTTTGCTGGGTTGCTCCAAATGTCCTTCTCCGCCTTTGAAGACCAGATTGGCAGCCCTCCCCCTTCCTGCCTCACCATCTGCTGAGGGGAGATCTCCTCCCACAGGCACATCTCTTTGTGTGGAGCCAGGCCACTTCACACCTCATCAAAGCAGCCTGGCCAATCAGAGCACAGCAGCAAAAACACTGCAGGGCAGAAGTTGGCAACTTTTCAGGTAAAGTTTAAAACTCTTTACCTGAACAAGTTATATTAAATTCAACAACTGGAAGTTGTGGGATTTATTATAACAATTAATTTGATACCGGATTTCTGGTATCTGTTACTTAAGGGGACTTTAAAAATTAAAATAAAGTCTCCCCATTCTAGCCTATGGAGGCCATTCACTACAATGAGTGGAAAACAAATTTGGCTGTTTTACCTCACCAGGGCTTCTAAATCTATTTCTATAAGGTCCCTGCTTATAGTTACATGGCACCCAGCCCTAGGGGCACATAGGGCACACCTTAGGGGTGACTTATATGTAAAAATAAGGTAGTTTAAGGCTTTGGAACTACTTTTAATTCCAAAGTCGAATTTGCATGTAACTTTAATTTAAAAGCAGCCAGCAAGGCAGGCCTACCTTGAAAATGACACTGGGCACCTCAGCAGTGCACCTATGGGGGCACTACATATGCTGGGGTCCCTAAACCTCCATGCCCTACCATATACTAGGGACTTATAGGTAGGTTGATTTAGCCAATTATAATTAGCCTAATTTGCATACTGATTTTTCACAGAGCACAGGCCCTGGGACTGGTTAGCAGTACACAAGGCACCATCAGAGTCAAGAAAACACCATCAAAAAGTGGAAAATGGGGGCAAAATGTTAGGGGGCCTCTGCAATCAGCCCTATTCTCTCACAATACCTCAGGTTTATCACTGACCTTAGTGCTGACAGACTTGTTTGTGTGGCTGTATAGTGACGGATTGCTATGTGTGTGCCATAATATGGGTAGTGGTAATACGCTGCGGTAGCAGTATGTTGACGGCAGTCAGCATGGCGGTAAGCAGTACTTACTGCCAATATCATAATGAGGGCCTCTATCTGTTGCCAAAGCATTAGGCTTATAGTTGTCTCTCTCTAATTGGAACTGTGTATGGGTTCTAACTGAAACCTTTTTCTAACCATCCTTATTTTTTTTTTGAAACAGGAGTCTTTCCTTTATGGAACTCTCTTTATGCATCCATTTTCAATTATTGATTGTTTATTTTAATCATTGATAAAATCGAATGATTGATATTGATGAATTTAAATGTTGACTCAATAAAGAGGAATTATTTAAAAAATGTGGTTAATAAAACTTTTAAACCCACATCAACCCTCATTATTGACTGAAAATAATAAGTGAAATTGTGATGGGAAATTAACTGATTAATTTCAGCTAACATCAAAGACCCATGGGCCCAAAAGTAAATACAGCATGGATTTCCTACTGATGAGTTGATAAGCCTTACCTCGTAAACCGATATTTAAACTGATATCCCTACTCCAGAAGTAGTCTAATGAATAAATGTGTTGTAGCCATGGTGATTGTAGTCTGAAATCTGATTTGTTTGGCTGTAATGCATAAAGGCACTTCTTGAATGCACACTTTTGTTACAGCTCATCTAGAAATGTCCCTTTCACTTTCTGTGAGTTCTGGCTCCCACCAGGTATGGGCAAATAAGTTCCAGAACATATGCTAATGCACCCACTCCTCCTTTTCCTCCACCCTCTGCCTTTCTCTCTTTTTCCCTCCCTCCCGTCTGCCCTCCTCAGTCCTCCATCTGAGGGCAAACCAAAGAAGCCAAGAGTTGAAACCCGTCAACACGAGGATGCGAAGGCAATTAAAGACCCTATCAGATATGAACTTTAAATGGCATTTGGTCTTCCTAATTGACAAAATTAACCATGGGTAATCCCTACATATTACGCTATGCTACTACTCTTTTATATTTATTTAATGATGCATTTATTTATTTAGTGAGTTAATAAAAAACATTTTATGTTTGTTTCCTTCACCTTGTCTCAAAAATGAAAGATTTCCTCAATGGCACTAGATGCATTGACCTCCATAAGTGATGTGTGTAGTGAGGTAAGGTCACCAAGTATGTTTGATGCAGGTGAATGCACCACTAGATCATGTATTTACATCACATATATGGTATTTACTGTGATACTTACTCATATTATGCTTTGATAGCACCACTGGAGTGACACATGCAATGTTGCTTAGGGACAACCTTCTACCTTATATGCACTTCAAATAGACAATTTGGATGTTCCAGCTTTGAACAATAAACATAAAGAAGAGAAATAGCTAGTGCTTAAATGTAGTCAGTGGATGCCAGTAGGCCCCACTGGCACTCATTTTTGGGACCCAGACTTATTTTTCAGGCTCAGGCATTTCCCCAGAGCAAGGGAGGGAACACACAAAGGGGAAAGAATGAGGAAGAGAAAGATGAAAAAACTGTCACAAAGGTAGAAAGGAGAAGCCAGCAAGAGTGAGGGAAATTAGGTGACTGGTTGTGCATTAAAGAGGCCTGAGGTGGACTGAAGATTACACAGCATTGGTATTCACTGAGCTAACATTTAATAGCACTGGGCGCAGGCTTCTGAGCACAACTTTGGGCAATGGCATGTATTCTTTTACAAACTAAGCACTGGAAATAACTAGCATTCTGAGGTCTTTTGAATGCTGGCTACTTCAGGAGCAATATCAGTTTGCATTGACTATTTCAAAGTGATATAACAAAGTATGTGTACTTCACCGAGTTAGCAGTTTGGCTAAAGTCGCAGGTTAATGTTATACAGAAAAAGCAGCACTGATAAACCACTGGAGGTATGTTGATGTGCTGCGTGGGAACAATGGTAGGACACAGTTAAAAATCAACTCCTGAAGTATACAGGATCGACATAAAATAATTAAAAAACGCTGTTCATGGAGAGTTATGTTGAAGTACATTAAGACAATGAAAGAACAATTGGTAAAATACAAGATCGAAATTCACTTAAAAAACATCATGTAAGGGGCGTTGTTTGGAATTGTCACTCTATAAGGCACCAACACAATAAGCAACTCAACCATAACTCATCCATGCTAATGTACTGCTCATGACCTAACACATGAGGTTATAGATATCACAATGACATCACTGACATCAAATATCTTACTGTTGACATTGATGACGCAGAAATGAAGGTTTTACATTTATTAGCGCATAAACGTAGTACTGCAATAATCAAGTGTGACTTTAACCGAACTAATAAAGATTGTACGGGGACCAAAATGTGCCCTTAGAGTAGTTTGCCAACATTTATAAGCGTGCTTTATATAACGTGATGTATTAGAACTGCACGAATCCGACATAATCGTAAACGTGTGCTAGGATTTGCTTGTTTGAAATGCTTTAGCTTAGCATAACTTTAGTGGAGGCTTTGGCCTAGTTGCCTGGTCTCACGGTTTAGATGCTCGTATTTTTCCAATGTGCTAATAAACGTGTATTTTGCTTGAAGCTGTACTTTTCCACTGAGATCGTTCACGTGCTTATCTTAAGGTTTCGTGCCAGCCTGGCATTTTTCTCTTTGCTCCAAGGTCAATCTGCAGGTGCGGACAATGGAAGCTCTGAAAGTGAGTTAATTGGTATAAAATGTTGCAACTTGCGTACCCGTCTCCAAGGATAATGTATGCTTAAGTAAAAGCTTGAGAACTGTTGTTTTTGATTGGACAATTTGAAGCCAACCTATGAACCCTCCAATGGAAGACCCTACTGGATTTGAACTGTTGTCTATTTAAACCAGGTGCACGAGAAGAAAGCAGCCATTGCAGCCATTATTGCTGTTACCAGCCATTACCTGCCATTTTGCAGGACATTGCAGCTATTATGGCCCACCTTGCTGCGACGCCATTTTGAAAGAGACTTTGATGCTTTCTCTAATCGAGAGAAAGAGACTTAAATGATTCTTGCCCTAGAGACTTTAACTTTGATCCCTTTGCATGAAGTAGTAGTTTTATCTTGCCGCCGTGAGGCAATTGCCCCGTCCACCCCTGCCCCTTTGCCCCGTCCCATGCTGATCGAGAAACGGTACCTGTTGGACGAAGACTTCCTTGAATGCTGATTGTAATTGGTAAATATGAAAGGAAATTGTACAATTGCATTGTGTTTCTTTTAGGTGACCAACTGCTGATTTTTTATAAGATCCCTAGCTAGGAGTTTTCCAAATTAATGTTGCTAAATTGTTTTTGCATGAAGTCCCACATGCCGATACTAATTTGAGGTTAGATGAGGATTCTTTTTGTTGCACGATGCAATTTGAGACCTTGTTATGCTGACTAATGTATGCAATTAGCTCATTACAGATTATAGTTTTAGTGATTTGCATGGCTATTATCGAATGTCTTGTTATTCAAATGCTGCATAGATTGCATCTGTTTCGTCGTTATGGACAGCTATTAATGTTCATTTATGTTTATCATTTGGTGTTGAGACACATCTATATTGTGCTAGCTTTGTTAATATAGGGAAATAAATTCATTAACTTTGAATAAACTGGTGTGGTCATTCATGACCGAAAGGTCAGGGTTCGCCGAAATGTATTCTGGATTAATTGTTAAGTGTTATGTTGATCGGGGTATTGCTTATGTTCGTTATTGATTATTGATCTGATTGAATTGACTGATCTCGGGTGAAGAGAGTCCCACTTAGCCAAAAGATTCATCGGCCTAAAGAGCGTCAAAATACAGGTAAATTATTGGTACGGAAAGCTCTATCAGTAGATGGTAGCAGAGGACGGTTTAGACTTTTGGGACCCCACTCGAGACATACATGGTGTTGAATTAACGGTTTAGACTTTTGGGACCCCACTCGAGACATACATGGTGTTGAATTAACGGTTTAGACTTTGGGACCCCGCTCGAGAGGTATGGTGTTGAATTAGATTTTCTTGGGTAAAACAGATTGAGAAAATGATGATGGGCTAGGTCCACCGCGACTTTCCCGGGATCTCGGAGCTTGCGAATGGAGAGAATGGAGGTGTGAGATCAGCGTTGGCGGTACTGGTGACGGTATGAGTGAAGTTAGGGTTTTGCGCTTGCACAGCTTATTGCCGCAGATTGTTTGAAAAGGTTGCGAGGATTTTAGAGGATAGCGGAGGTGCGACTCGGAGTGTAGAAGTAGGGAAGTCGTCGAACTTCATAGAAATAGCGGAGGTGCGACTCCGAGTGTGAGAGTAGGGAAGTCGTCGAACTTCATGTGCATGTGGCGCTTTGAGCAGAAAAAGGTCCACGTGGTTGTTGTTGTTGAGATGGGCCCTGCGAGGTCAAGAGACTCCGGAGTATGTTGAAAAGTGTATGAGACACTTGTTTTATGTTGTGGTCTGGTCGGTTTAGTAGGTTGATCGGGCGTGGTCAACAAGTCGGTACGTGTGTTAAGGGAGTGAAAGAAAACTTCGACTTCGGGCTCTGACAAAATTCTAAGTGCACTAGAATAGATCATTGACAAGTTGAGAGCAGTCTGCGGGTCAGATTTGCTTGCGAACGTGGGGACCGAGAAAGATGGAATAACTGCCGAGGCTAGTGAAAAATCCCTAAGGTCCTGAAGCGATTGTGTTACCTTTCCTGTAGTAAACCGACAGATCTGTTTTATTATAATTTTTGGTAGCTCGCGATACATGCCAGAAGTTGTTACGAGAGGAGCTGAGTGAAGGAGGACTAGCCGCGAGGCTTTGTCAGCCGCAGTGTGTGTGAGTGTGACGTCACTAGGAGCCGCGCTGGGATAGGTTGGTTGCAGAGAAGGGTCGCGCACGGATTGGACGCAGTCCGTGGGGCTCGATTGGAAGGGGAAAGGCAAGCGAAGAGTATTCCGGGAATTAAAGTCACCTATTGATTACAAACTTTGTGAAATAAAAGACGAGAAAATGAAATTTTTTAAAGCATTAAAGAGTGCGATGAAGGGGGAGTCTTACATTAAAGCGAGCGTAGGAGAGGAGACGCCCCCGAGGGTACACCAGCTTACATTGTAATGGAGGAAAAAGGGGTAGCTCCGTGCCTTTGGCTAAAGCAATGGCACAAGCTGACAGAGAAACATGGGAGCGTAGCGTTCCCGATCCATGGGACATTCAATATAAGGATCCTAGAGAATCTGAGATTCGCGATGTACGACATGAAGGTACCTCCAAGGCCAGCACAGTTTGAGGCTCTAGCAATTTGGGAACTGATGGCTAGACAGCAACAGCAAAATAAGTTCGAGACCAGGATAAGGAAGGTAGAAAAGACACTAGCGGACGCTAGGTGGGATAATGCACAGAAGGTGTGGAGGTCAGATGTATTGCAGGGAATAAAACTGTTTCCCGCAATCACTAAGGAAGAAGAGACGACAGGCAAGAAAGCTACCTGTAAGACAAACAGGAGGTGTTCCAAAGATAGAGAGGACGAGGAAAAGTTGAGGAGAGAAGAGGAGTTAGAGGATGAGGAGTTAATCATGCAATTGCTGAACGACCGTCCACCACCTTATGCAGAGAGTGGACAAGGTCCAAGTACCAGTTCTGCCCCTCCGGCACCGGTACAGAACAGTGAAACTCAGAGTTCAGGAGCATCATCGGGATCTAAGGACCCGAGTTTACTGTTCACCCCGCAGATACCGCAGGTTAGGAGAATATATCCAGATGTGCCCATGTTGAAACCAGCAGAAAATTATCAGCCGCAGGTCCCAAGGTACTACAGCAATGACAACAGTACGGGAATGGTTCTAGACCCGACTGTAATGGGAGTACAGAATGGTCACAACCCAACATTGGCACAAGCTGAATCAACACAGTTTCTGATGCCTCAAAAGCAGATGCAGGGGGGAAACGCACATGCTCAGATGACGGGGAGTCAGATGGGCATGCCGGCAATGATGACCCATAGTGTGGGAATGAACATGTCTCAGAACATGGGGAATGGACAGAACGCAGATGCGATATCCCTACCCATTACTGTAGGTCCACCGGTACCTTTGTATATTCAGCCTAATTCAGGTATGAGCAGTCAAGGATCAATGGTGCAGGGCGGGATGGAAAGGAGGTGCATTCAAAACACTCCAGAGACAACTCCGATAGCGGCTCTGCCAAATGGATCTGGGTCCTTGATGGAGTTTAGTCCCATATGTGCTCAGTCAACACTGGTGAGGTCGAGTCCCCCACTGATGATACCACTATCATCGAACACTGAAAAGTTGCCGCAACCATCAATGGCAGTCGATGTGAATGCTACACTGATGGGGTTGAATGCGCAACAGCTGACACAGTGGTTCAACAGTCTGAATTCCACACAAAGCTCAGCCAGTGGGAAGGGAGAAGACTATCTGAATAGGGTCAGGTTGAACATGGAAGCACAAGAATTGGTGGAAGGGACTATGGGTGTGAATAGATTAAAGTCCTATTCGGAAGAAGAGCTGAGGTATCTATGTCCCAGGATAACGAGAGAAGTGAACAAGGTACATAGAAGCTTGCAAGAAATAGCTGACAAAAACGGGGTTGATATAGACAAGATGAAACACTTGAGCAGGAGCTACAGATTGGATTTCGGGACCACAGACTTTGAACACATGAGGTCAGCAGGCATGAAGGCACACCTTAGAGAATTGCTGCAGAGTGCACAAGTGTGGAGGTGCTTAGACAAATGGGAAAGCAGATGGGTAAAGAGAAAGGAAAAGAGGAAAGACAGTGTCCCAGAGCTCAACGAGAAAAGACCACAGAGTAGTGATGCAGTAACCATGTTACCAATGAGGGAGACAGCAGGGGGAAAATTAATACATGTACCAATGCACAGAAGCGACATTCAGTCTTTTACGGATGATTTTCCCAAACTGAGAGAGAAACCGATTGAATGGTATCAACAGACTGATAGGTTTGTGAAGCTTGCGAAATGCCTTTGGGAAGACCTGAACACTCTCTTTGAGATTGTGGTTCCGGCAGATTTGTGGGAGGATTGCAAAAGAGCTGTAGGTTGGCCGACAAGTGAACCAGAGAGAGACAGGGACACGGGTGCACCATCACCTATGGTGATGAGTTTGTACTATAAGGTGATTGAGCATTTGAAGACGAAGGTGGCCGCGAAAAATGTGGATTGGCAGAAGATCGATCGAACGGCCCAAGAGGCTAAAGAGTCGATTCATAGTTACTATGAGAGGTTGTTGAAGGCGTTCAAGAACTACAGTGGCACGGAAACAATAGAGGCGAAGGACATGCTTCATTTTGTGTTTAGATTTGTGGAAGGGCTGAGACCAGAGATAAGTCAAATGATAAAATCGCATTTGATTTGTTGGCAGTCGAAACCGATTGATGAGGTGTTGAATTATGCGAAATACTGTAGCGACGAAATTGAAGTGAAACAGAAAAAGTTGAAAGAGAAGGTGATGATGATGCAACTTAAAGCAGCTCAGACAGGTCTGCAAGGTTTGCAAGGGCTGCAAGGGTTCCAACAGCAGGTACCGCAACCGCAGCCGCAGTTGCAGGGAAATATGATGTTTCAGCCACAGGCAAGAGGCAGAGGCAGAGGAGGTTTTGGGAATAATGGTCCGGATTTGAACACTGTTGTGACTCCGAATGGTGTGCAGGCATTGAAAAAGGTGATGCCGTGTCACGTGTGCGGAATTGTCGGACATTGGAAACGCGAGTGCCCGATGGTGGTGCAGGAAGGTGCAGGTGTTGGTCAGCAAAACAATGATGTCAATGCATTTCAGACAATGAGGGGACTGAAAATGAGAGGTCCAAACCCAAATTTTCAGACCATAAATCAGCTGCAGGGATTAAAACCTATGCAGCCGCAGCAGATGCAGATGCCCCGTATGCAGATGACGCAAATGCAGCCAATGCAACAGCAGTTTCCCATGGTACCTAATCAGCAAATGCAAATACCTTTGGCACCAATGAGTCAGCAGCAAGTGATGGTTCCTCCACAGGTCTCGGGTCAGGTAATGAGTACAAATGGCACAGTACAACAGTTCCCATTACACAGTGAGAGTAGAATAAACAATGTATGGGAGAGTGAAAGTTCAGGAGAGGAAGGAGATTGTGTGCTTGCAGCATCCTTGGAAGTTGATCAAAAGGGTCCGTATGTGGAGGGAAGAGTAATGGGTCATCGTGTCTCATTCTTGGTTGACACAGGAGCCACACGTTCAACTGTTAAGAGCATTGAAGTACCAAATTTGCCACTCTTAGGGAGAACAGTTCAAGTGGTGGGAGTAGCAAACAGGCACCTGACAAACCCAAGTACAGATCCGGTACCAGTCAGCATCGGTAACTATCAAGGGTTACATAAATTTGTGGTATGTGACTCAAGCCCGATAGCACTGTTGGGGAGAGACCTATTGTGCAAGTTGGGATGTTCGATTATGTGTTCGAACGAGGGAATTAAAATTCAGACGAGCAGTGATGGGGAAGAAGAGGACAGTGTAGAAGGGGACGAGATGGAAACTGTCGATGAGGAGTATCCTCTGATTTGCCTTTTCCCGATGATAACTGAAGAAGATATTCCAGCTGAATTACGAGAAACAGTCGGAAAGGAAGTGTGGGATATGACAGGGAAAGAGGTGGGATTGATGAAAGGAGTGGAACCAGTGAAAGTGACTGTAAAACCCAATGCAATCTTTCCCCAGACCCCACAGTACCACATGGCACAAGACACCCTCATGAAAGTTGCCCAACTCATTGACGAATTTGTAAAGCAGGGAGTACTGAAAGAAGTGTTAAGCAGTCCATGTAATTCACCAATCATGGGACTAATAAAGCCGAGTGGAAAGGTCCGAATTGTACAGGACTTGAGGAAAATAAATGACATCATAATAAAATGCTGCCCTGTCGTACCAAATCCAGCTGTGATAATGTTTCAAGTCCCTTGCGATGCTGAGTGGTTCTCAGTCATCGACTTGTCACAAGCATTCTTCTCAGTGCCTCTTCATGAGGACAGCCAATTTCTCTTTTGTTTCAAATTCTTAGACAGAGTTTACAGTTGGTGTCGAATTCCTCAAGGGTTTTCTGAGTCACCGTCAATTTTCAATCAGATTCTAAAGAAAGACTTGGAAGCGTTAGAATTGCCATCCGAGTCAACCCTAGTACAGTACATCGATGACTTACTGATTGCATCAAAGACAGAAAGTGGCTGCACAGCCGATACCATTGCTCTGTTGAACCATTTGGGAAGGAATGGACACAAGTTGTCTCCTTCGAAGTTGCAGTTCTGTCAGAAGAAAGTGAAATACTTGGGTCACCAAATAGAGAAAGGGTCACGGAGAATAATGAAGGAAAGAATAACAAGTGTACTTCAAATGAGTCCACCAAAGATGAGGAGGGAGGTGAGGAAGTTTTTGGGAATGGTGAGCTACTGTCGTCAGTGGATTCCCAACTTCTCAACTCTAGCCAAGCCTTTACTGAAACTGACCCAGAAGGATGCCTTGGATCAAATTGAGCTGAAAGGAGATGAGATGGATGCTTTTATTGAATTGAAAGAATGCATGTGCAGGGCTCCAGCTTTAGGTATGCCTGATTACACAAAGCCTTTCACATTGTTTTGTCATGAACGTGATGCGTGTTCTTTGTCTGTCTTGACCCAAGCCCATGGTGGCATAAACAGACCAGTAGCGTATTTTTCAGCTACTTTGGATCCGGTCGCAGCAGCACTTCCAGGGTGTTTGCGCGCCGTAGCAGCAGTTGGTATCAGCCTCACTCAGAGTGAAGGAATAGTGATGGGACACCCAGTAACAGTCATGGTCCCTCACTCAGTTGAGATACTTTTGACCCGCTCCCGAACGCAACACATGACTGGAGCAAGACTCACAAGATATGAAACGATAATTCTGGGCTCACCGAATGTGCAGCTGAAAAGGTGCACTACGTTGAATCCAGCAACCTTGCTTCCTGGTGAAAATGCTGAAATTGAGAACGCTGAAGACGTCGAGCATGACTGCCTTCAGGTGACTGAATTTTGCACAAAACCTCGACCTGACATTAAGGATACTAAGCTTGATGAAAATGACCAAATTGTTTTTGTTGATGGTTCATGTCTAAGAGATGGGATGGGAATTTTGAAAGCAGGATATGCTGTATGTACTGTAACAGGTGTCTTGGAAGCATCCTGGCTCCAAGGAGTCTATTCTGCACAAGTAGCAGAACTTGTAGCCCTTACAAGAGCATGTCAACTGTCTGCATTGATGAAAGTCACCATTTACACTGATAGTCAGTACGGGTTTGGAATTGTGCACGACTTTGGCCAACTATGGTCACAAAGAGGTTTCCTGACTTCTTCAGGATCCCCAGTGAAAAACGGGGAGAGAATAAGGGAATTGTTACACGCCATTCAAATGCCAGCCGAAGTTGCAGTGGTAAAGTGTAGTGCTCATACAAAAGGACAGGACTATGTCTCTCTGGGAAATGAATATGCGGATCAAGTCGCAAGATTTTGTGCCTTGAACTGTATATTACTCAGAGATGAATGGAATTCGATAAGTGAACCAGAACTCGAACCAGCTGAAGCATTTGCCTTGAAGGTCGTAGATACAATAGATGAACTAAAAGCATTACAGAATGGCGTCAGGGAGGATGAAAGAGATTCCTGGATTAAGTCACAATGCACAAAGAGACCAGATGAGTTATGGGTTTCAAATGAGGGAAAATTTGTTTTGCCAAATAGTCTCTTATCGCAGCTTGCGCGGTTCTATCATGGGCAGGCTCACCTAGGGAGAGATGCCATGATAAGATTGTTCAAAACTGATTGGTTTAACCCCAGATTCCGTCAAGCTGCAGAAGCAGTTTGCCATCGATGTGTCATTTGCCAGCAGATGAACCCAGGGAAGGGAACGGTTGTGAACGCGAGCCACATTGGTAGGGCAAGCGGCCCTTTCAGTAGAATGCAGATGGATTTCATTGAGATGCCTGTGCATGGAGGTTTGAAGTATGTGTTGGTGATTGTGTGCATTTTTAGTCACTGGATTGAAGTATACCCCACACGAAGAAATGACAGCCTTACAGTTGCAAAGCTATTGCTGAGGGAGTTAATACCACGTTTCGGATTCCCGATCTCTTTAGAATCAGATAGAGGAAGTAACTTCAATAACGAGGTGATAAAGTTACTTTGCGAAGCGCTGAACATTTAGCAAAAACTGCATTGTAGCTATCGCCCTGAAGCATCAGGACTGGTGGAGCAGATGAATGGTACATTGAAATCAAGAATGGCGAAAATATGTGCATCGACAAATTTGAAATGGCCTGACGCATTGCCTTTGGTGTTAATGTCAATGAGAAACACCCCTGACAGAAAGACTGGATTGTCTCCGCACGAAATTCTCATGGGCAGGGCTATGAGACTTCCTGCAGTTCCCGCAAACGCGCTTTTGAATATTACAGATGATATGGTGTTAGACTACTGCAAAGGTCTGGCTGACGTGGTTCGCTCTTTCTCTCACCAGGTGGAAGCAACCACCTTGCCACCGATACAAGGTCCAGGACACACACTGAAAGCAGGTGACTGGGTCGTGGTAAAGAAGCACGTGAGGAAATCGTGTCTGGAACCCCGTTGGAAAGGCCCTTTCCAAGTGATCCTGACGACAACTACCGCTGTGAAGTGTGCGGGAGTTCCCAACTGGATTCACGCCAGTCACACAAAGAAAGTGTTGTGTCCCACAGATGAGGAAGTTGAAGCGCTGAAACTGCCAGTGCCTGATAAAACAGTGCTGAGCGCTGAGACAGAGCAAAACCGAACTGAAAGCGAACAGGCAGAAACAGGAGAGAGAGAAATATTCTCTGAGGACGAAGCAACAGACTCACTTGGGGAAGACCAAGGAGAAACCTCAGACAGCGACAAAGCAGCTGAAGGTGACAAAGAGCCTGAAGCAGCTGAGGGTAGCAAAGAGCCTGAAGCAGCTGAAGGTGACAAAGAGCCTGAAGCAGCTGAAAGTGATAAAGAGCCTGACGAAAGTAAAGGTGACGAAAGGCTCGAGAGAGGTGAAGAAGCAGGAGAGCCTGATCAGAGGAGGGCTTTCCCAGAAGCAGACGATACAGAAAAAGAAAAAGAGAACGTGATTGATTCCCCAGAAGGAGGGGATAAGGCAGAACAGAACGAAACTGTTCAAGCTTCCACAGAAAAGATCGCAGGTCCATCAAATGGACACGGTGCAAAGAGGAGACTAAGTATATCACCAGTAAAACAAAGAACTAGAGAAAATTTGAACGACGGAGAAAGGCCAAAAGTGAAAGAGAAAAGAAAGGAAGTGTCTGTCGTGGTACCAACCTCAAGTGAAGGAAAAGACTTGGCCAAAGAGGAAAGTACCAGTGAGGCAGAATCGAAAAGAGAAGCAAAATTGAAAAGGAAAAGGATACCAAACAGGAGATATTCCGGTCCAGAATGGGCATATGTAGTCAATGACGATTGGACTGACGAATTTGTATCTCTAAGCCTCGAGAACGAAGAAGAAGAGATACCAATAGAAAAGAAAAGTTTTATGGACAGTGTTGATTGAAAGGGTGATAAATGACATTGCTTGCTACAATTTAACGTGATACAAACAACCAGCTGAGACATTGCTAAACCGGATGAGACATTTGCTGAACCGATAAAAGACTGAGATATTGACTGAACTTTGAAAAAAAAAAAAAAAAAAAAAAAGGACTGAGTTATTGCCGAATTGAGACAAATGCTGCTAACCGATAAGTGACTGGCCTCTTGAAGAAAACTGTGTGAACATTGCGCTCGTTCAGCTTTGTAACTGAATTGCTAAATAGTTTCTTTATAGGTGCTTCTAGCTCTCTGATTCTATACAGATCATGGCTACACAAAACAGTAGAGTGAAATATTGTAAATATGCGTGTATAGGCTTGATAATTGCATGCGTACTAATAATAATGGCAATAGTGCTTGCAATGCATGGAAAGGGTGAGAATGAGAAAATTGATGCTTCTACTTTTGCTCCTGTTACTGTCACTGAACTAACTGCATCGAAAAGACTAGAATTAGATGAGAGACACTTGCATGATAAGAAGGAACTTTCGTATAATGTTTTCTATCGCTTGCTAACAGAATATGTTGAGACTATGGATGCGAAAGATTGTTATGTGTGTACACAGATACCAACATCAGTAAAGGAAGGGGTGACTTATCACCACATGCCTCTTACATACGGGATTACATGTAGTATAGTAACTTCTAAATTTTATGGTCAGACAAACATACAGTATTTTTATTCAAATTATGATGTTACCTTTGCATATGTTCCTATAATAGCGCAGCTAAGCCAGATTGCTAAAGATTGGGATGCTAAAATAATGAGGGAATTTTTCGAGCCAATGCAACCTTTTGAAACGGCTCACGCTCATAGGGAAAACCTTACCTGCTCGCTCTCTGCAGTAGAAATAAGCTTTTTAGATCGCACAGATGATAGAAGGGCACAAATGAATGCGAAATTAGAAAAGGAGCTAAGTAAGAGGACTTCAGTAGATCATTTTGATTTTGCCGCAATAAAAACACAAGGAAGAATAGCTTTAGATGCTTGGCATGTAGGGAAATTTTGTATATATCGAGGTGAATCTTATTATGATAACATTTTCGTAGGAGCGAGTGAGTGTAAACATACGTTTATCTTTAAGGCCAAATGGACATTCATGATGAACGGACTTGACCCTGTCATTCCAGGTGTATATTACATTTGTGGGTATAATGCCTATTATCGTCTTCCGAAAGGATGGTGGGGGAGATGTTATTTGGGTATAGTTTTCCCAAAGGTTTATCAACTGGATGACCTATCGATGATTCCAAAGACATCTGGATCCCATCGTATCCAGAAAAGAGAGACCGCAGCTGCTGTGGTAGGAGATATATTTGGAGCCATGATTCCTTCATTGGGAGTTGTGTTGAATTCCATCAAAATAAGAAAGTTGTCTACTAGAGTGGATAACATGTTGACAAAGTTTTCAGGTGCTATAATCCTGATAGATGCTGAACTTGCAGCGGAAAGAGCTATGACTCTTCAAAATAGGCTTGCCTTAGACATTCTTTTAGCAAAGGATGGCGGCGTTTGCAAAATGCTTGGTGCGCGCCACTGTTGCACGTATATTCCAGACAACAGTGTGAAAATTAAAACTATGCTTGCTAATCTAACAAAAGAGAGTGCAGATTTGAAGGAATTGAAAGAACCAGGAGTGTGGGAGAAGGTTGGAAAAGGGCTTGCTTCAGTGGGAAATTGGATTGGTGGAATTTGGAATGGAATATTACTAAAAATAATACAGGGAATATTAATAGTACTGATTTGCATATTTGGAATTTGGGGAATAAAAAGGGGAATAATAATGATCATGGCAAGAATTAAAAGAAGGAAGGAAGAGAAAATGATGAAAAGAATGGCAGAAGAATACAAAGCGAAAACTAGGGGAATTAAAAGGAAAAGAGAACTGACAGAATTTTAATGGAATAAAATTTGTGGGAATAGTTTTGTGTGATGACAAGTAGTCATCAGAGGAGGGATTGATGACGCAGAAATGAAGGTTTTACATTTATTAGCGCATAAACGTAGTACTGCAATAATCAAGTGTGACTTTAACCGAACTAATAAAGTTGTACGGGGACCAAAATGTGCCCTTAGAGTAGTTTGCCAACATTTATAAGCGTGCTTTATATAACGTGATGTATTAGAACTGCACGAATCCGACATAATCGTAAACGTGTGCTAGGATTTGCTTGTTTGAAATGCTTTAGCTTAGCATAACTTTAGTGGAGGCTTTGGCCTAGTTGCCTGTCTCACGGTTTAGATGCTCGTATTTTTCCAATGTGCTAATAAACGTGTATTTTTGCTTGAAGCTGTACTTTTCCACTGAGATCGTTCACATGCTTATCTTAAGGTTTCGTGCCAGCCTGGCATTTTTCTCTTTGCTCCAAGGTCAATCTGCAGGTGCGGACAATGGAAGCTCTGAAAGTGAGTTAATTGGTATAAAATGTTGCAACTTGCGTACCCGTCTCCAAGGATAATGTATGCTTAAGTAAAAGCTTGAGAACTGTTGTTTTTGATTGGACAATTTGAAGCCAACCTATGAACCCTCCAATGGAAGACCCTACTGGATTTGAACTGTTGTCTATTTAAACCAGGTGCACGAGAAGAAAGCAGCCATTGCAGCCATTATTGCTGTTACCAGCCATTACCCGCCATTTTGCAGGACATTGCAGCTATTATGGCCCACCTTGCTGCGACGCCATTTTGAAAGAGACTTTGATGCTTTCTCTAATCGAGAGAAAGAGACTTAAATGATTCTTGCCCTAGAGACTTTAACTTTGATCCCTTTGCATGAAGTAGTAGTTTTATCTTGCCGCCGTGAGGCAATTGCCCCGTCCACCCCTGCCCCTTTGCCCCGTCCCATGCTGATCGAGAAACGGTACCTGTTGGATGAAGACTTCCTTGAATGCTGATTGTAATTGGTAAATATGAAAGGAAATTGTACAATTGCATTGTGTTTCTTTTAGGTGACCAACTGCTGATTTTTTATAAGATCCCTAGCTAGGAGTTTTCCAAATTAATGTTGCTA